>NC_133151.1:30616911-31365501 GCF_048418815.1 Hemitrygon akajei | reverse complement strand
AGGGAACCAGCAAATCCGCATTAGGTGTTGTGTAATGTACCAGATTGATACAAATCAGTTTTTGGGGACAATGTTGTTATCAAGTTGCCTCATATTTCTTACTTGATTGCAGTCTGGATAAGTGTTGTGAAAAAGCCAAAGCAGATAATCCATCAATGGATTAAACACAATGAAGTAATTAAAACACGCTGTTGTTCAGAAAAGATTGGTGTTGCGTCCTGCATTGGTACGTTCCAATGAGACAGCGAAGTTATGGTAGGGTACAGTAACAGTGGTGTACAAAGTCTGTGATAAATCTAGTCAAGAAGAAAAGAAAAGCTTACAAAAGCTTCAGAGAGCTAGATAATGTTAGATCTACAAGATTATAATAGGAAGTAGCTTAAGAAGGAAATTACGAGGGTCAGAAGGGGCCATGAAAAGGCCTTGGAAGGCAGTATTAAGGAAAACCCCAAGGAATTCTACAAGTATTTAAAGAGCAAGAGGATAAGATGTGAAATAATAGGACCTATCAGAGGAGGAAATTACAATCCTGCAATCTCTGCATCTGTTTCTGGCTGTCTTTCTGCCTGCTTAATCTCTCTCTCTCTCTCTCTCTCTCTCTCTCTCTCTCTCTCTCTCTCTCTCTCTCTCTCTCTCTCTCTCTCTCTCTCTCTCTCTCTCTCTCTCTCTCTCTCTCTCTCTCTCTCTCTCTCTCTCTCTCTCTCTACCCCCCCACCCCCATTTACCACACGCGTGACTTTCTCTCGTTTATTTCCAGCCGCCATGCACCTATTCATCAGCCAATTTCAAGTGTGCATTTTTTGTATTATTTAACAGTCTTCACATTCCTTTTCAGATTGAAATATTTATTCTCCATTTCTTTTGACCTTTGACAGATTTGTGATGTCCATTAAATACTTTTACATCAGCAACATCACAGACATAATGCAGCAGAGTTCCGGGTGTTGCCGTGGATTGTCAACATCTTGCGATATTCTCCTGTTTGTACATTAGCAACGTGCTCATTTTACCGCTTCCATCCCGATCTCGGTCTCTCTATTGTATCTGTGTTTGTGTATTTCGAATTATATTTACTTCATTACATATATCATCCTTCATATACGTGAAAAGTAAAAATCTTTACGTTATGTCTCTGACTAAATTTGCACTGTGCAATTTTAGATAACTTATAATAAATAGTATGTACAACAGGACAGTCACGATGACATAGAAATACAGAGAGGAATTGTTTCTGTGTGTGTGTGTGTGTGTGTGTGTGTGTGTGTGTGTGAGAGAGAGAGAGAGAGAGAGAGAGAGAGAGAGAGAGAGAGAGAGAGAGAGAGAGAGAGAGAGAGAGAGAGAGAGAGAGAGAGAGAGAGAGAGAGAGATTGAGAGTCTGAGTGTCACTAGGATGAAACTGAAGGATAGTTCAAAATGGGAAACTGCAGGGACAGAGGTAGAGATTGGTTAGTGTTGCTGGTCTCCGTTCAGAGATGAATAATTAGCCAACAAAAAGATTAAATTTCTAAGTATAGCTGTTTCGTGACAAAGCTCAGTCTTTGAAAGTAATTCCACCGGCCTATTTCCACCAGAGCCGCTGCTGAGGTAATGCCAAAGAATTTTGAAACATTTGTCTCCAATCGCCGCAATATTTACAATAGAGAAAATGGTGTTGAATTAAAGTGTTTGTTCAAGCAACTGTAACTATAGAAGTTAGTGATGTGTATAACCGTATCTCTGGAGACAGATCCCCTGTATAAGTCAGGGCCACTTGGAATGCATCAGCTGTCTGCCGGAGCTGTGAAAGCAGGAGATAAAGAAATCACAGATTCTCACTGAAATTATGTATCCAATCATCTGGCGGATAGAAGCCGTTTACTATCCTTTTATTTCTGTCTTTGGAATTCCCGGTAAGCCGCTTTGCCAGCTGCCGTGGCGTATGTTGATGTTTAATCCCAATGACGTGATTGCTTCTGCCGCTAGTTTAAAATCTCCCATTCCAGTCCCAGTATTCCGCATTCCAGGAATGGAATGGAAATACCGGGACTATGGATGCTGGGATTTCTATCTAAAAACAAACCGCTGCCGGAATTCAGCGAAACGGCCAACTACTGTGGAACTGAGCGGGTGAGGTAACGTTCTTCCAGCTGTTTGTGATTAATAATGAGATGTTCGGCTCTCTGTTAGTCTTGTAGTAGATGAACTGTTTTGCAAATATTGTGTTTACACAGCCCGCGGAGCTGCTGCCAATTTATCATCTGCGTTTGAATGTGACTGATAGTCTTGTCAGGAGCAACAATGAAACTATCGACTGTAGTAACACTTTAGCAAATCTGAGGATTTCCGTGTTGTAACACGAAACTGTTTTGGAATTTTAGTAAATGTCTGCGATATGACTGAATATAAAGCAGATGATTGACAACACAGTGAAGACGATGCTGAGTCAATTAACACAACTGACGTGGTGTTTCATATCCTCAATACTGTGAAATATATTCTATTATATTGGTATCTGACACTGTTACAGACATCTGACTACGGCACCGGGTTTGAATTCCTCTGCCCTGCTTCCCTGTGATGGATTCAGCGGGAAGCGTCATGTCTGTCTATGAGGTTGTGTCAGACTGCGCTGTGTCTGTTGGAATCAATCAATGTTCTGTTGTAAAGTCAGTGAGATGGGAAGTACTGGAATAGGAAACAAACTCGGGGAATGCTGAAAACACTAAACCGCAAGCAGCTTGTATGGAAAGAGAAACGAGTTAACACTCGTGTCAGGGGTCTCTCTCGGAACAGTTCTGAGGAGGGATAATTTAACTGTTTTCCAAATATTCTGTTTTGCCCGGGTGAGAGCTTCCAGCATTTCCTGGTTTTGTTCGGCCGTTCGGCTGTTCTGTCGCTGATAGGGCTCCACATGGAAGTTGACGATTATCTAGTGGAAGAACCCCGCCATCAGCGTTCGGATCTATTCGTTTCATCCAGAAGAGACGCGGGACGCGCCGGTAGAAAGTGTTCCATACAGTACTGACACTGAGGAGGTAGTTACCCAGTTTTACCTTTCCGCTGCATTTTCACATTAGTGAATTAGTATTCTGATCATATTGATTTTACTGTGTAAACTCCTTCTCTGTTTCCGCCAGCTCTGCGCCCTCGCTCGACCCTTCCACTGCTAAATGTTACAATAAAGTTGAAATATTGCAGGATCCCCTCAAACTGCTGCATTGGTTTCTGCTCAGTATTTTCTCAACTTGCTGATCCCCGTCTCTCTTCCAGCGAACTTGTTGGCGGTTGTGGTCCTGTCACGGGGAAAGTGCGGTCTATCCAAATGTGTCACTCGCTACCTGGTGGGAATGGCTGCGGCCGATCTCCTGGTCGTTATCTCCGATCCGCTGCTGAGATGGACTGCAGAGATTTACTTTCCCCGATCATTCCTGCTCATCACTCCTGTGTGCAGATTCCTGAAGGGTTGGTTGCTTATTGCGAGCACTGTGTCGTCAGTCTGGCTGACCGTCGCTTTCACCGTCGATCGATTTGTGGCTATTTGCTGTGAGAAGCTGAAAACAAAATATTGCACTGAGAGAACGGCGGCTGTGGTTATTGGGACAGTCAGTGTACTGGCCTATTTGCAGACTGTCCCCGGGGGCTTTGCATTCGGGCCTAGAGAAGTAATTGATGGTGTTCCCTGGGAATGTGTTTTTACACCGAGCTACAAAAACTCTCCCTCATGGGCAGCATTTGAGATATTTCACCTAATTTTTACCCCTTGTCTCCCATTCTGTCTGATTTTACTGCTCAATATTCTGACTGTCAGGCGGATTCTAGCGGCCAGTCGAGCCCGCAGGGGGCTCCGGGGACAAAAGTGTGGAGAGAATGACAAGGACAGGGAGATGGAGAACCGACGCAAATCCATCGTTTTGCTCTTCAGCATAACCGGTAGTTTCATATTGTTGTGGGGAACAGAGGTTGTATTTTATATCTATAGACGGATGACATTGAGTTTTGCTGATTCTGTCGCTGATCCCCGTTACATCATAGAACACACAGCGCTATTACTGCAGATTCTGAGTTGCTGCACCAACACGTGCATTTATGCCCTGACTCAGAGCAAATTCCGAGAAGAACTGAAGTATGCGGTGAAATATCCACTGAATTGGATATTTAAACTGATGAAACGTGAGAAATAATTTCTGTGAAGTACTGCAATTCAGCTGCCTTCCTGCTCCCTATCCTATCCCCCACTTGTGGGCAAATGGAAACAATGTGATGAACAAATTTAAAAAACAAACAGGTGATAATTTGCATTCACTCGAAATACAAAACAACACACACAAAATCAGACATAATATTTAGTTGTTTACCTGTTCTCCATCTCCCTCTGGTGCTCCCCCCACCCTTTCTTTCTCCTGAGGCCTCCCGTCTCATGATGCTTTCCCTTCTCCAGCTCTGTATCACTTTCGCCAATCACCTTTCCAGCTCTTAGCTTCATCCCACCCCCTCCCGTCTTCTCCTGTCATTTCGCATTTCCCCCTCACCCCACTACTTTCTAATCTCTTTCTATTTTTCCTTTCGGTTAGTCCTGACGAAGGGTCTCGGCCCGAAACCCCGACAGCGTTTCTCCCTATAGATGCTGCCTGGCATGCTGTGTACCACCAGCATTTTCTGTGTGTGTTGTTGTTTGAATTTCCAGCATCTGCAGATTTCCTCGTGTTTGCTTTTTAAATTCACTACTGCGAAGCCTCTGCCAGTGATGCCTACAATGAAGAAGTTTAAATCTTCTCCGACGTAGTTCAGTGAAACCCTCTCTCGCTGCTCCTCATCTATAATTCTTTCAGCCCTTCAACTTTTCAATCATATTTTGACCCAGACCCGCTATTACAGCCATATATCCTTCCTTGGAACATGTCTCCGCCGCCAACTGACTGCAGTTGGATTCAGGATCCGTTTTCGAGCTTCTCAATTTTGACCTTCTGAGGATCCCAGGTACTCACATTTAATTGACTCTGCCTCCCGTTGTTTCTCCCGTCGAGCTCTGAAGGCGACTCCCTCCGCCATGAAAAGGTACCTGGCGTCCCTATCACAATCTCTTCCACGCCTCCGGGACACCTTTTTCTCAGTTTGCAATGGACCTGTCCGTTATTTCATTCTCCGAAGGGTCCATGCGTGCAAACGCTGTTTCTTTAACTTTATCACATCCTGCAAGGATCACAAAATCTTCCATCTGCAGACCCCAGAGCATGGTCTGCATATCGCGTCCCCGGCCCCGGTAGTCGATCTCGGCTGCCCCAGCGTCCCAGGGCATTTTGAAAAACCGGACTCCAGCACCATCAACGCGGGTTCCAACGACCATGGACAGCTTCAAAGCGATTGCGCAAACACCGACTGTGACTCCAGCCTCGAACTCCAGGCCGGGTCTTCACATGCTGCGATTGTGACTCCGGTCTCCCCTTCCCCCAACCACCACTATGCAAACCCCTCCCCCTCATAACCCATCGTCAGCTCCTGGGCCCTCAGAGGCTCCATCTTCCTCTCACCCCAACCCTTTCCTCTCCACTGAGACTACCAGCCTCCCTCCCCCCTCTGATCCCATCTCTTAGCCGTGCCGGGTCTTTACCATTCCCTCCGACCTTCAACTCTCCGAGACAGAGGGCTCTGTCTTCAGTAAGGGCCTCAGCTTTGTCCCCCTTCGCCCAAACCTCAGTGAGTTCCGCGTACGCCAAGACGCTGAACTCTTCTTCCGTCTCCAAGCTTACTTCTTTGACAAGGACTCTCCTACCCCCACCGATGACCCCTTCTCCCGTCTTCAACCGCTCCTCCTCTTCATGGACGCCCCGCTCTGGTCTTCTGCCTGCTCTGGATCTCTTTATTGCTAATTGCCGACGGGACATCAACCGTCTTGACTTCACCACACCCTGTTTCAATTCCAACTTCACTCCTTCCAAATGCTCTGCTCTCCGCTACCACCGCGCCAATCCCAACCTCACTATAAAACAGGGGTGTCAAACCCATTTTAGGTCACGGGCCGGATTGAGCAAAATGCAGCTTCATGCGGGCCGGATCAGTCGGACGCGTGCGAACGCAGCTTTCGTTGCCTCCGTTTTTTCAGCCTGCTCTCATGTGTCTCAGTCTCTGCTATAACTACAAAGTGTTTCACTTTACAAATTCCTTTTCTTATGAAGAAGACTGCCGAGCAAGACTGCCGAATAAACACTAAAAACCCTGAAAACCTGGTACCTGAATAAACTCAGCATTAGCCATATCATACGCCATAGGCGCTTCGATTACTGGGGCCAGCTTTAATAGTAATTAGATATTACCTCGCGGGCCAAAGGTAATTCCACCGCGGGTCGGATTTGGCCCGCGGGCCTTGAGTTTGACATTAATGCTATAAAACCTGCTGATAAGGGAAAAGCTGTTGTTGTCTTGCGTACTGACATAAACCTGGCCGAGACACAGCGACAACTCTCTGATACCTCTTCTTATTTACCCCTTGATCAAGATCCCACTAAGGAGCATCAGACCATTGTCTCCTATACCATCACCAACCTTATCAGCTCTGGGGATCTCCCATCCACTGCCACCAACCTCATAGTTCCCACACCCCGCACTTCCCGTTCCTGCCTCCTACCCAAGATCCGCAAATATGCCTGTCCAGGTAGACCTATTGTCTCAGCTTGATCCTGCCCACTGAACTCATTTCTGCATACCTTGACACTGTCTTATCCCACCTTGTTCAATCTCTTCCCACTTATGTTCGTGACACTTCTCATGCTTTGAACTTTTTCAATGATTTTAAGTTCCCTGGCCCCCACCGTCTTATTTTCACCGTGGACGTCCAGTCCCTATATACCTCCATCCGCCACCGTGATGGTCTCGAAGCTCTTCGCTTTTTTTTTGGATTCCAGACCTAACCAATTCCTGTCTACCACCACTCTCCTCCGTCTAGCGGAATTAGTTCTTACTCTTAATAATTTCTCCTTTTGCTCCTCCCACTTCCTCCAAACCAAGGGTGTAGCCATGGGCACCCGCACGGGTCCCAGTTATGCCTGCCTTTTTGTGGGCTTTGTGGAACAGTCCATTTTCCAAGTCTATACCGGTATCCAACCCCTTCTTTTCCTTCGCTGCATCGAAGACCGCATTGGCGCTGCCTCTTGCACGCATGCTGAGCTCGTCGACTTCATTAATTTTGCCTACAACTTTCACCCTGCCCTCAAATTTACCTGGTCCATTTCCGACACCTCCCTCCCCTTTCTTGATCTTTGTATCTCCATCTCTGGAGATGGCCTATCTACTGATATCTACTATAAGCCTACAGACTCTCACAGCTACCTGGACTATTCCTCTTCCCACTATGTCTCTTGCAAAAATACTATCCCCTTCTCACAATTCCTCCGTCTCCGTCGCATCTGCTCTCAGAATGAGGCTTTTCATTCCAGGACGAAGGATATGTCTTCTTTTTTTAAACAAAGGGGCTCCCCTGTGTCCACCAACAACTCTGCTCTCAAACACATCTCTCCCATTTCCCGCACATCTGCCCTTACCCCATTCACCCGCCACCCCACTCGTGATAGGGTTCCCCTTGTCCTTACCTACCACCACACTGCCTCCAGGTCCAACGTATAATTGTCCGTAACTTCCGCCACCTCCAACGGAATCCCACTTACCAAACACATTTTTCCCTCCTCCCCCCCTTTCTGCTTTTCTCCATATCTGCGAGAGAGGATTTCACTGAAATCCCGTCGAAGAGAAGATTTAAACTTCTTCATTGTAGACATCACTGGCAGAGGCTTCGCAGTAGTGAATTTAAAGAGCAAACACGAGGAAATCTGCAGATGCTAGAAATTCAAACAAAAACACACACAAAATGCTGGTGGAACACAGCAGGCCAGGCAGCATCTATAGGGAGAAGCGCTACGCTACTCCCTTGTCCACTCGTCCTCCCCATCCATTCCCACCGATTTTCCTCCTGCCACTTATCCTTGTAAATGGAACAAGTGCTACCCCTGCCCTTACACTTCCTCCCTCACCACCATTCAGGGCCCCAGTCAGTCCTTCCCGGTGAGGCGACACTTCACCTGTGAGTCGCCTGGTGTGGTGTACTGCGTCCGGTGCTCCTGGTGTGGCCTTTTATATACTGGCGAGACCCGACGCAGACTGGGAGACAGTTTCGCTGAACACCAACGCTCGGTCCCCCGAAAAAGCAGGATCTCCCAGTGGCTACACATTTTAATTCCACGTCCCATTCCCATTCTGTTATGTCTAACCATTGCCTCCTCTATTGCCAAAATGAATCCAACCTCAGGTTGGAGGAACATCACCTTATATACCGGCTGAGTAGCCTCCAACCTGATGGCATGAACAATGACATCTCTAACTTCCGTTAATGCCCCTCCTCCCCTTCTTACCCCATCCCTGACATAATTAGTTGTTTTCCTGTTCTCCATCTCCCTCTGGTGTTCCCCCCTGCTTTCTTTCTCCTGAGGTTTCCCGTCCTATGATCTTTTCCCTTCTCCAGCTCAGTATCACTTTCTCCAATCACCTTTCCAGCTCTTAGCTTCATCACACATCCTCCGGTCTTCTCCTATCAATTCGCATTTCCCCCTCCCCACACTACTTTCAAATCTCTTACTATCTTTCCCTTCTGCTAGTCCTGACGAAGGGTGTCGGCCCGAAACGTCGACAGCACTTCTCACTATAGATGCTGCCTAGCCTGCTGTGTTCCACCAGCATTTTGCGTGTGTTGTTGTTTGAATTTCCAGCATCTGCAGATTTCCTCGTGTTTGCACACAAAATCAGATCCTGCTACAGGGTCTCGCCACGAAACATCGACTGTTTACTCTTTTCCTCACACCAAATGCTGGAGGAACTCAGCAGATGAGACAGCAGTTATGGAAAATAATAAACTGTCAACGTTTCGGGCCGAGACCTTTCATCAGAATCCTGACAGCTGTTTACTGTTTTCCCTTGGCATGATATTGGTAATTTAACCTAGAAATATAATTGGAGCTTAATTAGAAATATTTATGCATCTTAATTCTGGAGGTTTTCAGATGATTATTGATAAGAATATATTTGGACCTGCAGATTGATAATTCTAAATTTGTGGAAGAATTGGACAGGTGTCATAGAGAGGTGTCTGGGAGCTGATGTAACTGGTCGTTACTTGATAGAGCTGATGTTAACATGTCTGACATGTGAGTGCCACATACAGCCCAGCCGGTCAGAATTTAGTAGTACCCTATCCCTGTGAGGAGAGTAGAGAAGACGGGGACGTTCAGGAACTTAGGGTGATAAGTAATGTGCTATTTGTTTAAAAATGTAACAGGAGTCATATTGGAAATTGAAATTGGACAGGGTCCTGGAGGAACATACAGGAAGCAAGAAACAAGTCAGACAGTGAATCAGTGAATCAGGAGAGTGAAGACTGACCAGGAAATGTCCTCATTCAGAACGATCAATGAGAATCCCAAGGCATCTTATGCACAAAAAGAAAGTAACAGTATCGTCGGGAGAGGACAGGACCACCCTCGGAAAAAGGTAGGAGTTTATTGCTGGAGCTAGAGTTAGCATGGGAGGTAGAAAATGATACTGGTGTTCACTAAGAAAGGTTCAAGGAGAAAAGCGTGATGAGAAAGGCGGTATGGTGATATTCCCTGGTGAGTTGATAGTAAAGAGGAAGTGCTGTGTCTCTCATACCATTTTGATGGGTAAGTCCTTTGGGGGAATTTATACATCGGGACACAGAGACCACATGCAGTTAAATATGATCTTTAAACTGCCGTACTGAAAGAACAGAATCTTAACAACAACTGGCCCGTACTGCAAGGGAAGGGAAAGGCCCGTCTTTGGGATAACCATGTCCTGCATATGTGACTGCTCAAGAAAAGTCGACATCTGTCTAGCAGGGGTGTCAAACTCATTTTAGGTCACGGGCCGGATTGAGCAAAATGCAGCTTCATGCGGGCCGGATCAGTCGGACGCGTGTGAACGCAGCTTTCGTTGCCTCCGTTTTTTCAGCCTGCTCTCATGTGTCTCAGTCTCTGCTATAACTACAAAGTGTTTCACTTTACAAATTCCGTTTCTTATGAAGAAGACTGCCGAGCAAGACTGCCGAATAAACACTAAAAACCCTGAAAACCTGGTACCTGAATAAACTCAGCATTAGCCTTATCATACGCCATAGGCGCTTCGATTACTGGGACCAGCTTTAATAGTAATTAGATATTATCTCGCGGGCCAAAGGTAATTCCACTGCGGGTCGGATTTGGCCCGCGGGCCTTGAGTTTGACATATATGGTCTACAGGGACAGTGAACTTTAGAATATCTAGAACTTCACTACCACGGCACAGAATAATATAAGTCACAGCACTGTGCACCACCGTTAAACACTAGAACAACCACAGGACATCAAGGACAGAGAATTGCATAAACCTGATAACGAACATTAGTTCTTTGACACTATCTATCCCCTCAGTCCTACTGGACATCTCTCAGGATGTAACAGAGAGTTGACAAAGGAGAACCTTGAGTGGTGTGTGCCTCAATTTCCAAAACTTTTTGAAATGCCAGCAGCAGGAAGTGGAACAGAAATGTAGGCTGGTTCTGGAAAGTAGTAAAAGCAATAGGGTAGTGTGTGACTACTTTCCCAAATTTGGTTGAGATTGTCACAGTCAAGTCAAGTCAAGTCAAGTCAAGTCATTTTTTATCGTGATTGTGACCATAACTGTTTGTACAGTACACAGTAAAAATGAGACAATGTTTTTCAGGACCATGGGGCCACACGATACAATACAAAAACTACACTGAACTTGGTAAAACACATCACAGAAAAAAAAACAACTACACTAGACTATAGACATATCCAGGACTGCATAAAGTGCACAAAAACAGTGCAGGCATTACAATAAATAATAAACAAGACAATAGGCACAGTAGAGGACAGTAAGTTGGTGTCAGTCCATACTCTGGATACTGAGGAGTCTGATGGATTTGGGGGAAGAATGTGTTACGTAGTCTGGCCGTGAGGGACCGAATGCTTCGGTGCCTTTTCCCAGATGGCAGGAAGGAGAACAGTTTGTATGAGGGGTGCGTGGGGGCCTTCATAATGCTGTTTGCTCTGCGGATGCAGCGTGTAGTGTAAATGTCCGTAATAGCGGGAAGAGAGACCCCGATGATATTCTCAGCTGACCTCACTATCTGCTGTAGGGTCTTGCGATCCCAGATGGTGCAAATTCCGAAGCAGGCAGCTCAGGATGCTCTCAATAAAACCTCTTTAAAATGTGATGAGGATGGGGATGGGAGATAGACTTTCGTCAGTCTTCGCAGAAAGTAGAGACGCTGCTGGGCTGTATTTGTTATGGAGATGGCGTTGAGGGACCAGGTGAGATTATCGGCCAGGTGAATACCAATAAATTTGGTGCTCTTAACTATCTCTACTTAGAAGCCGTGGCTTTTCAATGAAGACTGGTCGCTCCGTGTCCTCCTGAAGTCAACAACCATTTATTTTGATTTGTTCTCATTAAGAGACAGGTTGTTGGCTCTGCACCAGTCCGTTACCTGCTGCACCTCCTCTCCGTAAGCTGACTCGTCGTTCTTGCTGATGAGACTCACCACCGGTCGTGTCATCAGCGAACTTGATGATGTCGTTCGAGCTGTGTGTTGCAGCACAGTTGTGGGTCAGCCAATTGAACAGCAGTGGACTGAGCACACAGCCCTGGGGGCCCCCGCGCTAATTATGATGGTATTGGAGATTCTGCTTCACATCTGGACTGACTGAGGTCTCCGAGTCAGGAAGTATAGCATCCAGCTGCAGAGTGGGGTGTTCAGGCCCAGTAGGCTCAGCTTTCCATTCAGTTTCTGAGGAATGATCGTGATAAATGCTGATCTGAAGTCTATGAATAGCATTTGAACGTATGTGTCATTTTTGTCCAGGTGGGCCGTGATGGTCTGTTGAACGATTGGGACGGTACGCGAACTACAGTGGTCCAGTGAGGTGGGCAGCAGGGTCTTGATATGCCTTATGATGAGCCTCTCGAAACACTTCATGATGATGGATGTGAGTGCAACGCGACGGTTGTCATTGACTTCTTCGACACGGTGACAATGGTGGCGGGTCTGAAGCACGTAAGAACGACGGGGCTGCTCAGGGAGGCGTTGAAGATGTCAGTGAAAACATCTGCTAGCTGGTTGCACATCCTATAAGCACTCTGCAAGGAATATTGTCTGGTCCAGCAGTCTTCCTCGGGTTGACCCTGCACAGGCTTCTCCTCACATCGGCCACGGTGAGACACAGCACCTGGTCATTTGAAGGAGGGGTTGACTTCCTCGACGCACGTCATTTTCCGCTTCAAAACGAGCGTCGAGGTTGTTCAGCGCATCTGGGAGGGATGCATCTCCCGCGGAGACAGGTGATGTTGTCCTGTAGTTAGTGATGTCCTGAATGCCTTTCCACTTGCGCCATGAGTCGCCTCTGTCCTGGAAGTAGCTTGGATTCGCTTGTCGTGTGCACGCTTTGCCTTTATGTTGGCCCTGGACAGTCTGGCCCTCGCTGTAGTTAGGGCTGCCTTGTCGCCGGCTCTGAAGGCAGTCACGGGTTCTCAGCAGCGCCCGCACCTTCGCGGTCATCCATGGCTTCTGGTTAGCGCGTGCAGTGATAGTCTTGAACACAGTGACGTTAGCAATGCACTTGCTGATGTAGCTAGTCCCTGATGCCGTGTACTCCTCTAAGTTGGTGGAGTCGCCGTCGGTTGCAGCCTTCCTGAACATGTGCCAGTCAGTGTGCTGAAAGCTGTATTGAAGAGCAGAGTTGGCTCCTGGTGGCCAGGTTTTCACCTGCTCTGATTTGGTCTGGAGCGCCTGACTAGCGGTCTGTATGCTGGGATTGGGATAATAGAGATGTGGTTTGAGTAACCGAGGTGAGGGCGCTACCGCACGAGTTACGCATCGGGGATATGTTTGTAAACAAGTTCCAACGCGTTCTCACACCTCTTTGCAAAGTCCACATATGAATGGAATTTGGGAAGCACTGGCTTGAGTTTCGCGTGATTAAAATCTACGGCGACAATAAACAGTCTATCACGGTGTGCGTTCGCAGTTCGCTAATAGCCCCATACAGTTCACAGAGCGCCTCCTAGTGTCTAGGCTCCGAGAAGCGGAATTTTCGGCATCGTGGAAATGCTTCCCAGCATTTACTATGTCAGTTTGTGCAAATTTAGCATGTGATCTAAAGCGTTGATAATGTTCTCTAGATCTATAGTGGAGAATAGCTTGACTGGTCTGGTTTAGAAACACCAAATCCCTTGAATGCAGTAACAATTGAAAGAATTGTAGATGCAGCCAGTCCATCACAGGTAAAGCCGTCCTCACCACTGAACAAATCTACAAGGAGACCTGTTACAGGAAAGCAGAATCCATTATCAAGGACTCTATCATCCAGGCGATGCAGTCTTCTCCATGTTGCTATCAAGAAGGAGTTACAGGAGCCTCAGTTCCCACATCATCAGGTTGAGAAATAGCTATTACCCTTCAACGAACAGGCTTTGGAAGCAGAGGGGTTAATGTCACTCAGCGCAACAATGAATTCACATCCAGGGAACCCACAGCTCATGTTCTGATAGTTACTGCATATTTATATTCATTTTGCTTTGTCTTTTTTTTTGTTTACTTACACAATTTATTCTCTTTTTTGTCTTTTCTACACTGGTGTTTGCCAGTATTCGATGTGTGCAGTTTTTCATTGATTCCTTTGTGTTTATTTGCATTTACTGTTCATGCCCACAACAAAATATATCTGGTAAAATCTGTACTTTGACAATAAATTTACATTGAACATTGAACTTTACAGAAAATATCTTGGAGTAGATAGGTGGAGTAAGATAGGGTAATTCTCTTTGGCAGGAAGCAGGATGAGAGGTGACATGATGGAGGCATACAAAGTGATATGAGGCTAAAATGAGGGTACATCCAGGGAATGTTTCCCAAAGTATACATCGCTAAAACAAGGACGCATAATTCTAAAGTGATTAGAGAAAAGTGTAGGGGAATGGGGATGTCTGGGGTTTACTTCTACACATAGAAAATGTGTGGAGTTTACTGCTAGAGATGGTAGTAAAGGCAGATGCTTTAGAGACCTTGCACTGGGGCATGACCATTGCAATTGATGAATTTCAGTGGGAGACCATTTTGTCATCCTCAAAGAAGGATACAATCTTTGGGGGAATTTGCTTAACTAAGAACAAGTTAATGATCTTCCACCATCTTCTTATCCTGACCTCGCATCGATATTTTCCAGTCTTGTAAAAGGGCCTCAGCCATAAATGTTGACAGTTTACTATTTTCCGTAGATGCTGAGTTCCTTCAGCTTTTTGTGTGTGTTGCAAGCTAATGAGAACTATGTCAGGCAGGACCTGGGGACAGCAGAAACCAGGAGCAGCTCTAACTCACACCCGACCTGTGAGAGTTATTTAAAGCTGAGTGGTTCAAAATTCAAATGGGACCCGGAGCGATAGAGCAGTGAAAGAGGTGCATGGAGTAAAGCCACATCTAACATATAGAGAGGCTTTGAGGAAAGAGAAGCAGAATAAAAGGTGTAAAGATAGTAAGGTAGAAGGGCTAAAGTGAGTGTACTTCAATGCAAGAAGCATCAGGAACAAAGGTGATAAGCTGCGATCTTGGATACATACATAGACTTATGATGTAGTGGCCATTACAGAGACTTGGCTGGCACCAGGGGAGGAATGGATTCACAATATTCCTGGATTTCAGTGCTTTAAAAGGGATAGAGAGGGGGGGAAAGTGGAGGAGGGGTGGTGTTACTGGTCAGGGATACTGTTACATCTACAGAAAGGGTGGGTAATGTAGCAAGATCCTCTTTTGAGTCAGTATGGGTGGAAGTCAGGAGCAGGAAGGGAGCAGTTACTCTATTGGGGGTATTCCGTAGGCCCCCTGGTAGCAGCAGAGATACCGAGGAGAAGATTGGGAGGCAGATTTTGAAAAGGTTCAAAAATAACAGGGTTGTTATCATGGGTGACATTAACTTCCCTAATATTGATTGGCACCCGATTAGTTCCAAGGGTTTAGATGGGGCAGAGTTTGTTAAGTGTGTCCAGGACGGAATCTTGCCACAGTATGTCGACAGGCCGACTAGGGGTAATTAGATCTATTATTACTTAACGAACCGGGTCAGGTCACAGATCTCTCAGTGGGTGAGCATCTGGGGGACAGTGACCACCACTCCCTGACCTTTTGCATTATCATGGAAAAAGGATAGAATCAGAGAGAACAGGGACATTTTTAATTGGAGAAGAGCAAATTATGAGGCCATAAAGTTAGAGCTTGCGGGTGTGAATTGGGATGATGATTTTGCAGGGCCTATTTATGAGGGTGATATTTAGGGATCTCTTCCAGGATGTCAGGGATAAATTTGTCCTGGTGAGGAAAATAAAAACTGGTAGGGTGAGGGAACCATGAGTGGAACAAGTGAGGTGGAAAATCTAGTCTGGTAGAAGAAGGCAGCATACATGAGGTTTAGGAAGCAAGGATCATATGGGTCTATTGAGGAACATAGGGTAGCAAGAAAGGAGCTTAAGAAGCGGCTGAGAAGAGCAAGAAGGGGGCATGAGAAGGCCTTGGCGAGTAGGGAAGAGGAAAACCCCAAGGCATTCTTCAATTATGTGATGAAGAAAAGGAGTGAAGGTAAGACCGATTAGAGAGAAAGGTGGGAAAATATCTCTGGAGGCTGTGGAAGCGAGCGAGGTCCTCAATGAATACTTCTCCAGTATTCAGTAATGAGAGGGAACTTGATGATGATGAGGACAATATGAATGAGGTTGATGTTCTGGAGCATGTTGATATTAAGGGAGAAGAGTTGTTGGAGTTGTTAAAATACATTTGGACGGATAAGTTCCCGGGGCCTGGCGGAAGATTCCTCAGGCTGCACCACGGGGCGAAGGAGAGTTTGCTGAGCCTCTGGCTAGGATCTTTATGTCCTCGTTGTCCACGGGAATGGTACCGAAGGATTGTAGGTAGGCTAATGTTTTCCCTTTGTTCAAAAAAGGTTGTAGGGATAGTCCAGGTAATTATAGTCCAGTGAGCCTTACGTCTGTGGTGTGAAAGCTGTTGGAGAAGATTCTTAGAGATAGGATCTATAGAGAATCATGGTCTGATCAGACAGCATGGCTTTGTGAAGTGTGGTCGTGTCTAACAAGCCTGATACAGTTCTTTGAGGAGGTGACCGGGCATATAGATGAGGGTAGTGCAGTGGATGTGATCTACACGGATTTTAGTAAGGCTTTTGTCAAGGTTCCACACGGTAGGCTTCTTTAGAATGTCAGATGGCATGGGATCCAGGGAAGTTTGGCCAGGTGAATTTGGAATTGGCTTGCTTGCAGAAGGCAAAGGGTCGTAGTGGAGGAAGTACATTCAGATTGGAGGATTGTGACTAGGGGTTTCCCACAAGGATCTGTTCTGGACCTCTACTTTTCGTGAATTTTATTAACGACCTGGATGTGGGTGTAGAAGGGTGGGTTGGCAAATTTCCAGACGACACAAAGGTTGGTGGTGTTGTAGATAGTGTAGCATATTGTAGAGGATTTGAGAGAGACATTGATAGGATACAGAAGTGGGCTTAGAAGTGGCACATGGAGTTCAACCCGGAGAAGGGTGAGGTGGTACACTTTGGAAGGACAAACTCCAAGTCAGAGTACAAAGTAAATGGCAGGTTACTTGGTTGTGTGGAGCAGCAGAGGGATCTGGGGGCACGCGTCCATAGATCCCTGAAAGTTGCCTCACTGGTAGATAGGGTAGTTAAGAAAGCCTATGGGGTGTTAGCTTTCATAAATCGAGGGATAGAATTTAAGAGTTGCGATGTAATGATGCAGCTCTATAAAACTCAGTTTAGGCCACACTTGGAGTACTGTGTCCAGTTCTGGTCGCCTCACTATAGGAAGGATGCAGAAGCATTGGAAAGGGTACAGAGAAGATTTACCAGGATAAGGGGAGGGAAGTTAAGGGTGATATTAGAGGAAGTTTTTTTACTCAGAGAGTGGTTGGTGCGTAGAATGCACTCCCTGAGTCAGTGGTGGAGGCAGGTACACTAGTGAAGTTTAAGAGACTACTTGACAGGTGTATAGAGGAATTTAAGGTGAGGGTTATATGGGAGGTAGGGTTTGAGGGTCGGCACAACATTGTGGGCCGAAGGGCCTGTAATCTGCTGTACTATTCTATGTTCTATGTTTACGTAAGAGGAAAAGACAAGAACAGATGAGTGGTTCAAAATTCAAATGGTTTATTTGAAGGGGGGGGGGGGGGCAAAACAAGTATCCAGATCTAAGAACATTGCATCATCAGAGATGTTGTAAATGCAGTCAAAAAGGAAAAGGACTGATAAGGAATGTTTAGAAAGTGGAAATTAGACAATGCCCTTAATGGATTTACAGCAATATACAAATTAAAAAAAGGTAATCTGCTGTACTGAAAGATGGTAAGGGACAGGGAATGATTTTGCTGAGCAAGCCTGGAGAGCACACCCTGTACATACATTAAAAAGAAAAGGGGCACTACAGAGAAAGCAGGAAAATTTCAGTGGTATGTCTGGAGCCAGAATAAGTGACGAAATCGCCAACCGAATATTTCACGTCAGTATTCCCCAAACAGAAAGCGATGACGGGTTGGGGGGGGGGTGGAGTGGGAGAGAACAAGTAAGTATTCGCTGATATTCCACGCAGATTGCTAACATGTTGCTGGGAGAATAGCTGGTGGATAGATCACCAGGCTGTATAAAATTCAATCCATGTTGTTGAGTGAATGAGGCAAGATTTCAGATGGCAGTGGTTTTCGCAGAGATATTTTTAGTCTATTTTTAATTACACATGTTGCTGTAGAGGACTGCAAATGAGCAAATAATGTTTGCCGTTTAAGAAGGGCAATAGAGACCATCTGAAAACTGCATAGTTGACACAAAAATTCGTTGCAGTTATGGTTATTGAAAAAGGTTTCAAAGGATGCAGCAGCCGACAGACGATCTGGAAATGTGGGTAGACGAATTGCATATAACGTGCTGTATCGTATGACGTGAATTTTTAGAGGATTTTTTTCCCAGAATCTCTCGCTGCTGAAGCAGCAAAAATCGCAGTTATGCCAGTGACACGCTCTGCCTCAGGATGTGGGAGATCAGGGAGTCGGTCAGTGTCCCCTGTAAATAAAAATAAGGGATATGCACTAGTTGTAGCTCCTGTGTGAAGTAGATGTGGGTGGATATCGACATACATGGGCTCATCGAGAACAATGAGACCAGATTGCGACCAGATCTCTTAGTGAGTTGGTCCCACCTAAGATGAAGGAAGCTGATAAATTTAGTGACCACCAGGAGAGACAAGGGAAAGAGTCGCACAGTGCAGGGTCCCCCAGTGTCTGCTCCCCTCACAACCCGTACACGTTTTGAATACTGATGTGGGAATGACCTCTCAGGGCACACCAGAAGCAGTCAGGCTGCTGGCACTGACAGTGTCTCTGATGCCCAGTAGGGAAGGATGGATCAGGCGGGACAGTATTTGAGAGAAGGCTGATAGCAGATGAGCAAAGAGATAGCAGGGTGGTGTGCTGCCTCTTGAATACCAGGTTCAGGAACCTGTCCGAGCGGCTGCAAAAAATTATTAAGTGCTCGAGGTGCATATAACTTTGTAGAAATAGGGTTGAGCTTGTACACAGTGAACAGAGGGAATTAGGAAAGGACTTAAAAAGCACAACTTTAACAACAGTAACCTATAGTTTGCACTCTGTACCGCATATTGGTGAGGTTAGAAATAGAATGCTGATTCAGATGTGTATGTGACTTAGAGGCTGAGACAGGGGGCAAGATTGAAGTTCTTGGATCACTGCAATTTCCTCTGTGGTAGGGAGACCTGGACACAAGGGATGGATTGCTCCTGAACTGGAGGGGGCACAATATCCTGCAGATTTTCGTCTGATGCTCAGAGCAGTGTAAATGGGAGCGGCTGTCAATATGGCCCTGAACAGGGGATAATACTTTTTCCAATGAGATAAAATGTAGTCAGCAGGATAGACAGGAGCACAGACAAAGGAAATGAAAGACACTTGTTCTAAACTGCATTTGCTTGAGTGTAGGAGACTTGACAGGTCAGGTGGATGAACTCAGGTGTGACTAACTCTGGGGATTGCTGGATCACTTCCTTTTTACGTATAGACCAGTGATTCGAGTGACAGAATTAATGGCTTTGTTGTGGTATTTGCAGACAATATGAAGATAGGTGGAGGACATGTATTGTTGGGGAAGCAGAGAATCTGCTGAACGACATACAGATTGGGAGAATGGGCAAATACATGGAAGATGGAATATCGTGCAGGGAACTGTGGTAATACATATAAAGAATAATGGTGTAGACTCTTCTAACCATCCCAAAAAAAAACATAGGTGCAAAGAGACTTAGGTGTAACTTGCTAAATGAGTGGGTGATAAAGACAAATCAAACGTTATCATTCATTTTAGGAGGACGTATTCCAAAGCAAAATGTAGCATTGCGGTTTCCAAGACATTGGTCAGAACGCATTTGGAGAACTATGAGCAGTTGCGTGCCCCAATGAATGATTTCCCGGCATTGGTGATTGTCCAAATGAGATACACGATTTTGATTGGAGAAATTAAAGGGTTAATGTTAGAGGAGTCTCTCGGACACTCGGTCGCTCTCGAACAGTGGAGTTCATAAGAATTCGGTGAATCTCATGGAACACTATAGAATATTGAAAGGCCTATATAGAGTTGATGTGGAGGGGATGTTTCCTATAGTGAATGTATCTATGGGCTACTCCGTGAGCATTGTGAACAGTTTGAGGCTTCTTTACCTGAAAAAAAGGATGTGCTGACATTAGAGAAGGTTGATTCTGGGAATGAAAGGGCTATTACACGAGGAAATTTTGATGGCCTTGGGCCTATACTCGCTGGAATGTAAATAAATGAGGAGGGATCGTATTGAAAACTTTCAAATTTTGAGAAGCCCAGAGAGAGTGGATGTGGAAAGAAAATTTCCCATCGTGGTGGAGTCTAGCACAAGGATGTCCAGCCACAGGATACACGGGTGTCTGTTTAAAACAGAGATGCGTAGAAACTATTTTTGCCAAGGGGTGGTATATTTAGGGAATTTGTTATCATAGGCAGCTGTGGGAGTCAGTTCGTTGGGGTAATTAAGTGGGAGATTGATAGGTTCTTGTTTGGGCACGGCATCAAAGGTTTCGGGGAAAAGGCCGGGGAATGGGGCTGACGAGGGGAAGAAAAGTCGATCAACCATGATTGAATAGCTGAGCAGACTTGATGGGCCGAATGACCTAATTCTGCTCCAATGTTTTGTATGCTTATTGTCTTATAAATGCAGCTGAACCTAAATAACATCTGAATGACTGGTAATGATGGGCATATCTGGCACAATGACCAAAGGAACATACACAAAATGTTGGGGAAACTCAGCAGGTCAGGTAGCGTATGTGAAGGGGAGTAAAGAGACGATGTTCTGAGTCGGGACCCTTCATCAGGACTGGAAAGGAAGGTGGAAGAAACCGGAAGATGGAGAGGAAGGAATGCAAGCCAGAACGTGACAAAGGAAAACACCTGAGTGGAGAAGGTTAGTGGATTGGAGAGTGGGGTGGTCAGGTTCTGGGAGGTAGAGGGTGGAAAAGGTAAAGAATTAAAAATGAAGGATCCAAAAGGAGAGGTCAGTGGACCACGGGAGAAATGAAAGAAGGAGAAGACGAGAGAGGAGACATGTAGGCGCGAAAAGAGAGATTGCAAGAGGGAATCCAGAATGGGGAATGAAAGAAGGGAGGGGAAAAAGCACCGGGATAAATAAATCAACGTTTATGCCGTCTGGATGAAGACGACTCAGACAAAATATGAGGCATTGCTCCTCCAACTAGGGAACTGCATCGTCGTGTCATTAGAGGGGAGCATGCACCGATATGTTGGAATGAGAATGGATAATTGAGCTAAAGTTTTCGACCATTGAGAAATCCTACACATTGCAGATCGAGCAAAGGTGCTCGTCAAATCTATAACTCAATATATTTTGGTGCTCAGCGATGTAGAGATGGCTGCAGCGGGTCTACAGGATACAGTAGGTGACTCCGACAGATTTGCGGGCTAAGTGTTGCCACACCTTGAAGGACTGTTTGGAGGCTTGTGGGTAGTTGTGACTGGGCACGTTTAGTATTACTTTTTGCAGGGATAAATGATAGATGGGAAATCGGTGGGTACGTACGAACTTTTAAAGGAATCACACAGAAAGTGGTTCCTGCAGACAGGAAGGAATGGTGGAAGTAGATGAGATAAAGTTGTGATTGGTGGTAGGAAGCTATTGAGAATGACGTGCTGGATGCGGAGGCTCATGGAGTGGTCACTAAGGACAATAGGAACTTTATCACTGTTAGGGAGGCGGGGCGATGTGTTGAGGAGCCATGGCCGTGAAATTGAAGAGAAGTAAGTAAGCGTAGCATCAATGATAGAGAAAAAGTAACACAATTCTTTGAAGTTTGCGGACGGAGGTTGGAATCAAGAACACACTGCCAAGGTCCATGACCGAAAAAATCGTTCCATGCATTAATTGGTCAGACAATAAATTCTTTTGGTGAATGTTCTTCTCACTAAGAGACAATGAGAGCAGAATTGGGGCGTCTTTGGCCAGTGCTTGCGCAATGATTGGACAAATTGAAAAGGAATCGTGAAAAATCTCCGTTCCCGGAGGAGGAAGCGAAGATGTCAGTTAACCAACAAACATCGAGATGACTTGTCAGCCCCCTGTGCCAAACAGACGATTAAAAAATCGTCTTTTCCCATTGGTTTCGTTTTCCTGATATGATTTGATTTGCATTCCAGACTGTCACAGGCGTTGCTTGCTTAGTCTTGTGTTATTTTCCTTGGTGCCTCCAACAAAACAGAGTTTGAAAGGTAGGTAACCTGGCCGAGACGGTATGCACCCCAGGCGTCTGAGAGTGGTTGCTGAAGAGATCGTGGAGGTATTAGTAATGCTGTTTCAAAAATCATTAGATTTTGGACTGGTCTGGAAGACATAAAAATTGCAAACGTCATTCGACCCTTCAAGAAGGTAGAGAGCAGAAGTAAGGAAACCATAGGCCAGTTAGTTTGAGCTCCGTATTTTGGAAGATGCTGCAGTCGATTATTTAGGATGAGTCCTCAGGGAACTTGGACGCCCTTGATAAAGTAAACCGTAATCAGCAGTTTCCTCAAGGGAATATCATGCCTGATGAATCTTATCGATTTATTTGAAGAAGTAGCAAGCAGAATGGAAAAAAAAGAGAATTGATTGATGTTGAGTAATTGGAGTTTCAGAATGACTTTGACAGGATGACATGGTTGTGGCGGCTCATCAAGCTCCGAGGGAATAAAGGGGGCTTTATTAGCTCGGATACCGGTGACTACTCGTGTTCGTCAGTGGTCTTTGTTGAGACCGATTCTCTTACGTCATATATCAATGACCTGGGTCAGGTAATTGATGGCTTTGTTGCAAAGTTTGCAGACGATATGACAAGATATGGAATGAAAGGCAGTTTTCACGACTGGAGAGGCTACTGAAGGACATAGACAGATTAGGAGAATGGGCAAAGAAATGGCAGATAGAACCCAGTTCATGGAAATACTTGGTAATGCACTTTGGTAGAAGAAACGAAAGGGTTGACTATTTTCTATATGGAGAGAAAATACAGAAATATGAGGCGATAAGGGACTTGGGAGTGTTTGTGCAGTATTGCCCGAGGACTGGGTTACAGGTTGAGTCTGTAATGAGTAAGGCAAATGCGATGTGAGCATTAATTTCAAGAGCACCAACGTATGAAAGCAACTGTGTAATGTTGAGACATTTAAAGCATTGGTGCAGTCTCACTTTGAGCATTGTGAGCAATGATTGGTCACTTATCTCAGACAGGATATGTTGAAAGCGGAGAGAGTTCAAATGAAGTTCACAGTAATTATTCCAAAATTGAATGGCTTGTATGATGAACAGTGCTTGATGGTTTCTGGGCTATGTTTACTGAAATTCAGAAATATTTACGGGTGACCACACTGAAACCTACTGAATGATGAAAGTCCGTGATAGAGTTGATATGGAGAGGATGTTTCCTGTGGTGAGAGAGTCTAAGAGAAGAAGTCACAGCCTCACAATAGAGGGGCGTGTAATCAGAACAGATTTGAGGGGACATTTTGTCAGACTGAGAAAAGTGAATTTGTGAAATTATTTGCCACCAGCAGGAGTGGAGGTGGTGTTTATCTACATTTAAGACAAAGGTTTATAAGTTCAGGATTTCTTGGGCAGTGAATAATACGGTGAGAATGCAGAGATTGGGATGAGAGGAAAATAGTATTAGCCATGATGGAATGGCGGAGTAGACACGATGAGGAAATTGGCCAAGTTCTGCTCCGGCATCTTACAGCCTTCTGGTCGTAGGGATAAGTTCAGAGGAACATATTTCTAGCTTCTTTTTTAATTACCAAAGCATACAGACGAATAGCTTGCAACAATTTACATCAAAGGCGTCAGCATTACCTCAGTACAAAGATCAAGCCACGGTTGATCATCTTGTATTCTTGACTGTTACGTATACTCGATGGCAAAAGAATGTCCTAATTTTGCTCCTATATCTGACGGTACTACGGTCTTATGAATCTTGCTACTTCGCTCTTCCCGACCATTCTGGCACAGACATGTTACTATGTGAAGAAGAGCATCCAAATCATTCTACAATTATTATGTTGACGTTACCGTCCGATGCTGATATTCCGAGATATAAAATCAAACAACAACTTCGTAAGAAGAGAGACAAAAATGATAATTTTCAGATCATGCAATTATTTATTTTAATAATTATGCTCATTTTAATACCATGCAGAGATTTTATCAACAGTGTGATTACTGAAGGAGTCAAATTAATTCCTGTTCAAATGTTTGGATGCCTTGTAATCAGCTATAGTAGACGACAATTTCATGATATTTCAGTTAATAATATTTCCGTGAAGATAACAGTAACTTATTTCCTGTTGCTTAATCCTCGCTGATCGGTTCTACAGTTGCAAGGAAATAAAATATTGTGTTTGCATTTTATGTGCAAATCTTCCCTGTTGTTACAAACTATTTTTTATTTGCTTTATTCTATTTTTTAGCTGCTGCCGGAATTTGCTCCGTGTCAGTCCATAGATACACGTGTTGCAGCAGTTACTGAGAGAGGACAACATAAACTCACGTACCTGCAGAATATAGGTCGGTTTGCTGAAATACCTGTCTGTGTAGAAATACTTTTCGAATTGCCCGCTCATCGAATGTACGACATTGGATGTCCTACCCAAAATAGTACAAAATTCGCTGAAAGAGTCAAGAGCAGAATTTTTGACTATCTCCAGAGTGCCAACTCTGGATCATGGCTATTTTCGCCGATTTTCCGCAGTACCTGGCGAACGCTATTTTTGTTATAATTCGTTTGACGGTTGAAGCATAAAAGAGCAAAATTAAACAGATTGTTAAGAACGGTGTTGAGATGCTGTCAAATACCTCGCAGGCTTTCCACAGGGTGATGTGAAAAATTCAGCTACAGCGCCACAACGCCATCGATCCACTGCAAAGTAGAGAGGAATGGACTGGGCTGCACTCACTGCTGCTACCACCACAGTCGCTGTTCTCTCGGTGCAATATCGGTTCCTCAGCTTCTGAAAGGCGATGGCGACTCAGCGATCGAAAGTGAAAGCAACCTCAAACAAATGGATCTGTCCCAGGTTAGGAGATTCAGTACAAGTAGTACAGAACATGCCGGAGTTGCGAGCAAGAATATATAAGAAGATATAATTTATCCTTTATAATATAATAACAACGATGACGTACATCTGATCGGCTCACACCATGGCCACAAGGTAGAGAGTGATGCATTTGAACAGACCGCATTTCCTGCGGGACAGGATCACAATCGCCGTTAAAGTTACTGAAATAAGTTATAATAATTAAGTTACCATCACTTACAGCGGAATAATCAGTGGGAATTTATTTGTGTAGTGTGAGTAATAGTTTATCGGTCAAGTGTCTGTGATCAAGGTAATTGTCCATCCGCGCTGACCTAGATGGGAGACGGGATGGCTGCATTATAGATTCAACATTATAATGCACAATTATGATTTCGGAAATTTCAGAAACGGAAGTTAACTATCAGAAAGAAAGCTAGAGGCTGACAGCTGAGCACCCTCATGCGGCTCTGCTAGGTAGCGAATAAATGCCGAGTAGCAGAGCGTAAGGCGAGGTTATCATGATCTGTCGTTGATAGAATACCGTCTTGCGGGGAATGGCATAGGTAATGGAGAGAAAGGCTTTAATTTCATTCAAAATTATTAATTAAACTTTTTAAATGGTTTATTTCATTGGCTTCCATTTAAGATGAAATTATCTCATAATAACGTCGACGACACTGTTAATGCATTTCACTGAAAATCGGGAGATATTTAGAGACGTCGGGGGGGGGGGGAGTCTTCTTATCTCACAATATACGAAAGAGCTCTCAGTGCCTGCTGTCGTAGACTGATAGATCATCAAGGTTAAAATCAGATGCCAAATACTACGCTCTCCGTCCAAAATCAACGGAGAGAACAATGAGGCGCCCTGAATGCTAGTGTACAGGTGCCCGACGAAGAGAGAGACGCCAGACTTCCGAATGTTACCGCATGTGAGCAAAAAAGATATTTACGCAGACATTCGTAATCAATGAAACACGTGGGAACATATTTGTGGGAACACTGGGCAACATATGCAACGCGAATTATAATTAGAATATAAAATAGTGGCGAAGGTTAATTTTCATCGTCCGCAAACAGAGAAATATGCACTGGACAGCAAAAGCACCATAGAAATCTAGATACAATTAATCTACGATGCCCGAGTATAATACAGAAATAACATTACCTAAAACACTGAGCCCTGCAAGCACCAGGCAGTAAATTCTAACGATGTTCGATATTGTGGAACATCCCATATTCTATCTGAAGCAGCGATAAGTTGTACAAATCGTCCCAACTGACTGCATGCTCTGATTCCGATAGTCGGAACCACGTTCAAATCAGCTAGCGTTCCCATCTGTCTCTTTAAACACAATGGATTGAACAAACACACCGTGTCGACTATTTTTACTCATTGTGTCATTGTCTATCATCTTCAGGTCTTCAAGGAGAACTAGAAATATATTCACTTGATGGTGTTCATTTGGAAAGCATCAAGTTGGGTAAGTCGCCGGGACCGGATGAGATGCATCCCAGGCTGCTGTGGGAGATTCCTGAGCCTCTGGCGATGATCTTTGCATCATGATTGGGGACGGGAGTGGTTCGGAAGTATTGGCGGTTTCCGGATGTTATTCCTTTATTCAAGAAAGGGAGTAGAGATATCCCAGGAAAATATAGACCAGTGAGTCTTACCTCAGTGTTTGGGAACCTGATGGAGAAGATCCTGAGAGGCAGGATTTATAAACATTTGGAGAGGTGTAATATGATTAGGAATAGTCAGCATTGCTTCTTCAAGTGCAGGTCATGCCTTACGAGTTTGATTGAATTTTTGAGGATGTGACTAAACAGTTTGATGAACGAAGAGCAGTAGATGTAGTGTATAAGTATTTCAGGAAGGCATTTGATAAGTTATCCCATGAAAGGCTCATTGAGAAAGAAAAGAGGCATGGGATATAAGGAGGCATTGCTTTGTGGATCTAGAACTCTCTTGCTCACAGAAGGCAATGAGTGATTGTATATGGGTCATATTCTGCATGGAGGTCGGTCACCTGTGGAGTTCCTCAGGGATTTGCTCTGGGACCCTTACTCTTCGTGGTTTTATAAATGACTTGGAGGAGGAAGTGGAGGGATGGGTTAGTAAGTTTGCTAATGACGAAAAAAAAATTAGAGGCGTTGTCGATAGTGTGGAAGGCTGTCAGAGGTTACAGCCGGACATTGATGGAATTTAAAACTGGGCTGAGAAGTGGCAGATGCATTTCAACCCAGATAAGTGTGAAGTGGTTCAGATTTGTAGGTCAAATATGATGGCAGAATATAGTATTAATGGTAAGACTCTTGGCGGTGTGGAGCATCAGAGGGATCTTGGGGTTGAAGTCCATAGGACACTCAAAGCACCTGCGCAGGATGACTCTATGGTCGTACGGTGTATTGGCCTTCATTAACCGTGGAATTAAATTTAGGAGCCGAGAGGTAATGTTGCAGCTATATAGGACCCTGGTTAGACCCCACTTGGAGCACTGAGTTCAGTTCTGGTCGCCTCACTGCAGGAAAGATGTGGAAGCCATAGAAAGGGTGCAGCGGAGATTTACAAGGATGTTGCCTGGATTGGAAAACATGCCGCATGAAAACACGTTGAGTGAACTCGGCCTTTTCTCCTTGTAGTGACGGAGGATGAGAGGTGACCTGAGAGAATTGTATAAGATGATGAGAGACATAGATCGTGTGAATAGTCAGAGGTTTTTTCCCAGGGCTGAAATGACTGCCAGAAGAGCACACAGGTTTAAGGTGCTGGGGAGTAGGTGCAGAGGAGACGTCAAGGGTAAATTTTTTTACTCAGAGAGTGGTGAATGCGTGGAATGGGCTGCCGGCAACGCTGGTAGAGGCGGATACGATAGGGTCTTTTAAGAGAGTTTTACATGGAGCTTAGTAAAATAGAGGGCTATAGGTAAACCTAGTAATTTCTGAGGTAGGGACATGTTGCGCACAACTTTGTGGGCCGAAGGGCCTAATTGTGCTGTAGGCTTTCTATGTTTCTATGTCTCTATAGAAGGGTTTATGCAGTTTCGAATTTGCTTGAATCGTTAAACATACTTTATATCATTATACTATTCATTTCTTTCTGGAAATCAAACGCAATCTCCTTCTGTTTACGGTTGTCAGTATCAGGAGTATCACGAAGATGAAGTAACTTCAATATGAGTGATCTGTGCGATGAGCTTCCGAGGACCGGAAAGTTTCGTTGCGTTCTTGACATTCCAGTGCCATTAGTGCTTCTGGCAGAGGCATGAGTTGGTTAAATTTTCAAAGACCAATTTAATTGCGTACCCGAATATCTTATGATTTCAACAAATTCATCAAATTCGAGAACTTGCAGAAGCAACTATTTGTGAGAATGAATCGAACAGATTCCCCACCCTCATGTGCAAGAAATTCATCCTGACCTCTGTTCTAAATAGACGTCCATCTATTCTGTCCCATGTTGACCAGATAGTGAAGGGGTTCTGCGGCATGCTTGCCTTCTTTATGGAGGCATTGGAGCTGTTGGAATATTGTGCTACAGATATTAATTAGGTCGCAGTTGGATCACGTTGTGCAGGTCAGGTCGCCATATCGGTAGGAAGGATATAATTAAGCTGGAAAAGCTATAAATATTTCGCATGGATATTGCCTGGACTAGAGGACTTGAGAACTAAGTTGTGGAGTGCAACAGGGATCATTCATTGTCTCCTATGTGGGACTGAGTGCAAGCTAAATATTTCATCCGATGTCACCCTGTAACGCGAAACACTGAAATACGGAATGCAATATACACAAAATGTTGGAGGAATTCCGGGGGAGTATCTATGATGAGTAATATATAGACGAAATTTCAGTTGACACAAGCATCAGATGATTGAAGTTTGGATCAAGTTCCATGCCACTGAATCACTTGTGTTTAAGGATAGGGAAGTTGCTCCAAAGAGGACCATAAACTTGTCGGGCTTGGAGTCTTGCGTGCTCCGATGTTTCGGAGAACTGTGCTGCCTAGAGTTAGGGACTTGTGCTTTGACTCTTGATATAGTCACTTGTGCCCAACATGTCAGACGGTAGAGGCCAGACTAAGAGTGTTCCACCGGTCTCCATGTTCGGGGAATTAGCTCAGGTCTAACAGCCATTGCTAGTTAAAACACGGACACAGCAGTGAATGATCCTTCTATATCTGTGTGTCAGCAAGGACAGACAAGATGGGAAATCTTCATTCCTGCTCTAAACGATAACTGTATAACTGTGATGGGACTGTATTACAGTCCTCCCAAATGCCAACGAGTGACAGTGGAACAAATAACATGCAGGCGAGCATGGACAGTCATCCGTGCTGTAAATTCTATATGGTTATAAAAGCAACAGAGTAGCTGCAGTGGCAACTTTTATTTTCCCTGGGACTCTATTGGTGTCTCACGTATGCCCTTTGAACTTAGCCCTCTGACCTTTAGCACAGAGCTCCTGATATTCTACTTTTATCCGGAGGAGAATGAAACCTGGTCGCTACCCTATGTGTGATTCTCATAGTCTAAAAGCTGATATTAACAGTCCTCATCAGTTTTCAGTGCTCCAGTGACTGTCGTGGCATATGCGTTCTTAAGCACACTATCAACCTGGACAGCCACTTTCAGGGAAGAACAGACTTGGACCCTATGATTCATCTCTACGACAGATTGTTAAAACTCTCATCAATAGCAGTGTAGTAACTGGAGGAACTCTTATCTTTTGTTCCCCAAAAATGCAGTAACACAGACTTGCCCGAAATAATCTGGTGATTCTCTGCCAATAACCACGAAGGAAGTATATCCTGCTGTATCCTTTCTAAACAATCGGAAATGCCACCAACCTTTGTATCATCCACAAACTAAGAATTAAACACACACAAACACACACACACACACACACACACACACACACACACGCACACACACACACACACACACACACACACACACACACAGACACGCAGACACGCACACATGCACATATACACACACGCACGCACGCACGCATACACGCGAGAACATCTGCAGATGTTGGAAATGCAAGGCAACACATGCAAAATGCTGGAGGAATTTTGCAGAACAAGCAATATCGATGGAAAGAGAAAACCGTCTAGATTCCAGTCCGAAACACTTCGGCTGTACAGAATGTCATGCACCCTGTGTTCATACAAGTCCCAGACCTCCAGAGATGATATGTCCCATCGAACTGTATTCTCTGTGTTTAATAGATAATCTGCTTATGAAATCGAGAATGGAAGTGTATGCCTTTGATCGTGATGATCCCTGCGTCCTTCCGAATTCACCCAGTAATTGCATCAGCGTCATGATTCTGGCTGTTCGTCACTCTTTGTAAACATCGACACCACCTCTGCATCCATTCCATCCTCCATTATTATATCTTTAGCGACGGAATCTGGTTCCTTATCGACAGACCATCCACTATACCATACTGCAATGTTTCTGATCAAGCCTGGGTTTGAATTCGGTTCTATTGATTTATTGGTTTGTACAGTTGCTCAACAGAATTTCTTCCCTCTGAATCCGTTACCCCATCCACTCCACCTGTTGTTTTATGTTATCATTCTCTCCCCGACATACGACACCACACTCCGTTCCTGCAACACTATTCGCTGAGGTGACATTTGGTCTCCACCTTAGCACCACATTCTTGCACTACCCTCAGATGCATCGGCGCCAATGGTATCGGTTGTTTCCAGAGACTATGGATTTTCGCCTTGATTATCTGCAGCCTCTCTACCTCAATAATGCCCACCCCCATAAAGAAAATCACGATTAACAACATTCTGATTAAATATTTCACAATTTCCTTCTCATCACCTTCGTAATTACCATACCCTCATCGATATTTGATGATCTTGGTGACACAGTCTTCAAACGTGAGAAACATCCTGCATTCAGACACTCTGTCATGCCTCTTCTAATTCTGTATGTCTCTATTGGATCTTACCCTACCGTGCTTGGGTATTGTACCCCTCCACAGCCAATATGTCATACTTATAAACAGTCCAGTCTGTGTGTGGAACTAACACTATTGTACTACGGAAGGCTGCTGGACCAGACAACATCCCTGGTAGAGTACTCACAGGATGTGCAGACCAGCTAGCAGATGTTCTCACTGACATCTTCAACATCTCCCTGAGCAGCGCCACCGTTCCAACGTCCTTCAAGGCCGCTATCATCGTCCCCGTGCCAAAGAAGTTTTCAGTGTGCTGCCTAAATGACTACCGTCCCGTTGCACTTACATCCATGATCATGAAGTGTTTCGAGAGGCTCGTCATGAGGCATATCAAGACCCTGCTGTCCCTCTTACTGGACCCCTTTCAGTTTGCTTACCGTCCCAACCGCTCAACAGATGACGCCATTGCCACTACACTCCACCTGGCCCTACCCCACCTGGTCAAAAAAGACACATACGTTCGGATGCTGTTCATAGACTTCACTTCAACATTGAACACAGTCATCCCTGAGAAACTGATTGGAAAGCTGAGCCTAATGGGCCTGAACACCTCCCTCTGCAACTGGATCCTAGACTTCCTGACTGAGAGACCTCAGTCAGTCCGAATCGGGAACAGCATCTCCAACACCATCACACTGAGCACGGGGGCTCCCCAGGGCTACGTGCTTAGTCCACTGCTGTTCACTCTGCTGACCCACGACTGTGCTGCAACACACAGCTTGAACCATATCATCAAGTTCAACGATGACACGACCGTGGTGGGTCTCATCAACAAGAACGACGAGTCAGCTTACAGAGAGCAAGTGCAGCGGCTAACGGACTGGTGCAGAGCCAACAACCTGTCTCTTAACGTGAAAAAAAAAACAAAAGAGATGGTTGTTGACTTCAGGACGGCACGGACCGACCACTCCCTGCTGAACATCGAAGACTCCTCGGTAGAGATCGTAAAGAGCGCCAAATTTGTTGGTGTTTACCTGACGGAGAATCTCACCTGGTCCTTCAAAACCAGCTCCATAGCAAAGAAAGCCCAGCAGCGTCTCTACTTTCCTCGAAAACTGACGAAAGTCAATCTCCTACCCACCCCCCATCCTCATCACATTCTACAGGGGTTGTATTGAGAGAATTCTGAACAGCTGCATCACTGCCTGGTTCGGAAATTGCACCAACTGAGATCGTAAGACCCTGTAGCGGATTATGAGGTCAGCTGAGAAGATCATCGGGGTCTCTCTTCCCGCCAACACGGACATTTGCACTACACGCTGCATCCGCAAAAGAAACAGCATTATGAAGGACCCTATGCACCCTCATACAATCACCTCTCCATCCTGCCGTCTGGGAAAAGGCTCCGAAGCATTCGGGCTCTCACGACCAGACTATGTAACAGTTTCCTCCCCCAAGCTATCAGACTCCTCAATACCCTAAGCCTGGACTGACACCTTGTCCTATCGACGTGTTTATTATTTATTTTAATGCCTGCACTATTTTTGTGCACTTTATGCAGTCCTGTGTAGGTCTGTAATCTAGTGTAGCTTTCACTGTGTTGTTGTTGTTGTTGTTGTTTTATTTTTAAGTAGTTCAGCCTAGTTTCGTGCACTTTATGCAGTCCAGTGTAGCTTTCTCTATGTGTTTTTTATTACGCAGTTCAGTCTCGTTTTTTGTTTTTTTTGTACTGTGTCCTGTAACACCATGGTCCTGAAAAACGTTGTTTCCTTTTTACTATGTACTGTACCAGAAGTTATGGCCGAAATGACAATAAAAGTGACTTTACTTGACTTGACTGGAAATATATCCTTCCGGAGGTATTCCGATCAGACCTTTGCAGAATAATCAACGTGTGGTCTCAGGAAATTTCGTTTAAAATGGTGTTACATTTTACATTTTATGTCAACCACCTGATGACGGAATTCATGGCTTTGAGCCAAAACTTTCAAACAAAGCATGGTTAGGTGCGGTTGGGTACTGCTGACGAAGCAGCGTGTCTGCAGATGTACCTGGGCAGTTAGGGAAAATATGTAAAATAAAGTTGCAGATAGAATACAGTATTACGGCAGTAAATGTCATGAAAGTAGATTGATGGAATAAAAACGTATACTATGCTCTACATGCTGAGTGAATTTAGAAGTCGACGATGTAAAATATCGTGGAAGTCCAAGAGGTGGATCTCCAATAGTTGCATTGCTTGTTGAATCGGTAGAAAAGAAAGGGATGGGAATGTTGCCATGTATTAGGAAGAAAATGGGATTTTAGTAAATGAAGTAATGCCCAGACTTTAAAAAATTAATGTTCCGAACGCATTTGTAATAGTCTCTGCAGTTTTCTTCCCCAGTTAGTAATGTAGAACATAGAACATAGAGCAGTGCAGCACAATACCCGGAATCCTGCCAAAGAAGTTGTGGCGACACTTTAGTCTTCCAAGTGCGAGTATCGAGACTTACCGGCATAGAATTGTCTATATCTCCCTCGCCCACGCCCGAGGTATGTATTTCAAGGACCTGATGTTTAAGATGCAATTATATTCTCAAGATCAGACGCTTTCTTACAGTGAGAGTCGACAATATCAGCAACGTGCTGCAGTGGATATGAATAAATCAGATATCACAGTGTGTATAAGAGTCTTTCAAAAGGACACTTCTATAGGCAAGACTGAGACAGGTACAATTCTACTGGGATCAGTGTGGTAAGGTTAGATAAACTGCTGCCATTGTCTCAATTGCCAGCGGTGGCCATGCACGGATGTACACAAGAGGTTTATTAAGGGGCCTGTAATGTGAAATGTAAGTGGACATGAAGTCGTCAGTATCGAAAATTGCTCTACATCTGCCCAGGACTGTCGAGGTGATTTACATTGCCCGTGCGATAGGTGAACAATGACAACAGACAAAATCAGTACTTGAGTTTGAGGGAGTGCAGCTTCCTGTAGATTTCTGTGTGCGCCCAAACAATGAAGTTACTATCCTGGGGAAGGGCACAGTGACGAAAACAGATGCTACCATAGACGTAGGATAAGAAAAAAACATAACATGGCAACAGTGGGACGGCTAACATATCCGAAATGCAAAGGAGCTAACATGACCCAAGCAAGCTGAAGAGAACAGATGATGTGTTCAAAACATGCTAGCAGGTTCCAAGCGTAGGGGCTAATCACAGTCAACTGCTGTTGGAAGTATTGCAGAGGAGGAAGCAGTGATTAAAATAAAGGCTCACCAGAATGGGGTCTGTAAGGATCAGAAAGGGAGACATCAGTGCGAGAAGGACAAGGGAGGAACAAGAAGCAACTGAAATTAAATAGATAAAATGAAACTACAACTGATAATTTATTAAGATTACATTGAGATGTGAAGGACTATGTTAACTAGGCTAACACACTGAGGGACCGAGCAAAAGTAGAGCAGCACATTGCTGATCAGTGAAAGCCTGAGGTAGAGGAGCTGGTTCTCTCAGAGCCGGGTGACCAAGTCATGGTGTGTGTGCTACTGAAAAGGCAGTGCTTGCTCCCAGATATTTAGGAGCACACGCAGTACTTTTGACAAGTTCATGTGCAGATTCGTTGCAGCCAGTGGTAACACTGTACTCAGGTTAAAGAGTTGGATTCAACTTCTTGTCACACCCACAGGCGGAGCAGGAGTTGAAGTGTACAGGGTAACAGTTTCATTGCAGAGAACCTAACTGATGAACACCAGGCGATTGCATCAGAACTGAACACGCCTGTTGGAAGCCGACCCACAGCACACGCAAAGGGCAGAGGATATTGAGAACTCGTGAGAGGAAACCGTAAACAGTCAATCAAAATGTAACGGTGACAGTACTCTGCAATGAAGTCTGGATGCTAAAGCCAGATGATTAGTTGTATAGCTCAGAAAACAAAAGCATTTAGGAATATAGATAGGGATACGAGTTACAGCAGAAACATCAGATTCCAGAAGTTTGATGGCTTTGTCAGACCGAGAAAGAAAGAATGCACACAGCGTCTGAAGGCAGTCACCACAGCCTGAAAAAGCTGGGCTCTTTCTATGGTTGAGCTACTGAACGAAGGGATAGTCTGGAACGGGACTGCACCGCCATGAGATCGTTGCAGTCATTCAAATAGAGATCATTCCATTGATTGTCACTGCAGAGTTTTAGGTATAAGAGAATGAAGGAGTGAAATCTGTAAATAAACTGTAATCGGCCAGATCTGAGAAAAGCAGCAGGCATACGAATGAGAAAACAGCATTTCAATGACTGCTGGGCAAATTTCTGAACCAATCTGTGCTTGAAGTCTAGTAGGTAGAAATTAGGGTTGATCACGGAGATGTAGATGCACATAAGGGTATGATATGTAATTGAGGAAGGGAATCGGAAGTCCTGGGCAGTTTTGTTACCCTGTTTTATTAGAGCTTCCTTAAAGTTAGAACTTTCCTGTAAAAATTTACTTTTGTTCAGTAGGGCCAAAGAGGGACAGTTAGCGCATATGGTGTGGATAGGGTATATCGCCAGTATTAACTACGATGCTGAAAAGCAGGGCCTCCAGGACAGCGATCTCTGCACTTCTGCCTCTGCCACCTGCCAATGAGTATTAGTGTGAGATGATTTGGAAAATATATGTGTGGCTGAGCAATTGATGCACGGGCAGGGTTTTAGATTTATGGATATTTGGAATCTATAATGGGGCAGGTATCGCTTATAGAAATTACACACCCGAACTCGTAAGCACTCATATCCTTGTGGGCAGGTTTGCAGGAATTGTTGTGCAGGGTTTGAAATAGGTTGGCTGGCGTATGGGAATATGTATAGCGAAGAACGGGGGTAGTTCGCATACTAGAGGATTCAATGTATCGTGAGGCTGTGAGGGATAACTGATAGTTAATGTGGCAGAAGTAGAAAGATTGGCACATGAAGATGAATGAGGATGGCGAGCAATAGTTCAGCGCCGATGGCTTTCCTTTTGAGCGTTGCTGGAGAATGAGTCACTGAGCGGCCGATCGTTAAGTGGCTCCCTCTATCTGCTGGGAAGGCTTCTGCGTTCGTGTTGGTGATACCGGAGGACGGTATCCTGGTTTCGCATTTATGTGTTGGAATCTGTGTTTATAGGATTTTTCAGAGTTATAGTTTTTATATTCTGAGCATTTTTTTCACTTCTTCCTTTTTCGATTTGTTGTGTGAAAGGAGTGAACTTGGTGCTGATTTCCCGTTGTGTACCGTTTGTTATTTGTGCTTGGATGGGTGCATTTTTTGCGGTTGATGTTCTTGTTCTGTTTTGTAGGGGCTAGTTACGTTTTGGTGTTTGATGATTGGGTTGCTGTTTTTTTTGTGCAGTTAGATGGGTTTGAGGTTTCTGTCTGAACTGCTTTCATGTTTTTTTTTGTTTCGTGGCGATCTGGAGAAGGCAAATTTCAGAGTTGTTAATGGATGCAGGCTTTGATAATAAATGAAACTTGAATCTTTGAGAATTGCAGTCGGGGCGATCGGTTAAAGTGTCACGGGGACCAACACCAATAAGGATGATGAATGCAGGACTGACAGTGCTATATTTGATTGAACACAGTATAGCGAATAAGGTAGGTGATCTTGTGTCGCAGTTACAGATCAGTAGGTAGGATGTTGTGGGCATCTCTGAGTCATGGCTGAAATAAGATCACAAATCGGAGCTTACCATATAAAGATAGGGGTAGACAGAGGGGCGATGTATCTCCCTTAGTAAAAAATGAAATGAAATCATTTGAAAAAGGTGACATAGGTTTGGGAAATATATAAATATATACAGGAGCACCAGAAAGTGAGGTAAGAGAAATAATAACGGGGTACAAGGAGATGGCAGATGAACTGATTGAGTATTCTGCATCAACCTTCACTGTGGCGGACGCCAGAAGTGTGCCACGTGTTCAGGGGTGTGAAGGAAGAGAAGTGAGTACAGTTACTATTACAAGGGAGATGGCGTTCAAAAAACGCCCTAGTGTTTGTAGAGACATTAGTAATGATCTTTCAAGATCATTTGACTCTGGCGTGTTTCTGGAGGACGGCGAAGTTGCAAATGTCACTACACTCTTTGAGAAAGGAGGGTGGCAGCGGAAAGGCAATTATAGAACAGTTTACCTGAAGTCAGTGTTTGGGAAGATGTTAGAGTTATTTGTTCAGGATAAGGTTATGGCGTATTTGGTGACAAAATCAGCATGGTCTTCTCAAGGGAACATCCTGCGTGACGATCCTGGTGGACGTATTTGATAAGAATAGAAGTAGGACAGATAAAGTGGGTGTTGTGGTTGTTTTATATTTCGCTTTTCAAAAGACCCGTAACAAAGTGCCACACAGGAGGCCCCTTAAGAAGTTAAGAGCTCATGCTATTACTGGAAAGTTCCCAGCATGGTGAGTGCATTGACTGATTGGTAGGAGGAGGCGAATTTTAAAAGGATCCTTTTCTAGTTAGCTGGCAGAGACTAATGGTGTTCCACGGGGGTCGGTATTGGGACCGCATCATTTCATGCAGTATATCAACGATTTGGATAATGGAATACATAGATAATTGCAAAGCTTGCAGATGCCTCCAAAATGGGTGGGGGTGGCATTCCGAGGAAACCGGAAAGCTTCGGGAGGACTTACGCAGATTAAGAGATGGACATGCAAGTGGCAAATGAAATACAATGTTGATAAATTCATGGTCATGCACATTGGTAAAATAGATGAATGTGCACACTATTTTCTAAATGTGGAGAAAATACAAAAAATCTGAGTTGAAAAGGGACTTTGTAGTCGTTGTGGAAAAGACATTAAAGGGTACGTATCACGGGTAACTAAGGGAAATGCAATGTTAGCACTCATTTGAAGAGATGCAGAATATGAAAGCAGAACTGTGAAGCTGAGGCTTTAGAAACCACCGATGAGGCTTCACTTTGAGTACTGTAAACCGTTTCGGGCTCCTTAACTAAGAAAAGGGCAGGGAGAGTGCGACTGAGGAGGGGAAAATGGAACAATCTATGCTTGAATGCCGGGGTAGTCTCGTCGGACGAATGGAAAACAATATTGCTCCTTTGTCTTATGGACTTATGGTCTTATAAAAAATAAATAAGCCTAAATGGTAGATGGATGACGAGCTAAGGTGGACATTTCTGGCACACGGGTAAAAGGAAACACGCAAAATGCTAGAGAAACTCAGCAGGTCAGGCAGCTCAATGGAGAGGAATAAAGCATCGACGTTGCGAGTCGGAACTATTCAACAACACTGGAAAGGAAAGAGGGAAGACGCCCGAAGAAGAAGGTGGGTGGGAGGTACGGAGCACCAGATCGCAGGTGAAGGATGAAGACAGTTCAGGGGAGAAGTTAAGTGGAACTGAGAGTGGGATGAAGTGAGAAGTTGGGAGATAATGGGTAAAAAAAGGTAAAGAGTTGAACAAGAAAGAATCCGAAAGAGGGAGGAGGAGTTTAGAGAGGCGATAGGCAAGTGACGAGAAGAGATTTGTCAACAGGGTATCCAGAATGGGGAATAAAAGGAGAGAGGGAATGGGAGTCGAAACATCACCAACTTAAGGAAATCAGTGTTTATCTCATCAGTTGACGACTAATCAGACGGAATATAAGGCGTTGCTCCTCCAACTTGTGTGCGAATTTCCACCTCACGTCATGACTGGAGGTGCTGCAACGACATGTCAGAATAAGAATTAGTAATGAAATAAAATTGGTCGACCAGAGTTAAATCCTTCATATTACGAATGGAGAGAAGGAGCTCGTCAAAGCGCTCCTCCAATCTATGTGGCGTCTCTCCAATGTAGAAATGGCCGCACCAGCACTACGTGATTCAATAGAGAACTCCGATACATTGGCGGGTGAGATGTTCCCTCACCCGGAGGCCTTAAGAGACGATATGAATGGGCAAGTGTATTATTTCGTCCTCTTGCATATGAGGGCCAGTGTGGAAATTGTTGGGTAAGGGCGATTTGTCAAATGAATCACGGAGTCTGTGGTTCCTGCAAAAACGGAGAGTGATGCGGGGGAAGGAGGTAAAGATGCGATTGATGGTAGGATTCCATTGAAGTCGACGGAAGTTATTGCGAACAATGTGCTGGATAAGGATTCTCATGGAGTGTTTGGTAAGGACAAGAGGAACTGTATCGCTGTTAGGGAGGAAGGAAGATGTGTTGAGGGGATAAGAGTGAGGGCTATATCAGTGGTAGAGAAAGCGTAACCCATTCATAGAAGAAGGATACAAGGGGAGGTTAGAATCATCAACACACTGTTCAGGTCCGTGATCGAAAAATCGTTCCCTGCATCTATTACTCAAACGGTCAATCCTGTTGGCAAATGTTCCTCTCACTAACAGACAATGCGAGCAGAATGGGGAAGTCTCCTCCGGACACTGCTTGACACAAAGAGTGAAAGAATCGAAAAGGAATCCAGGAAAAAAAACAACTCCTTTCCAAGAGGAAGAACTGTATGACTATTAAGCGTCGATGTTAGTTAACCAACAAACATCTCAGCGATCCTTTGAGCCGTCCGGTAACCGGATATCTGATTACCACATCGCCCTGTCTCATTGGTTTCTGGCTTGTAACGTGCTTAGTATTCCAACCTGTCACGGGCGTTCCTTAATTAGTCTTGTGCTATATTCCTTAGTGTATCCCACAATAGAGAGTTTCGGAAGGTAGATAACTTACCAGGATCAGATGGTGTACAACCAGGCGGGGTTCTGAAAGAGGTGGATGAAGGGATCGTGGAAGCATTAGTAATGATCTCCCAAGAATTACTAAATTCTGCGATAGTTCTGGAAGACTAGATAATTGCAAATTTCATTCCACTCTTGAATAAGAGACAGCGGTATATGAAATGAAACTATAGGCCAGTTAGTCTGAACACAGTGGTTGGAAAGATGTTGGAATCGGTTATTCAGGATGAGACCTCTCTGTACTGCAAGGCACGTGATAAAATAGACCTTAGTCACCATGGTTTCCTCAAGGAAAAATCTTACCTGACGACTGTTTTGGAAACCAGTAAAGAAACAGCAGGAGGTATACAATTGATTTGCAGAATGCATATGGCAAACTGTTACATGTGAGGCGACCTAGGAAGCTACGTGGTCACGGTGGAACAGAAGATTTCGTGCACGGGCAATGGATTGGATAATTGGCAGGAAGCAAATAATGAGAATGAAGGGAGCCTTTTCTGACTGGATGCAACTGACTAGCAGTGTTCCACAGTGGTGTGTGTTGGATCCGATTATTTTTATGTTACGTCAATGAATTGGATGGCTTTGTTACCAGGTTTACAGGCGATATGGACATATATGGAAGAGCAGATTCGGAAAATAGCAGATGCAGTACAATATCAGGATGTGAATGATCTTGCAGTTTGGTAGAAAAATGACAATTAGACTGTTTTCTAAATGGAGAGATCATACAAAAATACTGAGTCTGAAAAGGACTTAGCAGTCCTTGTACATACTTCCGTAAAGGTTAATTTTCAGGATGAGTCTGTGGTAAAGCAAGTAAATGCGAATGTTCTCATTTCCATTCTGATATGTCTATCCATGGCCTCCTCTACTGTCCAAATGAAGCCACACTCAGGTTGAAGGAACAACACCTTATCTTCTGTCTGGGTAGCCTACAACCTGATGGCATGCGCATTGATTTCTCTAACTTCTGTTAAAGCCAGTCCTCCCCTTCTTAATCGATCCTTCATTCATTCATTCATTTATCTATCTATTTATTTATCTATCTATCTATTTATTTATTTATTTATTTATTCATTCATTCATTCATTTATTTATTTATTTATTTATCTATCTATTTATTTATTTATTTATCTATCTATTCGTCTATTTATTTATTTATTTATTTATTCATTTATTTCTCTATCTATCTATCTATCTATCTATCTATCTATCTATCTATCTATCTATCTATCTATCTATCTATCTATCTATCTATCTATCTATCTATCTATCTATCTATCTATCTATCTATTTATTTATTGTTCCCCCAACGTTTTTCCTCTCTGTTCCTCTCACAATCACTTGTTGCCTGCTCTCCTTCTTCCTCTGAGCACCCCTCACCCTGTCTTTCACACAAGGTCTCCTGTCTAATGATCCTTCTCCAGCTCTGTATCCATTTTGCCAATCAACTTTCCAGTTATTAGCTTATCCCTCCCCCTCCTGTCTTCTCCTATCATTTCGGATCTTCCCCTCCGCCTCCCACTTTCAAATGTCTTGCTATCTCTTCTTTCAGCTGATCCTGAAGAAGGTTCTCGGCCCGAAACTTCGATTGTACTTCCTATAGATGCTGCTTGGCCTGCTGCGTTCCACCAGCATTTTGTGTGATGCGAATGTTAGCTTCATTTCAGGAGGATTAGAATATAACAGCAAGGATGTAATGTTGATACTTAGATTGCATATGTGAGGCTTCACTTCGAGAAATGTGAGCAATTTAGGGCCCCTTATTTCAGAAAGGATGTGCTGAAGCTGGAGAGTGTTCAAAGAAAGTTCTCGAAAATTATCCGAAATTGGTCATATAAAAATCGTTTGATAGTTCAAGGGCTGTATTAACAGTTCAGAAGAATGATGGGTAATCCAATTGAGACCTATCGAATGGTGAAAGGACTTGATAGAGTGGATGTGGAGATGATGCTCCCTATGTTGTTAGAATCTATGATCAGAGAACAGGCCCTCAGAATACTTTTCCCCCCTTTTAGAATAGAGATGACGAGGACTTTCTTTTGCCAGAGAGCGGTGAATCTGTGGAATTCTTTACCACAGGCAGTGGTGGGGCCAAGTGTGTTTAAGGCAGAGCCCTATAGATTTTTTTTTTCCTTGGTAAGGGCTAAAATAATAAGGTGAGAAAGCTGACAGGAAAATTCGACCAGTCATGATAAAATGGCGGAGCAGATTCGAGGAGGAAAATGGCAAACTTCTGCTTCTATATCATCTTAAGTATTTGTGGTCTTAACGATCGATTCAAAGGAGAATAGTTAAGGTTCTTATTACCAGTACATAACAGCAGTGGAATAGCTTGCATTAATTTATATTAAAGGGGTCAGCGTTACCGAAGAGTAATGACCAAACCTGAGGTGATCTGCTCAAATTGGTGACTGGCAAGTATAAAGGGACCCTTGTGACTTCGCTACTCCAAATCATTCTGGCATGCACATGTTACAGTGTGGGGTCGAGTATCCAAATCATTCCACAATTTGTAAATTGACGTTACAGTCCGAGGCAGACATTCTAAGACAATATAATGAAATAAAAATGCCGTAACAATTGGGGCAAAATGATAATATTCCAAATATACATGGATTTATTTTCATATAGTGTATATGTTATAATACCACGTGTAGCGTTGGTCGAGAGTGCTTAGTTCTTGCTTAAATGCTTATAAACCTAATAATCAGCCATAGAAGACCGAAATATTATGATATCTCAGCCAGTGCAATTTCCGTGGATAATAATAACTTAATGCCCGCTGATCGGTTGTACAGTGAGATACTGAAATAACGGTGGCTTGTAGCTCAACTCACATAAACATCCAAATAATTGTTTTGAAGTTCCAGGAAGGAATAATTGTGTATGTATTTTACCTACATATCTCCCCCGTTGCTACAGTCAAGTACTTCACTCGATCCTTCAGCTCCTCCTGAATCTTCTCTGTGCCGGCCCTCAGATACACGTGTTGGGTCAGGTACTGAGAGAAAACAATATAAACCCACATACCTGCAAAATATAGGCCGGCTTGCTCCAATATCTGTCTTCGCAGAAATAGCTTTCGACTTGCCAGTTCAGAGACTCTACGGCAGGGGGCGTCCAAAATATTATAAAATGAGCGGACAGAGCGAAGAACAGAATCATTGACTTTCTCCGGCTTACCACTTCTGGATCATGACGATTTTCGGTGCGATTCTGAAGTATCTAACGAACCCTGTATGTCGACATAATCTGTTTGATGGTTGAAACGTTACAGATCAGACTTAAACAGATTGGTAGTAACGGCGTTGTGATGCTGTCAAATACCTCGTAGGTTTTCCACGGGGGTGACGTGAGGTTCAGCTACGGCAGTACAACGCCATCGATCCGCCGCAATGTAAAATGGTATGGGCTTGGCACAACACGCTGCACTCACTGTTGCTGCTCTCTCGGTGCAATATCGGTCCCGCAGCTTCTGAAAGCAGGTGGTGACGCAGCGATAGAAAATGCAACCAAACGAAGCAGTCCCAGGTAGTGCAACTCAGAACAAGTAGCACAGAACACGCCGGAGTTACGGCAAGAAATTAGAACACAAGAAGATATAAGAATAACAATGATACGATATAATAACAACGATGATCACCATCAGGTCGGCTACCGCCATGGACAGTAATAGTGGAAAGGTAAGCCCATTCTTAGAAGGGTCCGGAGGGAGGCTGGAATCTGTCCATGACAGCAAATTATCCCCTGCATTAATTACTCTGATAATAAGTCCTGGCGGTGAATGTTCTTCTCACTAACAGACAATGAAAGCAGAATAAGCGTATCTCTTCTGACCAGTGCCTGACACAAGATGACTACAGATCTGTAGGTGCGTGGCCTACCTGTTACGATGCTCCCTAGTCTTTGAGCTGCAGCCACGTACCTACACTTGCGATAAATCAAAAATTGCGTACATCATGGGGCTCCTACGAGGGGATGCCATGGCTTGGGCTACCGCGATATGGGATAACCGTCCAGAGGTTTGTTCCTCTTACTCCTCCTTTGTCGCAGAAATGAAGAAAGTCTTCGAGCAATCCATTCGCGGTAAGGATGCCGCGAAACGGCTGCTTCCTCTTGGTCAGGCTTCACAAAGTGTGGCCAAGTATTCCATTGAGTTCCGGACCTTTGCCACAGACTACGGGGGGAATGACGAGGCCCTATGGGAGGTGTTTCGACAGGGCCTCTCGGACCAGATAAAGGATGAGTTGGCTGCGAGGGACGACACGGACTGTCTGGACTTTCTGATCTCGCTAGCCATTCGATTAGATAATCTACTTCAGGAGCGTCAGAGAGGGAGAACCAGTCGCCCTGCTCCTCAAGGAAGTCCCCAGTCCACCTTCCCAGCCTCAGCCAGCCCACCTTCCCCAGCCGCTCCCACTGTGGCTCGTGCTACGACCGTCCCCACCCCCTGGGGGAAGAACCGATGCTGCTGGGACGGAACCGTCTCTCTCCGGCCGAACGAATTCAGAGATGGAGAGCTGGGGATTGGTACTATTGTGGCCATCCAGGACACTTCCGGGATACCAGCCCGCAGGGGCCAAAAGGGGAGGGCTCATCAGTGAGAAAGGGTGCTCTGGTGAGCCAACTAATACTTCCTTCAGCACCCCAGACTTGGATGCAGATCCCGGCAACTGTGCATTACCAACAACAGTCCCTGTCCCTATCCGCTTTGCTGGATTCCGGTGCTGAGGACAATCTGATGGACGAAGAGATAGCCACTGAGGCCGAAATACCTTTCGAGCCACTAAACACGACACTGGAGGCCCGAGCCCTGGACGGAAAACTGCTAGCTCGGGTGACCCACTGTACACCACCCCTGATGTTGATCCTATCAGGCAGCCATCGGGAAGAGGTACGATTCAGTCTCATTCATTCACCTCAAGCCCCAATAGTTCTAGGATACCCATGGCTGACCCAAAACAATCCCCATATCCAGTGGTCTACGGGGAGGTTAGCCGAATGGAGCCAGTCTTACCATGCCAACTGTCTGTGGTCGGTCCCATCTCCCAGAGAAGCGACCGCAACCCCACCTGTTGTGGAACCTCTTGACTTGTCCCACGTCCCCAAAGAGCACCATGACTTGGACCGGTGTTCCGGAAACAGCGGACACTTTCCCTGCCTCCGCACTGTCCATATGATTGTGCCATCGACTTTCTCCCCGGGGCCCCGCTACTCACCAGTTGCCTTTTTAACTTATCCCGACCGGAGAGAGAGGTCATGGAAAAATACATTGGCGAGTCCATCGCGGCGGGCATTATCAGGCCTTCATCCTCCCCGGTAGGCAACGGGTTTTTTTTTTGCAGAAAAGAAGGACGGGACGCTTCGCCCTTGTATCGACTACCGAGGCCTCAATAATATAACAGTTAAGAACAAGCACCCTCTGCCCCTCATCAGTTCAGCATTTGAACCACTGCATGGAGCCACCATCTTCTCAAAGCTGGACCTTCGCAATGCCTACCATTTAGTCAGGATGAGGGAGGGAGACGAATGGAAGACGGTCTTCAGTACACCTCTGGGCCACTGTGAATATTTGGTCATGCCATTTGGCCTCACGCCGTTTCCCAAACCCTGATCAATGACGTAATAAGGGACTTTATCAATCGGTTCGTTTTTGTTTACCTTGACGATATCCTGCTATTTTCTAGCAGCCCCCCAGAACACGTACACCATGTCCGTCAAGTCCTCCAGAGACTGTGGGAAAACCACTTACTTGCAATGGCGGAAAAATGCGAGATCCACGTCCCTTCGATCAGCTTCCTAGGCGATATCATTAAAAGCGGGCAGGTAGAAGCAGACCCCGAGAAGATCCAGGCAGTGGAGGAATGACCCAGACCCACGGTACGCAAACAGCTTCAACGATTCCTGGGGTTTGCCAACTTCTACCGCAGATCCATCAGGGACTACAGTACAGTGGCACCCCCCCCCCCCCAGCCGGCTTTCCTCGCCTACCACACCGTTTTGCTGGGACTACTAAGCGGACTCAGCATTCACCGACCTGAAGAGGCAATCCACCACCGCTCCTGTCCTGGACATTCCGGACCCATCCCGTCAATTCATCGTTGAGGTGGACGCCTCTGACTCCGGGGTAGGAGCGGTCCTATCCCAACGGGCAAGTTCGGGCGAAAAGCTTCACCCCTGCGTCTTCTACTCTCTCCGACTGTCCCCCGCCGAGCGGAATTGCGACGCGGGGTATCGGGAACTACTGTCTGTCAAACTAACACTGGAAAAATGGGGCTCTGTTGGAGGGGGCTGAACACCCGTTTGTGGTATGGACGGACCATAAGAACCTAGGGTACATTCACACCGCAAAACGATTGAACTGCCGCCTGGCCCGTTAGGCATCTTTTTTGGACGGTTCGAGTTTACCCTCACGTACCGTCCAGGATCCAAGAACGGGAAGCCGGACGCGTTATCCCGCCAGCAGGACTCCTAGGACGACATCCCCAGTCCCGATACTATCCTACCATCATCCTGCGTGGTGGCCACCCTCACTTGGGAGATCGAGGCTAAAGTAAAGAAAGCCCAGAGGGACAACCCCGACCCTGGCAATGGACCCGGCGATCGCCAGTACGTGCCCGTCTCCGTCAAGCCTCAGGTTCTCCAATGGGGGCACACATTCTGGATCGCCTGCCACCCCGGGAGTGATCGGACCCTGGCTCTCCTGAGGAAGCACTTTTGGTGGCCGTCCATAGAGGGGGACACCCGCCCTCCTGTCTCGGCTTGTTCCATCTGTGCCCGGGGAAAGGTTTCTCATCGAGCACCTGTGGGTCTACTTCGTTCTCTACCTGTCCCTGGTCGTCCCTGGTCTCACATCGCCCGAGATTTCGTCACCAGTCTACCCCCCTCCCGCGGAAACACCACTGTCGCAACTGTGGTAGGCAGACTCTCCAAGGCGGTGCACTGTGTGGCCCTCACTAAACTCACTTCCTCTCAAGAAACCGCAGATCTTCTCGTCCGCCACGTTTTCCGCCTCCAGGGAATCCCCGTGGACATCGTCTCCAATCGAGGTCCACAGTTCGTCTCGCAGGTATGGAAGGCCTTCTGTCAAATCTTAGATGCATTGGTCAGCCTGTCATCCAGCTTCCACCCCCAGACGAACGGGCAGACGGAACGGGTCAACCAAGATTGGAGGCGACGCGACGCTGTGCAACGGCAAACAACCCGTCGACCTGGAGCGACCATCTCCGGTGGGTTGAGTACGCCCACCACTCTCAGCTGAGCTCTGCCATTGGGAGGTCTCCGTTCGAGTTCTCCCTTGGGTACCAACCCCCGCTGCTCCCCGCGCAGGAAGAGGAGATTGCGGTACCATCGGTTCGAGGCCATATTGATCGGTGTCTTAAGATTTGGGAGGAAAAACGCACGGCCCTACTCAGATCAACAAATCGAAATAAGAAGACAGCCGACCGACATCGGACTCCGGTGCCTGAGTACCAATAGGGGCAGACAGTGTGGCTTTCCTCCAAGGACATCCTGCTCAGAAATGAACATAGGAAATTCGCCGCTCGCTTCCTGGGACCATTCAACGTTGAAAGGGTTATCAATCCCACAGCGGTCCGCCTAAAGCTGCCAAGGTCCATGCGTATTCACCCAACCTTTCATGTGTCTCAGTTAAAACCAGTCTCCGTCAGCCCTTTGTGTCCCCCAACGGAAACTCCCCCTGCCCGGCTCATCGACAACCATCCGGCATACTCCATCCGACGACTACTAGATGTGCGCCGTCGGGGCAGGGGTCTCCAATACCTGGTGGACTGCGAAGGGTACGGTCATGAAGAGCGTTCCTGGGTCCCCTGCTCCTTCATCCTAGACCATTCCCTCATCCAGGACTATCATCGGGACCACCCGGACAGGCCTGGAGGATCGCCGGGAGGCTCCCATTGAGTGGGTGGGGGGGGGGTGTTACTGTCATGTTCCTTTCTGGCACCTGGCTTTCTTCCTCAGGAATTGCGCCTTAATCACCACATTTAGTTCCCAATTATTCCCAGGTTCCGCTAACTACAAACACCTGCTTTCCATCAGCCAATGCAGTATAAAAATCCTGTGACCACAACTAGACGGTGCCAGTTCGTTGGTCGACTCCTGTACGAGCAACCTAGTTCCATGGTTCTTAGGACTATCAGTTCTAAGTCTAGCATTGTTCCTGAATTCTCTGCTAAATCAAGACTCCGGGTAAAGACTCCCGTGGTACCCATTCCACGCCCGCTACGACCGTAACGCCTGTCGACTCGGCCTCCGCACCCGTGTTCGGCACTAGGGTTCGTTCCACCGCCACGTCCTTGCAACAATAAGTCACATTGACCATTGGTGTACACCTACATGTTAAAAAGAGGTGGATCGTGGAGTCATCCGTAATGTTCTTTCAAGAATTGCTAGTTACTGAAACGGCTACGGAAGCCTGGACAATTGCGAATGTCATTCCTGTTACAGGAACGGAGAGAAACAGAAGAAAGACAACTATAGGCCAATTAGTGTGACCTCCGTGGATGGAAAGATGTTGGAGTCCATTATAAAGCATGAGATCTCGGGGTACTTGGAGGCACACGATAAAATAGGTCGTAGACAGCATGGTTTCCTCAGGGGAAAACCCTACCTAACAAATCATTTTGAATTCATTCAATAAATAATAAGTAGTGTAGACAAAGACAAATTAGTAGATGCTGTGTACTTGGATTTTCAGAATGCCTTTGACATCTTGCCACACATGCGGCTTATTAGGAAGCTACGAGCACATTTATTACAGAAAAGATTCTACCATGGGGAAAGTAGTGCCTCATCTGCAGGAAGCAAAGAGTGGGGATAAGGCAGAATTTTGTTGTCTGCTGCCAGCGACCAGTGCTGTTCCAGAGGATACTTTGCTGGTGCCGATTTTTTTTTTCTTATCTTTCATGCAATGATGGAATTGACGGTTTTGATGCAAAGCGGGCATACGATATGAAGATAGCTGGAGGTTCTGAGGAAACAGAAAAGTTGCAGAAGGGCTTGGATAATTAAGAGAATGTACAAATAATGGCAGATTGAATATAACGTCGGGACGGGTATGGTCATGCACTTTGCTAGAAGAAATAAAAGTGATGACTGTTCTCCCAGTGGAGAGAAAATACAAAAAAAAATCAAAGGCGCATTGCGAGTTGGGAGTTCTTGGGCAAGGTTCACTAAAGGTTAACTGCAGTGAGGAAGGCAAATGCGATGTTATCAATGTCATTGTCCGGTCCGTTGACTCCTCATTCCAGGAATTTCCTTTTCCCCGTGGCAATCGGTGACCTTGGTTAAGGCAGTGGTTTCCCAACTGGGCCGGCAGCATAAAAGCTCCGGCTTGCAGCTTCTCGGTACTGAAACGTCAGCTGAGCAAGTGCAGTTGTTCCCAATTCGTGTCCCCGTTCATTATGGACTCTGAGTGGCTTCGGTGCCCGGGGTGCATTGTGGATTCGGTCGTTTTCGTGTTCCGCTCAGTTGCCGGCCGTTTTCCGCCATTCCGAGCCAAAGGTACGAATTCTGTCGTTCCCATGGCCAGCTGAGATGTGCTGGCCGTTGCCACTACTCCGAGCCAAGATTGTGGACTGTTGTGGTTTGGATTTCGTTGTCTCGGTTCCAGCGAGTAGGCAGGCCGTTTGCCGATACTGTCTGGTCTGTCGTTTTCTTGTCATTCCGTGTCCGAGTACAAGTCGGAGTCCGGCTACTTGTCTGAGTCCAAGTCCGAGTCCGAGTTCCGTGTCCGAGTCCAAATCCAGGTCCAGGTTCTGTGTCCGAGTCCAAGTCGGAGTCCGGCTACTTGTCTGAGTCCAAGTCCGAGTCCGAGTTCCGTGTCCGAGTCCAAATCCAGGTCCAGGTTCTGTGTCCGAGTCCAAGTCGGAGTCCGGCTCCATGTCCGAGTCCAAGTCCGAGTCCGAGTTCCGTGTCCGAGTCTAAATCCTAGTCCAGGTTCCGAGTCCAATTCCAAGTCTATGCCTAGGCTCCATGTTCCAGCCCAGTCCAGTGCAAGTCAATACTCCGAGTCCCGAGTCCAAGACAAGGCTCCGGGTTCGAGTCAATTCTCATGGCTCCGAGTCCGAGTAAAGTCTTGGTTCCGAGTGCCAAGTCCAGTCCAGGTCCTGGTTCCGGGTTCCTAGTCATGTCCAAATCCGTTTCCGTGTCGTGTCTCCGTTCCTGTGCCCTGCACTTGGGTTTGCCCTGTCACTCCTTGCAACAATCACTCATTGCAAATGGACTGGAAAATAAACCAAGGATGTAATGCTTTGACTTTATAAAGCACTGATGAGGAATCACTTAGTATATTGTGAGCATTTTGGCCCCTTATCGTATAGACCATGTGCTGCAACTGGAGATGTTTGAGGGCAGGTTCACGAAAATGATTACAGGATTGCTTGCCTTGTCATAGGTAAAGCGGCTGATGGTTCTACGGATGTATTCACTGGAATTCAGAAGAATAAGGGCTGACATAATTCAATCCTGTCGAATAGTGAATGGTCTTGATAAAGTGGAAGTGGGTAGGAGAGTCTAAGACCAGAGGGCACGGCCTCAAGAGTGGTGGGACATCAGTTTAGAACGGTGATGAGCAGGAATTGATTTAGACAAGTAGTGTTAAATCTGTGAACGTCTTTGTTAGAGGCAGCTGTGGAGGCCAGGTCTTATGTAGTTTGGAAGCAGAGGTTGATAGACTCTTGATTGGTCAGGGCATGAATGATATGGTCAGAAGGCAGGAGACTGGGGCCAAGAGGAAAATTGGATCAGCAGTGATGAAATGGCGGATCAGAGTCGATGTGCCAAATGGCCTAATTCTGCTCCTATATCTTATGTTCTTATGGACACGTTCAGAGAAATATAATTCTAGCTTTTATTAGCAAAACATAACAGCAGACGAGTAGCTCGTATTAAATTAAATGAAAAGCGTCAGCATTACCTAAGAGCAATGACAAAGCCCAAGCTGGTCACATCACATTCAAGACTAATAACTACACAATAACCTTTACAACTTCGCTATTCCCTAACATTCTGGTAAGGATATATGGCTATGAAGGGCAGAGTAACCAGGTATATTTAATTATCATATTGACGGTACCGTCTGATGCTGACATTCAGAGATACTGAAATTAATCAGCAATGCCATAAAATAGGGAAAAATAATGTTCATTTTCGGATTGTACAAGTATTTATTTTTTGGTATTTTTATCATGTTTTTAAATCCATGCCGATACTTGGTCAACAGTGTGCTTCGTGAAGTAATCAGCTAATTTCCTGTTCATATGCTTAGATACAAACATAATGAATTGGAATTTCATGATATCGGAGTCAATGAACCTCCCGTGAAGATAATAACTTTATTCCTGTGGATTAATTTCCTTTCGTCGTTTGTACAGCGAGACACCGAAACAGCGGTCGCCTGAAGCTCAAATCCAATACTTTTAAGAATTGTTTTCATGTTGCAAGACGGAATAATTGCGCTTGCACTTTATTTGCAAGAATCTCCCGCTGCTACAAACAGGTGCTTCACTGCATTCTTTAGTTCGTCCCTGAACCTTCTCTGTGTTAGTCCATAGATGCACGTGTTTGTGCAGATACTAAGAGAAGACAACATTATGCCACATACCTGCAGTATCTCGGTTGAATTGCTAAAATATCTGTCTGTGTAGGAATAGTTTTCGAGTTGCCAAGTCATTGAATGTACGACATAGGGCATCCAAAATGATATAAAATTGGCTGAAAGAGCGAAAAACAGAACCATTGACGTTCTTCGGTTTACAACTTCTGGATCTTTGCTGATTTTCCGAAGTGTCTGGCGAGCTCTATTTGTCGCTATAATCTGCCTGGCAGTTGAAACATTAAAGAGCAGAATTAAACAGATTGGTAATAACGGTGTTGTGATGCTGTCAAATACCTCGTAGACTTTCCACAGGGGTGACGTGAAGTATTCAGCTACGGCGACACAACGCCATCGATCGACTGCAAAGTAAAATGGAATGGCCTTGGCACAACACGCTGCACTCACTGTTGCTATCACCACTGTCGCTGTTCCTTCGGTGCAATATCGGTTCCGCAGCTTCGGACAGCAGATGGCGACCCAGCGGTCGAAAGTAAAAGCAACCGTTAACCAAACCGAACTGTCCCAGGTTGCGAAAGTCATGACACGAAGCACGGAGCACGTCGGAGTTACAAGCAAAAAATTAGCAAACACATAGATATAATTTATCCTCTCCAGTATAACAAAAACGATAACCACCATCAGATCGGCTGCCGCCATGGCCACCAGGTAGAGAGTAATGCATTTGGACAGACCACATTTCCCGCGGCGGGGTAACAGTCTACCTGTGCTGCGCGAGATGCAGTTAGGATGTCGCAATCAAGCTTATTGGAGGCTATAATGCACAATTTAGATCTCGGCAGTTTCACATTCAGAAGTTAACCATCAGAAGGAAAGCCAGAGGCTGACAGCAGAACGTCCCCGGGCAGCTGGGCTACGAAGTGAGCAATGGGCCGGATACCAACCCCGTAAGGGAAGGTTATCAAGAGCTGTCCGGAAAAGGATTGCGTCTTGCGGAGAACAGCACAGATAGTGGAGAGATTGGTTTTAATTTCAGATTATATGGCGCATTATTTTAAAACGTTTATTTAATTGGCTTCCACTTAAAATAAAATTATTTGATAATTACATCGACAAAAATGTCATGAGCGCATTTTATTGGAAATCGGGAGTTATTTGGAGACGGGAGTGGAATCCTTCTGACTTCACAGGATGTGAAACTGCTCTCAGAGTGACTTGATCACAGGGAGACAGATCATCTAAATTAAAGTCAGACCTTACATTCTGCGCTCTGTTTAGATGAGTGGAGATACCAACTAGATCTAGATGAACCTGCTACCAGTTATTTGTAACTTCACAAATGTCATGACCCCTGACTCTATGGAACACACAGAATACAGTGAAGTGTGATGCAAAACATTTGTTCGGTTCATCCACGATTTTCTTGCCCTCCATTACTAACTCTCCAGCATCGTTTTTTTTTCAACACGACGATATCCATTTTCGCTTGTTACTTTCACTTTATGTATATGAAGAAACTTCTGGTATGCTCTTTAACATTATTGGCTAGCTTTCTTTCGTAGGTTCTCCAACATTGTGTGTCTGTTGCTTGAACACACCATTACTACTGTTTGAGGATCTGTATACAACTTCCATCAGCCTTTTTCTCTTGCAGTTCCTTTGCTTTAACCACAGTGATTTTCCGGCCTAATGACATCTCTTTCTAATGTTTCATTTCATTCTTTTACCATCAGCACAGCACCAGCCTGCATGTCTTTCTGCATGTCCTTGAGATAACATGTGCATCTCTGGACACTAAGCTTTCAGCTATAATCCAATTTGATATATAATTCAGTGATGAGCAGAAGATCATACATGCCAATCTATAACCGTGGTACAAATTCACCTGCCTTATTCCGTATATTACCATATTCAAATCACAACTTCAATCCTGTATTTGCCCTTTCCCATTTTGAGCATCTTTTACGTTGCAACTTATCCTGTTCACTGAAGTTTACTCTACGATTAGCCTCGACTTGCTAGGTGTCTCACTACATATTGCCTCTGTTTGTAAACGAGCGAACTCAACATCAGCGATATCACTCTGCCCTGCAAAATTAGTTTAAACCCACCAAGACAACTCTGGCCAATCTGCCGGCAAGGATATTGGACCACTTCGAGTTCAGGTGTAACTAGTCTCTCTGCACCAGTTCCTTAACCATGCAGTGACGTGCAAAATCATCTCATTCTTTCCCTCAACTCAGAGACTGGAAGTCCTGTTTCTTAACCTTCTAACTAGCTCGCTAAGATCCAACTGCATCTCCTCTTCACGTTTTCCCCCTACGTCATTGGTGCCAATATAAACCAGGACTTCTGACTGCTTAGCTCCGTCCTTGAGAACGCCATGACATAACCTAAGCCCAGCACCAGTGAGGCGACATAACATCGGAGTGTAACTGCCACGCCGACAACACCAAAACTCTGTCCGTCTGAATAAGGAATCTCCTATCAACACTGCAGTCCTGTTCAAGACTCTGCTCCGCTGAGCCGCAACATCAGAATCAGTGCCAGAGATCCGAATGTGTATTTAGTTTTGTCTAATTATTTTTGAGGGGAACGTCTACAAGTGTACTCTACACTGTCTATGCATTTCCCCTCCTTATCCTGGGAGTGACCCAGCTGCATATCTCCTGCAATCGTATAACCATAACCATTTAACATTTACAGCAAGGAAACAGGCTATCTCCGTCCTTCTAGTCCGTGCCGAACGCTTACTCACTTAGTCCCACCGACCTGCACTCAGCCAATAACCCTCCATTCCTTTTCTGTCCATATACCTATACAATTTTACTTTAAATGACAATATCGAACTTACCTCTACCACTCCTATCTGGACGCTCGATCCACACAGCTACAATTCTTTCTGAGTAAAGAAGTTCCCCCTCGTGTTACCCTTAAACTTTTGCCCCTAACTCTCAACCCATGTCCTCTTGTTGGTATCTGCCCCACTCTTAATAGAAAAAGCCTATTCACGTCAACTCTACCTATCCTCCTCATAATTTTAAACACCTCCATCAAGTCCCCCTCAACATTCTACGCTCCAAAGAATAAAGCCCTAACTTGTTCATCCTTTCTCTATAACTTAGGTGCTGAAACCCAGTTAACATTCTAGTAAATCTATTCTTTACTCTCTCTATTTTGTTGACATCTTTCCTATAATTCGGTGGCCAAAACTGTACTCAATACTCCAAATTTGGCCTTACCAATGCCTTGTACAACTTTAAGATTACTTCCCAACTCCTATACGCAATGCTCTGATTTATAAAAACCAACATACCAAAATGTTTCTTCACCACCCTATCCTCATGACATTCCACCTTCAGGGAACTGTGCACTAGACTCCTATATCACTCGGTTCTACTGCATTTTTCAATGCCCTACCATTTACCATGTATGTCCTATTTTGATTAGTCCTAACAAAATGTAGCACCTCACACTGCGTGAGGTGACTACTTCCCTGTAGATGTTGCCTATGACCTCTTCATTCTCATATGTGAATTGATGTTTGTCTATCGGAATAGAACACACATTATACTCCTCCCTTCAGCAGACGGTCGCACTGAAAAGGTCAAAGTAATGGAGTAATAGCCGTAGCCACAGGTTTGAACACAAACCTATTCTCGTGTGGAGAAACATTGGCAAATAATTTCAAGCGTAGAAGACGGACTACTCTAAAACTCACACTTAATTTCATGTCTGTGCTTTCCCTGCTATCCACGAGGAAATCACGTTTCTTGATTGACCATCGAATGACAGATTCCAAGGTAACTCAACTGGAATATTCATTATCGAGAAACGTGGTAACGTTCATCACATTCTCTGAAAATTAATTGAACTAGAATCGAAATCAACTGCAAAGAATTCTCTTCATTGTCCAAAGACAGAAAAGATGCACCGGACAGCATGTGCAGCTTGGGCATCAAGATACAATTTATCTACGATACCGCGATTGTAATATAAAGATACAACATCACCTGTAACACCGAGTGCTGCCACTACTGGATAGTAAATTCTGGCGATGTGGTAAATTGCTGAATATTTCATTTTCTACCTGAAGCAGCGATCAGCTTTACAGAATGCCCTACCTGCCTGCATGCACTGATTCGAGCAACTCTTATACGCCAGTCAGAACCTCGGATATATCAGTCAGTGTTCCAGTTAGTCTCATTAGACTCAGTCGTTTGAACAAACACGCAATGTCAACAATTTCTACTCATTGCGTCACTGTTTGTTATAATTAGTTCTCAAAGGTCAAAGTGAAATGTGAGGGCGTAATTGAATATCTCAAGATTTCAATAAGTCCAAAAAACGTGATCACCTGAGGCAGTGCTCCACACAAGCAAACCTTTGTGTCAATGGATACCACAGGTTCACCACCCGCAGACTAAAGAAATCACTCCTCAAATCCCTGTTCAAAAGAGGCTCCCTCGGTTCTGTGCCATGTGGACCGGGTAGTGAAGGAGGTACGCCACATGTTTACCTTCACCATTCTGCATGGAGGTCCGTGACTAGTGGTGATCCGCATGAATCTGTTCTGGGACCCCTCCTCTTTGAGATTTATATGAATAACCTGGAAGATGACGGAGAAAGGTGAATTAATAAGTTCGATGATGGTACAAAATTTGGGGGCGTTGTGAACAATTTGGAAGGTTGTCAAAGGTTACAGCGGGACGTCGATAGGATGTGGAACTGGGTTAAGAAGTGGCAGATGGAGTTCCAGCCAGATAAATATGAAGTTGATCATTTTGTCAGTCAAATATGAAGGCAGAATACAATATTAATGGAAAGATTCTTGGCAGTGTGGAGGGTCCGAACGATATTGCTGTCCGTGTCCATAGGTCACTCATATCTCATGCGCAGCTTGAAAATGTTGTTAAGTAGACCAATGGAGTGTTGGCCTCAATTAACCGTCGGACTGAGTTCAAGCCGTGTGGTGAAATTACAGCTATATGAGACGTTACTATAACCCCGCTTGGAGTACTGCGTTCAGTTTGTTCATCTCACTACAGGAAGGATGTGGATGTTATAGGGAGAGCATTCTGACAGGCTGAATCTCTGTCTGGTGTGGAGGGGCTACTGCACAGGACCGAAAAAAGCTGCTGATAGTACCCAGGACATCTTTAGGAAGCAGTGTCTCATAAAAGCAGCGTTCATTAATTTACAGTATTTCTGTTTTTGCAGATTTTTTTTTAAAACAATCTAGTCAATATACGTAGTTGATTTACTTGTGTATATATTATGTTTTATTTATTATTACGTTTCTCTCTCTCTCCTAGATTATGTATCGCATTGAACTGCTGCTGTCCAGTTAACAAATTTCAGATCACATGCTGGTGATAATAAACCTGATTCTCATTCTCAAATGTAAGGCGGAAATACTATTGTTCTATGAGGCAATGGGATTCGCTCATGAAGCAACGAAAAGGCGATGTTCCCGCCTGCTGCACACCGGAACGGTCCTGGGTAAAACCGTAATGTGGAACCCAAACAACGCGGTTTTAGATGATCAAGAGCGGAATCGTCCAATGGTCGGAGATTAAATTCTCCCTCCCGGGGCTGACTCCGGAAGTTAATTTCACGACCCAGTCCCAGTGAATCCGCTGACATCCGCGAGGGGAGTGAGCTCCATTCAGCCGGCTGAGAGGGGAAAATGAGTCGGGACTGAAGCGAATCGGTTTCTGTGCAGACTTATATCGGTTTATTTCCCGGAAGAAACATGTCGTGGCTGTGACAGATGCAGGATATCAAATGGACGGAAATCACCAGCTGCTTAGCCCTTCAACGGATATTGTGAGCGGCTCTGAAAATAGCTTTTGGGAAAATAGGTTCAGCTTACGTCGCTTCACTTACTGGCACCGCCTGTTTTCTTGGGCAACAGTACGGCCTGGATGTTGGGTAACACACCGCCCTGAGCGATAGTCACTCCTCCCTGCAGCTTGTTCAGTTCCTCGTCGTTGCGGACGGCCAGCTGCAGGTGCCGGGGGATGATGCGGGTCTTCTTATTGTCCCGAGCCGCGTTGCCCGCCAATTCGAGGATTTCGGCCGTCAGATACTCGAGCACAGCAGCCAGATAGACCGGGGCTCCGGCACCCACCCGCTCAGCATAGCTGCCCTTTCTCAGGAGTCTGTAAACCCGGCGGACCGGGAACTGCAGTCCAGCCCGAGACGAGCGAGATTTGGCCTTGGATCGAGCTTTGCCAGCGCCGCTTTTTCCACGTCCAGACATTTCCACAGTCACAGCAACTGTTCAGACGAGAATGAAGGAATGTTCACCCCGCCCCAACTCGCCCTTTTCATACCTTCTTTCAGAATGAATACTGATGTTTGCGATTGGTGTGATCCTGCTTATTCTCATTAGTGAAAAGAAACGTCCCAATCGAAGAACTGCCTTAATCACCAATCAGCAGTCCGTAAAGGTAGAATCGCGGAAAATAACCGTCTCCTCCCCAAAGTACACTGGAATTTGGGAAAAGACCGCCAAAAATAAATCTATTATTTAAATTTAATTTCAAATTAAATAATTGCAGACCTGTTTTAAGATTGGGTCTTCGCATTTCCCTCTGTTACTGAAACTGGGCACATTTAATACAAGTGTAGTTGATATCGGAGTGTCTGGGAACTCAGTTTTTAATTTCCTTCAACCCGTAACGGACCCGAATAAAACTGACACTCGGTTTCTGCCCGCGGTCGGTCATTGTGTGAACGTTATCAGATTATGGACACACGGCTCTTTTCAAACTGTGACCCGCGTTTAGTCTGCAATTTTAAAAAGTTTTTCTATAAAATAATCATGAGGTCTTTCAGGCTCGCGTTGAAATGAGATTCGGGAGTTACCCAACTGTAACCAATAAAGTCCTGAAGCCACAAATAAAGCAACAGCGGCAGCAATCCTCCGCTTGGCGTGGATACCGAGTGGGAAGGACTGATGGGGAGTTGGAGGTAACGACTCCTTGTCAGTGCAGTGGGAGCACTGGGGAGCTTTACTGACACGGCGTGCTCGGCCAGCTCTCCGGGCAGCAGCAGACGCACGGCGGTCTGTATCTCCCGTAAAGTGATGGTCGACCGTTTGTTGTAGTGAGCCAGGCGGAAAGCCTCGGCCCCATTGCACTCGAAGATACCGTTGACATCGAGTTCATGATGCTCATGGCCTTGGAGGAGATGCCAGTATCGGGATGAACCTGCTTCCTCTGTCCACTGCCCATTGTTCGTTTGGGTAACACCGTGGACTGGTAACTGACGCTGATCTGGTGAGTTGCCGCTGCTGGTTAATTCGGCAGGAAGGAAATCTAAAATACAAAATGGACAATAAAGTATAGGCGCAGTATTCGGCCATTCGACCCATGGTGTCCGCTAGAAAAGCAGATGGAATGAGAAAAACACACACTTGATAATACGAAACGTTTATGTAAAGAAACATGGCAGCAGTAAATCGAAGGTCCAATTTCAGCATAAGAGACCCATTTCTGAGTGAGGGTGAAAGTCGTTTATTGTCATATGCAGCAGATTCAGAGACCACAGTATCGGAGACACAACATTCACAGAATAAAAACATACTCTATAGAATTATAAAGAGGCAACAGAATTTCAACAAGAGCCCATTGCAGTGTAAAGTGGTCAAAGTGGTGCTACTGAGGTGGTGATGAGGGTTGTCCAGGTTTGTTAAACAACAGATTGTCTCTACCCGTCTGAATCTGGTACAGTGTGAGAGTGTGGGGTTCATTCTGTACCTGTCACTCTCTGGTACAGTGTGAGAGTGTGGGGTTCATTCTGTGGGAGTTGGACTTCGCACTGTATCTTCCAACCTCTCATGCAGTGTAAATGTATAAAGTTCTTCCAGATTAATTCTTCCAAACTGATAGCATGAACATCAAATTTTTGAATGTCTTGTAATTCCCCCTGACCAACTACCCTCCCCTTTTTCTTCTCTCACTTTGCCCACCCATCACCTCCTTCTTGTGCTCCTCCCCCCTTTTATTTCTTCCATGGTCTTCTTTCTCTTCACCAATCAACTTCCCAGCTCTTTACTTCATTCCTCCCTTTCAGGATTCACCTTTCACCTTGTTTTCTCTCCTCTACCCCCACCTTGTTTTCTCTCTGCCCTACCCCCACCTTTTAACTCTACTCCTCGACTCCTCGTCTTTTTGTCTCCAGTCTTGCCGAATGTTTTTGGGCCGAAACATTGATTGTATTTTTTGTCCTACAGATGCTGCCAGGGCTGATGTGTTCCTTTAGCATTTTGTGTGTGTTGCTTAGATTTCCGGCAACTACAGATTTTTTCTTGTTTGTGACTCAGTGTTGTATATTGGTATCTCAGTGATGATGTATCTGTATAGACTTTGCAACAGAGCATCCAGAGCAACAAGACCAGACCACTGAATCCAACTTTGGTCTTGTGATAAATATGTAACTTCCCTCGAGTCTCTGTGGGAGGGTTTGAATGGTATGTATTGTGTAGCAACATTAGGGCTGATGGAATTGAAATGATTTTGACTGTAGATATGTAACCAGTGTGTCCACAGTGATCAGTGATGGGGCCTCTGTCTGATCAGATTAAAATACAAACGGGCTGATCAGATCACTGATGACATGAATGTTGGTGCAGTTGTGGGTGGTGAGGAAGGTTGTCAAACGGACAGAACTGGGTGTAGACCAGTTGGAAACATGGATGACGAATTGGGGACAGAGTTTAATCTGGACAAATGTGAAGAGTTTTATTCGTCCAATGTTGGAGGAAAGTATGCAGTAAATGGCAGCACCCTTAGGAGCACTGATACACTGAGGGATCTTGATGTGTTCGTCCATATCACCCTGCAAGTGCCATTGAAAGGAAATAAACTGCTATAAGGATCACAGAGGGGGAGCAGTGAGAGGATTGGGGGAAAGGGAGTGTCTGTGTAGGGTAATGAAGTGAGTGGAAATATGCAGAATTAACAACTACCAACATTGAGTTGTGTTTCTCTTTGAAAGTCTGGACGGATGTTATGATGTGATTTTTTAACCGTGCTTTATTTCTGTGTTTGGAGGACAATAACGGAGTTATTATGGTTATCCTTAAACATAAAATGCCTCATGCCATTTTTTTTTTGCAAAAACCCACAATAACATATTGGGTACCACTAGCAATCACACCGCAAGAATAACGCAGTGTCAGTCCGCAACGAGAAAGCCCGACGATCACATTCTCTTCAGGTTCAATGGCATTGCTGACTCTGAGTTCACCATCGTCAAATGCCAACAAATATGTGTTCTTAGTAGGTCTGTGGGAGATACCGCGGAAGTGAAGTTGTATTAATGGAGAGAGACAAACTGAGCCAAGTCACAGCTTGATGAAGGGCAGAGAGGAAAACAGAAAATCTGACTTTGTTTCCTTATGTCTGAATTATTCCCAGTTAAAAGTGATCTTCTTTATAAACATTTTGCAGGGTAAAGGCAAAGAAGGTATGTCTGAGAATCTCAAACACAACAGTGTGTCAGTTCTCATGTGTTTGTCAGTTCCCCAAAATTCGAATGCTACTAATCATTGAAGGTGAAGGTGCCATAAGTCGGGTGTTGAATCAGGACCCAACTGCAGGACACAAACATTGAAGTCCCGGAAACAGGACTAGACCGAACCCAAGGACGGGACGGGATGCAGTCGATGCAAGGGAAGCAGGACCAGGACGAGGGACTGGGAACAAGGAGCCTGTGAGCTCACTTGAAACTGTGTGTGTGTGTGTGTGTGTGTGTGTGTGTGTGTGTGTGTGTGTGTGTGTGTGTGTGTGTGTGTGTGTGTGTGTGTGTGTGTGTGTGTGTGTGTGTGTGTGTGTGTGTTTGTGTGTGTGTGTGTGTGTGTGTGTGTGTGTGTAACAGAGAGAGAGAGAGACAGAGAGAGAGACAGAGACAGAGAGAGATAGCTGATTTAAGATAGATAGATAGATACTTTATTCATCCCCATGGGGAAATTCAACTTTTTTCCAATGTCCCATACACTTGTTGTAGCAAAACTAATTACATACAATACTTAACTCAGTAAAAAAAAATATGATATGCATCTAAATCGCCATCTCAAAAAGCATTAATAATAGCTTTAAAAAGTTCTTAAGTCCTGGCGGTAGAATTGTAAAGCCTAATGACATTGGGGAGTATTGACTTCTTCATCCTGTCTGAGGAGCATTGCATCAATAGTAACCTGTCGCTGAAACTGCTTCTCTGTCTCTGGATGGTGCTATGTAGAGGATGTTCGGAGTTATCCATAATTGACCGTAGCCTACTCAGCGCCCTTCGCTCAGCTACCGATGTTAAACTCTCCAGTACTTTGCCCACGACAGAGCCCGCCTTCCTTACCAGCTTATTAAGACGTGAGGCGTCCCTCTTCTTAATGCTTCCTCCCCAACACGCCACCACAAAGAAGAGGGCGGTCTCCACAACTGACCTATAGAACATCTTCAGCATCTCACTACAGACATTGAATGACGCCAACCTTCTTAGGAAGTACATTCGACTCTGTGCCTTCCTGCACAAGGCATCTGTGTTGGCAGTCCAGTCTAGCTTCTCGTCTAACTGTACTCCCAGATACTTGTAGGTCTTAACCTGCTCCACACATTCTCCATTAATGATCACTGGCTCCATATGAGGCATAGATCGTGCCCTTTGGAGTTTGCATTAACGTGATAATGGGTTGAGAGCCCTCACCAAGTAATCCTTTTTACTTCGCCGTGCTCTTTGTGTAGACGATTTTTCATAGTGGGAATTAACTGTTTGCTCTAAGTGTTACAATTAAGTGTGGAAGGCTCTGCAAGAAGATAATTGAAAACGTGTTTTCCCTTGTTTGTGTTTTCGGTTTGTTTCTTTTTTTCCAGTTAATTGATTTTAGAGAAACTTAGTCTCCACGCCTGCCAGGTTTAATCTGGGTAAAGAATGAAATATGTGCATTGCCATTCCGGATATGAGATGCCCACATTTCAAAGCGGAATCGGCATTCAGGGAATTGTTCGTTGGTGGAGAGTTAAATGCTGAATTTGAATTTAATATTTTGGGAAGACGAGAACATCTGGGAAGAAATCCCATAAGTTGCTTTTATTAATAATACTGCTTCCTGTTACAAAATATAAACTACATTGTTCAAGACCTTTGACAGTTTGATTTTAGTTTGAGATCCATTGCAAAAGTAGCTTTGAAGCAACTGGTGTTTTGTTATGTGAAGTGCAAATGGAAGTTCAACTTAAAGTTGGAACGGTCTAAACATTTCAGTAATCTACTGCCGGATGTTTGGATTAGTCTAGGCATTGCAGGGTTCAGATGCAGCTGGGAAGGGTATCAAAGTTTCTACCTGCCTTGCAAATAATCCTTCTTATGCTGGAGAACCGTATGGGTGTCAGATTATGTCAGCAAATGACCTTTAGGGCACATCATCTTTCCTTTCCGGATCAGTCATACATTTTGTTAGTATGTGCGTTGGTAATAAACATACAGTACATTTGCTCCTTTGGAAAGTAAGAGGGTTTGTTTTAGCTGACGGAGAGCCCCTCCCATCTGCTGCTCTGTTGCGGTATATATTTGAGGAACCAAAGATCTTGCCCTCAAATCGTTTTGTTCCCCGGATCTGGAGTACCTGGTGCTGTTGTGTAAACCTTTCTGGCTGCCTAGGGAGTTCACGGCTGTTATTATCACTGATGTGTATAATCCGTCACAGTCTGATGCTGACCTGGCTGTCAAGGAACTGTACGAGACCATCAGCACCCTGGAAACTGCACACCCGGAGACTTATTCATCGTCGCGGGTGACTTTATTAGAGCATCGCTGACAAAAGTTTCCTCGAGATTTTTGGTGTAGTTGGGAAGGGTATCAAAGCTTCTACCTGCCATGTAAATAATACTTATTATGTTGGAGAACCGCATGGGTGTCAGGATATGAAAGCAAATGATCTTTAGTGATCATTGTGCTTCCTATCCGGATCAGCCATACATTCATATAGTACACAGGGAGCAGGTGAGCACACAGGAAGTTAGCATACTCGACCACTGCTACAGTCCTTACCGCAACGCTTACAAAGAGCTCCTTTGCCCAGCACCCAACCCCATTTGGAAAATCATTTCACTTCTCAATTTTATGGTGCCAAAGTACAGACAGAAACTGAAACAAGAGACGGCCATAGTTAAAAGGGCCCACTGTTGGTCCGACCAATTATCCTCCATGCGGCAGGACTGCTTCGATGACGTCAACTGCAATTTGCTTTCTGATGACGATATCTCCGAGTTCCCGGAAGAGGTCCGGAAGCGCATCGAGGATGTTGTTCCCCAGAAATCGGTCAGGCTCTTCCCAAATCAGAAACCTTTAATCAATAGTTCCATACGAGAAGCATTTACCGCGCGAGATAGAGCTTACATTGGCGGTAATCAACAAGAGTTCAAGAAAAGCAGCTTTAATCTGAGCAAAGACATCAATGCATCGAAACAACACACAGAGACTCAATTCAAATTCAACTTTCCACAAAAACAGACGCAGGTGATGGCAAGGTCTGCACACCATCGCAGAGGAGTTTCCAACATCGACGCCTCTCTCCCAGACGAGCCAACTTTTTTTTAACGCTCGATTCGATGTCGCCAATACTAAGCCCGTGAAGAGACCTGCAGATGATGCGACCGGCAGTTTGGTCATCTCTGAGGCCGAAGCAGGCAGGCATTTCTACCGGGTGGACTGTTGCAAACCTGCGGGACCGGACGACATTCCTGTGCGAGTACTCAGGATGTGCGCGGCACAACTAACAGCTGTGTTTACAGACATTTTTAATCTCTCCCTCTCACAGTGCTCTCCTGCTTCAAAACATCCACCATTGTCCCTGTAACTAAATAGACGAAGGTAACATGTCTGAACGACTGGCGTCCTGTCGCACTCACCTCAATAATAAGCAAATACGTTGAGAGCCTGATCAAGGACCACATCTGGAGCATGCAATTCACCTACCGATAAAACTGATCGACAGACGACGCAATTGCCACAGCTCTACACACCGTCTTTACACATCTAGAGAAGAAGGATGTTTATGTGAGAAAGCTGTGCGTAGACTTATGCCATAATTTCCTCCAGGCTCAACAAGAAGTTCAGAGACCCCAGCCTTCACCCTGCCTTGTGTAGCTGGATCCTGGACTTCCTGTCAGATGGCCGCTAGGTTGTAAGTGTTGGCTCCCTCACTATTGACCCTCTGACCTTCAACACAGGTGCCCCTCAGGGCTGTGTACTAAGCTCCCTCCTTTACTATCTATATACTCATGAGTGAGTCACCACCCACAGCTCCAATCTGCTGATTAGATTTATTGACGACGCCACACTGATGGCGTAATCTCAAATAATAATGAAGCAGCCTCGTGTTATAACAAGGGATAGACAGAGTTTTCTTTGGAAAGTTATAATGTTCCAATTGGAACCATGACTGTAGGATTCGCTAATGGAAGGCGAACTTCATCTCAGCCTGCAAAAAATTTGGTAATGAAAGAGAACCTTGCAGTCTCATGAACTGATACGGATAGATATTTGTGGGGCTTTGTTGTTGCTGAGTTGCACCGATTCCCGATTTGACTATTGACTGGACACAAGTGGTGGAGAAGTCAAAGGAGATAATCTATCAATGGGCTAAGCATACAAAAGTTATTAAGTCATTCTATTAAAGAAAATGAAATGTTGAGTGGCCCAGACTCGTGGAATAAGTTTTGTAGATGGGGGTCAAATGTTTAATTACATCCGTGGGCGAGGGTACTATCGTATGCCGCGGTAATATCAACTTTATGTACGATGATGACGGTATTCTTTAACTTGTATCACCTTAGACAGTTGCAGGCTGCAGTTTTGCAAAAGGAACAGGATGATAGTTTTGTAATACGAAGACGATTGTCTGTGTAAAGCATGCATGTATTCAGTAAATATTAGTACTTTTATATTTCTGTAAGTTTCGCACAGCTGCAGGGGGTTCATAAGAATAGAGGAGGATAGTTATCCTAAGATACACATCTTTAGATCAAGAGCAGATCGATATTGAGCAGAAAGAGCTACAGTCTGCAAATCAGAGAATTCGAAGGAATCAAGGACAGACGGAAGTGACAGGTCAATTACCTTTGTTTTTGTTATGAGGGAGGAGACAGAGGCTTCCATGTTATAAAGAGACTGATCTCCATTTTCTGAGTCAGTCGCTTGGCTTGATCAGGGTTTTAAAGAAGACACTATGATGCTTTAGATAATCATCTGGACTGGAGCTCATTTCCAAATAAAAGTTATGTGTGATACTATTTTTGGTTGGATATAATATGCAGCAATTTGACTGTTGGTGTCAGTATCAGATTCGCGTAATTCAGACTGATGGCACATTTGAGAACAAAGCGCCATAAATTGCCTATTGTCACTTATTGGGAAGAAGATGTTGGTCTGGAACAGAGCCGATGAAAAGGTGTTGAAGGTCAGACACATGACCTACAGCCAATGAAATTCGAATGAGTTGTATGAATTGATAAGAATTTGATATAAATGCAGACCCTTCTAGAATACCAACGGCGGTAACTCTGTATGCCACCAATTATCGTGGATATGAAGTGCCCCACAGACACGTGGAGATTTGAAACAGGACTACAAGAAACATGTAGTCAGCAGCAGAAACTCCTTTTTAAACTGGTATTATATTTTCTGTGCTTTGAGATGTTCATGGACGGACAGGAAAACTTAGTTGGTGTGCACTCAGGTACATTTTAAAGCTGTGGTTCTATATCCCAAACACTTTATGCTCAAAGGAACTGTCTCCTTTACCAGTATGATGCTCTTTCCAACATTTTCTACTCCAATAGCGGGTGAAATGTCGACGAATCGGGCAATCGGCAGCTCACTGGTAGGTGGTCGACGTCGAATTCCCCGTAGTAAACTGCTGAAGATTCTTAGATTCAACTGTTCTCCCGGTGGGACTCTGTCTTCCAGAGAGCAGAGCCCGGATGAACAATATCTTGACACAAACATTCCAAGGCCACCATTTCAACATAAAATCGAGGGGTTGGAATGCTCTGTCTGGTTCAGCGGAGTTCTGAAGACAAATGGATCAGTTTTGGCGTGGCCGATATCGTTTCCATGTCTTTCCAGTTAATTTAACAGCGATTGTGATCCTGTCTCGGGGAACATGTCGTCTTTTGAAATGCATCACTGTTACCTGCTGAAAAAGGTAAAAACTAACCTGATGAGAGTTGTCTTATTTCCTATTTCGTAGCAAACTAATTACATCTAGAATTATTTAATATCTTGCTCATTATCTAATTTGTGTTCTGATATTTGTGCCGATGATTGCAATTACGGACTGTTCCACTTAGCGAACAACAGATTTTCCTTTTGATCGCCATTTCGCAATTTGTTGTCAAAGACTGCGGGAACGACAATGCATCAGGAGAAGAAACACTGTGGTAATTGTGACGGCGGTTGCAGTGCGCTGCGTGAGCAGAGTTCCGTTTTACTTTGCCCTGGAGCCTGTCACGAAAGTTGACAACGTGCCATGGGGCTGTTTTCCCAGAGACATTTAATTCCTTCATTGGCGTGTAAAGAACACGAGTGATCAGACAGTATCTTCACTCTCCCCACCTCTTTATTTATGCTGTTCAATGGGTTTGCAGTCGGATCGATCATCCCAGCAAATAAAGTCTGCATGGCGACTTCGGAGCATTGGTGGGAATCAGAAGGACGAAGAGGTGGTGAGCCAGAATTTTGTTGTTCTCTCTGTCAGTTAATTGCCCTGTTATTCTGGATGACCCATTTAGTACATTCTATGATCTGGCTTGCGGTAAATTATTCTACGCAGAAAGATATTCGAATGCCCTGACATTTCTCCTGCAACTGTTCGCATATATGTTGTCAGTAATGAGTTTATGAACCAACACGTGTATCAATGGTGTAACACAGAGAATGCTGTGAAAACAGCTGAAGTCGGCTGTTCTGTAGATCCTAATTCTTTAACTGCCCATCAATTCCTTCTGGTTTTCTTCCCCGATCCCTTTCTGCCATGGCCTGCAGTGCTTTCCAATCAAATTACTACTTCTTCAGCACATTACGAATAGTCTTCCCAGTTATTTAGTTCACCCCACTCCAGGTTTCACATATCAACGTGTACATCTTCCTCCCCTACCTTATCTAACTCTGACTTCTAATTTCATTTTTACTGTCCTGGTGAAGGGTATAGGCCAAAATGTCGACCGTTTCCTGGTTTCCATGGATGCTGAATGGCCTGCTGAGTTCCTCCAGCATTGTGTGTATTACTTTTATTTCCAGTATCTGGAGACTCTCTTTTGTTTGTGATTTGGTCTTAACCACGGTGAGTCCCCTGTCTCCCATCACCACTTTACCACGTACACAGGGGCAGTTTCCCGCGGCCAATGGATGTAGCATCCAGCGCGACTTTGGTCTGTCGAAGAAAACCGGTTGGATCAGTTTTGATTCTCACCATTCAACAGTTGACCTCGCTGCCTGCTGTCCGCGATCTTCAATATCACGGCGCAGCAGTTTTCAGGCGAGTTTATCAGACAGTCAGCCGAGTCCGCTGCCTCATACGTTATCTGATACTGGGAATGTCATTATTAAACGAGACTATGAAATCCCAGCGTTGAGATAGATAAGACAAAATCAGAAGTTGATACTGTGCCTTCAGTGTTCACTAAGACTGATGTTGTTGAACAGCAATCATCCATGTCCGACCATAGCAGTGTTCCGGCAGGCAGGTTCACTTAACGATAACGGGTACGAACTGCTACGGGAGCAATTATGCGAAAGCACTGTGCACCAGCGATCAGGGTAGAGGGGCATCACCCCAGCGCAGTTTTGTTGTGGAATCGGGCAATCAGAGTCATGGGCTTTATAAATAGACACATTAGAATGCAGGTAAACGAAGTCCGGTGCATTTTGATCCGGCCACAAACTCTGGTGGTGGTGTTAGGGGTGAGAGAAGGGCTGGTGGATCGGAGCCGGTTGTGTTGTGCCTAAAATCGAGGAAAAAACTGCAGCATTGAAAATGAAAACGAAAACATACAAAAAAAAAAGAAGCACTGTTACATAGTCCACAAAAAGGTATTGACTTTTCAAGCTGCTGGCTTATCTATTTAACGTATTCTGTATTTTCTGTGTGTTTCAGAGTATTGCATTCATACTTCAGCAAAGATGGGAAGACGTTAGAGAGTGAACAGAAAAGGTCGATTCGAATAATTGTACCATGTAATATTTTAGATTATTGAAACCGAGTTTGCTCGGCATGGAACCGAACCGGTTTCGACGGAATCGGATGAATATCAAGCTTAATGGAAGCTGCTGAAATCATACGCGAACACTTCACTTTGAACCCTGCAATAAAAGGAAAGTTGTTAATGAAATAGTTGAAGATGGTTGAGAGCAAGGGACAGCTGTGAGGAATTTCTACCCAGATGTCCTGGCCTGGGGCGATCTACAGCTGAGAAAAAACAACTGTTTTCCAATTCTGGGGAGATGAATACCGCCATTAGAGCGTCTACCCTGTAGTCCCCAGTGACTGTTGTTTTATCTAAGGAAGACTGGACAGAGAGAGACAATATCGTTGAGATTTGGGACAACAATAAGGACACATGCAATGAATGTGAATTATCGGGATGTGATAACAATCCATGTACAAGGTTGGATTCAGAGAGGGTGAAGGATGTTAACAGATAGGCAGGTGACTAAAGAAGGGATGCAAACCTATTTCACATTCACTGCTGTGGCTAAAGTAACCTTTTATATAGTTCCTCATTATAACCCTCTCCTATTATTTTGAAATTCTTTTCTCAGCTCTGCACTGTTCGTAAGATTGCAGATACTGCAGGTAGCTCACTTAGACAGGTCACTGATGTCGATTGGAATTGCGTTTTCCTTCGTTACCCAAAGAGTACGTATCTGCCACTTTGGAAAAAGTAGCTCTATTTCCAGTCTGTCAGTCCATTCTCAATTTATGTCAGAGCAAATTTCACTACTATTTGATGCTTGATGATATTTGAGTCCTGACGAAGGGTCTCGGCCCGAAACGTCGACATTGATTCTCCCTATCCCGATCTGCTGCGTTCCACCAGCATTTTGTGTGTGTTGCTTGAATTTTCAGCATCTGCAGATTTCCTTGTGTTTACTATTTGATGCTTATTATCTTTAGAATGCAAGTGGACATATTAAATAACTTTTAGCGGTCCAGACACTTACCTACTTGTTCGCTATTTTATTTCACACATGCTCCTTTCTGCTTTGCCACTGGTGTGTTGTTTACCACCAATGACGTCATCCAGATCATTAACATGTAACGTGAAAATAAATGGTCGCATCATGGACTTCTTTGGAACACAACTAGTAATCTGCAGCGAACTGGAAAATTCCGTTTTATTCCTACTCTTGGCCTCCCGCGAATCAGCTAAATTTATAATAATGCGAGTTTCTTTCCTGAAATACAATGAACATTCTTTCCTGAAATACAATGAATATTCTTTAACACTCTCGTGTGTCATTTTGTCAAATACCTTCGGAAAATCTTGGTAAACAACATACATTGTCTCACCTTTTTCGATCCTGCATATTTTTCCCACTCAGAATTCCAACAGGTTGTTCGGATAAGATTTTTTTGTGATTCAGGCATTCATAATTTATTTGGTCTGTTTTGTCCTGTGCCTCCACAATACATTCTTAATTATGGACCTCAACATTTTTCCAACCACTGAAGTCGGTCTAACTGGTCTATGATTTCCTGTCATAGTCTGTCTCTCTCGCTTCTTAAATATTGAAGTGATATTTGACGTTCTTGCACTAGTGCCATGGAAATTGCAGTTATAGTCGCAGAAATAAACTGACTCCACCGCTTCATGTTCCAGGTAAATTCCCGCAGTTTGTCAGAGAGAAGCACACTCATGTTCCAGGGATCGATAAGCCCCGAATTTGAATAGATTTCTACTAATGTGAAACAAATGTTCACGTGTCACGTGTATCATTAGCCCTGATTTCGGCATTAATGCAATGTTTTCCAATTCATTTTCTGCTAATATAACTATCGAATTAACGGCTATTCATTCGTTGATACAGTTGTCCTATTTAACTAAATTCATTATGTTGTCTTCACTAGGACCGGCAAGCTACTCATGTTCGATTACCTGGCTACATGAATATATGGCAGTTTAACCAGGCAATTTAATGTTATGGAAGTTCATTTGAAATCACAGCATAACTTACAATTAGATTTTCGTTCTATTTTGAGTTCCGACCATTTATTATAACCAGATAATTTACGTCATTCTTCAGCTCCTCCCTGAATTTCCTCTGTGACAGAGAGTAAATACACGTGTTGGTGCAGGTACAGAGAAACTGCAACATGAACTCAGACTGCTGCAAAATATACGTAGGGGTATTCAAATATCTGTCTGTGTAAAAGTAATTCTGAAGTTGCCATTTAAGAGCATAAGCAATAACGGGAATCCACAGTAATATGAAATTGGCTGACAGAGCGAACAACAAAACCATTGACTTTCTCCAGTTCTCCACCTCCGGGTTTTTTTAATTCTCTTAGATGATCCTAAGCTCCCGGCGGACTCTGTTTGCCGCTATAATGTGACTGATTGTTAAAGCATTACACAATAGAATCAAACTAATTGGCAATAAAGTTGTACTGATACAGCTAAACAACTGGTATGCTCGCCAGGCTGGTAAATTATAATAATCCGCTTTGAGAATGTAGCGCCAGGGTACGTAGTCAATGAAAAGGTAAGGACCCACCGCGAAGTAAAATGGAACACGCCTCGCACAACTCCCTATACACACAATCACTATCATCCCGCTCGCTGCCCTCTCGGTGCAGTATCGTCCCGCAGCTTTTGACTGCAGATTGCAATACATCGATCGAACGTGAAAGCCACCGTGAGCCAAACAGAACAGTCCATTGTTTCAAGCCTAAGGACAAATATTACGGCGCAGATCGGTGTAATGAGCAAAGAAGAGGCATACATATACATTTTATTGATCTGATCGATGACAACAGCAAGGATTGTACACATTAAATCGGATACTGCCATTCCCACCAGATAACGCGAGATACATTTGGAGAGTCCGCATTTTCCCCGAGACAGGATCACAATCGCCATTAAATTAACTGCAAGAAAGCAAAAAGGAATTAGTTACAAACTTTCTGATCCGTTTAATGTGATTTCTATGCTTAGAAATGCGTTGTTCTGGAGTGAACGGACCACATTACTTGATCCTACGCCGGGTCTGAGTTGGAATCGGAAAATGGAAATACACCGTTTACGTGCTCCGTACCTGCCGATTGATTGTAGGACCCTGGAGACCGTTGTGTCGCAACTTTCTCGCAGTTTACAGAGGGAATTATGTAGTCCACTGTATAGGTTGCTAGTGGGAGGCTTATCGAACCAGTATTGACAAGGAAAATAGAGAACTACTTACCGCTGATAAACGAGGAAGGTTGCAAAGAGAGCTGCTGTGACGGTAAAGATCTTTTCATTTCAATAAATGTTTGTTCTGTATTGATACTGTATCAGATTCTGAACAATACATACTGGCAAAACTTTGGAAGGTCGAATAAGGTAAAAGACAAAAACAATATCAATATTAACACTTATTCAATTGCTGAAATCTAGAAAGGAATCGGCCATATAAAACAATTAGCAATGTCTGGAAAAAAAATAAGGAGAACATAATATAAGGAGAACAAAACGCGAACAAACTTAAAACACTCCTCAGAGGCGGCACTATTTGTAACATATTTTACGGTAACTATTTTTCCGTACAGCAGGGACAGAAAATAGTAAAAGGAAAATTTAACAGCCAACTCCAATTACTTACCAGTGATCCAAATCGCAGCCAGTATGAGACAGTGAATACGCACTATGTAGTAAATTGCTGGATAACCCATTTTCTGTGTGAAGCAGCAATCAGTTCAAAATGGTCCAGCTGCCGATATTGACAGCTGTTTGCTTTGTAAGCCCTTATGTAGGAACGGAAAGTGCACCTTGACAATTAATCATCCCACTTAGTTGGTCACATCAGCGACAGCCCATTGAACAAACACTCAGGTAAACCACTTGTATGAGCTGTGTCATACAAAGAAAATCCCTCCTCGCAGAAATCACAAAATAGCAATTATGTTATGTTTTGTTTATCTGCCCCTTTCAAATGAGAGTATTATACACTCCGTCTCGATGACAAAAGTTTTGTGTTTTTCAAATGCTACAATTCTTTGAATTAATATTTTGATAACGTGCAACATTACACTGAAATAATTAACATTTCTAACAGTAGGCGCTGTACATTAAGATTCTGAAAATACAAAATAACAATTAGTTTGCTTTTTCCTTTAGGGAAACGTTTACCTGGAAGAAGATTCACGCCTCCTCTTGGCCTTCAGTTTGTTTTGGTGCCGTAAAAGTGGTCACGGTGGATGAGAAAGAACTGAGTAAACGATTGGAGTAGTTATGTAACTGCAGAACCTTCACCAAATCCACACTGATATGAGGGTCATCTGTGAAGAACGTAAGGCGACTGTTTCATGAAAGTATCTGAAACGTATGGACAGATGAACACAGAAAACAAATCGAGCATAGAAGTGCTCTGTTTAACCGAAACACCCGGATGTATCACAATGATATACCACCCCAGGTTACCACCCAGAATGGACAACTTTTGGCATTTCATGTAGGTGTATTATTTTCATACATTGCTCATTCTATTTCATTTTTTGCAGTTTGTATAAGACTCATAGTTTACCGCAATGTACCAGGTTTTCGGAATTTGAGAAAAGACAGAGGCGGAGCTGAAATGGGGAATTGCGAGTGGGCTTGCAAGACCAATCAGGGTCATTATCACAACTGCACTTAGAGACAATGGTGAGGTCACCAGCTGAGTCCATTTGGGTGGAACTCCAGAATAAGAAATGCCATCACACTGATAGGATGGTACTACACACTCCCGACAGCAACCTGTCATTGGGGAATAGATATGTAATCAGACTAAGAAAATGTGCGAAAATGATAGGGTTGTTGTCAACTTCCCTAATATAATGATATAATCTGCTGCGGACTTCCATGTTCTATAAATTGGGACTTTTTTTTAGTCTAAAGAGTTTAGATGGGGCATACTTTGTTAAGTGTATCGAGGAAGGTTAATGTAAACAATATGTAGACGGTTCGACGATAGCAGAGGCCTTACTGACCCTGGAGTTGTGTACCTGTACAACTGATTGACATTTTAGTGGGTGAACCGGCAGCGAGGTGACCACAGCTCCTTAACATTCAGGATAGCTAAAGGCAAGGATAGGTATGTTCCTTGTAGGACAGTTTTAAATTTGCAATCTGGAAAATTACAAAGATATCAGGCAGGAACTAAGAAGTATTTATTAGAGACACCTTTCCTCTGGAAAGTTCACATCAGACATGTGGAGGGTGCTTAAAGACAATTTGCCCAGAATACAGGAAAACTGTACTTCTGTTAAAAGGAAGGATAGACATGGAAAGATAAGAGAACCTTGTGTGTTCAGAGAGATGATGAACTTCGTCAAGTATAAAAAGACAAACTATGTGATGCTTCGGAAGTTAGGATCAACCGAAACACATGAGGAGTATAAAGAAGCCAGAAGACTAAATACCAGATTGCTGGGCCCTTGATCAGTATAACTGTGCTCTCTCCAGTGACAGGTGAGGACCTGCAAGATTGTCCAGAGCCAAGGGAAAATCCAGGGATTTATGACTTGCTGGTGTCACGACAGTTTTCGAGAATTGTGTGGAGCAATTTCCTAGGAACTGGCTACATGAGCATTTGGAAACCCATGTTCTAATTATGGAGAGCCAGCATGGCTTCGTCTGGAGCAGCTCATGTCTTAACAACCTGACTGAGCTTTCTGACAAATTAACAGGGTCATACGATGTTGTCTACCTGAACAAAAAACCCTCGTGGTTGGCTAATACAGAAAGTGAATATGCATGCGGTTTGCGCGAATTGGCTATATAGAGTCAGAAATGGTTTGCAGATAGAACACAGAGGGAAATAATTGAAGGGACATTCGAGCTGGAATGCCGGTCCCTGACATTCCGTACTGCAATGATGGGCCACGATCAGGTTTATGGACAAGCACTTCCTATTCCGTCTCGATAGCCTCCAACCTGACGGCATGAGCACTAATTTCTTCAACTACCAGCATCTTCTCCTACCTTACTCTTCTCTATATTCCATTCCACATTCTGGTTCCTTTCTTAACACCCTTCCCTTCTTCTCACTTGCTCTTCACCTCCCTCTGATATTCTTCCTACTACACTTTCTCCCGTGGTCCACTCTTGCCTCCCTTTACATGTCTTCATCAGCACTTTATCATTTACACCAGTTGCCTCCCACCTTCATCACGGACTACTTCCGTGGTCACTTCACCCCTCCCCTCATCAGGCTTTACATCATCAGGCATCTGTAATCCTCCCCCTCTATCACCCACTTATTCTGGGTTATTCACACCAGCCCATTCCACTCCAGACCAGATTAATGGTCTCGGCTTGAAATGCAGAATGTTTATTGCCCTCCGGCTGCCTGAACCCCTGAGTTTATCTAGCATTTTGTGTGTCGATCCGGATATCCATCGTCTGCAGAATCTCTTGCGTTTTAAGTATCCTGAAACATTGTAACATGCCTTACTAAGTCAATGAAGAGACCGTCCTGAGGTTAACCTTCGCAATCAAATCCATCATTAGCACTAACTCCTCCAAGGAGGTATAAAATAAGTGCAGTTAGTAAGAGGCACTTTGTTATATAAAGGGCCATGATGTGTGTCCCAAATTACGCTATTGTTTTCCAAATACTTGTGAATACTCCCCCTATTAATCCTGCCCAATAGCTTCCCATCTGCGCATTGTCACGTAGCCCGTGACCGGGTTAAAAAACCAGCAGAAATGGAAAACAGTTTGGAATCTGGTGTTGCTATAAAATAATAGTGTTTATTTGGAACTACGCAATACAGTACTATAAATGCAAATATATTGAACAGGTTAGCATTGATATATAGATATATCTGTGTGGAAATAGGAACGAAACTAGGCACTTTCAAACCTAGGGGTAAATAGGTACAGTCGTACGATGATACAGAGAGTTCAGTTCAGTTTGTGGTATTTAGCTGAGTAGCGTTGGAGAGAGAGAGAGAGGTGAGAGGTGAGCTGTTGCCGCTGATCTACCCGTTGTCTTTCAAAATCCCCTTTGTCCTCCGAAATACTGTAGAAGTCACCGACCGACTATAATAACATATGACCGTTCTTCAGTGGTGGAATTATCACCCAGGCAAGGGTGAACACACAAATAATTCCCCACCAGTCGCACCTTTTCACACTGTGAGCCACTGATCGATTTTCCCGAATCGATCCTCCAAAAACCCACCTTCATGTGGGTGCACCAAAACTCGTTCAGTGTCCGCAACTGCGTGTCTCGAGGTGTGTCTTCATGTGTCTGTCTGTGTAACAGTGGATCTGGTTTTTATCTCCACATGTTGGACACCAGCTGTCCATTAACCTGCTCCTCCCTTCTCTTTCTGCAGGCACTCTAACAAGCAGGCAAGTAACCTTGTGGAAAAGGTAAACAAGCTGGCAGAGGAACCATAATATCATGTTTCAAGAGGTTTCCGACTCTCTCTCTCTCTGTGAATATTGCTCTGGGTGTCTCCCTCTTTCTCTTAATAGCAGCACAGTTCATAGGGTCTATTCTGGACCCCTTTACAATGTAGGGCTACCCCTGACACCATGGAGATTGTACAGCCCGACCATCATGCCTGATTTATTATTCCTCGCTATCCTGTTATCCTGTCTGCTTCCCGTTACCTGTGATGTCCTACTGTTAGAAACAACCTTTTTCTATAGTGGTGGATCCTGGGACCAGAGGGTGCTGTCCAATTATAGAATGATATATCTTTAGAACAGAGAAAGGAGGATATTTACATTCAACGTCTATCTGGGTCTTTCACTACCGGCTAGTTTTCAATGGGATCACTCCCCTACCCCCCAATTCTTCTACACTCCAGCGAACACAATCACTCTTCATATGTCAATCCTTACATTCTTTGGATTATTTTCATGAACTTCCTCTGGGACCCATCCAATGCAAGCAGACGTTTGCACAGATTTGGGACACAGAGCTACTTACTGTACACCAAATGTGTTCAGAGCAATGCCTTATAAATCTTTAAATTACAATCTTCATTTTGCAACATGCACTCTTCCAACCAAAATGAATGCTAACATTGAATTTGCCATACTCGCCACCAACCCTTAGGAATTCCTGCCAAGTCACCTTGTGCCTTTAATTTCTGAATTTTCTTCCAGTTCAGAAAATATTCTATGCCTTTGTTCCCTCTCGCAAATTACATAACAATACACGTTCCTACTCTGTATCAAGTCTGCTATTTATTTACCAGTTCTCCTAATCTGCCTATATTCTTCTGCAGATCCTCTGGTTGCTCAACCCTACCTCCCCCTCCACTTATCTTTGTATCATTCTCAAACTTCGTCTGAGTGCTATAACTACAACTATCATCAACATATAACATAAAAACACAATCCTAATATGGTCCCCTGCCTCTAATCAGTGGCAGCCAATCGGAAAAGGCCAGCTTTTTGTCACACGTTATTTGCTGCCAGTCATCCAATCTATGCATGCTAGCATTTCTCTTCTAACGGCATTGGCTTTTATTGATTTAGCAGTCTCACGTGTGGAACCTTCTCAAATATAAGTATACCCGGCCTGTTATTTTCTCAAAGAATTCAACATATCTGTCGGGGAAGGTTACACCTTCAGGAAACCATGCTAACTTCGCATATTCCGCCAACTTTCATCATGCTCCCCTCTTAGAGTGATTTTTGGGTTTAGCTCATTAACATTGGCCACCTGTCTTCCGTTCCTTGACAAAGTATTGTGGATTTACTTCGAGACAATGCATTTCTTAAAGCTGTAAATCCCAGTCCAGACGCTGCTGGCGTCTGTCTGATGAATGTGAACCAAAAGGTGTGAAGTTTGTATTTAGTTCCAAATACATTCCAAATATGTAATTTTCCTTTATGTTAAGCACGTAAAATACCAAATAAATGTATTTTGGATTCGGTTTGGAACAATGGATTCCTGAAAGCCCAGTCCAGACGCCGCTGGTGCCTATGGGATGGATGCGCATCAGAAAGTGTGAAGTTTGTAGGCAGCGTCAAAAGAAAGCATTGTCTATACTTGTAAATATGGAATTGTCCTTTGTGTTCAGCAAATAAATATCGAGCCCCACACTGGGCTAGCACACCTTTCCCCCGAAAGCGTCTCTGTATCATGCTTGCGTACTTTGCTTTGTCGAAAAAAGAAGCTGCTTTGTATCCACCAGTAACTCTCTCCGGTGATTTCATTCACGCAACAACATTTGGTGTCAGGAATGGGATCCCTTCGTGACCCATCGTGTCCAGCGATCCCAGAAGTCTAAGTGGGTGAGTACTTTCTCGAAAAAAACCTAACATTTAGATCTGCTCGGGTCGGTGGTACGCGGGAACACGAGGTATCACAAACCCGGAGAGCTGAACTGACAGATATATACATGGTGTATGCGCGTGCATGAGTGTTTATGTCAGTGAGTAGATTTTTCGTGTTAACTTGTTGAGACCAGTTGGTGGTTACCGACTGTTCAGGACGCCAGAGAGGGAGCGTGTATACACGTTCAGGGAGCTGCATTTTAGTGTAAACGTTTACAAGTGTGATGCAAAGGAGTACAGCAGGCATCGTGAGTTCAGGTGCTCAAAAGTGGCAGATTGCGGTTATAAGCATGTGCTGTTTAACTGGTATCCGTCTTTCATATTTTGCGTAGTGTGGGAATTAGTGTGGCGATATCTCAGGGAGAGGTTTTACCCAGGTATATCTGTCAGGATGGCACCTATTGAGGTCAGGCAACTTCAGGTTGAGAACCCTGATGATGCGAGCCAGCCTTCGACCTTGATTACGACCATTCATAAGCCCTGGAGCCCCGGGGAGAAACAGAACATTTTGTCTGAGTTGCCACATTTAAAGTCGCCTGTGAGAATTCAGAGTTCTGCCGTAAGCTCGAGGAAATGGTTGAAATTCACCAGATGCTCCCTAAAGATATACACGTGTTGGTGAAAACAAAACGCCCAATGAATATGTGGGACAGTATGGCCCAGGGGCTGCGGGATGCTGCATGGGCAACTACCGGGAGCGCCAGTAATCAAGAAAGTTTTCGCGCTATTAAAGGGGAAGTGAGGCAACGACTTGGGAGAAGTGAGATTAGCTGTGGAGCGATAATGGAAGTGACTCAGAGGGCTGACGAGACAGCCATGGATTGAGCAGAACGTAAATATCGAACGTACGAAGAGTAATCCGGGGACGGATGACCAATTCTTCCTAAAATGCTGAAGGAAGGCCTGAGATCAGCCCACCAGGAAGTTTTAGATTTAGGCATAAAGGTGGTGTCGACCTACTCTGCGATAGTTTCGTGGGCAGTGAGATGGACCAAAGAAAAGGCAAGAGAAATCGTAAAGTGGATGCAGCTGTTACGACGACACAGATGTTTTCTCTCAGGTGCTCACAACCAGGGCACCTGCTAAACGACCAGGTATAAGGCTGTAATGGAGTTGATATGCTACAGCTGTGGCCTATCGGGACATTGTTGGATCAGTGTCCAAAACCCAGACGTAGGTCACAGCAGACACCCAGTTACTCAACCCATCAGCACGCAGTCCGTTCAATCTGACTGCTTATCAGATCATATAACTAGAAAAGACGGCTTCTAAGTCAGGAAAATAGCTGGCGGTGACCCCCACTGGCAGTGTTGATGACATGCCGATGTACAAAACAGCACTTGCAGGGCGCCGGCAATGCAATATGTTAGTGGACACAGAGGCATCGCTATCGATAACTGACCTACCCTTGCCAACAGCGGGGCAGACTATTTATATTACGGGAGTAGGAGGAAAATCAGGAAAAGCAGAAAGAAGCGAGTCGCAAATACAAAAAATCGGAGGAGTGCAACTTCCGGTGTATTTCTGGGTATGTCCAAATAATAGAAACATAGAAACATAGAAAAGCTGCATCATAATACAAGCCGAACATGTCCCTACCTCAGAAATTACTAGGCTTACCTAGAGCCCCCTATTTTACTAAGCTCCATGTACCTATCTAAAAGCCTCTTAAAAGACCCTATCGTACCTGCCTCCTCCACCGTTGCCGGCAGCCCATTCCATTTACTCACCGCTCTCACAGTAAAAAAAACACCCCTGACGTTTCCTCTGTACCTGCTCCCCAGCACCTTAAACATGTGACCTTTTGTTGCAACCATTTCAGCCCTGGGAAAACGTCTCTGACTATCCACACGATCAATGCCTCTCATCATCTTGAACACCTCTTTCAGGTCACCTCTCATCCTCCTTCGCTCAAAGAAGAAACGACCAAGTTCACTCAACCTACTGACATAAGACTTGCTCCCCAATCGAGGCAAAATACTTGTAAATCTCCTTTGCACACTTACTATGGCTTCCACATCCTTCTTGTAGTGAGGCGACCAGAACTGAGCAGAGTACTCAAAGTGGGGTCTGACCAGCGTCCTACATGGCTGCAACATTACCTGTCGGCTCCTAAATTCAGTTCAACGATTGAGGAAAACCAATGGACCATACGCCTTCTTAACCACAGTGAGGGCACGATCCTTGGAATAGACATCCTAAGGGAAGCAGGAACTATTATAAATTCAGAAAAGGGAGAAATAATATGCAGAAGTCAGAGGCAGAGAACGCGTACAGCCAACAGAATGCACAACCTGGCTAGCATAGTCGCAGCTACCCCGATCATTAGGGGCAGGAGCCAGGATGGTTTACTTTGTCAGCAGTTCCCAGTTATGCAGGCTAGACACAAGCAACGTTGTGGTCAGGTAAAGACAAACCCAGTTAAAATAGATGGGGACTTACATAAACCCCATAAGCAGTATCCTATAAAAACTGACGCGCTGTCAGCTGTCCAGGGTGTAGCGAAGGAACTAAAACACCCGGGGATACGCAGAGAGACTGCGGGCACTACCAACTCACCTATATGGCCAGTAAACAAACCTGATGGCTCATATCGGTTAAAAATAAACCTTAAAAAGACCCCGCCCAGATTGCATCCCATCGTGGCAATCCTGCAACAATCCTGAATGGCCTATTTCCAGAACATTCTTTTTCCAGTCCTGGATATCGCTAACGGATTTTGGGGCATCCATTAGCACCTGAATCTCAAGCCCGATTTACCTTCACCCTGAGTGGGCGGCAGTATACGTGGACCACACTCTCTCAGTGATTCCACAATAGCCCAGCTCTTTTTCATAAAGTCATTCTGCAGACTTTGAAAAAACTCAATTTAACGTCATATCGGTCCACCATCTTACAATATGTAGATGCTTTGGAAGATGAAGCAGGCCGTTTAGGAGCAATGGCCAGTGTTTTAGAGGTACTACAGGATGAGTGGTTTAAAATGGGCTACACCATTTCTCAACGGAGGAAGGACATGCCAGAGGTCAGACGTTCGGCAAACAGCTCCATGCCCCGCCCAGACAACATAAGGGGACTGGGGAAGTTGATGGGTTTATTTAACTACTGCCGAAATTCTATACCGAGATTCTCCAAACTAGTGCCCGAATAAAGGCCTTGATTAAAGCCCCCTCTGGAAGAAGTAAAGTGCTTGTCAGAGGAGGAAAATACATTATAGATACCAAGAAAGCCCTGATTTCTGCACCCGCGCTAGTGTTACCAGACGCAGCTCGCTCTTTTCACCTATACTGTAGTAACGAAGGTGAGTACTGCAAAGCGGTAGTGGTGCGAGATAACGGGGTCACTAGAAGGCCTATCGCCTATTACTCCACGGACGGGACCCGGTTACAGCAGGACTCCCCCGCTGCGTTGCTGCTTTAGACTGCGCCGCGTGGTCTATGCGAGTAAGCGAACCAGTTGTGAAGATATGCCAATTGATCCTGCACACACCCCATACCATTGTAGAGCTCCTTAATACGGGGAGGCTAAGGGCAGTCACCGATAGTCGAAGAGCAGCTTGGCAAGTAGTTCTCATTCCAAAGGACAAGTCAGTAACTATAGTTCCAGCCACTGGGGAGAATCCCGCGAGCGCCATCCTCACAGACGGAGTAGCACGTGACTGCCAAACGGAAATTGTGAACGAAGAAGATATCGGTGTGAAGGAAACACCTCTGGAAGGCACTGCAGATGAAATCTTTATAGATGAGTCTAGGAGGTACATAGATGGGAACCCACGAACTGGGTGGGCTGTGGTAAAGTAAACAGTTGAGGAATTAGCTGCAGGAGCACTGCCAGGAGTTATTCAGCTCAGGTCGCAGAACTGGTAGCTCTGATAGAAGCTCTACGCTCTACGCTCTACACTACAGTGAGGACCGACAGGTAAGTATATAAACCGACAGCTGGTATGTATTCGGGGTGGTGCATAATTACCTAATGGCTTGGGCAGGTCGAGGATTCATAACTTCAACAGGTGCTAATATTCAACATGGGCACCTAATACAACAGCTACTGGAAGCAGTGAGTCTGCCGAAAGAGGTGGCCGTGTTTCAGGTAAAAGCGCACCAGAAAGGTGAGAGCATGAAACAGAAAGGAAATGAGCGGGCAGATATTGCTGGGAAGAAGGCAGCAGAGGAACAAGAGGTAATGGAAATTGCAACAGTGCAGGAATAAACGAGAGAAGCCAGTTTAGTAAAATTATATGATGAGGTGGAGGCAGAAGAGAAGGAAAAATGGAGAAAAGGGGCAAAGGAGGGACCAGATGCGTCCTGGACACACGGGGAGGAAAGAGCCGCTGTGGCCCCACCATTTATTAGGCAGCTAGTACTGAGTTATATCATGGGGTGATTCATCAGCGAAGGCAGAACATGATCACAACACTCCGGCATGACTGGTGGTGGCCAGAGATGGGCGGGTATGTTGAGAATTCTGCCGCTGTTGTAGCATTTGAATCCAGCCTAACCCTGATAAAGGCAGAAAGCTACAGCTGACAAATCAGCTTCGGCCGAGGGGACCCTGGTAAAACATTCAGATAGACATCACAGGGCCCCTGTCAAAAAACAGGGGGAAAAACTACTGTCCAGTAATTCTGGGTAACTTCACCTGGTGGTTAGATGCTTTCCCAACAAAGGACTGCACTGCCAGTACCGCTGCATGGATCCTAGGTCAGGAAATTCTCCCAAGGAGGGATCCCCAGTTCAGGTAGGTTCAGTTCAGGGAGCACATTTAACGGGGAAAGCGTTGAAGGAAATGTGCCAACTGCCAGCGATTCGAAAACGGTTCCACGTACCCTACTACCCCCAGAGTTCAGGGATGGTAGAAAGGATGAAACGAGCAATCAAGATTGCGTTAGCCAAAGCTATAGCTGAGACAGGAAAGATATGGGTTGATGAGATTGCGCGCAACCCTGAACCGCACGTTGGGTCTCAGCCCCTAGAAATTATTGATGGGGCGAGCAATGCGACTCCCTTATGGGGACATTCCTAGCTGAGGGGAACCTGGGCCTTACAGGGATAGAAATACACAATATGTGTAAGACCTTTGTAGACCGAGCGAAACAACAGCAGCGAATCGCAAATCAGAGAGAGCCAGAGGGAAAAGGGATCGTCCGCCAACAGCCCCGCGAACAAATGGTGAGGGTGCTGCCGGAAAGGCCGGGGTTCGCTCCCAGGTGGATAGGACCACAGATGGTACTCTTCACCAATGATACTTGTGTCTGTGTGCACACTCGACGAGGCAGTCAGTGGAAACACTGGACTCAGTTTAAAGCACACGATCCACCCTCTTGTTGCTCCCACAGACATAGTGGAGGATCAAGTGTACCCAGCAAGCAGGTAATTACAGAGAACCTCAGAGAGGAACACCAGCCGGCAATGCCACACCTGACCACAGCTGATGAAAACATACCCGGAGGAAACGCAAAGGCAGCAAACACTGAGAACGTGGCAGAGACACTGAAAGTGTGACAGAAAACCAGGAATAGCCTGCTAAAGTGTGATGATAATGGTACTCTGTAATGAAGGCTGGTTTCTGAAGATAGATTAGATTCGTTGCATAGAATAGAAAAGATTGGAAAATAGATAGGGAGGGATTATTAAGTTGAAGCAGAGACAGCAACTTGCACAACTTCAATGGCATTTCAGACCGCACACTGCATCTGAAAACAATCACCCCTAGTCTGAGGAGCTGGGCCCTTTCAGCAGTTGGGCCAGTGATATGCCGGACATTTCGGAAGGGGTTGCTACCGGGGAGAGGTCCTTCCAGATATTTAGATAGAGACCACCCCAACTCCTTCCCGTACATCGATGAGAGGGCCTGTGGGTGCTCCTGGAAAGAGAGATTCAGCGACTAGAGAATGAATGGGTGAAGACAAAGGAATGTGATTATGCTGCAATCAGTCTGCAAGGAGAGAGCGGACAGGTACACGAAAGAAGCCGCATTTCTAAAGACTTGTTCAAATTTCTGGAACAGCCTCCCTGCTTAACATTTGGGAGGGAGCGATAAGGGAATGTCGAGGCTCATATAGAGACACACAAAAATTGTGGGGGGGGGAGTGTGGAATTTCGAGGCTGGGTGTTTTTTGCTGCCCTATTTGAGTAGGTGCTCCTAGGTTGGTCTTTCCTGGTACACATTTGTTTTTTTCCAGGAGTGCCAAGAGGAGTGAATGTTAGAGTGATTTTTGGGTTTAGGTCATTTACATTTAGCAAATGGCTTTGGCAAAATACTTTGCAAATATGGAATTGTCATTTACGTTAAGCACCCAAAATACCAAATAAATGTATTGTGGATTCAGTTTAGAACAATGGATTCCTGAAAACCCAGTCCAGACGCCGCTGGTGCCTATGGGATGGATGCACATCAGAAGGTGTGAAGTTTGTAGGCAGTGTTAAAAGAAAGCATTGTCTATACTTGTAAATATGGAATTGTTCTTTGTGTGGAGCAAGCATATATCGAGCCCCACATTGGGTCAGCAGACTTTTCCACCGAAAGCGTCCCGGTATGATGCTTGCTGTACCTTGTTTTGTCGAATAAAGAAGCTGCTTTGTATCTACCAGTAACTCTCTCCGGTGATTTCATTGACGGAACAACATCCCCCAAGAACCCAGAAATCTCATTCTTAATAGTGGACTCCGACATTTTACCAAACTCAGACGTCAAGCTAACTGGCCTAAATTTCCTGATTTATGCCTGCATTACTTCTTAAAGACTGGAGTAGCATTTAACGCTTTCCAGTTTTCAGGAAACATTCCAGGTCTATTATATCTGAAAGATCGCAACGACCGTCTTCACAGTCTCGTCAGCTACATCTTTCAAATCCTTAGCATATTGTCTATTAAGTTATTAACCTTCTGTCAAACTTTTCACCATTCCAAACACTATTTCTTTAGTACTACGAACTGCACTCATTGCTGTCCCCGATGCACTTCCATCATGTTGGAGAATACCAGGAAGTATATCAAATGTTTTTTCTTCTAATCCATGACTAGCCTTAATATCACCGTTCAGAAGGTCATGGGCAAACATGAAAGAGCGGCAGTGGGAAGTTTAATATAAAAGGGATGATGGAGAAAAAAAAAACGTCAAATATTCTCCGAATCTGCTTCGGGTCCCAACAACATAGGAGAGGCTGAATGGGAGTTCGGCATAAGATCCTGTTGGATAACGTAGAAATCGTGCAGAATGATATTTTGGATACGGGTCATCAATGGAGAGGGTGGGAGTGTATGTGAGGACAAGGGAAAAGCTGAAATGTTGCGTCACTCCTAATTCTTCTGAATTCCAGTGCTGCATAACACCTGTCGTCAATGAATCCTAAATAATCAATACTTCCTCTTTCTGAAAGGTTCAAGAGTGCGTTGGAGTTTCAACTGACCAAACTAATAAACGAACATTCAAGACAAGTCAGGCAAATGATAATAGAGAAGCACAAATCTGTGGAAAGATACAACAGCATCTGAAAGGGACTGAACATGCCTCAGAGCTCAGTGCAGTCCGTTGTGAAAGAAAGTGGAAAAATTATGAAATCACAATATCACTACCTGGGTCAGACCGCCTCTCTAAAGTTAGTCAGCAGAGAAGAATAACACTTGTAAGTGAGGGTACTTTAACAGTACAATAACTCTGAGTGACACGCATCAGTCAGTCGCTACAAATAGAGATGTATTTCTTGTGTTCACAACATTTAATCCTTATATGAATAAGGTGTTATTCAAGAATTGCAAGGAATAACCTGTGGTTAAGAAAAAAAAACATATCGATGCCTGTAAAGACTTTGTAAAGCGTCACATAGCACATACTGTAAAGATGTTGAATAATGAACGGTTTTCCGGTGAAAATAAATTGGGTTTAACAGATTACATTCTTCTGCATAACCATTCAAAATCTGTTCTTTAGAACCAAAGAGCTCACCAACAGAAGCTTCTGCCATTTACCCCATAACCCAGGCTACTGCGGGAAGTGAGACAGGAGATTGCTAAGCTTCTTGCGAAGCACCAGATATTTGGGAAGTTGCCAACGCGGTTCCCTTGCTCAAGAAAGGGAATAGAGATAACCCAAAAAATATATACACTAGTGAGTCTTCCTTCAGTGGTGGACAAGTTCTTGGAGAAGATCTTGAGAGGCAGGATTGATGAGCATTTGGAGCGACATGATCTCAATAGCGCTCGTCAGCATGGCTTTCTAAAGGGCAGGTCATTCCTTACGAACCGCATTGGATTCTTTGAGGATGTAACAAACACCTTGAGGAAGGTACAACAGTGAATGTAGTATGTATGGATTTCAGTAAGGCATTTGACAAGATTCCCCATCCAAGGCTTATTCGGAAAGTAATGAGTATGGGATCCAAGTAGAGCTTGCTTTATCGCTACAGAACTGGCTTGCCCACAGAAGGCAAAATATGGTTGTGGATGGTACTTACTCTGCATGGATGTCGGTGACCAGTGGTGTTCCGCAGTGAACTGTTCTCGGACCCCTCTTTTTTTGGCATTTTTATAAGTGATCGGGGTGAGGAAGTAAAAGATTGGGTTAGTAAATTAGCTGATGACAGAAAAGTTGGGGCTGTTGTGGATAAAGTTTGCAGCGGGATATCAATACGATGCAGAACTGGGCTGAGAAGTAGCAGATGGAATTCAACCCAGATAAGTGGGAAGTGGTTTATTTCGCAAGGGGTAATTTCAAGACAGAATATAATATTAATGGTAAGACACGGCAGTGTGGAGCATCCTGTGACCATAGGACACTCAAAGCTGCCGAGCAGATGAACAATATTTTGTTAAGCCACTTTTCTATTGCTTCCTTGCACTTGATTGTTATCGGTACATGCAAGGACACGTAGGCTTTTTCGTTTTCCTGACATTTTCTTCTTGGTTCCATAAGATTCGTAATTTCTTCTGTCATCCATTTCTTTTTAGCCTTTTTCTGTTCTTTGGGAATCACCTCTTGTGCTGCTTGTGTTATGCTGTCTCTGAGGTTTTCCAATTGCTGTTCTATAATAGAGATGTTTTGTGGAGCCTCGAATTTGTTCTTCACTGTTATTTGGAATTCATTTTTGATGCCACGGTGTTTTTTTCTCAAATGTTCCAAGGTAAGATATGGTACGTTGGTAAACCGAAATTTGTGGCTAACAACTTGGTGCAGGAGGGAGGGTATCAGGAACACAGATCATTGGACTCTCTTCCAGGATCAGTGGGACTGGTTTAACAGGGATTGGATTGGGTGAAGGAGAAGTACTATTCTCACAGGGAAGCCTGCTGGAGCCACTTTGACGGTTTTAATCGTGTGGCACGTGGAGGGGGTGTTGGCATCCAGAGCTACAGGTCAGTAAGAAGCCTTGAGTGGATGGGGCATTATTTGTTTGGTGTGTTCATGAAGGACAGCGATGGTCAGAAAGTGAGGGTGGTGAGAAATATTGTATTTGTGTAAAAATGCAAGGGGAGTCATATGTAAGGACGAAAAAGATGAAATTAGACAGCAACATGGAGGAAGATACAGGAAGCAAGAAATAAGTCACACAATGAATCAGGAAATGTCCGCATTCAGGAAGATCACTGAGAATCCCAAACATCTGATGCACACACAGTAAAGAGCAGTATAGTGGGCAGAGGACAGGACCACCCTAGGACAAAGCTGGTCGTTTGAGCCTGGAGCCAGGGTTAGGTCGAGAGGTAGAAAATGAATACCGATTCTCCCTAAGGAAAGGGAGAAGGAGGAAAGTATGATGAGAAAAGCTGTATGGTGATATACTCTGGCGTGTTGATACCAAAGAGGAAGTACTGTTGGAATTTTCAAAACATTTTGATGGGTAAATCCTTTGGCAGAATTTAGTACATTGGGAGACATAGGCCAAATGCAGTTAAATATGACGTTTAAACTGCCAGCACCATACTGTAAGAACAGATTAACAGCATGTTGCCCATACTGCAAGGGAGGAAATTATCTATCTCTGGTAAAAATATGCTCTACATATGTACCTGGTCAAGAAAATTAATCATTTGACTGCAGGGACAGTGAACTTTACAATATCTAGACCTTCACTACCAGGACACAGAACTGTGCAGTAAGCACATGGCCTGTACACATCCAGAACAGTAGAGCACCGTTAAACACTGGAACAACCACACCATTTCAAGGACAGAGAATTGTACAACCGTGATATTGGACTTCAATGCATGGACACTACCTCTCCCCTCAATCCAAATGGACATCTCTCAGGATGTAACAGAGAGTTGACAAAGGTGAACCTTGAATGATGTGTGCTTCAATTTCCAAAGATTTTTGAAATGCCAGCAGCAGAGAGAGAAACAGAAATGTAGGCAGTTTCTGGAATGTAGTGAAAGCAACACTATAGTGTGTGACTGTAATTTCCCCAACATTGGCTGAAATTGCCTTAATGTAGAAGCTCCGAGGAGCGGAATTTTTTGCGTCATGAATATATTTCTCACCATTTACAGCCTATACTACGTCAGTTTGTGCATATTTAGCATGTCATTTAAGACTTTGTTTATGTTCTCTAGATCTATAGTGAAGAATAGCCTGACCGGTCTGATTTGGAAACACCATTACCCTTGAATGCAATAACAATTGAAAAAATGTTGATGCAGCCAATCCATCACAGGTAAAGCCGTCCTCACCACTGAACACATCAGCAAGGAGAGCTAGTACTGAAGAGCTAGCATCCATCATCAAGGAAAAGGAGCCTCAGGTCCCACAGCACCAGGTTCAGAAATAGCTATTGCCCCTCAACGCAAGGGTTTGGAAGCAGATGGGATAATGTCACACAGCACAACAATGAACTCACATATCATGGAATCCAGAGCTCATGTTCTTGATAGTTCCTGCACATTTATTATCATTTTGCTTTGATTTTTGTTTACTTGCATAATTTACTATCTTTGTTGTCTTTTCTACATTGGTGTTTTGCCTGTCTTCGACATGTGCAGTTTTTCATTGATACCTTTGTGTTTCTTTGTATTTACTGTGCATGCCGGCAGCAGAGTATATCTGGTCACATTTGTACTTTGACAACAAATTTACTTTGACCATTGAACGTCACAGCAAATATCTTGTGAGTATAGGAGGAGTAAGATAGGGCTTTCCTCTTTAGGAGGAAACATAATGAGATCTGACTTGATGTGACAAAATGATAGGAGGCATCAAATGAGGGGACATCCAGGGAATGTTTCCCAAATAGGAAGTCGCTAAAACAAGGACGCATAATTCTACGGTGAATGGAGAAAGGTTTGGGGGGGGGGGTGGGGGTGGGTGGGTAGGGATGTCTAACGTTAACCGTTAAACATAGAAAATGTGTGGCGTTTACTGCTAGGGATGGTGATAAAGGTAGATACTTTGGGGACTATTAAGAGACTTTGTACTGCGGCATGACCCTTGCAATTAATGCATTTCGGCGGGATACCATTTTGGTAACAGTCACGCACAAAGATGGACACGATCTTGGGGGATTTTGCTTAACTAAGAGCAAGTTAATTATCAACTACCACCTTGTACTTCATGCTCAACTTCCACCTTCTTCTTATTCTGAACTCGCATTTTTTTTTCCAGTCTTGCAAAAGGGCCTTAGCCAAAAATGTTTACAGTTTAGTATTTTCCATACAGAATTTCTCCGGCATTTTGTGTGTGTTGCAAGCAAATGAGAACTATGTTAGGCAGATCCTGGGGACAGCAGAGACCGGGGGCAGCTGTAACTCACACCTGACCTGTGAGAATTATTTAAAACTGAATGGTTCAACATTCAAATTGCTTTTGAGAGGGGGTAAGACACGAATCCAGATCTAAGAACATTGCACGAGCCGAGATGTTGTAAATTGAGTCAAAAACGAAAAGGAACGATAAGGAAAGTTTAGAAAGTGGAAATTAGACAATGTCTTTGATGAATATGCGGAAATATGCAAATTAAACGGATGATCTGCAGTGCTGAATGATGGTAGGGGAGAGGGAATGATTTTGCTGAGCAAGCCTGGAGAGAATACCTTGTACATACGTTCAAAACAAAAAGGGCACTACAGCGAAAACAGGAACGTCATCAAGTCAGTGGTGGAGGAGTGAACGTATGACTGGAGTCGGAATAAGAGACCAAATCAGTAGATGAATATTTCACGTCAGTATTCACCAAACAGAAAGTGATGGGGAAATAAGCATCAGGATAGATACGCTGATATTCCGCGCACATTGCTAATAAGTTGTTGGGATCACTGGGACTCTCAAAGAACACGAAGTTGGATAAGTCACCAGGAATACATAGAATTCATTCCAGGTTATTGTGGCAAGATTGCAGATTGTTGGGCTTTCGCAGCGATCTTTAAAGACTATTTTTACTTACACTTGTTACGGCAGAGAACTGCAAGATGAGCCAATTTCGTTTGCCCATTTAACAAGGGCTATAGTGACAAACCAGGGAAATAAATAGGTGACACAAAAAGTGGTGCAGCTGTCTATAGTCAAGAGGATTGCCAAAGGATTCACAGAGCATAGTCCAGCTGGAAATGTGGGGAGAGGAATGGCATATCAGGTGGTGTACTCTAGGACATGAAATTTTTGAGTAGTTTTCTTCAGAATCTCTCTCCTTGTTGGAGTAGCAAGAATGACAGTAATGCCAGTGACATACTCTGCCTCAGAATGTGGTAGATCAGGAAGTCGGTCAGTGTCCCCTGTACAGTCACTTGAGGGACATGCACATGCTCGGCTCATCTGGAGCAGTGAGATTTAGTGAGATTGTCACACCTAAGGTGAAGTATGCTGAGAAGTTTTGTGACCTCCAGGAGAGACAAGAGAAAGTGTCGCACAGCGCAGGTCGACAGTGACTACTCCCTTCAAAACACGTACACATTTTGAATTCTGATAGCGGAATGACCTGTCACGGCACACCAGGAGCAGCCAGGCTGCCGGCACTGACAGTGTCTCTGATGCCCAGTAGGGGAGGACGGGATCAGTCTGGACAGTATTTGAGAGAAAACTCAAGATTCTGTGACTGTAAAGGAGATCCCAGTTTGGTGTTTTGTTTCTTGAATACCAGGTTCTGGAACGAGTCAGAGCGACTGCAAAAAATTCTCAAGTGCTCGTGATGCACATAAACTGGTAAAAAAAAAAGGGGGTTGGGTTTGTACACAGTGAATAGAGATTATTAGGGAATAACTGAAAAAGCACATCTTCAAAAACAGTAATCTCTGGTTTACACCCTGTGACAAGTATTTTTGAGGATAGAAATAGAATGATGATTCAGAAGAATATTTGACTGAGCGGCTGAAGCAGGGGAGAAAGATTGAAGTTATTGGATCACTGCAATTTTTTCTGTGGTCGGGACACCTGGACACAAGAAATGAATTGCTCCTGAACTGGAGGGGGCCTAATATCCTGTAGATTTGCGAGTGATTCTCAGAATCGTGTAGATGGGACCGGCGGTCAGTGACCCTGACCAGGAAATAGCACTTTTGCCAATGACAGCAAATTTAGTCAAAGGGATAGGCAGGAGCACAGACAAAGGAGAGGAAAGACACTTGGTCTAAACTGCAATTGCTTCACTGTGAGAGGCTTGACAGGTCAGATGGATGAACTCATGTGACTGAATCTGGGGACTGTGGATCACTTCTTTTTACCTATAGTCCAATGATTTGGGTGACGGATTTAATGACTTTGTGGTGATGTTTGCAGAAAATTTGAAGATGACAGGTAGTGTTGAGGAAGCAGGGAATCTGTTGAGGGACAGACAGATTTGGAGAATGGGAAAAGAATTGGAAGATGGCATATAGCGCAGGGAACTAAACAGTCGTGCATATACGCAGTAATGATGAGACAGCTTTCTAAGCAGGTTAAAAAATCAAAAAAACAGAGGTGCAAAGAGACTTTGGTTAATTAGTAGATCAAACGGTTGTGTAGAAAAGGTAAGAGAATGGTGTAAAGAGGGATGAAAGAATCAGCGATCATGGTATGGTGGAGCAGACTGGATTTCGCTGAAAGGTCTAATTTTGCCCCCATTTCTCACGGTTCTATCACAGCCATAACAAAATCATGGCTGAGGGAAGGGCAGAATGGACAGCTCAATGTTTCAGGATATAAAGATGCAGACTAGAAGGGAGAATGGGCAAGGTTGTGCCAAGTGGGAATCCTTTAAAAGTGTGCTGTCACGTGTTCAGAAAATGTATGATTCTTGTAGGGTAAAGGAAAAAGCTTGGCAGTTTTCAGGAACCCTGGTTGATGAGAGATACTTAGGCTGTGGCTGTGAAACTGTGAACAACCTGCATACATTTACTTTTACTTGCCCCATCAATGAAATTTTCCTACAACCAATGAACTTACTTTCAAGGACACATCATCTCATATTTTCAATATTTAATGCCTGTTTAATTATTCTTTCTTCTCTTTGCATTCGCACAGTGTGTTGTCTTCTTCACTCTGGTTGAGCTCACTAGTTGGCCGGTTTATCATTGATTCTGTTATAGTTACAATCTACGGAATAGATAATAGTTATCATTCTATAGATTTGTTGAGTTGACACGAAAATTAATCTCAGGGTTTTATATGGTGACATATATGTACGTTGAACCCCTGTCTACCGCTTTCATCTCTTCCTTGCTTTTGTAAAGATTATCGTTATTTGTCACAATTAAATTGAAATGTCGTGAAAGGCATCTTTTCCATTTTTATTTAAATCGTATCTGTTTGCCGCGATCACAGGAAATAAACCACTATAATCGTCAATTCCCGGAAATGGTTATTGTAATGCACAAGTCAAGAGATAGATTCGATAATATTTCCAAGTCACTGAACATCTCTTGAATTCCAGTTAAATCAAACATCAAAAAGTGGAAAGAATAAGGAACAGCTGTAAAATTACCAAGAGCAGGCTATCCTCAAAAACAGAGACATCGTGCAAGAAGGGGATAGTACATAGTAAAAATGAGACAACGTTTTTCAAGACAATGGTGTTACATGACACAGTATAAAAATAAGACTGAACCACGTTAAAAAAAAAACAACACCGATAAAACTACACTAGACTACAGACCTACACAGGACTGGCTAAAGTGCACAAAACGGTGCAGACATTACAATAAATAGTAAACAGGACAATAGAACAAGGGGTGTCAGTACCGGCTCTGGGTATTGGGGTGTCTGATAGCTTGGGGGAAGAAACTGTTACATAGTCTGGTCGTGAGAGCCCGAATGCTTCTGTGCCTTTTCCCAGACGTTAGGAGGGAGAAGAGGTTGTATGAGGGGTGCATGGGGTCCTTCATAATGTTGTTTCCTTTGCGGATGCAGCATGTAGTGTAAATATCCGTGATGGCGGGAAGAGAGACCCCGATGATCTTCTCAGCTGACCTCACTATCCGCTGCAGGTTCTTGCAATCCGAGATGGTCAAATTTTCGACCCAGGCAGTGTTGCAGCTGCTCAGGATGCTCTCAATACAACCTCTGGTGAGGATGGGTGGCGGGGGGGGGGGGTGGTGGGTGTGGGAGGCGATTAACAAGTGTAACCAGTTGAGGTGGGAGGTGATGAACGGCTGTAACCAGGAGAGATGGGAGGTGATAAACTAGTGTAACCAGTTGAGGTGAGAGGCGATGAACATGTGTAACCAGTTGAGGTGGGAGGTGATGAACGGCTGTAACCAGGAGAGATGGGAGGTGATAAACTAGTGTAACCAGTTGAGGTGAGAGGCGATGAACATGTGTAACCAGTTGAGGTGGGAGGTGATGAACGGCTGTAACCAGGAGAGATGAGAGGTGATAAACTAGTGTAACCAGTTGAGGTGAGAGGCGATGAACATGTGTAACCAGTTGAGGTGGGAGGTGATGAACGGCTGTAACCAGTTGAGGTGGGAGGTGATGAACGGCTGTAACCAGTTGAGGTGGGAGGTGATGAACGGCTGTAACCAGTTGAGGTGGGAGGTGATGAATAGTTGTAACTAGGAGAGGTGGGTGGTGATAAACAATTGTAAACAGTTCAGGTGGGAGGGGATGAGCAGCTGTAACCAGTTGAGGTGGGAGGGGATGAGCAGCTGTAACCAGTTGAGTGGGTTGATGATGAATAGGTGTAATCAGGTGGATAGGGAGTAGGGAGTTGAAAGAAGAAACATTGATGTGGGGACAGATAAGGAGGGGATTGTGGCAGGTGTATTGAGGTGAGGCAGAGTGGGAGGAAATCAGAGACTGCGACTTGAAGATGAAAAATTGAAGTTGACAAGGAAGGAAGGATCGCGTGCAGTAGGGTCAGGAATACAGGCCATGGTGGGCGTGAAATGTGAACAAAAAGAGAGGGATTGTTGATGGACAAGCAGGAATTGGAAAAGGGACATTGAGTTGATGGTTAAATCTGTAAAATTCGAAGTTCATTTCTTGTGTTTTCAGCTGCTCAAACGGAATGTGTGGTTCTGCTTTTTTAGTATGTGCGAACTGATCATGGCATGGAAAGGACAGTAAGGAGCATATTGGGGAGATCATAAGCCATAGGATCAAAATGAGGCCATTTGGCCCATCACCAGCTCTGTAATTCCATCACGGCTGATATATTATCGCTTTCATTCCATTCTCAGGCCTTCTTCCCATAATCGTTGACATCCTCATTAATCACATCATAACAAACATTGCTTTAAGTATACCCAGTGACTTGTCACAGTCGCCTGTGGAAATGAACTCAACGGATTCACCATCCTCTGGCTGAAATAATTCCTTCTCGTCTTTTTCCAAATGGAAGATCCTCTATTCTGCGAATGTACCCTCTATTCCCCGACTCTACCGCTGGAGGAAACATCTCTCCACTTCCACACTATCTTGGCCTTACAGATTCAACAGGTTTTCCTGAAAGCCCAACGCATTTCCCTAAACTCAAAGCGTCCTCACATATTAACCCTTTCATTACTAGGATCATTCTCGTGAACCTCCCCAGATTAACTGCAATGCCGCGCATCATTTAATAGGTGTGGAACTGGGGATGGAAATTAAAATACCCGGCAGCAGGAAGGCGAAGCTGGCACATACCATCTCTCACAGCGTTTGCCAGGATCCCAGCAACACTCGCACCTTGCTCTCTTCCTTCACGTTCGGCTTTCCAAATGAGAAAACTGCTCTGCGAGAAACATGAGAAATGAATGGAAATAGCTGCTATTTCCATTCATTTTCTGTGAATTAAAAAAAGCTTAGGGATCCCCCACTGCTATATATTCCTCCAATTACCTCAAAATTATCACCCCTCGTTTTCGCTACTTCCACCCGAGGAAAAATGCTTTGGCTGTCGACTCGATATAAGCCTTATATCATGTCGTAAACCTCTTTAAGTCACCTGTCACCCTGCTTGCCTTCAAAGAGAAAATTGCTCCCTTCTTCAACATGTCCTCGCAAGTCACCCTGAATGAAGTTGAAAGATCAACGTAATTTTAGTCAAAGTGTACATGTGTCACCAGATACTGTCCTAAGATTCATGTAATTGTGATCGTTCACAGTAAACATATGTGGTTCCATGGTGTAATGGTGAGCACTCTGGACTTTGAATCCAGCGATCCGAGTTCGAGTCTCGGTGGAACCTGATTCTTTATTCTGTCAGGTGAGGCGTCCATTTGTGAATACACGTTCGTGATAATTTTGAGCACTCCCCAAGGCAGTTCGCGCAAGGCGAAGGTCGAAAGGCCGCATTGGCCGGAAGTGGGGAGGCCCGATCTCGGTGGATGAAGGCCCCACGAAAGGAATAAGGACGATTTTTCGCTCCCCTTGTTGCTAATGTTGGATGCTATCAAAATTCCAAAACATCTGCGATTGTTGGTGTGGACTGTAGTTTATATTGGTTTCTTTTAGTTATGTGTTTGTGTGTTTTTTTTGTTGCTGATCTTGCTTCCCTCCAAAGAGAAAAACCTTATCTTACTCAATCAACCCTCACTAGACTTCTATGAATTGCAATGTTTAAAGTAAATCTATTCTCAGAGTTCACACGTGTCACCACATACTACCCTGAGATTTTTTTTTTCTCTGGTCGTTGACAGTAAACACAAAAGTTTCCACGTTGTAATGGTGAGCACTCTGCACTCTGACTGCGACCTCGAGTCTCATTGGAACCTATTCTTTTATTCCGTCAACAGAGATGTACAGTTGTGAATACACGCACTGGAATGAACGTGATAATTTCTGTTGCTCCCAATGGGAGTGCGCGCCGTCCCGGAGGTCGGGAGGCCGCTTCCAGGGCAGGTCGAAATGCCGCGATTTCACTTATGAAGGCCCCACAGAAGGACTGATTACGAGCTGTTACTGTCCGTTATGCTTACGGGGATGTTCTCGGAATTTGAAGAAGTATAATAGAATTGGTATTGTTACGTACCCGTGACACGTGACAGTGGTGTACTTGGCACGTGAAAGGTGTTGAAGCTATACCTGACTTGAGGTAATGGTCTTGTGATGGTGGAGTGACGTCATTTTCCCGCCAGTAGAGGTCATGTGATAGGTTTTTTTTACAGGGTATAAAAGGAGGACCCCTCCCTGTGAGGAGGGTCAGTTCGTGGCTGGATTTACCATGCTGACTTCATGCCACTGCGTGATTTAATGTTATGACGCAGTTTAGTTGAAAGATGAAGTTTTATTTAATGCCTAAAGTTTAAAAGGTCATTGCCAGCAGTTTCTTTATAACACTGCTAGTTGAGAATCAGTGGAGAGTGAAGATCGGAGTTCGGGAATTAAAAGATCGAGGAGAATCGATTTCGACGGTGAAACAGGTTCGACCTTGTTTGATCCTCATTCAGAAGGAATTCGTTGACTGTTCTCGTGTTAATCCCTGTGAATAATAGCAGAAAGATTGGGAACAGTTTTGTAAAGGAAAGGTCAGTGCCTTTAAGCCGTTACATATCATCTTCGTAAAATTCTTCGTGGGAAAAGTAGGTCGACTGGGAATTGCAACAACACGACGTGAAAGAGAATTTAAATCGTCTTAAAAAGTCTCTCCCTTAAATGGACTGTAAGCATTTTGAACTTTTGCAATACTACTTTGAAGAACTGTTTTTGCAACATCGCTTTAAGAACTTTTAAGCTTTATTGCTTTAAGAACTGTTTAAGCTACCGCACAGCAGCTGATTTCCGGTTACGTGAGTGGTTCGTTTACTTTTGGGGGGTTTGTTTTCAGAGTTTAATAAACGTGTTATTTGTTATAAAAACCCCTGCCTACCTCATATATTTATTGTTGCTTGAATCCGTAACAGTATGGACTGCAAGTTATATCGTTATCTTTCGGGATTTTTTGTGTTTACCTTCTTGCTGGTGATACGTTTTTTTATGGGGGGGGGGATTTGGCGTCTAATATTTTTGTTGGGGATTTTGCGTGTGAGCAATCTGTTACAGTTTCATTTGCGAGTTTGGGGTTAGGTGTTTGATGTTACTGTCGCTGTTCTCTTTATAGGAGGAGCTTGGGGATTTGGATTTGATGTTTCAGATGCTGTGTGCAGGTGGGCGATCTGTTAGTTTTGTGCAAGCTGGCGTTGGGGTTTTGGTGTTTACTAGTTCTATTTCTTATTGTTTTCATCCGTGAGTGTGATGTATTTTCATTCAATGACTCTCATCTTGTTTTTTTTCTTTCCCCTGTATTTCATTGCGCTCTAGAAAACAAAACAAAATCTTAGAGTTGTATTGTGAGTTCATTGTTATGTTGAGTGAAATTATTCCCTCCGTTTTAAAAGACTGATCATTGAAGGGCAATTACTATTCCTGAACCTGTCTTTATTTGACCTGAGTGATGCCATAATTCTTTTTTGAGGGCAACATCGAGAAACGGGCATCACGTGGGTGATGGGTCCTGAATGACGAATGCCGCTTTTCTGTGATGACGCTCAATGTAGATATGATCAGAGGTGGGGACGGCTTTTCCTGTGATGCACTGGCTGCATTCACAACATTTCTTTGGCTATTTCCTTCAAGGGTATTGATGACTCTGCACAAGACCATGATGCGACCAGTCTGTATATTCTCCACTGCACATGTACACGTTTGTCAAAGTTTTGAACGACATGCTAAATATGCACAAACTTGCGCATTATAGGTTGTCAATGCTGCTAAGTCTTTCCAGGATACCAATGTAACGCGCTGTAAGGATTCCCAGCTAATGTAATGGCTTCTTTATAATGTTTCACTTCTACGGCTAATGAAATGGCCTCTCTGTAATGTTCACTGCTGAGGTAACAGTTTCGCTGTAGCAGCAATGTTTGGATTGTGGCTGGTGATAACGGGACTGTGGTATGCATGTTAGCTAATCAGAGACTGTTGCTCTGCCTTGGGAATCTGGAAGGATATATTTTCGCTGTCTTTTGTCGAGGAGAGATGTAAAGGGAAGACGTGCGTGGAGAGAGCTGGTAGACCACCGGATGGAGTGGAATAGGATTTGAGGGTCGGAAGGTTGGCGACGCTTCGAGGAGACCGATGGTAGAGGAATGACAACTGAGTGAGCTGCAACGTGAACTTTTGACTTTTCCTTGAATTGGGCCCTCTTTTATTTTCATTACTAACCCTATATTCAGATTAAGATTTATAAAATTCAATTATTTAATTGCGTATGGTGTACTGTCTGATATTTTGGGTTGTGGGTTTGTAACTGGGGGTACATCACACATCATCCGGACAGACGTGATTTCTCAGTTTCGGAGGGCAAAACCTGTTTTACTCGAGACGAATACGAGCTGGGCGAGCCTGATGGTTACAATTGTGGGGACTCGTTTGGGATTGATTCCGTTGGATGCTGTGTGATTGCCCAGTTTAAATCTGCGCATGGATTCTGCTGCGGTGGAGCAGTGGTCTGCCTCTATGGGTTTGCCGGTAATTAATGCGTGAGTGTTGAGTGGGGTGGATATTCGTACCCCGGGTGAACTGTTAATTCAATTTTTGAGTATGGTTAAAGCTGTTGGCAAAGTTGAAATGGTAGAACAAAAGGTTGATACATTGGAGGGCTCAGACCTTATTTTAGTTCAGACTGGAGCTGACGTAACGGTACTGGGACGACCAGCATCTACTGGTGACCCAGGTGAGGTGGGGTCATGGTCGGTCCATATTGTCAGGGAGGAGGAGGAGGGAGCCCAGCAGGCTGGGTCACAAGCTGAGCTGCCCAAAGCTGATGGCGGAGATTTCAGAGACAGGGTTTTATCGCATCTGAGGGGTGAGGGGAAAGATTGGACGGATTTTGAAAGTTTAATTAGTCCCCATCCCCCAGTGAAGAGTGAGGGTTCTGAGTTGGCATAGGCAGCGTGTCCTCTCCGGAAGCTAAGAATGATCTCCGGAATAACGCCATTCCCCGAGGGGGAAGAGGAGTATGAGACTTGGGTGGAGCAGACCTTTCATGTGTTAGATGCGTGGCAGTGCTCTGATGACGGAAAGCCACAGAGATTGGTTGAAGGGATTGGCGGATGCTGTAGTGAGAGCTGTGAAAGCTAACCAACCCTCTGCTACCCTTTCTGAGTATTTAGATGCATTAGAGAGTACTTTTGGTACGACAGGGAGACCACTGGAGCACATCGGGGTCGCAAAACATAAGTCCGTAGAACGGGAGAATACTTCTGCTTACCTCTTTCGGCCATGGTGTGTTCATACTATTAGGGAGGGGGAAAACGGAGCTCAGCGGGCTGGGGCACGAACTGTCTTGCCCATTGTTGGGCTGGAGGTTTTAGAGAACGGGTTCTACCGTTTCTGAGGGATGAGGGGAAAGAGTTTTCGGATTTGAAAAGGTTGATTAGATTCCGTCCTGCAGTGAAGGTTCAGAGTTCCGAGTTGCCATCCTCCATTACCTCCCTGGCGAGTAAGGCAGCAGGTCCTCGCCAGAAGCTGTGAATTTTTTCAGGAGTAACGTCCATCCCCGAGGGGGACGAGGATTATGAGACTTGGGCAGGCAGACGTCGCATTTGTTAGGTGAATGACAGTAGTCTGATGATGAAAAGCGACGGAGATTGGTTGAAAGATTTAAGGGGATGGTGGCTGAGGTACTAAGAAGCGTGAAAGTTAACTAGCTCTCTGACTCTCTTGCTGAGTATCTGGGTCCATTGAAGAGAGCTTTTGGTTTGACCTGGGAGCTCCTGGGGTAATTTCAAAACCAGCTTCAGGAGAAAAGAGAGGAGCCTTCCGCCTTCTTCAGCTAGAGGGACGGCTAAATTGTTTGCTGCGCTGGGAGGTCATTCAGGCGGCTCGGGTGGATAAGTTAAGGATGGACCAGATAGCCAAGTATCCCCAGTCCCAACAACTGATTGCTTGTGGACTCCGACAGTCCCGTGAAACGATCCTACTCCCTCATTTGTTCAGCTGATCAGAGATGTGCGGGAGAAGGAGAACGTGTCGGAGACGCGAGAGGACTCGATCAGAAGGGTACAGTTCTCGGTAGTAGCTCATGTGGTGAAGTGACCGAGGACACCCTAACCGGGGAATGGTAAAATAGATGGGGGCTGAGCTGAGAACTGAGATGTCCTGGGTGTAAACGTGGGGTATAGACCCTCCGTATGTTAGGACTGTTAGAGAACCCCTTCCCCCCCCCCAATGGGACGGATTTCACAGTGGACTGTGTGTGGCCGGAGTTCCGCGAGAAGAGGGTCAGCCGGTAGCGTTTGCTCTAACTGTGGGGAAGATGGACACTTCCGGCGGGAGTGAAGCGGTAGGAAGCCCCCTCCCCCCCCCCCCCCGGAGAGCGAGCTCCCGGTTACCTAAGCAGAGAGAGGTGTCGGGAAACTTAGAGGACACCCAGTGAGGGTACGGCCTGGTGTCTCTGGGACAACACGTTCTCCTGAAATTTACCAAGGAACTCCAGAAAGCAAAATACCCTATTCCTGAAGGCTTAGTGGGACCACGCTCCAGTGTGTTGCTATCAAAAGAGGGTATTTCCCTCTGAAGCATTTACCCTTGACACCATTTAGAGCACTGGAGATTTGCGGTATCAGTGCTGACGATTATCCATGCGGCAGTTATATGTCAGTGAAACTGGAGTTCTCTGAGGCCGATGTGGGAGTGTCGGAGTTTTTGATATATTGGTTCTGGTTTGTCCGGGCCTTGTTGAGAAAGACGGCGTTTCAATTCTGGTGTGGACCAACACCCCTCTTATGAGGAAGTTCGTGAGGCCCTGCAAGGAGAAGGCTGTTGAGACCTTTCTGGTGTTTCGGGCTGCTTTTTAGGAAGAGCGTGACAACGTTGGGCCGGATACCGAATATAAACAAAGGACTGTCTGGTTCACCAATTAGAATCTAATGGTGTTAAGGCGCGGCGAATTAACGAGAGTGATCGTGACCCCCAAATTTCCCGAAGTGCCTGAGGGCGAAGCCCTCTTGATGGACGCTCCGGACAACTACGAGGGAAAGTCGTGTTTTCCTGCTGGGGTAATTGCAAAAGTCCTCGGCTGCACAAGCGAGCAGGATGGCAGTGAACGTCAGGACCACTACGAGCAGGGAGATCACCTTCAAGCAGGGGATGCCCCAGGCTCATTTGTTCCTGGTGATGGTAATGTCTAATGCTCTTGTGAGAAACGCCAGGGAGAAACTATTGGAAAAGGGAGGAATGTTGACCTCTGAGTCATTCAACTTCGGGGACTCGCCGGGTTGGAAAAGGAGGCTGGTAGAGAGGATGTTGAATCTGGAAGGTGTCTTTTCCATTGGCGTATAACGTATGTTGTTTTATGAGCACACGTCACACTACCAGTGTGACCGAATGCACCCCGTTTAGAGAGAGGTCGCGGGAAATGGGAATGCCCACTGAATACGTGGAAGACGTGCGGCAGCATTTGGGTAAGTTCAGAGCATCTTCACTGAGTTCCGAAGCCCCTATTCGTCCCCAATAGTAGCGGCCTGAGAGAAGAATGGGAAGATACGCACGTCCGTGGACTATAGGTCTCTGAACAGGCGCACCGTCCCTGACCAGCTTACGATCCCGAAGATCGAAGACATTCCTGCCTGTCTGAGTGGTGCAAAGTGTTTTTTTGTGCTGGATTTGAGGAGTGGATATTACCAAATCCAGATGAGTGAGGCCGACAAAGAGAAGACGGCATTTATATGTCCCCTGGGATTATTCCAGTTCGAAAGGATCCTCCAGGGCATATCGGGAGCCCCTGCAACCTTCCAGCCGGTAATGGAGAAGACGGTGGGGATATGAACTTGCTTCAGGTATTGGAACATTTGAATGACCTCATAGTATTTGAATCCACCTTGAAAGAACATGGAGCGAGGCTACGGAAGGTACTCGGCCGCCTGAAATCGAACACTGCTGAGCATATAACCATATCCTTTCCTGATTTCTCTTTCCTACATGTCATTTTCCTTGGTAAACACCAATGAAAGGTATTCGTTTTGTCTCTCACTTGCTAACTATCGCTCCATGCAAATACTCCCTGCATTGCCCTTGAGTGGTCCTGCTGGCTCCCTTGTGCTCTGTTGTTTTCAGAGTGTGTGTAAAATGTTTGGCCTTCTCTTTAAAGCTGCTCACTGAAGACATTTCCCGGTCGGTGTTCACTCTCCTGATTTGCAGCATGATTTGTTTTTTGTTTCCCCCAAGATTGGTCAAGTATCAGCTGATAAAACTGACATACCACTGTTTTTTTTTTAAACACGAAGTGCAGTATCTCTTATTACTGTGAGCTCCTGAGTATTGCCATCCTTCTGTACCTTCCTCACAGGGACAAGGAAGCCCTGAGTTGTATTCCTGAGTTCCACCCACATAGCCTAACTGGATGAGCCTAAGGGATGACCTCGCCGCTGTGCCATTCTGCCTGTTTAACAGTGCAGTTTCCCAAACTCTTTCACCTCCCCCGGGTCTCTGAATCAACGGAATCCTGGAAAGTTGAGCTGTGCACCCTGCATTTCTCTCAGCCATATTTCTGCAATGGCTGAATCACCGTGCCATGTACTAATCCAGGCTCTAAGTAAGTCTGCCTTAATTGTTCTACACCCTGCACTAAAATAAATATAATTCAGCCCTTCGGTGCCACTGTGTTCGTTAACGTGGCTGCGCCTGGACTTCCGTTTGGCGTTCCTCAACCTCATCTCTACATTCCGTTAAACACTACTTGCTGACCTATAGCTCTGATTGCCAGTAAACCACACAACCCCTTGCCATGCTTGCCACGTGTTAAAACTCTACCAAGGTAGCTCGAGCAAAACTCACAGTGAGTATATTAGTTCACTCAACTTCTTTATATCAATCCCTCCTATCCTAGAAGAGAGCCCGATGATCTGTTTACCTGATGCCACTCCTGCCCCGTCCGGCACCAGACTTTTAGCCGGATATTTAACAGTACCATCTTCTCATCTCTTACCTCACACGCATATTATACTCGAAGTAATCATGAGATCAACAACCAAAAGTTTGTACTTCTAAGCTTTTTGCCCAGCTCCCTAAATTCTCTTCGCTGGACTTTGTCACTCTTTTGTTAGTTCAGTTCGACACAAATTCATTTCTTTTGATCACGGTCAAAAAAGCCAAATTAAATACATCGTGATTCAATGTTTCAAAACATTAAACATGAAAACATACAGGGGTGGAGGGACGAATACAATTAATAGGCACTGTATTTTTAAGCAAGGTGTCAAATAAGATATCAGAGGTACAAAGAGAATTTGGAGTCCTAATGGAACTTTCCCTAAAAAGAAAACTGGAGCTTGATTTGCTAGTATGGAAGGCAAATGCAACGTTAGCCTTCATTTAGAGAGGGCTATAATACAAACAGAAGCATATAATGCTCTCGCTTTATTAGGCACTGGTTATCAGTAGTTGGTATATCATGAGAAGTGTGAGGCCGTTTTCTGAAAAGTGATATGTTGGTATTGAAGAAAGCTCAGAGGAGGTTCACAGCAATTACCATAGGAGTGAAAGGTTTAATATTTGAGGACCTTTCTGTAGCTCTAGGACTGTACTCGTTGGAGTCTATACGAATAAAGGAGGGGAGGTCTGTAAATGAAACCTATTGAATATTGAACGTCCCAGACAGAGTGAACATGAGATGATGTTTCCGATACTGAGAAACTCGAACAGCAGAAAGCCCAGCCACTGAATATAAGGGGATATCACTGGAGAACAGAGGAGGAATTCCATTAGCTAGAGGGTAGTGGATCTGTGCATTCATTGCCACGTACGGCTGTGTGGGCCAAATCATTGCGTATCTTTAAAGCTGAGGGTAATCAATTCCTTATTGGGAGCCCAAGAAGAGTAAGGTTGGAGAATATGTTTGTGAAGGATAACGAAGCAGCCATGATGAACTAGTAGAGCATACAAAATGGGACAATGGTCTCGTTCTGCTCATCTTGCTTGTGGTCTAATACAGTACCATTGTGTAGAGAGGGTAGTGAAATCTAGCCATTTAACTATAGCCTAATTAGTCTTATATCAGTGGTGGGGAAATTGCTGGAGAGATTTCTGAGGGTCTGGATCTACCAACATTTGACCAGGTTCAGGACAGTCAGCACAGCCTCGTGTAAGTTCAAGAGGAATATATTTTCAAGAGTAAAAGCAAATCGTATTTCTCCCAGGAAAGGGATCGTGAAAACAAAAGGCAGGTGTTCCATATCAAAGCTTTCACATCACTGAAAGTACAGTTTCAATTATAAGGCGATATTGAACAAACACAAATTGTTTATTGCAGAGTTTCAAAGGTTGAGCAGAGACCTAAAAGAAAGAAGGTATAGCTTTTTTAAACAGGTGGTAAACATCAAATATTCAGGTTACAGCTTTAATTAGAGGGAATGCTGATGATAGATTTAGGAGGCGAACTTGTATTTTAACGGAGGCTGAAAGCTGCCTGAAGAACGCTGCTAAGGAAAGGGTTGAAACTGACACACAAGCAATGTTTAATCAGGCACATAAACAGACAGGGAATGAAGGGTTACGGAAATGTTCAGGCAGATGTCATTAGTTGAAATTCGGATTGCGGACGGTGCAGATATCGTGCGCTGAAAGGGCATCCGCCGTGCTAGACTTTCTCACGTGTGTTGTCATTTGAAACATAGACACACGCTCATTGTTACTAGGGCAGGAGGCAGGAAGAGAAGGCGCTGATGCACACAATGGGAGAGAAGTCAGTTTCACCAGTCAACCCAGTCTGCTGGGTGAGAAGCTGACAGTGATGCAAGTGGATGCATCCCTGGTATCATGGATTATTGATTACTTGACTGACAGACTACAGTACGTGCGCTTGCAACACTGTGTGTCAGACAGAGTGGTCAACAGCACTGGAGCTCCAAAGGGGACTGCCCTGTCTCCCTTTCTCTTCACCATCTACACCTCGGACATTAACTACTGCACAGAGTCTTGCCTTCTTCACAAGTTTTCCGATGACTCTGCCATAGTTGGATGCATCAGCAAGGTAGATGAGGCAGAGTACAGGCTACGGTGGGAAACTTTGTCACATGGTGTGAGCAGAATCATTTGCAGCTTAATGTGAAAAAGGCTAAGGAGCTGGTGGTTGACCTGAGGAAGGCTAAGGCACCGGTGACCCCTGTTTCCATCCAAGGGGTCAGTGTGGACATGGTTGAAGATAACAAATACCTGGGGATACGAATTGACAATAAACTGGTTTGATCAAAGAACACTGAGGCTGTCTACAAGAAGGGTCAGAGCCGTCTCTACTTCGTGAGGAGACTGAGGTCCTTTAACATCTGCCGGACGATGCTGAGGATGTTCTACGAGTCTGTGGTGGCCAGTGCTATCAGACACCAACAGAATCAACAAACTCATTCGTAAGAACGGTGATGTTGTGGGGGTGGAACTGGCCTCTCTGACGGTGGTGTCTGAAAAGATAATGCTGTCCAAGTTGCATGCCATCTTGGACAATGTCTCCCATCGACTCCATAATGTACTGGTTAGGCACAGGAGTACGTTCAGCCAGAGACTCATTCCACCGAGATGCAACACTGAGCGTCATAGGAATCATTCCTTCCTGAGGCCATCAAACTTTACAACTCCTCTCTCGGAGTGTCAGACACCCTAAGCCAATAGGCTGGTCCTGGACTTATTTCCACTTGGCATAATTTACTTATTATTATTTAATTATTTATGGGTTTTATAGTGCAATATTTCTACAATATTCTTGGTTGCTGCGACTGTAACGAAACCTATTTTCCCTCAGGATCAAACAAATATGTCTGTCTGTCTGACTGTCCACTCCCAAAGAAACATGGCAATAATTGAGACAAGGGAGCAGCTCATTTGATCCAGTCGGCAGCTTCGTCAACACTTTACATTGACCAACAAATCACAGAAGACACCTATTGCGTCATTTCTCATTCTTCAAAAACACTGAATGTGAAGGCCTACCTTACTTCAGTTCAGTCACTGCCGCCCTGCCCGAGTGGGAAAACCTCATTTCCACGCCAGGGCAGAAAATATTCACCTCTGTGAGGGGCTTTCCCTACCCCACACTTGAATCAGCCCTCCTTCAGTTGTGCTAATGGTGGATTGCACCTATCAGGAAGGTGCATTCACACAACCTACTGTGATGGAAAATGAAGGAAGGCTTGACGGAAATCAGGTTCTGTGCCCCAAATCAATTTTAATAAAAAAGCTAACCAGGGCCCTACACGACTTAACTGTCCATGCCACAGGAGCCGGAATATCCTGCAAACAAGGCACCCCAGATCTACCCATTAATTACCTAAACAACTTCCCACATTCCAGCTAATATCTGAGGCTCATCATGATCACATTTTTCGCTGCCTCTCGGACCTTACAAATATCAGAAGAGTCATTCCCACCTTTAATATCACGTGCCAATGTCGAGTACCAATCTTTATGTCCGACCTCAGTCTCATGAACCACATATCTACACTCCTTTTCCTTCCAAAAAGTGGCACCGCTGGTCTGATGGAAATAAATTGTAATATCACATCAATGTCTACCTCTTATCCCAGACTTTCTGCTACTCTCCATTCCCAGACAACCAAATACAACATTTGGTTTCATACTATATGAACTATAGTATTTATGACCATATATAAATTTTATGAACTATAATATATACCTCAGACACAATGTTCCGGTTAAACATCTGCCATATCATTACCGGATACACCCACATGTGTATGTACCCAACAGAACTGGACAAATATTCCGGCACTTCCAGAATATATAAATTATATATTTACAGTGGCAAACATGTGCAGTGCACCGGACATTCAAGAGTGTCAGTGAAGTGAAATATGTGCAGTGAAAATTATCAGTGATAAGGTGCTGAAGAAACTTTCTGGTCTGAGCGTGGATAAATCTCCTGGACCTGCTAGATTGCAGCCTTGGGTTGTGAAGGAGTTAGCTGGAGAGTTTGCGGAGTCATTAACGATGATCTTTCAAGAATCGATAGAATTCTGGCATTGTACCGGATTTCTGGAAAATTGCAAATGTTACTCTGCTATTTAAGAAAGGTAGGAGGCAGGGGAGAGGAAACAAAAGCCTGTTAGCCTGACATCAGTGCTTGGGACGTTTTTGGAATCGATTGATATAGATGAAATTACAGAGTACCTGGAGGCACTCTACAAGATAAGCCGAAGTGAGCATAGTTCCCTGAAAGGAAAATCTTGCCTGACTGACCTACTGAACATATTTGAGGAAACTACAAACATGTAGACAAAGGAGATGCTGTGGATGTGATGTAAATGGAGATTTTCAAGGCCTTTGACAAGGTGCCGCACACGAGCAGCTATGGAGGCCAAGTCATTGGATGTATTTAAGGCAGAGATAGATAGGTTCCTGATTAGCCAGGGCATCAAAGGGTATGGAGAGAAGGCATGGGAGTGGGGATAACTGGAAGAATTGGATCAGCCGATGAATGAATAGCGGAGCAGACTGAAGATCGAAGATCCCCATGATCCCCCTGATCCTCCACACTGCCAAGAGTCTTGCCAATAATATTATATTCTGCCATCATATTTGACCTATTAAAATAAACCACGTCACACATCCCGGTTGAACTCCATCTGCCACTCCTCAGCCCAGTTTTGCATCCTATCAATGTCCCTCTGTAACCTCTGGCAGCCCTCCATACTATCGACAAGACAGCCAACCTTTGTGTCATCAGCAAATTTATTAACCCATCCCTCCATTTCTTCATCAAGGTCAAATATAAAAATCACAAATAAGGGCCCCGAACAGATTCTTGAGGCAAACCACTGGTCACTATCATTCTTGCAGAATATGAGCCGTCTACAATCACACTTTGGCTTCAGTGGGTAAACCAGTTCTTGATCCACAAAGCAATGTCCCCTTGGACACATGCCTCTTCACTATCTCAATAAACCTTGCATTGTGTACCTTATTAGATGCCTTGCTAATAGCCATATACACAGCATCTTTGGTCTACCTTCATCAAAGTGTTTAGTCACATCCTCAAAAAATCATTCAGACCTGACTTTCACAACGTCATGCTGACTATTTCTAATCCTATTTTACATCTCCAAATATTCACAATTCCTGCCAGAATCTTCTCCATCGATTTACCAACCTCTGAATTAAGATAAAATGGCTTATAATTTCCTGGGTTTTCCTTAATCCTGTCCGCCAAGGCCATCTCACGGCCCCTTCTGACTCTCCTAATTTCATTCTTAAGCTCCTTCCTGCTAGCTTTATAATCTTCTAGATTCATCTCATTACCTAGTTTTTTGAACCTTTCGTAAGCTCTTCTTTTCTTCTTTTCTTACAACAGCCTTTTTACACCCCGGGACTTGTACCCTACCATCCTTTCCATGTCTCATTGGAACGTACCTACTCAGAACCCCACGAAAATATTCCCTGAATATTTGCCACATTTCCTCCGTCTGTTTCCCTGAGAAAATCTGTTTCCAATTTATACTTCCAGGTTCCTGGCTGATTGTCTGTTATTTCCCCTTACTCCAATTAAGCGTTTCATTGACTTGTTCGTTCCTTTCCCTCTCCAATGCCATGGTAACGGCGATTAAATTGTGATCATTATCTACAGAATGCTCTCACGCTGAGAGACCTGACACATGACCAGGTTCATTTTCCAACAACAGATGAAATGCAACCCCTCTTCTTGTAGGCATATCTACATATTATGTCAAGAAACCTGCCTGAACACACCTAACAAACTCCACATCATCTGAACTCCTCACTCTTGGGAGATGCCAATCAATACTTGGAATATAAAAATCTCCCAACACAACAACCATGTTATTATGAATACTTTCAGGAATATGTCCTCCTATCTGCTCCTCGATGTCCCTGTTAGTTTTGGGTGTTTTATTAAAAAACACCCAGCAGCGTTATTGACCCATTCCTACTCCGGACTTCCACCCACAAAGACTCTGTAGACAAACGCTGCATGGAATCTACCTTTTCTGCAGTTTTGAAACTATCTTTTATCAACAGTTCCACAACCCCATCACTTTTGCTTCCCTCCCTATCCTTTTTGTAACATCTGAGCCTGGCACTTGAAATAGTCATTCCTGCCCCTGCACCACACAAGTGTCTGTAATGGCCACAACATCATAGCTCCAAGTGCTGATACACGCTCTGGGCTCATTCACTTTATTCATGATATTTCTCACATTAAAATAGACACATCTCAAACCATTACACTGAGCGCGTCCCTTCTCTATCACCTGCCTATCGTCCCTAACGCACTGTCTCCAAACTCGCTCTATTTGTGAGCCAATCCCTCTTTCCTCCTTCTCTTCAGTTCGGTTCCCACACCCAGCAATTCTACTTTAAACTCTCCTTAATAGCCTTAGCAAACTTTTCCGCCAGGATATTGGCCGCCTTCGGATTCAAGAGCAACCCGCCCTTTTTGTATAGGTCACACCTGCTCCAGAAGAGCAGAAATCCAATGACCCAGAAATCTGATCGCTGCCACTGCTCCAATCCCTCAGCCACGCATTTATCCTTCACCTCATTCTATTCCTATACTTACTGTCAATCAGTAATCAACAGCAATCCCTAGATTATTACCTTTGAGATCCTGCTTCACAAATTCTATGTTAACTCCCTGTAGTCATTTTTTCAGGACCTCCTCCCTTTTCCTGCGTGTCGTTAGTACCAACATGTACCACGACCTCTGGCTGTTCCCCTTCCCACGTCAAAATATCGGGGACGCGAACAGAAACATCCCGGACCCTGGCACCTGAGAACCAAACTACCATGCGCCTTTCTTTCTGCGTCCACAGAATTCCGGATCGCCTATCTGAGCCCATAACTATAGATTCCCCTATCACTGCTGCCATACTCTTCCTTTCCCCGCCCATCTGAGCCACAGGCTCTGTGTCAGAGGCGCGACCACTGTTCCTTCCTCAAGGCAGGCCTTCCCTCACAACAATTCTCAAGCAGGAATACTTATTGTTTAGCCACTGGGGTACTCTCTAGTACCTGTTTCTTGCCCTTCCCTCTCCGAGCTGTTACCCACTTTTCTCACTGCTGTGACCTCGGGGTAACTACCTGTCTATAGCTCCTTTCCATTACCTCCTCACTCTCCTTGACCAGGCAAAGGTCATCGAGCTGCAGCTCCAGTTCCCTAACGTGGTCCCTATTGATCTGCAATTCGACGCACCTGGTGCTGATATGGCCGTTCAGGAGGCCTGGAGTCTCCAGGACTTCCCACATCTGACACCATGCACAACAAACCGGTCTCATACACATACTTTGTATTTATTCTAAACAGATAACCTATGTGACCTCGACCCTTTATCGCTGAAGCCCCGTTGAGCCAAAGCCTTCCTACTCTGTCTCCCACTACTCCGTCGCCCACTCCTCTGATGCCCGCTCTGTAAATCTGTCTTCCTGTTAAATTTTTCCCGTTGTTTACACTTGCCGAGCTCCACGCGCTTGTGAAATCGTGTTCCGTTCGTACCGCTGAAGAAATAAGCTTCACATTTTCAACTCTGCTCGCTTTTGAAATCTTCCCGCTGCTCTCACTGGCTGCCTTCCACGCACTTGCTCAGTCGTGGCCCGTTCAAACTGTTGAAAAAATAACCGGTTTAATGTATGTACTCTGGTAATAAATTTTACTTTAAATTTCGTTAAAGAGGCATTTGGCCAGATGAGTGGAGTGCAAGTTTTGTTTGGAACAAAGGGTTGGACGTGATTTGCGGAAGGACGGGTGTGAGTACACCAGTGACCCTGCGGATTTCCCAAAAGTGAAAAACAGACGTGTGAAGAATTAGACGACTGCTAAGAAGCTATGTGAAGGAAAGCGATGATTAATGATGGCATACCGAGCAAAATAGACAAAACATTGATGTAATGGAACCCTTTGAGGAGGAATGAGGAGTTACTTCGAGCAGGAGTGAGTAAGAATACGGGAACGATTTTTCCTATGTCCGTTCGTTTATAAAGATTGGGGGAGACCATGGATCAGTGGTATCATCATCAGGCAGGCAGGAGGTTGTTGAGGAATCCATGAACACTCGAACCAAAGGAAGCCTACAGATGGGGATACAGATTCCCTCAGTAATAGCAAGTTCCTGTAATGGCGTCGGACTCTGGGCAACAACAGCTTCTCAACGAAATATTGTGATCAGCAGGGAAGTGAATGCCTTTGGAGATAAGGGCATGGAACCTGCATTAAGAAACAGAGAAAAATGCAGCGCCTGTCCTACTTGCTCCGCGGCTGAAGATTTTATTTCATTTTTCACTGGACAACAGGAACTGGCCGTGCAGCGTCTCAAGGACGTTTAATAAAGATGGGTAGGGGAAGGTGACCTGCACAGCATGTTTATCTGAACCAGATTATCTAATAACATAACGTCGGATTGCCGTTTAGAGTCACCAAAGTCGGCTCGAGTTCTGGTTTATGGAGATATTATGAAGGCATGAGAATTCTCAAAACTGACATGGACAGTCGCAAGCCTGGCTGTGAATGCAGAAGGCTTGGAAAAGCGGATAGCAAAGCCATTCCAAAAAAAAAAAACCAAAACAAACAAACCCTTGTTACAGAGGCACCAACATACACTGTAAAGACATCATGCCTCGAAGGTGAACGATACACAAAGCAGATGGGTTACACACGGGGACAAATTGGAAGACTGGCTCAGGGCAGAAGTCTCTGGCGGGCTCTGGTAAATGGCATAATCTTGTCACACTCGTTCTGTGAATCGCCGATTCGTGGCTGAAAAATAACAGTCGGGAGTTAACACCGAAGTCTACACACTGTATCAATTGGACAGGAAGCTAAGCAGATGGTGTGAATGGCTCGCTGTGTTGGGAAAAAAATTAAATCACGTTCTTAGAAAGAGATGTAGAATCTTTGTGTGTGGAGTTAAACTGTAAGGGTAAACGGTCCTTAACGTAGTTGAACTATTGCAAAGCATCAGCACCATTATCCAATTAATCACATGATATTCCATCAACGTTTGTTGCTTTTCCAAATCCTACGTGATACAAGTAGTCCGAAATTATATTCCTGTTTATCCTCAAGCAGTTTATCATAAACAAAATAAAATTCTGAGGTAGCAACACTTTTGAAAAAAAAATGTTGTCCAGTGTAATCTTGTGCTCCTCTGTCAGACCTTCCCTCAGTCCTCGGCTCTCCAGAGAAAACAACCCAGTTTATACCGACTCTCGTGATAGCAAATGCCTTCCAAACTAGGCAATTTTCTCTTAAGGCTCTGCAGCACATTCTCCAAAGGTTCAATATTTTTCCTATAGTGAGGCGAACAGTATTGTACGCAATACTGTTAAGTGGTGGGCAGCAATGAATATAGAATTGAGTCAGGTTTTATAAACAATCAGAAACATTTATTAAACTCTGCCCAACAAAAGTGAAAAGTAAACAAGTGACTAACTTAACCGGAAGTTAACTGCTATGCGGCCATGTAACAAACAGCTGAACTCTGGAACAGTTCTTAAAATGGTAAATTCGAACACAGTCCTGAAGTGGTAAATTCGAAAAGTCCAAGTGTTTCATGCAGTCAGCAAGGAAAGACTCTCCTGAAAACAGATTTCTTCGAATTCGTGACGATCTGCCGATCCCAGCCGAGAGGTGACTTGTCCAAAGGATTTATGATGAAGGAAATAAAAGGCTTAAAGGAGCTGAGCTTTTTGCTGGACTGTAAACACTTGCATGCACCTTCCTGCTCTTGCAGGGGTTATCTGAGATGCGGGTCACTATTCCTGAACGAAGCTTCAATAAAGTCGATCGTTTATGAAACCGCCGAATGACACTAATTTTACTCAATCGTTCAGGTTCCCGTACTTTGGTAAAGTCTTCATTCTCCAAGTAGACTGTAAAGGTAAATCAAACAAAACTGGCAGCGTTTGTCGAAGCTGCATCAAGAACCTTTGAGACTTAAGCTAGAAAGTAAAACTCCACTATAAAACAAAACTGCGTCATGAGACGAATTCGCAGTGTTCTATCTAACAAACTATCTAACGATTTAACCTCTGTCACAACAGGGGTTTCCTTTATATACCTGTTGGAACATTGACCTCACAGTGGTGAGAAAATCACATCATGTGACCTCACACTGGCGGGAAAATTGTATCACCCCACGATCACAAGACAATCACATCATGCTCACAAGATACTCAATTACATTATGGTCATGAGACAGTCACAAGATACCCATGGGGTATGTAACAATTCTCAAGATTTGGTAATAACCTGAGTTTTATGAATTTGCAACAAAACCTTCTGACTTTTGAACTCAGTGCCTTGTTCAATAAAACCAAGTATTCAACAATCATTCTTTACCATCTTATCGACATGTGCTACCAGTTTCAAGGAGCTATGAAAATGAATCCCGAGAACTCTCTGCTCAGCAACACTATTAATGGCCTTGGGCTTCACATTGCATTGTCTCCGCGCAAAACTTCATATTTATCGGGGTAAAATTCCATCTGCCATTTGTTAGCCCATGTCTGAAACAGATTTATATCTTTCTGTATTTCCCCAGTCTTCTACACTACCCACACCGCTACCAAACTCAGTACCATCCGCAAATTTATAACTCAACAATCTACATATTTATCCAACCCATTTATATACATCGGTGGTCCCAGCATAGAACCCTACTTATTACAGGCCTCCAGGTCGAATACGTCCCTGCAATCATTAACCATGCATCTTCGTTTTCTGGATTAACATCCAGTGAGGGACTTTGTCAAAAGCCTTACTAAAAACCATGTAGTCAACATCCACTGACCTAGGCTTAACAATCTCTCTCGTCACCCCGTCAGAAATCTCAGTCAATTTGTTAGGGCACGACCTGACCCGGACTAAGCCATCCTCGCTCTCCCTAATTCGGCCAGCGGTTTCCAAATGCTTATTATATCTAGTCCCTAAGAATCTGCTGCACAGATATCCCTAAAACTGACGTGAGGCTCACCAGTCTATAAATCCCAGGATTTTCCCGTGTTCTCTTCATAAATAGAGCTATATCCTTAGCCGTTCACCAGCCTCCCGGGTCCTTGCCAGTGGCTCGAGAAGACATGTTCTCAGTCAGGGGCCAGCAATATCGTCTCCTTTCTCCATCAATAACCTTCGATACATCGCATTGGGCTCTAGGGTTGTCTACCTTCATTCTCATTAGGAGGTCCAGCACTTTCTCTTCTTTGACAGCTAAACGCTTGAGCGAATTTATACTTATTTCTCATCTCCTGGTCCTCCATGTCCTTTCCTTGATAAATAGTGAGGCAAGTACGCATTAATTTGTTTCACTTACATTTTCCGCATCCAAGGAAATGCTTACCCCACACACCTCCCCTCCCCTCCCCCGAATTCCCAATCTCTTCCTAGATATTCTCTTACTCTGTGTTAATTCTACTTGCCAGGGATTTTTTACGGACAGTCGTTATACTGATTTAAGTAACCTTTCTTGACAAATACTGCCACATCCAAACTCTTTACGCTATGGAGGTCCGGGGTTATGTCAGGAAAATTGAAATTTCCCATGACAACAAGCCTGCTATTTCACATATTTCCTTAATCTGATTGCATGCATGTTCCCCAATGCCCAGTTGCTATTGGGGGTCTGTAGTACAACCCGATCAGTGTGATGGCACCCTTCCTATTGTTAAGTTCTATTGAAATTGACGTGCTGGCTGACCTCTTCATTATGTCCCCTCTAAGTTCAGCTATGATATTTTCCTTAATTAGTATTGCAACCTCTACTCCCACTGCAAACCCATCCAGACCACCATTACAATATGCAATGAGATTAACAAACCGGCACGAAATCGCAAAGGATATCAATTGACGGTGACAAAATGGACTGGCATCTTATTGTGAGAAATTCAGGTGTCTCGGGTTAAACATTGCACTTTTCTGCTGGATGTGTTTTCAGCATGCAATCTGACCATAAGTTACAACTACTTTCATGAAATGGACGCCTTACGTTGGTCACAGAGGAGCCCCATATCGGTGTGGATTTAGTGAAGTATCTCCAGTTGCATAACTACTCTAACCGGTTACTAAGTTGTTTCCCTTCGACCTTGACCACTATTAGAGAACCAAAACAAACTCAAGGCAAAAAGGGGACGTGAATCTTCTTCAAGGTAAACATTTTCCTGAAGTAACATGCAAACTAAATCTTATTTTATAATTTCAGAATCTTAATGCACTGCGCCTAATGTTATAAATTATAATTATTTGAGTGTGACATTCCACGTCATCAACATATTGGGTCAAAGAATTGCTCCATTTGAAAATCATAAAATTTGTGCAATCGAAAGGGAGTTTACAATATTCTCATTTGAAACGGATGAATAAACAAAATTAAACATAATTGTTATTTTGTGATTTATCCAAGGAGTGATTTTGTTTTGCATGATGGCACAGCTAATACAAAGGGTTTACCCGAAGTGTTTGTTCAATGGGCTGTCTCTGATGTGACCAACTAGATGCGATGTTTACTTTTCAGTGTGTACTTTCCTTCCCTATATAAGAGATTACAAATTAATCAGCAGTCCATATCGGCACTTGGACCATTTTGAACAGATTGCGGCTTCACACCGCAAAATGGGACACCCAGCAATTTACTATATAGCGAGTATATACTATCCTATACTGGCAGCGATTGGTATCCCTGGTAAGTACCTGAAGTTGGCTGTTAGGTGTAGTTTTTGTTTTTCTTTCTGCACAGGCTCTTACAGATCTTACAGTAATTATGAGATTTCTAAAGGCTTTTCACGTTTAAGCATATGCTCTCCTTATTTTGCTCTGAGATTGCTAATCTTTCCTTGTTTACAGCAATTAAATAAGTCTGAATATTTATACGGTTTCCGTATTTTATCCTATTCGATCTTCCAAAGTTTACCAGCATGTATTGTTCAAAACCGGATTCAGTATCAATGCAAAAACAAACTTTTATCGAAATTAAAATATCCTTATCATCTCCGGAGCTCTGTCTGAGAGCCTCGGGATTTATCATCGACAAACAGGTCTCCTTTTCCGTCGCGATTAGTGGTTCATAAGCCGCCCAATCACAAATAAACAGTGGACTACATAACTCCGGCTGCAAACTCCTAGAAAGCTGTAACAAAACCACTTCTTTGGTCCGACATTTTCATCCAATCTAAAGGCACGTACATAGCAGGTAAATCCTCCATTTCTACTCTCTGAATCCAACTCAGCCTGACCCGACTTTGGAGCAAAAGAATAAGCCCGCTTAATCCAGAACAACGTAACTCTATGCTTACAGGTCAAATTAAACGGACCAAAACTTCTGGAACTAAATCTCGTTTGCTTCCTTTCAGTTAATTTTATAGCGATTGTGATCCTGTCTCGGGGAAATTGCGGACTCTCCAAATGTATCTCCCGTTATCTGGTTGGAATGGCAGTATCGGATTTAATGTGCACTGTTGTACATTTGCTGTTGTACTCGATAAAATCAATAATATTTATATGTATGCCTCTTTTTTGCTCTTTACACCGATTTGCGCTGTGACATTTGTCCTGAGGCTCGTAACCATGGACTGTTCCGTTTGGCTGACGGTGGCTTTCACGTTCGATCGCTGTATTGCAATCTGCAGTCGAAAGCTGCGGGAAAGATACTGCACCGAAAGGATAGCGACCGTGATGATAGTAATTGTGGATTTATGGTGTTGTATGCGGCGTGTTCCATATTACTTTGCGGTAGGGCCTTACCTTTTCATTGACAACGTACCGTGGCGCTGCATTCTCAAAGCGGATTATCATAATTTACCAGCGTGGCGAGCATATCAGTTATTTAACAGTGTTACTGCAACTTTATTGCCAATCAGTTTGATTCTATTATTTAATGCTTTAACAATCAGTTACATTATATCGGCAAACAAAGTTCGCCGGGGACTCAGGAACAACAGAGAGAATAAGAAGGATCCAGAGGTGGAGAACCGGAGAAAGTCAATGATTCTGTTGTTCGCTCTATCAGCCAATTTCATATTGTTGTGGATCCCCTTTATTGTATATGCTATGAACTGGCAAGTTCAGAATTACTTTTACCAAGATAGATATTTGAATACCCCGACGTATATTTTGCAAGAGTCTGGAATCATGTTGCACTTTCTTTGTACCTGCACGAACACGTGTATCTACACACTGACACAGAGGAAGTTTAGGGAGGAGCTGAAGAATGAAGTCAAACATTTGGTTACATTAAATGGTCGGCTCTGTTAGTAAAACGCAAATCCAAGTGTACGTTTTGCTGGGATTTCAAATAAATTTCCATAACCTTCAAATGTCTGATAAATCTGCGATATATTCATGTAGCCAGGTGAGCGAATGTTAGTAGCTTGCCGTTCCTAGTGAAGTTAGCAAAATTAATATAGTCAAGTGGGGCAAATATACCAATGAACTAACAGCCCATAATTGGTTAGTTATGTTAGCAGAAATTGAATTAGAAAACATTGGATTAATGCTAGAGTCGGGTGCCAATGAAACACGTGAAGCCAGTTGGATTTGCTTCACATTTGCTAGAATTCTATTCTCTCTGACAAACTGCAGAAATTTAACTGGCACATGAAACACTGGAGCCAGTTAAACTGAGCAAATATAACTGCAATTTCCATTGAACTTGTGCAAATAACTTCAAAAGTCAATTCAATATTAGAAAGGGCGAGAGGCAGAAACAAGGACCTTGCAGACCAGTTAGACCGGCGTCAATGGTAGGGAGAATGTTGGGATTCGTTATTAAGAATGAGCTTTGGACTCATATGACAAAACAGCCCAAAAGCAATATGATTACCTTAAAAATATTGCCTGACGTTTTCTTTTGGGATTTTGAGGGCAGTAAAATGCAACGTAGAACAAAGAGAGTCAGTGGAGATTCCTTACCTAGATTTCAGAAGGTATTGGACATAATGCCATACATGGGTCTTAAAGAATATAATTGTCCGTACTATTTCAGGAAGGATATTCGCATGAATAGAAGGTTAGATAATCGGCAGGAGGAAAAGAATGGGATTAAAAACACTTTTCTCAGTTCGCGCTGGTGACTAGTGTTGTTGCATAGGAGTCGCCGTTGTGAACATTTATTTCAACGTTGCATGTTCATGATCTGGATGACAGAATTGGCTGTTTTGTGTCAGCATTTGCCGGCGGTGCAAAGATAAATGGAGGGAAATGTAGTCTAGAAGCAGCTGGGAGTCTGCGAACGACTGCAGAGTCTAGATTGCTTCGGAGAATGGAGCAAAAAGTGACAGATGGAACATAGTGTAGGGAACTGCATTGCCGTGTACTTTGGTAGAAGAAGTAAAGGCGAGTTTCTAAATGAATTGAATTTAACTGAATTGCCTTAATTACTTACATCATTCATGTACATGAGGAGTAAAAATTTGCACGTTACATCTCCGTCTAAATCTGCAATGTGCAATTTATAGTAATTTATCATAAATTGTATATACAGCAACATAACATAGAAATACAGTTGTGTCAGCATGAATTATTCAAACTGATAGGAGAAGCTGTCCCTGAACCTGTTGGAGCGAACATTCAGAAAATTGCAGTGGAAGGGTCTTTATAGAGAGAATACATAATTGTCTCCATTTAATTTGCGGTTAGAATCCAGAGTAAGAAAGCTAGGTGCAATATAGCATTAATTTGGAGGTTAGAGTATAACAGGACGGATGTAATGCTGAGGATTTGTAAAGGTATTGTTGAGACAACAGTTTGAATGTAGTGCAACACAGAGGAAATGCTGGAGGAACTCAGCGGGCCAGGCGGCATCCATGGAAAATGGTACAGTCGACGTTTCCGGCCGAAACATCGGCAGTATTCTTTTCCATAGATGCTGCCTGCCCTACTGATATCCTCCAGCCTTTTGTGTGTGTTGCCTGGATTTCTAACATCTGCATATTTTCCTCTTGTTTTGCATGGAATATGGTGAGCAGTTCTTGTCAGCTTATGTGAAGAAGGATGTGCTGTCATGGAGAAAGCCTAGAACAGATTCGCAAGTATATTTCCTGTACTGAAAAGGGCTATAAGTTATGGGGAGCAATTGATAGATCTGGGTCTGCACACATTGCAGTTTAAAAGAACGATGGGGAAAGTCCTTAGCGATTTATCGTAAATCCCATTGTAGAGTGTACATTGTTTCCTCTAGTACGGAAATATTGGACCAGAGGGCACCGCCGCAGAATAGCAGAACATCCTTTTAGAATCGAGTTGAGAAGCTATTTTATTAGTCAGAGGCTGGTGAAAATGTGGAATTCATTTGCAGAATCTGCTGTGGATGCTAAGTCACGGGGTATATTTATAACAGCGGTTTGTTTGTTCATGTGTAAGGGCATCTAATATTAAAGGGAGAAGGCAGCTGGGCGAGGATAAGAGGGGCTCTGAATCAGTCATGTTGGAACAGCGGAGCAGACTAGATGGGTTCAATGGCAGAGTTCCACTCCCTTGACTTACATCAACAAAAAATTGTTTCCAGACAGATGTAAAATAATTATCATCCTGTAAGACAGGGTATGTGATTAAGGGCTGAATTAAGCACGTCAGACCCCTGTCCCAAAGTAACCATTCTATATCAGGATGGAGTGCAGTTTGTGAGTGTGGGGCGCGGTGTAGGCGTGTAGATTTCACAGGGTGAAAATATCCAGTAAACAGATGGCGAACTGACCGACGTCACTTGATTTAAACACATCACCTGGACGTATTTACATGTGTCCTCGTTGTTATGAGAATCCGCAGTATGGTCAGAGTGGGATGGTGTAGTTACCCATTTATCGATATACCATGGAAAATGGTAAGTATTGAATTTCATCCCTTATTCAATTTCGGGAAATAGCGATGCATTCTCTCTTACCCTGAACGCTGCAGGGATTGATTTTGTTAGAAAATTTCACGTATTTAAAACATGCATTCTGCAGAAGCGGAGAATATAATGTTTTCCATCTCCTAACGTATTGAATATAACATTTCGTAAATTACAATTGTCCCGAACGAGCCCTCAACCAACGGTTCTGAAAACTATAACATCATTATTTTTTACCTTCCGGCACCGTCACCGGGTTTTAGCCAGCGAGAATCCATTGTTACATATTACACAAAGAAATATAGAAGACCGGTCAAAATATTTAATATTTAATATTTTAATATTTTAGAATTTTAACATTTTAGCTCTGTTGCATTTCTGTTCCGTCCACTTGATGACCTCAGACTCAAATAAATGGAATCATATTCGTGTATCTACTCGGGAACCTCTCCAAAGCAGCACATCTATTCTTAGTAAGTGGATCAGACTGCTCAAAATATCCAAGTGCGGTCTGACCAATGTGCTATAAAGCCAGAGCATTGCACTCTTCTTTCTATATTCCAGTCTTCTCTAAAATAACGTAGATATGCATTTGCTTTCTTTACCACCGACTCAACCTATAAGTTAACATTAATGGAATCCTAAACGATGACTCCAAAGTCCGTAGCACCTCTGATTTTAAAATGTTCATAGCATTTTGAAGTAGTCTATACTTTTACTTTTTCTACCAAACTGGAAGAACATATACTGCCCGACGCAATACTCCATCTGCCACTTTTTTGTTCATTCTGCTAACCGCTGTACGTCCCTTTGTCCATCTATGTTCCCGCTTCATGAACTTTATCTACCCGACCACGCATTTCTCTACCTTCTGCAAACTTGACAACAAAAACATCAAACCTTTCATTCAGATCATTGACATATAATGTGAACAAAGGGATCCCAAACCTACCTCTGAGGAACACCAATAGGCATCGAGGTAGCTGGAAAAGTTCCAATTTGTTCTCTCTGTTTGTCTCCCGCCAGTCAGCCAATCTCTATCCATGCTGACATCTCTCCTCGCTTTACTGGAGAAAATCCCACCACGGATACCACAACTTCACCAACAAGTTTGTCTGCGCTGCTCTATGCGAGGCATCCATTTCATTGCGATTCATTTTTACACGAGTTACTTCAATCTAAAATGCTTAAAGAACTGCCTCGTCTTCCCAAAGCATTTCGTTACGGTTCCAACATCGCAATTCTTATTATCAACAGTTCCTCCGTTTGCAATTGTGGTTACTTGAATAACCTGGAACAGCTCACATTGGATTTATTTGCTGATTACTGTCAGGAACGGGGACTGGAAACCAAATGCAGGACGCAGGCACTGAAGTACTAGGGGAAGGACAGGATGGGGATGTCATGGCATGCAAGGGGTAATGCAGGCAGGGCTGGATCCCGGAGGTCAGGCAGGCAGGGCAGGATCCCAGAGTGCAGGCAGGCAGGGCAGGATCCCAGAGTGCAGGCAGGCGGGGCAGGTGCAGTGCACAACCCATTTGAGGTGAGGGGTAGGAAGGGGACCGAGTCCCCCGGCCGGGCCACGGCAGACGGCCTGGCATCTCCGACAGAGGAACGGGACAGGACGGGACAGAAACACCCGAGGGGTAACGGCGACGGCCTGGCTTACCAGACGGAGACAAGGGACAGGAAGGGACAGAACTACCCGAGGGGTACAGCGACGACCTGGCTTCCCCGACGGAGGCAAGGGAACAGAAGGGAGCTGGATCAAGGGTGAGCAGCAGGACAACCGGGATACTGCGGGAAATAGGGAGAAGGAAGCAGACAGCGCGACAGCGCAGGCAGGGCGAATACGGCGGAACAACGGGGCCAGCGCACACGAGAGAAGAAGGAAAACAAGACGAACCTGGACAGAACCGATACAGAGCACGTCAGAATCCGGGCAGGGTAAACAGGATACAGGGCAGGCCGGCAGCCAGGGCAGAACCGGATTCAGAGCGACCGGCAACCAGGGCAGAACAGGATTCGGAGCAGACGAACCAGGTACAGAGCGGGTTAAGCAGACTTCAGAGCAGGACAATCCCCCAACTAGGCTCAGTCCCCGAGCCCCTTATAAACACCTCCCCCCTAATAGGGGACAGGTGTATCTCCTTAAACCAAGATAATCCAATGGCTCCAGGTAACAGGAGGGCTAGCTGCAAGGCCTGGAGTCCGGAGTCCGCGGACCGAAGCAAGACCCGTGAGGTCTGGAGGAGCGTTGCTCCAGCAGATCCTCTACTCTTGCTGGAAAGGAAATAAATAATTAATGGTGTGCCAAATGTTCGACTTTATTTTCTGATGCTAAGTTTCTTATGAGTGCATGACAATTTAATATTACAGACTTAAGTAGAAATTGTTGCATCAAACGCTTGCCGCGTTCCTTTTGACAATGAAGTTAATTTTTTCTTAATAGTTAAATCACAGAACAACCCTATGTCATCACCGCTTGCCTCATCCAGTAAACCAGATTAGAACTCAATTTGGCACCATGCCCTGGATTGCAAGAATTCCACCTTTTTGATTGGACTCCTTTGCAATTGCTTCGGACATTACGTCAATGTTTATTCCGTCATTGTCAGAACATTAATTATGTAGACAGATTACAGGGCACTTACGTTGTTGTGTAGTTCGCTCTGCTTCGCGGGCAGGGGTGAATGAGTACTTATGCAAGTGTCTAAAAGTTAGGCAGTATCTAAAATAAATCCTCTCCTCACGCGACACTAACATGTCGGCAGTTATTTTGAAAAAGCGTTAGTCAGTGAGCCAGTAGAGTTGGGCGGTACTATCTGAGGGGAATAATGCTCATAGGGATTTTTGGCAAGGTATACATCTCTATAGTTAGAAAATATATGATAGCATTGCACGAGTGATGGCTTTGTTTGTGCTTTCATGAAATTGATAACACTACCCTAAAATAAGCATTTCTGAAAAGTGGTACAACGTGGTAATATTCTGAAAAGTACAACAGATATAGTCAATCTAGTGGTATTTTGTCATCAGTGATCCCTCAACATTAAAACTTGTCACAATGATAGCTGAGTTTAAGCAATTTTCTTCAAATGTTGTTATAAAATTCTACATTGCAAGCTATGTCAATGGTGGCATTCGCAGTACAGTGCCCAATTTAAGTAGAGTGAATCATTTCAGTTTTAGAAAAATATGTGCCTGTGTTTATTTTGGAAAAGTCAATAAAACCCCTAGGACGCATATTATCACATGAATTTGCAGATAATTTATTCTGGATTTCAAATAAGTAATCAATTTTTGTATATATTCCATGGTAACTTCAGTACAGCTGAAGATGTTAGCCCACCCCCCAAAAGGTAAAAAAAAGACTCATTTGGAGAGTTTAGTGGAGTTTTATCAATGTCATGATACTTTCCATATTATAGTATCAAATCAAAACAACCTTAAGCTTTTGTCATAGCATATAGAATTACAGTAAAATAATTTAAATGTTGGGTTTCACACGGCCATAACCTAGGCCCATTTAGTTGAAAAATGAATATATTTAATCAAAGACCGCTTTCCATACTTTGTTTCCCATACTTTCGTAAACTATTAATAATCATAATAAATTTCCAAGTCTTCCACGTCTTCCATATCTTCATCTGAACTTTCCACACTCTCTGAGGTGGATGCCAGCTTCTCACAGTCTGCCAGTCTACAAATGTCAGTAGACCTGAGGCCATTTGCAACACACTTACATCTTGGGAGTGAACATTTATTTTTTGGACAGTTACAGGCCAGGACGGCATTGGGTGCTGGCTGGCCTTCCATCCAGCGCGCCACCAACATTTCAGCTTCCTCTACTTAGTCCAGTTTATATCCTCTGCCAACAGAGCTTGGCACTTGTGGGTCCTTCTCCAAACATCTTCTCCATATACCAGCCTGGTAGTTGGTTCGCTGTGCATATTTTATTAAGCAGTCCTTGCACGGTGGGAGTTGATGACTTTCGATTTCACCTTTTTTTGGCACAGAAATGATGATACCTGAGCTCATTGACCTTGGTGGTCGATGCTTTTGGGGCATACAGGAGACATGTAAATGTCTTGAGTTTGTCCATCATTTCTGGGGAGAGGTCCCATTCCTGACTCAACTCTAAGAATGTGTCCTGAGTTTCCCTGCTGCTGGTCAGAAGTTGTAGGGCACTTGCCTTCACTTACCCTGCAAAAACGCTTACAGTGTCACATCCTGTATATGCGTGCAACCCGATGAGAGCCCTACAAACCTCTATACCAACAGTGGCAGCAACTTTCCTGATATCTACAAGCCTTGTACATGTACTACTGGCACACTTCTGGAACATTGGGGTCTCAATCTTGTCACAAAATGCAAAAGGATTAATAAAGACATCTGTGTCTTCTGAGCAGATCATTACAGTTTGGTATCCCTATCTTGAGGCATAGGCAGCATGGAGAAGTAGGCGGTCATCTGCTTCATCTTGTTGACACTGAAGAGCTGACACCTCGTCACTGTCTTGAGTTGTGATTCTGTAACATTTGTCATTCACTGTCGCATACAGAATCTTCTCCTGTAGGTTTGCTCTGTACTCCGCCTTCCTCCATTCATGGTCTATGAAACTAATGAGACTATTTTTTGTTACTGAATTTGGCCAGGATGCTCCTCCACTGCCTCACCATTTCTGTGCCATGATATCTTGCAACTCATAACCAGTCTCTTCACCCCGTAGAGGTCTTTCACCATTCTTGATAGAGTTCACCTTGCATGTGCCGAACAGAACCTCTATTCTGCGACACTGACTGCCTTCCCTCAGAGCCATACCCAGACGTGTTGTGGCAACATCTCTGAAAGTGACTTGACAAGTGCGTAGCCTAAGGCAGAATGAGATGAGTTATACAGCTCTCGTTACATGCACATGCAGTTCAACTCTTTGAGTGATTATGCAGAAATTTTGAAGTTAACAACATCTCTTTCTACCTTAGGCCAGGCAATTATCAATCACCCCTGCTGTGAATACATTCTGGCGGTCCAAGGTCTGTATGCCCCACGACCGCTGGACTAAGTGTGTAACTGCAAGAGGGGGCTATGTTCAAAACTAAATGTGCTAAAATTGACTCATTGTACCTTAGGCCACGAACCTATTAATCACCCCTCATATGCCATTTACCACTTCTTTATTCATTTTCCCAATCTGTCTTAGTCCTTCTGCAGAATCCTTACTTCCTCAGCACTATGGGTCCCTCAGCATACTGTTGTTTGAAAACGTGGCCACAAAGCCATTAATTAGTCACCCAAGTTATTGACCTATAACGTGAAAAGTAGTGATGCAGTAGTCCGCAGACTGAGTCCCATCTGAGTTCATCCCAATGACCTGAGCTCATCTTGCATTGAAACAAATGCATATTAAGCCAGCTGACTTTTCCTTCCTTGGTCCTGTCTATCCTGTCGACTTAATTCCCTCTCATTGGTGACAGTACTATCTGCTGCTCAGGATCACACTGCCTAGCAGTCTCGTTTACACACTTCCAAGCACACACAGCAAATCAAAAGTATACTGATCCCTCACCAGTTCAGGTGCAACTCAGCTCTTAGGTATTAGTCCCCCTACTGCAGAAGAATTCATTGCGATTCAGAAAAATTAGTCTTATATTAGCTTCTCGGTCACATATTCTTCTGAGTCATCATTCTATTTCTATTCACACCAACACATTGCTGTGAAAGCAATCTTGCAGTCGTGTTTTTTTAAGTTCTCTCCTAATTTCCTCTATTCACTGTGTACAAGGTAAACACTCTTTTTTTTTACCATGTTAAATGCACCAACAGCACTTCAGAATTTTCTGCAGCCACTCCGACACCTTCTTGACCCTGCTACTCAGGAGGCAACACATCACCATATTATCTCTTTTACAGCCAAAGACTCCTGAGTCTTCTCTCTAATACTGTCCCGAATGATCTCTTCCTCTCCTTCTGTGTGTCAGAGACATTGCCAGTGCCAGCGCCAAGTTGCTACTGCTGCTCCCTGATAGGTCCTTCCCCCATCAGTATTTCGAAGGTGTACTTGTTGTGAGGGGACCAGCCAGGGGGGTCCCTACCTTGTCCGACTCTTTCACTTGTCTCCCTTTGTCTCCCGTCGTGATCACCAAATTTCTCAGCATTCCAAACCTGTATGTGACCATTTCTGGTCTGAGTGTCTTAAATAATTCTTGGTCTGTCGATCTCCACCTCAATTTCCTTCACACGGTCAATCAGAAGTTGTAGCTTGTGCACTTCCCTTATGTGAAATTGTCGGGATCACTGACCGACTGTCTGATTTCCCGTAGGCTGAGGCAGAGCATGTCACTGGCATAACCGCCATTCCTTCTATGCAATCCCTGCCCATCCCCCACATGAGTCATCTGTTGTCGGCCCCCAACCAACACATACCCCACTCTCCCCTCCTACCCCTCCTCACATCCCCCACCGTGCTCTCATGACTACACCTCTCCCGCACCTGAAACCACCACGGTGGGCTTCACAGCTGAATAGGTGAGAAGACAGCTGAAACGTCTCCACCAAGCAAGGCTGCAGGCCCGGATGGTGTCAGCCCCAGCGTGCTCAAAGCCTGTGCCCCCCAGCTATGTGGAGTACTTCGCCATGTCTTCAACCTGAGCCTGAGTCTCCAGAGGGTTCCTGTGCTGTGGAAGAGGTCCTGCCTCGGCCCTGTACCGAAGACGCCACGCACCAGTGGCTCCAATGACTACAGACCGGTGGCATTGACCTTTCACATCATGAAGACCCTGGAGAGATTTGTTCTAGGGCAGCTCCGGCATATGGTTAGGCCACACTTAGACCCCCTCCAGTTCGCCTACCAGCCCCGAATAGGTGTAGAGGTTGCCATCGACTACCTGCTAAATCGTATTTACGCCCACCTGGACAAGCCGGCGAGCACTGTGAGGGTCATGATTTTTGAGTTCTCCAGTGCGTTCAACACCATCCACCCTGCTCTGCTGGGTGAGAAACTGGCAGTGATGCAGGTGGATGTTTCCATGGTGTCATGGATTATTTATTACCTGACTGGCAGACCACAGTACGTGTGCTTGCAACACTGTGTGTCAGACAGAGTGGTCAGCAGCACTGTGTCACCACAGGGGGTTGTCCTGTCTCCCTTTCTCTTCACCATCTACACATCGGTCTTCAACTACTGCACAGAGTCTTGCCGTCTTCAGAAGTTTTCTGATGACTCTGCCATAGGTGAATGCATCAGCAAGGGAGATGAAGTGGAGTACAGGGCTACGGTGGGTAACTTTGTCAAATGGTGTGAACAGAATCATCTGCAGCTTAATGTGAAGAAGACTAAGGAGCTGGTGGTGACCTGAGGAGGGCTAAGTCACCGGAGACCCCTGTTTCCATCCAAGGGGTCAGTGTGGACATGGTGGAGGATTACAAATACCTGGGGATACGAATTGACAATAAACTGGACTGGTCAAAGAACACCGAGGCTGTCTACAAGGGTCAGAGCCGTCTTTAGTTCCTGAGGAGACTGAGGTCCTTTAACATCTGCCGGACGATGCTGAGGATGTTCTACGAGTCTGTGATGACCAGTGCTATCATGTTTGCTGTTGTGTGCTGTGGCAGCATGCTGAGTGTAGCAGACACCAACAGAATCAACAAACTCATTCGTAAGGCCACTTACGTTGTGGGGGTGGAACTGGGCTCCCTGACGTTGGTGTCTGAAAAGAGGTTGCTGTCCAAGTTGCATGCCATCTTGGACAATGTCTCCCATCGACTCCATAATGTACTGGTTAGGCATAGGTGTACATTCAGCTAGAGACTCATTCCACCGAGATGCAACACTGAGCTTCATAAGAAGTCATTCCTACTTGTGGCCATCAAACTTTACAACTCCTCCCACGGAGTGTCTGTCACCCTGAGCCAATAGGCTGGTCCTGGACTTATTTCCACTTGGAATAACTTACTTATTATTATTGAATTATTTATGGTTTTATATTGCTATATTTCTGGTTGGTGCGACTGTAACGAAACCCATTTTCCCTCGGGATCAATAAAGTATGTCTGTCTGTCTAATAGGCAGATACATTCTGAAAAAAGAAAACGAACAATAATATTGGCTCAACTGCAGTCCTCTACAATAACGTGCAATTAAAAAAAAGGACTAAAATATCTCTGTGAATGCCCCAGCAATCTGCTATCTTGCCTCACTCACAATAACCTGGGATGTTTCCCATCCAATCATGGTGATTTATCCACCTTAGTGTTCTTTGAGAGTCCCAACCCCTTCACCAGCTTGTTATCAACATCCCGTGGAATGTTAATCTATCCTTCCTCAACTTTCTATCCTGCACGACTTTGTCTTTGATGAACACTGACAGAAATATTCATTTGGTGCTTTACCCATTTCCTCTGGCTCCAGTCATACATTCTCCCATCTGCCCTAGTGTTTCCAACAGAGGACCGGTGAGTGGCGTATGTTAAACCTGCATGTAAGAGGGGAACAAAGAAAAATCCGGAGATCGGTGGGTCCGACGTCAGTTGCACGGATATTGCCACAGAAAATCTCGGGATGGGATATATCAGCTTTTGGAAGCCACGGCTGAATTAATGAGAACCGTTATGTCTTCGTGTGAGGCAGGTCCTGTCTTAGCAACTTGATTGAGTTTTCAGACAAATTGACGAACGAGTTTGATGAAGGTAGAGCAGAGAGTATCTCTACATCGATTTTATTGACGCATTTAACAACGTCCCTCTTGATAAAAGGCAGAGAGCAATGTTTGAAGTAACCTATTCCAGCTGGAGGTTTGTAATTAGTGGTGTTCTGCAGGGATCTGTGCTGGGAGTTCTGCTGTTTGTGAATATTAAAATAAATGTAGATGCGTTATATAGCAAGTTTGTGAATGATACTGAGAGTGGTGCAGTTGTAGATAGTGAAGAAGACTGACAAAGAATACAGCGCAATATAAATCAGCCGCAGATAAGGAGAGTAGAATGGCAGATCGAGCGGAACACGAATAAATGTGAGGCGTTGCACCTTGGAAAGCCAAAAGCAAGTCGTTAAAGTTTAAGGGGGAGACACTTAACAGCGTTGCTGAGCAGAGAGGTTTGAGGTCGAAGTTTAGATAGCTCCTTGAAAGTGACTAAAGAGGTCAATCTGTGGTTAAGAATGCTTATCAAATGCTTGCTTTTATTAGCTGAGGTATTGACCTTCAAGTTCCGGAGGTGATGTTGCAGCTTTAAAAAGACTCTGGTTAGGCAACATCTAGAGTATTGCATATAGTTCTGGTTGACCCAGTATAGGAAGGATTTTGAGGCATAGGAGAAGAACCAGAAGATGTTTACCAGGATGCTGTTTGGTTTAAAACGGATATGTTAACATAACTGTCCTAACAAACTTGGGTTGTTTTCTTTGGAGTAGCCGAGGCTGAGGGGAGATCAGATAGAAGTTTATAACATTATGAGAGGCATAGATGGAATAAACATGCAGTGTCTTTATCGTAGGTCAGAAATGTCTAACACATTGAAGGTGAGAGGGGGTAACTTGAAAGGAGATTTGAGGGGTATGTTTTTTGCTCAGAGAGTGTTGGATGCCGAGTATGGTGGTGGAGTTAAACATATTTAAAACATATGGATTTTACTTGACTTTGAGTATATGAGGAAAATGGAGTGAGAAAGACTTTGTGCAGGTCAGATGGATTATTTTTTGGTGGTTTATTGGGGGAATAGTGTCAGGGGTAACATTTTCACACTGAGAGTGGTGGGTGTGTGGAATGCTCTGCTGTCGGCAGAGAGAAAAGTGGATACAGTAGGTTGTTTTAGCGAAATTTTAGGCAGTCTCTAGAGTAGGCTACAATATTGTCGTCAGCACAACATTGTGGGCCGAAGGGCAGCGAATTTATATGTTATATATTCTTTGAGACTGCTCCGTCATTCCTGGCCTCCCTGCATCTGGCAAGTCCAACTGCTGTTGAGACAGTGTCCTGGCAAAAGCTACACCAGGAAGACAACAGAACACTCCAAGCAGCTTCATGAAAAGGGTTATTGAAAAGCCAGAAATTGGTGAAGCACAAGGACAACAGTTCTTTGTGCAGTCTGGCTCATCTCAGCCACTGAAGCTTGAAACTCCACCCACGTTGTCATATATCTCTTGGTGGCCTCTATCACTGGACTCCTTCTTGTACGATCTCTCACATTTTGAGGACAGTTGCAATGATATCATCATCTCAGTTTAGTGAGCTGAGATCCAGAGAAGAAATGACAACATCAGGGTTGTCAGTGACGTGATTTGAAAGTGTAGACCATTCTGCATATTGAATACAAGAGCCCGTAACCGTTCTGACGTTCCAGCATAACACTCTATGTGTCTGTTCGTGTCTGCTGGTCTGCAGTTCCAATCCATTCACTGGCTCTCCAGGAGGTCAGAGAGAAGTGTCTGAATGTGACTAGTGGAGATTTTGGACATATTCATCAAGTCTGTGTTTCATATCCTTCCCCCTCTGCAGAGAAATCTTCCTTGGAATGTTCACTCCTATTGGAGCAACAATTCAATTTATTGCAAAACCTTTAATAATAATGTGTCATATTTTCATTTTATACCAACACGTGGCGTATTCCATATTTCTGCAGGTGCTGAACTACAATGGGTTAACTACATCTATTTCTAACTGTAATTAATCTGCTTTGTGATGCGCACTAATTCTCTTTGTTGTTGTGCACAACCCAGTTGGAACAACAAAAACCTGAACGTTTATTCGCAGAATTCTTCCCAATATTTATACGTTATACGTATGTTGACCTCCATGCGGGATATTTTAACAATTATATTTATTATATTCTTGGCAGTATGCGCGATCAGAAAAAAAGAAGCAGCTGTGTAAAGCTGTAAATTATGGAAACTCGATATTTTTTATTTTCCCTTGTGTGTTTCATTATCTGCATCATTGAATACAAGCTACACGTCTTTTCATATTTTAGGGTCTTTATCCAAAACTCCACTTAACAACGTCTGGCATTATTTCTGGGCAGAGAGACCAAATAAAGCCGATATAAAGCGCTCCTTCCCACCACTAACCAGCAGGTTGCATCTGAGCATGCTTTAGATCCTGCTTACTGATGTATACTGGATATGGTCCAAAAAATTATAACACAGTAACAGACAGTGCGGCCTGTGTATGCACGGGTTCCGGAGAACCTATTTGCCCTCTGGAGGAACTTGCAGTGGGAGGGGAAATGTCCAGTTGTGGTGGTCCATGTGGGTACCGACGACATAGGTAGAACGAGGAACGAGGATCTGCTAAGGGAATCTGAGCAGCAAGGGACAAATTAAAAATGTAGAACAAAGGTGGTAATCTTTGCAGGGCAACCGTGCCCGAGGTCGCCCAAGGAAGAAGTACAAGGATAGCTTCAAGTCAAATCTTAAGTGGGCCAAATTCCAGCCCTACGATCTCGAACGCACTGCTGCTGATCGGTCCAAGTGGCGCAATCTATGCTCCAAGGCAGCAAACAGCTTCCAAGCCAGCTGGCGCATGCAGCGCCTCAAGGTAAGTCAAGAAAGACACAGGAAGGCGTCCGCTCCTGCCCCAATAGGCGGTGCTCCTTGCCCCATCTGCAACTGTATCTGCGCTTCGGACTTTGGCCTCAGAAGTCATATGCGTACCCATAGATGTTGACTGCGCAACACATTCGTCTTCCTCGGACTTCGAGAGACTACTACTACTACCACCTGAGTGAGATGCAGGTTGGAATAGGGTCAGGAAGATTAGAGAGCTAAATGCCAGTTCATGAAAGTCATTATAGATTACAGGGAGACCTTGATCATTTGGGGAAGAGATCCACAGCGGCAAATGGATTACAATACAGATATGCACTTTCTGATGAGAGCCGGACTATGTACGCCGATACTCACATCATTTTACAGGTACAGTAAGAGCCGGGGGCAAATGGCTGGTTTGCTGTTTCAATGGATATTAGGACAGACAACTTACAGGTGCCTGTTCCTCCTTTTCCCGGTCCATTACCTTCTTTACCTCCACCAAACATGATGCTGCTTCACTCAGATGGATGCTCAGTGAGAAACTGACTGCTACTGTCTCCTTTTGTACACAACACCTCGAACTGCCCGAGGAAGGTGCAGAGAGGCAGACGGGAAGAGAATGAGACAGAGTCAGAGTGACAGACTGGAGAGAGCGGCCCTTCATCCATCAGCTCCATCTGAACTTTAACACATCCGCCAATTTCCAATGGTATATGAACAACAGAACTGAATAACAGCACTCTATCTAACTCTCTCACACACTGGGTCCATACTGAAGAATTCCCTGGTTTTACTCTTCCCAGCTCTGCTCCAGCGTTATAAGGTATAAGTTTCCACACTACAAAGAAACACTTGAGGAGTCGGTGAAAGTGATGTCAGTCTTTCCCCGGGACCAAGAACAGTGCAGCGCGCTCTCCTCAGACACAACAGTTGGAGGGTGAGGGTACAGTTGGTCTCAGTGTAAAACCAGATTTTGAGGAGAAAATAAAATATGGTCACAAGAAGGAGCTGCATATACAAGCAGATCTGTGCTACTAGAGTCTTCTACAGCATAATTAAATGGATTCGGGAAGCTCAATCGGACAAGTTCCGCACTGAATACAAAGATAGCAGAAAATCTATTAGAAAAGCCAAAAAGGGTACATCAAATACCCTTAGAGAGCAGGATCAAGGAAAATATCAAGGCATTTTAACTTAATTCCCTGGAGCGTCTGACAATGAGGGGAGATTTGACGGAGGTAGATACGAAAGGTATAGATAAGGTGAATGGATGCATTGTGTCGTGAGAAATGTGTTTCATCCTACAGTTATTGCAGGGAGATGATCGCAGTCTGACCGGGAGAGGGACTTCCGTATTCGAACATATTCAATGTCCCAGCACTGTCCGAAGCCCGGGGCAAATGGAGTAGTGTTGGACATCCTAACTCCAGCAACGCAATCCCACATTAAGCAGGAGCTACAGAAGCTCCAAAGACGTCATCTCTGAGAAAGGATGTATACATCACGAAGACTGGCTGCACCTAGGGAGAACTTGAAAGAATGGTACAGCACAGAGAAGTCGGGTCAGTAGTCTGTGTCCCAGTGGGCCTGATGTACGAAGCTGAACACCGTCTGACTGAAAGACATAGAGCAACAGATTCCTATTCGATCTCTGTCCTCTCAACAACTGGTGCCCTCTAGTTCCTGATCCCACATCCCTGTTAAAAGTCTCTATGAATTCACACTATCTGCGACTCTCATTGCACCTCTATAACATTGCCCCTCACTCTCCCACATTCCATGGAAAGCAACCCTAAACTGCTCATAACTCTGTCAGCTGTAACCAAACACTGACCATGTACGTTTCCCTGCCTCATTTCCAGATTAATGCTATATTTCCTGTCACAGTGTGGCCAAAACTAAACAGGATATTTCAATGTGAACTCACACCTTATCCAACTGCAGCAGAACACCCCAACTATGAGTCCCGGCAGACCCATAGTTTCAGCCTGTTCCTGCCCCACCGAACTTGTGTCTGCCTACCTGAACTCCATTTTATCCCCCATAGTTCAGTCTCTCCCCACCTACATCCAGGATACATCCCATGCCCTGCACCTCTTCAATAACTTCCAATTCCCCGGCCCCGACCGCTTCATTTTTACCATGGATGTTCAATCCTTATACACCTCCATCCCCCATAAAGATGGCCTCAAATCCCAATTTGGATAACAGACCCCACTAGTCCCCCAGCACCACCACACTCTTCCGGTTGGCGGAGATTGTTCTAACTCTCAATAAATTCTCCTTTGGTTCTTCCCACTTTCTCCAGATCAGGGGCGTAGCCATGGGCACTCGCATGAGTCCCAGCTATGTCTGCCTCTTTGTGGGTTATGTGGAACAGTCTATGCTCCAAATCTATACTGGCACAACTCAGCAACTTTTCCTCCGCTACATTGACGCCTACATTGGTGCTGCTTCCTGCACCCATGCTGAGCTCGTCGATTTCATCAACTTTGCCTCTAACTTTCACGCAGCCCTTAAATTCACTTGGTCCATCTCGGACACTTCTCTCCCTTTTTTGATCTCTGGGTCTCCATCTCTGGAGACAGACTACTCACTGACATCTTCTCAAACCCACTGACACCCATAACTATCTTGACTATACCTCTTCCCACCCTGCCCAATGCAAAAATGCCATTCCGTATTCCCAGTTCCTCCATCTCGGCCGCATCTGTTCCCAGGATGAGGTTTTCCGTTCCAGGACTTCTCAAATGTCCTCCCTCTTTCAGGATCGTGGTTTCACCCGCATCTCCTCCACTTCCCGTACTTCAGCCCTCAAACCATTCTCCCGTCACTACAACAGGGACAGGGTTCCCTTGTCGTCACCTACCATCCCACCAGCCTCCGGATCCAACATTATATCGTCCGAAACTTCCGCCACCTTCAGCAGGACCCCAGCACCGAGCACATCTTTCCCTCCCTGCCCCTCTCAGCTTTTCGCAGGGATCGTTCCCTCCGCGACGACCTGGTCCACACGTCCCTCTCCACAGAACTCCCACCTGGCACTTATCCCTGCAAGCGCAAATGCTTCACCTGTCCCCACACCTCCACCCTTACCACCATTCCTGGCCCCAGACAGTCCTTCCAGGTGAGACAACACTTCACCTGCGAGTCTGCTGGAGTCGTCTATTGCATCCGGTGCTTCCGGCGCGGCCTCCTCTACATCGGCGAGACCCAACGCAGATTGGGGGAACCGCTTCGTTGAGCACCTACGCTCCGTCCGTCACAATAGACAGGTCCTCCCGGTTGCCACCCACTTCAACTCTGCTTCTCATTCCCATCTAGATATGTCCATACATGGCCTCCTCTACTGCCATGATGAGGCCAAACTCAGGTTGGAGGATCAACACCTCATCTACCGTCTGGGTAGCCTCCAGCCTGGTGGTATGAACATTGAATTCTCCATTTTCCGGTAATTCCCTCCCCCTCCCCCTTCTCCTATCCCAGGTCCCTCTCTGCCTCTCTCCCCTTTCAACTTTGTGCTTCTTTATCTCTACAGTTCTTTCAGGCTTATCCCCTCCCCCTCCCCCTTTATCATTCCTCTGATTGGTTTTCCACCAGGCGCCTCTAGGCCAAACCCCATCACCTATCTCTATTACTGGGCTTCGGTCCTCTCTTACCCCCCATTCCTGATGAAGGGCCTCGGCCCGAAACGCTGGCTACTATTTTCTCACGGATGCTGCCTGACCTGCTTAGTTCTTCCAGCGTTGTGTTCGTATTCTTCGAACATCCCAACCTCTATCCTCAGTGCATTTACTGATGAAGCCCAGTGTTCGAAAAAGGTTTCATCAATAACTAGTCTATCGTTGACCCTATTTGAGACCCTGTCAGCTCATTCAGTGAAAGGCAATTTATATTTGATTAACATGAAAATCATATTTATAAATGTTAGACGGGAACCTGTAGATGTGGTACATTTAGATTTTCAGAAGGCATCTAACATCTAACTTTAAAGACTGGTGCATGACACCAAAGACCACAAGATGAGTTCACAATAATAAAAAGGCTGGTTTTCACATAAGAGAGAAAATCAATTAACATGCTTGCTTCAGGATAGGAGAATGTAACCACTGGAATATCCCCTAGATCAGTTCTGGACCCTCAATTATATGCTATCAACAGTAAAATCATGGGGGAATGGGCGGAGGGTGTGGTGGTAATGGTTTGTCTAAGGGAGCAGGGGTAAGTTGAGGGCTGTCAATTATTCACAAACGATATTAATCACTCGGACAAGGGGGCAGAGTGTGAGCGGTCCAGAGCTGTCTGACAATGACAGAGAATGCGGTGGGGATAATGCTGTGATGGAACATTAGGTCTCTGCAACAGGATATAGAGAGGTTGCGTAAAAGAGAGAATACTTGGAAATGGAGTTTAATGTGGTAAACAGTGTTTGGTGGTGGAAAGAATCAAAAGACAGCCTATTATTTATATGGATAGAAGCAGCACATGAGTCAAGTACAGAGGGGTCCAGGTGTTGTCTTGTACCAGTTACGCATAAACAGCAGACAGATGCAGTGAATTGTCGATGGACATTTATTTCTATGTGTTTGGTGGAGAGAAAAAGAGAAGTTTTGTTACAGTGTCAGAGAAGTGCACAGTGATGGATTTTGGGAAGTTAACGCCGACCACAACAAACACAGTGAACGACAATCCCTAGGTGATCGTTAGTGAACAAGGAGATCTTGGGATACAGCAGGGAATTCCCGGAAAGTTGCAATACAGGTAAACAACGTTGTGAAGTAGATGATTAGCATGCTTGCCTTTGGCAGCAGAGGAGTTGCAACATCACATTGCAGCTGAACGAATTATGAATTAAGTCACAATTGCAGTTCCCGGTGCAGTTCTTGTCATCACAATAAGGAAGGAGATGATTAAGCTGGAAAGGTGAAGAAAAGATTCACAGGAATGTTGCCTGGACTGGGGCCTTGCGTTACAAGTAAAGATCAGACACGCTGGGTCTGTTTTCGCTGGAGTAAAGGAGGCTGATGGGAGACTTGATAGAAGTTTATAACACTATGAGAGTTGTGGATAAGGTAAGCAGTCAGAATCTTTCTCCAAGGGTAGAAATATCAAATTCAAGAAGGTTGCCTTTAAAGTGACAGGGTGATAATTTAAAGACAGTGTACAGGGCAAGTAGTAGATAAGTTTTATTTACAGAGCGCTGGGTCTGGTATGGACTGCCATGGGGAGTGATGGAAGCAGATATGATGCTGACATTGAAGGGAGAGAAGATATTTAGTTTAATGTGGCATTGTGTTCAGCACAGATATCGTGGGAAAAAGGACCTGCTCCGACACTGTCCTGTTCAATGTTCTGAGTGAGCCGCAGTGACAGAAAACTATTCAAACGGTGGCTCCAACAGGTTCATCTGTGTCAATAAGACGGGTCCCTAAGAGTGTTAGAGAACAGAGAGACCAAGGATTATAAGTATATAGTTCTCTGAAAGTGTAGATAGGGTGTTGAAGAAGACATTCATCAGTTAGAGTATGGAGAACAGGAGATGGGAATTTATGTTGTGACAGTACAGGTCATCAGTGAGACGACAATGTATTGTGTGCAGTTCTGGTGTCTCACTTATAGGTTGAAAATCACTAGGCCGAGAAAGGACAGAATGTCTTGGTAATATGAAAGGGGAAAGATCAAAAGGGACACTCGGACAACTACTTCTACACAGAGAGTGGTGGGTGTATGGTACGAGCTGCCAGAATATGTTGCAGAGGAGATTCAATCACAATGTTTAGCAGACATTCGGACAGGTGCAGGGATAGGAGAGGTATAGAGGGATATGGGCCAAACACAAGTAAATGGGACTCTAGGTTACACAATTTAGCCAGTATGGTCGCGTTTTTGTTCTGTGTAACTCTGTAACTGAGTGAAAGATAGACAGCACTGGGAACACCTCACTCCAGGTGCAGATGATTCACATGCGATTGGCTGGGTATGTATGTAAGGGGTTTCTTCTTTTATGTTATTGCTAAGCCTAATAAAATGGCTTCTTTGTTATGTTGAAAGTAAAAATGCTTCTTTGTTATGGTAACTGTTGAGAAAGTGCTTTCTCTCGCAGCTTGTTTGGGTTATAATTACTGATAACGAGAACTGCATTCATTTGTAAACCAACGGGATAAATGTTATTCTTTCATGTGGGTCTGTAAGCTATTGTTGTGCGGACTTTTAGGGAGAAGGCGCGAGGGGGTGAGAGAGAGAAGGCGCGAGGGGTGAGCGGGAAGGCACGAGGGGGTGAGAGAGAGAAGGCGCGAGGGGGTGAGAGAGAAAAGGCACAATACAGTAAGCTGGGCGACGCAACGGACCCCGAGCGGGAGTACGAGGCCCAGGGTATTCCGCAAGGAGAAGAGACAAGGACAGATTTGTGTGGAGCGTCTGGTCGACCACCGTTCTTGGTCCCAGGCGGCGTGTCGAGGAGGTCTGAGGGTATCGAATGGTGGCAAAAATACTTCGTTAACTGAGCTCCAACGGTTGTGCGCGAAGTGGTTAAACTTTGAAAAGTTTGGCGCTTTTTACTTTTCCTTTTATATTGTATCCCCATTAAGAACATAGTTCCAGTAGGATCTAGAAAGTGCAATCCTTTAATCGTATATGGTGTACCGTCTGTTATTTTGCGTGGTGGGAACATCACACAGCATCTACTCAAGCTGATTACCTAGTCTGGCGGGGTCGAAGGCTGCTCCCCCTTGACCGAAGCGAGCAGAGCAAGCCTAAGTCTTACCAGGGGGCTACATGTAAAAGATGAGAAGAGGAACGTGGATTATTATCAAGGGCACTATCACCGAGGTAGGGTATCTCAGAAGATTATTCATATGACACCGTGTGAGTAGAGTGTAGAAGAAAATAAAATAGCAATCATATTGCTGGAATTAAACGTTAAATCGCCCACTAGTTGGGAGACTGAGGAACGGATCTGTTGATAAATCACAGAGATGTCACAGGAGCAGCGTTACAGCAATCGGTCATTTCAACAAAATGAACTGAATCAATCTTATGTAAAACTATGAGGTGTAACTTTTTACGTGCATCAAGGAGATCGTTCATGCCAGTACATTGATAGTCCAGCTTGGTATAGGGCAGGGAGTTGCATGAAGTGTCAATGGACGAGGAGTTTGCGACGAGTCAGCTCAGAATGTAAGATGTTTCAAATCAGTCTGGGACATGGATTTCATGTTGTAAATGTATAAGTCATTGTTGAGACTTGAAAGTATTATGCACAGTTCTGTCACCCATTTATAGGAAGAACGTCATTAAGCTGGAAAGGGATGGAAAGTTAAGAATTGCCTGGAAATTAAGGCACATTTCATGACCACCGGCAGGATCTGGCAGGAGGAGCGGATGGTTTAAGGGGGATCTGAGGAAGACTTTCTTCTTTCACCCAGAGGAAGGTTACAAGTTGGAACACTCTGCCTGAGGGGCTGAGGTGAGCAGGTAGCTACGTACCATCTGGATGAGCATGGGAATCAACACGGCATCCACGCCGACCAAGCTGTTGACCTGAACTGGGCCCAACAGCTTGTATTAGACTCCTATCTCCCCCAGCCTTTCCTGTCCAGGTACTTCTTCAGATATATCTTCAACGTTATAACTATAAAATAACCTAGAGCTTTCCCGGTACATACGGGGGGGGGGAGACTAAATATATTAGGGATGGGGTAAGAAGGGGAGGAGGGGGCATTAACTGAAGTTAGAGAAGTCAATGTTCATGCCATCAGGTTGGAGGCTACCCACACAATGTTGTTAAAATTAGTTCAAATTGACAGCTGGAAGCCGAAGAAGAGTTTATGCATTGTAAACATACTCACATCTGCACTTTCCACTGACAGCTCATTCCATGGACATTTGTGCGAAAACGTTTTTCCCCACATGTCCTTTAAATTATTCTCGTCTCACCACAAATCTAGTCCATCTAATTTTAGATAGCCTTTGTTGAGAAAAAGACAACAGCCATTAATTTTATCCGCCATGCTCCTCAGGAATTTCTAGACCTCTATATGCTCAACACTCAGCTTTCTACATTCCAGTTATTAGCAGCCTTACAGTGCATTCAGATGGATGAATCTTAAGGGCCTGCCCAACTCCTTCAGTCTTTGAGGCAACCCTCAGTGATCAATGATGATGCAAATATTTTCCGAAGGCTCTCCACAATTTTCTCTCTCCTTCCACAAGGCAATTGGTTAGGCCCTGAGGATTTATCCACGTTAATGCACTGTAAGCCTGCAAAGGACTGTTCGCTGGTAATATGAATGTCCTCCAAGGCAAATCCACTAGTTTGCATTGACCATTGAGCAACCATGATCTTAAGTAAACACAAAGCAGAACTATTCATTAATTGATTCATGATTCATTCCTTGTGGCTGAAGACACGGGGGCCCTGTTCATCGAGATGTGGTCTCACTTTCCCAAGCCACACTGTTAATATTAATATAGGTATAGAAACTCCTGATCTGACTGATCAATCACATAACATTGTTTCGTCCTTCTGGTTTCTTTCTTAAGAGTATTCTTAATATTTTTTTTTATTTTTATCAAGTGATTTGCCCAATTATGTCCTCCTAAACCCAATGTATGCTCCCTTCATTTCTTGACCGGAGCTTTTATATATCTGGTTAGCCAACGTTTCATAAACTTGCCAGTCTATCCTTCACCGTAAAAGGAACATGCTTCTTCTGGACAGCAGCAATCACACTCATTAAAAAAAAACTCACTAAAATTCACCTTTTCATCAGAATAGATCCGTAACTGCAAATGTGACCTTCGTCAGGACTCAGGGTCTCGGCCAGAAACGTCGACAGCATTTCTCACTATAGATGCTGCCTGGCCTGCTGTTTTCCACCAGCATTTTGTATGTGTTGTTGTTTGAACTTCCAGCATCTGCAGATTTCCTCGTGTTTGCAACATAATCAAGGACCCTTCCCAACGCTGTCATTCTCTCCTCTCACACCTTCCACTGGGCAGCAGACAAAAAGGAACGAGAACACATTGCATCAGGATCAAGTACAACATCGGTCCTACTGTTACAGCTCCTAAAAGGTATTCATGTCTACCTTCGAAGTGCTCATGCTTTATTGTTTTATAAAATTAATTTACATTAATTTGTTTTTTTACACTGAATAACAGAAAGACTATTTCGTGTCAAAGTGAAAGTGATATCTACATAGCTGTAAAACGAGAATAAACCATTGAATAAGTATTCACCCCCTTTAATATGAAACACCAAATCATCACTGGTGTAGTCACCTGGTTTTAGAATTCATTTGACTAATTAAATGCAGTCAGGATGTTTTAATTTACGGTCGTAAAATTACACCAGGTCTAATTGTTCGTGAGTCAGTGTTCTGGCTAAAACTGCAACACGAAGACTAAAGAACACTCCAAGTAACTCAGTGAAAAGGTTATTGAATAGCAAGAGAATTGGTGAAGCAACCAGACAACAGTTTTCGTACGTGCAGTCTCTCCCATCTCGGCACTGAAGCTTGTAACTCCTTCCGAGTTATCATAAGTCTCTTGCTGGCATTCATCACTCTCCACTTTTTGCACGATCTCTCCGTTTTTGAGGACAGCCTGTACTCGGCTGTTTTACAGTTGCGCCTTATTCTTCGTATTTTGTGATTATTGATTTAACTGTATTTTCATGAAAGATTCAGTGACTTGGAAATATTCTTGCATCCATCTCTTGACTTGTGCTTTACAATAACCTGTTCACAGAATTGACGATTCTAGTGGTTTACTATCCTGCGATGAAGGCAGATAGATAAGATTTAAATAAAAATGGAAAAGATGCCAAGTGACAGATTACCGTGTAACATTTGCTTTACTAATTCTGGATTATTATTGACATTTAATGTGCAGATTGTTTGGTCTATATATACTGTATTATTGTAGTTTCTATGTGGAATAAATAAACAAATAAGGAATTTGAAGATAAACAAGTTCCATTTCAAACATGAAGAAAACCTGCAGATGCTGGAAATCCAAAGCAACACACACGAAATACTGGACGAACTCAGCAGGTCAGGCAGCATCTATGATAAAGAGTGAAGATTCAATGTGCGTTTGAGCCGAGACCCTTAATCATGATTTGAAAAAAAAAAAGAAGAGAAGTCCAATTAAGAAGGTGGGGGAGGGAAGAAAGAAGTAAAAAATGGTAGGTGATGTGTGGAACTGGGAGAGGGGGAGGGGCTAAGGAAAGAGCTGGGAAACTGATTGGTGATAGAGATGAAAAGCTAAAGGAATGGAAATCCGATAGTAGAGAAGAGAAGACAATGGAAGAAAGGGAAGGAGGAGGGGATGGACCTAAGAAGATAATGTAGGGAAAAGAAACAGGAATGCGGAATGATGAAGGAGAGGAGGGGCAAGTGCAATAAGGAGAAGGAGAGGTGGAAGTACAATAAATCGATGTTCATGCCATCAAGCTGGAGACGACCCTTTTGGAATATAAGGCGTTGCTCCTCCAAACTGAGTGTGGACTCATTGCGGCAGTAGAGGTGGTGGTGGACTGGGAATGGAAATAGAAAGTGGAACTAAAATGAGTGGCCACTGGGAGATGCCACTTTTCCTGCCAGACGGAGCGAAGATGCTTGACGAAGTGTCCTCCAATCTACATCAGTTTGCACTGATATACAGGAGGCCTCACCGGGAGCACTGGATGCAGTAGACAACTCCAACAGACTCGCAGGTGAATTTTTGACTCACTGGAAGTACTGTTTAGGGTCTTGAATGGTAGTGAGGGAGGAGGGGTAGGGGTGGTTATGACACTTGTTCCGTTTGCAAGTGTAAGTGCCAGGAGGGGTATCAGTCGGGAGTGATGAGTGGACAAGGGAGTCACATTGGGAGCAATCGCTGCGGAAAGTGGAGTGTGGGGATGACGAGTGCGAGTTTTCAGATTCCAGCTAATGGGTGATGGTGGATGCATGGAGTTTCCTCTGAGAAACGGAACCCTTGCATTTGTTGCACAAGAGAAAGGAATACCGCCCCTGTCGCCGATCAGTTCTCAAACAGAATTCCTCTTTTGTGGAGTAGTCCATTGCCTTTGTCAAATGTGGGAAAGCTGCAACAGTAAAGAAGGAGCATTAGGTGGGTTTGAGTCAGGTGAGTGAATAGAGGGAAACTCTGGCTGCCTCGTGCCGCGCTGGATCCCATGAGTCGGCAGGAAAAGAGGATGCCTCATGCTGAATTGAATCCCATTGGTCATGATACATATGCCTTGATGTGGATTTGATCCCATGATGCACGAAAGAAAGGGAATTCTGAAGTATGAATGAATGCCTTGATTTTGTGTCTGAATGGTCACGTGTGAGTCCCTGTACTGGACATCTAAGACAACTCCGGTGGCATGTCTAATCGTACGTTATGGAACAGAAAGAATTAAGTATGTTGGAATGGAAGAAGGGAGTGCTTGCAGAAGTACAGATATAAGGAGGGAGGAAACTTTCAGGTGCCCTGTGGTATTCACCTGGAGAAAAATGCAAAAATAATTGGTTGCTTCTCGCAGTAAGAGCAGAAAAGATGTAAAAAAAGTCAGAGAGTCAGAAAGAACAGGAAAATGTAATCGACTCTGCCTCAGTGTTTAACAAGACACATTCGTACCAATGTCTGAGTAGGAAGTAGTAGGAACCTGTTTTACCCCTGCCCCCCACAGGTACGGTTACAACAAAACCCACCCCAGCAGTGTCTCCTGAGTTCTTGATGAGGCTGGTGTAAATCTATCAAAAGCTCTATGGGAGATTGAGCAATATGGAGACTTTAATGCACTTTGAACTAAAATGTCATGTTATATTACACTGTTTCCTTCACACTCTATAGGGATATATGGTACACCGTGTTGCACGAAAAGCAGATGCGCACCTTAATAAGTTTGTAAAGTAGATAAACAACGTATTTCAGAAGTACACAGATTTAAACGATCGTAATGAATGTTATTGAAAATGATGATTATATGTGCCAGGTTAAAGGAAATGTAGACTGTTACTTGCTTGAGATGAAAAGAGGTGTGTAAAATTCTGAGTCTTTTACAATAATTGCAGATGAAATCAAATGATTCAGGCTGTTAAGTGAATAGATAATGTTTGTGTGAGAACTGGGGAGACTCCTTGAACTGTTCTATCATTGTCCCATTAATATTGACTATTGTATAAAAATATTGTGACAGCTGCCCTGTATGATTTGAATGTTATTTTAACTAGCATTATGTTTTATATTTAATAAAGATGACAGTGACCACATTGTTGTTCGTCATTACTAGATTAAATCTGTTCATAATTTCATTCTAAATTTAGTTTGAACGTTGCCTGCTTTAAATGCATTTGACGTGTCACCCACATGTAACTGGTATTTATTTTGTTTTGCCCATTCTACAGTGTTATTAAGTGAAAAAAAAAGCCAGCTATTCCAAATGTATGGATTTTGCAGTTCTTTAACTCACTTCAAGAATCATGGGGAGATGGCGGTGGGCAGTTACTGGTAAAAGTTGGAGGCGTCAGTGACATGTGCGCATTGTTTATGGACAGCCTCGCCACTGAGTTCAAGGATGCACCCAGCTCCAAGGCAACTTTGATAACAGTCAGTTTCAGCCTCAACTGCCACAACCACCATAAACTATGAACTTTACTTTAAATAATCCTTTCCCAAACTGTACTGTAGAATGTGTACAATTTTATTTCTGAGCGTTGTAAAATGCATCCTGATGTATGCACGCGTGTCAATTTTTGGCCTTGATGGATTCTTCGCCTAATATGATACTGGAAAAAATGTCAGAGGGCATGTGGACATAATGAACCCCACATGATTAGCTTCATTCTTTGCTGGGATGCTTGTGCAAGTCCAGTGTACAGTGGGCAATGCGGTTTATATTATTGCAGGTGTTGAAACTTGCTTAAGCTTCTTACTGATGTGATGAGCAAACCAAGCTAAGATGGGGTCCACAGTTGACCCCCCTGTGAACTATGCTGCTAATGAGAGAGAGAGTCATGATTTAATATTATGGCTCCTTGACTGATTGGTTACCTTTGCTCCAAGGACACTTTTGCCTGCTTGTAAGATTTCTGCAGAGACTGCAAGGCGGAGCCGGTTTGATGGACAGCCGGTATCCAGCAAGTGATGATAAAAAGCAGGTCTGCTAAGACACAGGCAGACACCCCAGGGAGAAACACCATGGGACACTGAAAGAGCGTTGTGCACACACGTGAAGGTCGGTGTTTGGAGGATCGTTTCGGGGAATCGATCAATGGTTCACAGCGTTTGAAGGTGAGACCGGTGGGGACTGGTTTGTGTGTCCACCCTTGCCCGGGTGCAGGTCTACCACTGAAGAACGGTCGTACGGAATCACAGTCGGTGACCAGAACTGGACAGGAAGACAGCGGGAATATCGAGCATCTTCCTTCTCTCTCTCTCTCTCTCTCTCTCTCTCTCTCTCTCTCTCTCTCTCTCTCTCTCTCTCTCTCTCTCTCTCTCTCTCTCTCTCTCTCTCTCTCTCTCTCTCTCTCTCTCTCTCTCTCTCTCTCTCTCTCTCTCTCTCTCTCTTCCCCCCCCAACGTCACACAGCATCTACCTCGACATAAGCTAAACTGAACTGAACTCTTCATCATCGTAAGACAATCCATTTACCTCTAGACTTTGAAAGAGCTTGGCTTTGATTCCTATTTCCTCAGCTCTTTATATATTATTTCTTTTTTTTAAAATTTTATTTAATTGAATTTTTAAATGATTACAAGTGTAGAAAAAAAAAGAGTATGTGACCCTTCCCCCCTCCCCTTAATCCCTCCCCCCTAACTTCCCTATATAAAAAAAAAAAAAAATAAGAAAGAAAGAAAAGAAAGAAAGAAAGAGTGCCTGGTTGTTGGAAGGTCTCCACATGCTCCATGGAGTTCTTAATAACTTTAGTATATATATTTATTTCTTTCCCCAAGTAACCATTAATTTTCTCTTCAGAGCACCTATATATTTAATCCTGTCTTTTGTAAATAAGGGCCCCAGATTTTCAAAAATGTTTCATATTTATCTCTTAAGTTATAAGTAATTTTTTCTAATGGAATACAGCCATAAATTTCTTTTTTCCAACAATCTATACTTAAATATGTATCTGATTTCCAAGTAATTGCAATAGCCTTTTGGCTACAGCCAGCGCAATTTTTATAAATTCTTTCTGATATTTATTAAGTTTGAGTTTCGGTTTTGTCCCTTCAATATCACCTAGTAAAAGTAGTATTGGATTATGAGGAAGTTTTATTCCCGTAATTTGTTCCAATAAAAGTCTTAAATTTGTCCAAAAAGGTTGAATTTTAGAACAAGACCATGTAGAATGTAAAAATGTACCAGTTTCTTGTTTACATCGGAAACACTGATCAGATAAACTTGGATTTAATTTATTTATTTTTTGTGGTGTAATATATAATTGATGTAAAAAGTTATATTGCACTAATCTTAACCGAACATTTATTGTATTTGTCATACTATCAAGACACAGTCTTGACCAATTTGTTTCTTCAATTTTAATATTCAAATCACTTTCCCATTTTTGGGAAATATGTGAGGAAGTTTCTTTGGAAAGGTAAGATGTCAAGAATATCGTTGGAAAAATTGACATGGAAATTTGATCTAGGAGGGTTACAACTTCCAAATTTCAAGAATTATTATAAAGCAAATCAACTTAGATTTATTGCATCTTTTTTTGAGAAAGATAAACCGGCATGGATTAGAATAGAACTGGACAAAATAGGAGAAAACGTACCAGAAGATTTTATATATAAATGGGAATCTAAATGGATACGGGAAAAGAAAGAATCTCCTATATTCAAACATTTGATTGATTTATGGAATAAGATAAATGTAGATGATGAGACAAAAAAATCTTTATTAGCAAAGAGATCTTTAATTCAAAATAGACTTATTCCTTTTACAATGGACAATCAACTTTTATATAATTGGTTTCAACAAGGGATTAAATATATAGGAGATTGTTTTGAAGGAGGTATATTAATGTCATTTGATCAACTAAAGAATAAATATAAAATATCAAATAACACTTTATTTTGTTACTTTCAATTAAGGGCTTATATAAGAGAAAAACTAGGTCAAACAATGTTATTGCCGAAATCTAAAGAAATAGAAATTTTAATTCAAAAAGGAAATATTAAAAAATTTATATCTTGTATGTATAATTTGATTCAAAATCAGGCAACTAAACAAGGAGTCCATAAGTCAAGACAAAAATGGGAAAGTGATTTGAATATTAAAATTGAAAAATATATATTATTTCTGACCTGTTTCCTATATTTGCATGTTATAGTACTGTATTTCTTAGTTTACTAATAAACACTATTAGTTACAGTAATACCAGACTCCAACGTGTATTCCAATTCTGCTGATTCGTTATCCGGATCACGGGGTACGTGAAACTGAGACCACTCTATGGAGAGAGGACCCAAAGGACAGCTGCTTCCTATGGGTCAGCAGTCATCCTCTTCAGACAGACGATGACAGGATCACCGAGGAGACCCGAATTCTCTGTGCAGTTCAACTGACTCCACAATCCATGTTGTCCTTTACAAGACGAAAGAGAAGTGGGGAGCGTGGAAGTCACAGCAAGTAAAGTTAACCTAGCGCCCTGGCAAGGAGAGTTTACAGAGTGTGTGCAGTCAACCCAGGGAAGGAAGGTCTTTGAAGAGCAGAGTTTCCCTTTGCACAGCAGGAGACTGGAGTCATTTTGCACACCAAAATAAGATTAGGATGCAACGAAGTCTTCCAGGGTGACACATATTATTGGTCACAAACAAGAGAAATCTACAGCTGCTGGATATCCAAGCAATATACACAAAATGCTGAAGGAACTCAGTACAACAAGCATAATCGATGGAAAAGAGTAAACAGACGACGTTTCCGACTGGCACCCTCTGTCTGGATGATATTGGTCAGTTACTTTACCACTGTTGTGGGACCATGCGGGAACTCATAGTTAACAAATTAATATATTTGTTAACTCGGAATGATGGATTCTGCCACTGAGTGTAGAAACGAATAACGAACAAGTAACGACGAACGGCTCTGAGATACAGATTGTCAGGGAAAGAGGCTGAGAACAAAGCCACTTTCTTCTTGGAAGACTCTACTGTCCCGCGCTCACAGCAGCCTGAACTATATTCCACCTTCCCAATGCCCAATGAACTGATTTAGCGTAAACACAAATTCTTTGTCCGCTCTTATTTGCCTTCTTAATTCAATATTCCCCTTGAATGATGCAGTAAAATTTGTAACTCCCCGTTGGGGAATTGAACCCCGTTCTCCCGCGTGACAGGCGGGGATACTAACCACTATACTAACGAGGAGTTCGTACCCTATGTTATGCACGTTTAAAAACGCACGACGGTGAACAGAATCACCTTGATGTTTGTTCACTGCAATACTGGAGTCTTTCCCATGTGTCCTTCCCACATCAGTGTCTCACTTTTCTCCAGCGATTCAGTCACCTATTATATTAAAGGATTAGCGAAAGGAGATGCTCTCATACGAGCCCGACTCCGTGTCGGAATGAACATTTTTAATCACAGTTCTTTAGTTATATTTTTGCTTTCGTAATGCGACAGGCGGGAAACGACATGTTGCTTATCGAATTCTGAAGCGATCACTCCCACTTCAATCAACACTTCAGTGAAACAGGTGCTGTGTATCTCCAGTCTGTCGGAAAATGGCGACCTCAACTGGACATAATAGAAACTGCACCACAGTGAAGAATTGGAGTGACAACATTCAGAAAACAGCTCGAGCCACACTCACGCACTCCTAGCGTCCGTGTGCACCAACCCTGCCAACTGGCGTACTAATTTCAGAAGTTATTTAAATCGATGTGTGAGTGTAAAATTATTCTGGGCTGGCCAGTGGGTCAAAGATGGAATTGTTGTCACTCACATTTTCCCCAGTGAACCAATCAGTGCAACTTCCTGCTGTCACTCTAACCCAGGTTCCCACAGCCAAATAGGACATATCAAAACATGTTGGATGATGAGCTCACACTGAGTGCAGTCAGTTTACTCGCCATCCACTCTCTCATCCACCAACCCCCTACTACGAGATTAAATCAAACCCTTTATTGTGATTAATAAATGCAACGTGGAGTCACAGAATCAGGCAACCCTGAAACAGGCCTTTCGACCCACAATGTCCCTGCTGACAATCAACTACCGATCATACCAGAAAAGACCTCGCTTAGCAGTTATTGCCTTCAGTGTCTTGATAATTTAAGTACTCGCCCAGACAATTCTCTAATGTTGTGAGAGTACCTGCCTCAACCAGCCACTCAGGCATGTATTCCGGTTTCCAAACACCGTCTGCATGAAGTTCTCCTTCTGATCTAAGTTTACACCTGGGTTGGAATTTGTGCTTTTTATGAAGGGATAGCAAATTATCTCAATGTCATGAGGACGTGAGTAGTTTTGCAGAGGGAGAGTGTAGCACCCTGGGACCGTATCAATGCTAACGTAATAGTCTTTCTGCAGAAGCAGTGTTTGGATTATGGTAAGAGATAACGAGTGATTTGGAAAATAAGCCACCCAATGAAGGCTCCGTGTTTTCGTATTGTGTGCCTGACACCGGTGCAGAGCTGGGTCTTTTGTTCAGTGGGAGATGAAGGAAGGAGACGCCGGACGGAAGAGGTTATAGGACTCGACCCGGAGCGAGACCATGATTCAACGAAGTCCGGGGAGATCGAAGGAGGATCGGCGAATGGGAAACCGTGAGATCAAACTTGTGCACTTTAGACTGGTTTATTAAAATAGGCCATTTTCTTTGTTTTTCCTACTAGTCCTTTAGTCAAATTAATAATAATAATGACAAATCGTTTAATTGTATATGATGTACTACCTGTTATTTCGTGATACTTTTTGAACGCGGTGACAAATCACACAGCGTCCACATAAACAGGGGTTTGAGGTGGGCTTGCACCTCTATCTCACATGTTTGGCGGGGCCGTATACTGTCTTCCCTAGACTTATGCAGCATCCGGGACTAGAGTGCTTTGCCAATATGTGCCAAACCAGGTACCAGGGTCAGAGAAGTCAGAGGTCATTCTAAGGGGTGATGGGATGAGCTGACAACATCGATAACAATGGAAATTGTCCGGCAGATGGAGTAAAATGCAGATAAGTGTAATGTCAACCATTTGTAAGGAAAAATACCGTTCAAATAATAATTTGAATGCTGATACAATGCAGTGAACTGCTGTGCAGGGAGACGGGAGTGCTAATGCAAACGTTTGGTTCAAATGGTTATCAAACTGCGAAGAGAATTTTGGCGAGAGATATTGTAGAGCAGGGAGGTTATGCTACAACTTTACAGGATACTGGCGAGGCCGTAATGACATAGAGATATACAACACAGAAATAGGCCCTTCACCCCATAACTATTTGAATTGACTAATCCCATCTGCGTGCACCAAGGCTATTGGCCTCCATAGCCCTATCAGCCATGAACCTATCCAGACTTCTCTGGTACATTGAAATCAAGATTGCATGTACCACTTGTGTTTTCAGCTCGTACCAAACTTCCACAACACTCCGAGTGACGAACTTTCCCCTCATGATCCCTTAAACCTTTCACATTTCACCCTCAACCCATGACCTCCGGTTGTCGTTCCACCCAAATCGGGTGTACCCCCTTCAAATATCTTGTCAAGTTGTATTCAATCTTTTCTTATTACTCAGTCCTCCAGACCCAGCAACATCCTTGTAATATTGCCCTTAACTATTTCAAACTAATTTACATTTCTGTGAGTTGGCAAACAAAACTGCACACAATACTTCAAATGATGCCTCACCACTTACGCATTCAACTTCAAAATACAGCCCATCTCCTGCACCTGATACTTTGATACGTCAAAAGCATTCTTTATGACACTATCTACTTGTGACATCCCATTCAAAGAATTATGGACAAGTAATCCCAGTTCCCTTTGTTCTAACATACTACTTAGTTCCCCATTGTTCACCGTACAGCACGGAAGTGCAAGAACTCACACATGTCTGCATTAAGTTCCATCTGCGATTTTCAGCACGTTATACCAGCTGGTCCAGATCCCACTGCAAGCTATGATAGCGTTCCTCGTTGTCCACAGCAGCCCTAATCTTGATGTGTGCCGTATATTTGTAATCGAGTTCACCACATTATCATCCAGATCATCGATATAGATGACAGACAACAAAGGACCCAGCAGCAATCCCTGAAACGTCTTATCCATCGTCTTATGCAGGGCAACATCTACTTCCTTCCCTTTGCGAAATTTCCTGATAACTTCCTCGAAAACCCTATAAGATTGGCTGACATGATCAACCACGCTCGAAGACAAGAAGAATATCCTTAATCAGTTCATGTTTATGCAAATAATTATATATTCGGCCCCTCAAAATACATTCCATTTACTTTGCAAATAATGATGTCAGGCTTAAGGGCCTATCAATTCCAGCTTTAATGTTTCATCCTTTCTTACAGAGCGGAACAACATTGCTATCCTCCAATCTTCTGGATGCGCATCTGCTGCAAAGCATGATTTACATATCTCTGGTAGAGTTCTGACACTCTCTGCACTTCCCTCCTGCAGAGTCTGAGGGATCACCTTGACAGGCCGTTGGGGATTATCTATCTTAATTTATTTCAAGAGAGCAAACATCTCCTCCTCTGTAATCTGTGTCGAGTCCATGAATTTGATGCTGCTTTGTCTCTCTTCTATGTACACTGTGTCCATCTCCTGAATGTGCAAAAATACACGTACGTGTATAATGCAGCGTGGATAACTTCACTCACTTCAACCCTGGGCAACCTCTGCATTCACTATCAATGACTCTTTAAGTCATTATTATTTGTTTGTTTGTTGATTTACTTGCAGTTGCACAATGTTTGTCTTTGTGTGTTTTATTTCTTTGATCTTATATAACCATATTGTAGCGATGTGCTACAGACAGCGCTAAAATAATGACACGCAGTCGGTAAGTCGTTTCGAGACTAGTTTATTCAAACTTCGCGGAGCTGGTATTTCAATCCCTAGCGCTCCGCCCTCTCCGGGCGGAAATGACGTCAGAGGTGCATTACCAAAGTCTCTCCCCGCACGCTGGCTATTTGTGAGCCGGTTCGCCTGCGCAGAAAGTTGGCCGCCACATAACTCCCCCCGCCCCCAGAACCGGCGATACACCCCCCAATGTCCTCAGTCTGGGTCGGACTCTGTTTGGGAGGTCTGCCTCTGCGCCGCGGTGCCTGAACAGCGACCGGCTGCGCCAAGTCCACATGGGCTGGTTTGAGTCGGTCCACCGTGAAAACCTCCTATTTCCCCCCAATGTCAAGAACGTACGTGGACCCGTTGTTGTTGATCACCTTGAATGGCCCCTCGTACGGCCGCTGTAGCGGCGCCGGGTGTCCGCCCCTTCTTACAAACACAAACTTATAGTTTTGCAGTTTTTGGGTACGTGGGTCGGTGTCAGTCCGTGCTGTGAAGTTGGTACGGGGGCCAGGTTGCCGAGCCTTTCGCGTAGTCTGTCCAGGACTGCTGCGGGTTCTTCCTCTCGCCCCCTTGGGGCTGGTATGAACTCTCCCGGGAAGGCCAGGGGTGCGCCGTACACCAACTCGACCGACGGGGCGTCCAGATCCTCTTTGGGCGCTGTACGAATTCCAAGCAGGAACCAGGGAAGCTCGACCACCCAGTTAGGTCCTCTCAGGCGGGCCATGAGAGCCGACTTCAACTGACGGTGGAAGCGTTCCACCAGTCCGTTCGACTGTGGGTGGTAGGCAGTTGTGTGGTGCAGCTGCGTTCCCAGCAGGCTGGCCACAGCTGACCACAGGCTGGAGGTGAACTGGGCGCCTCTGTCGGAGGTAATGTGGGCCGGTACCCCGAAGCGTGCTACCCAGGTTTGCGATCAGTGCTCGGGCGCAGGAATCGGCAGATGTGTCGGTGAGCGGGACCGCCTCTGGCCACTTCGTGAACCTGTCTACCACCGTTAGGAGGTACCGCGCTCCTCGGGACACTGGTAGGGGACCCACGATATCCACATGAATGTGAACCCTCCGGTGGGTGGGTTTAAACTGCTGTGGCGGGGCGTTAGTGTGCCGCTGTACCTTGGTTGTTTGGGACTGCGTGCACGTTCTGGCCCATTCACTGACCTGCTTGCGAAGTCCGTGCCACGCGAACTTGCTGGAGACTAGCCGGACAGTTGTCCTGATAGTTGGGTGCGCCAAACCGTGCATGGAGTCGAAAACCCGCCGCCTCCAGGCTGCCGGGACGATGGGGCGAGGTTGGCCGGTAGCCACATCGCACAGGAGGGTCCTATCACCTGGGCCTACGAGAAAGTCCTGCAGCTGCAAACCGGAGACTGCGGTCCTGTAGCTGGGCATCCCGTCGTCTGCCTGCTGCGCCTCCGCCAGTGCTGCATAGTCCACCCCCAGGGACAGGGCCTGGACAGCTGGTCTGGAAAGTGCGTCCGCCACGACGTTGTCCTTTCCCGAGACGTGCTGGATGTCCGTCGTGTTCTCCGAGATGTAGGACAGATGTCGCTGCTGGCGAGCCGACCAGGGATCTGACTCCTTCGTGAAGTCGAAGGTCAACGGTTTGTGGTCCGTGAACGCGGCGAACGGCCTGCCTTCTAAGAAGTACCTGAAATGCCGGATTGCCAGGTATTGCGCCAACAGTTCCCGGTCGAAAGCACTGTATTTGAGCTCGGGTGGTCGCAGATGTTTGCTGAAAAACGCCAGGGGTTGCCAGCGACCCTCGATGAGTTGTTCCAGCACCCCAACGACTGCCGTTTTAGATGCGTCCACTGTGAGGGCGGTAGGGACGTCCATTCTGGGGTGCACTGGCATCGCGGCGTTTGCCAAGGATTCTTTCGTTTTAATGAAAGCGGCGGCGGACTCCTCGTCCTAGGTAATCTCCTTGCCCTTACCCGACATCAGGGCGAACACGGGCGCATGATTCGGGCAGCTGAAGGGAGGAAACTGTGGTAGAAATTCACCATACCCACGAATTCCTGAAGGCCTTTGATTGTGTTGCGTCCGGGGAAATGGCGGCCTGCGTCTACCTTAGCGGGCTGAGGGGTTGCCCCGTCTTTAGTAATCCTGTGGTCCAGGAAGTCGATGGTGTCGAGATCGAACTGGCATTTGGCCGGGTTGATTGTCAGGCCGTATTCACCCAGTCCGGCGTAGAGTTGACGGAGGTGGGACAGATGCTCCTGACGACTGCTGCTGGCTATGAGGATGTCGTCCAAATAGATGAAAGCGCAGTCTAGGTCGCGTCCCACCGCGTCCATTAACCGCTGAATCGCCCGTGCGGCATTCTTTTGGCCGAACGGCATGCGGAGGAACTCGAAAAGGCCGAAAGGGGTGATGAGTGCCGTTTTGGGGACGTCGTCCGGATGCATCTGGATTTGATGGTATCCCCGGACGAGGTCCACCTTGCAGAAGATACGCGCACCGTGCAGGTTTGCTACAAAGTCCTGAATGTGCGGCACAGGGTAGAGGTCAGGTGTCGTAGCCTCGTTCAGCCTGCCGTAGTCGCCGCATGGTTTCCAGCCCCCTGTTGCTTTGGGCACCATGTGCAGGGGGGAGGCCCATGGGCTGTCGGACCGCCGTATGATCCTCAATTCCTCCATGCGCTTGAATTCCCCCTTCGCCAGGCGGAGCTTTTCCGTGGGGAGCCTTCGTGCGCGGGCGTGGAGGGGTGGTCCCTGGATCGGAATGTGGTACTGTACCCCGTGTCTGCGCATAGCCGCCGTGAACTGCGTGTCAGAATCGATGGGAAGTCCGCCACGAGTCTGGTGAATTCGTTGTCCAACTGCGTGATGGAGTCCAGGTGTGGGGCCGGCAACTGGGCTTCACCCAGGGAGAATGTCTGGAAAGTCTCGGCATGTACCAGTCTTTTCCCTTCCAAGTCGGCCAGCAGGCTGTGAGCTCGCAAGAAGTCCGCCCCCAGGAGTGGTTGGGCCACGGCGGCCAGTGTGAAGTCCCACGAGATCCGGCTGGCGCAGAACTGCAGCTGCACTGTGCGGGTGCCGTAGGTCCGTATCGTGCTGCCATTTGCAGCCCTCAGGGTGGGTCCTGGCTTCCTGTTGCGGGTGTCGTGCCCCGTCGGGGACAAGACGCTGATCTCCGCTCCGGTGTCGACCAAGAAGCGGCGTCCCGACTGTTTGTCCCAGACGTACAAGAGGCTGTCCTGGTGGCCAGCCGCCATAGTCATTAGCGGCAGCTGGCCCTGGCCCTGGCAGGGCGGGCGACAACGGCGGGCTTTTGTGCCCCACCGCTGGTGGTAGAAACACCACTGTTCACTGGCCTCCTCACTCCTGTCTCTGTGTTGTGTGCGCCCCCCTGCCGGGCCTGGTCTGGTCCGCTGCTGGGCGCGTGTCCTGGTAATCTGGCCGACGGACGCCACGCTCTCCCTCTTGGCTTTCTACAGCACGTCTGTCGGGGCCGCCACCTTCCGGGGGTCGCTGAAATCTGCGTTGGCCAGCAGCAGATGTATGTCCTCGGGCAGTTGTTCTAGGAACGCTTGCTCGAAAATGAGGCAGGGCTTGTGTCCGTCAGCCAGGGACAGCATCTCGTTCATCATTGCTGACGGTATTCTGTCTCCCAAACCGTCCAGGTGAAGCAGGCGGGCACCCCGCTCACGCCGTCAGAGGCCAAAGTTCCCAATGAGCAGCGCCTTGAATGCTTCATATTTGCGTTCTTCCGGGGGCGACTGTATGAAATCCGGAACCTGGGCGGCCGTCTCCTGGTCAAGAGCGCTCACCACATGGTAATAACGCGTGGAATCAGAGGATATCTGCCGAATCTGGAACTGGGCTTCTGCTTGGCTAAACCACACGCGTGGTCGCAGCGTCCAGAAAGTCGTCAGTTGTAGCGAATCTGCGTGAAAAGAAGAATCGGTCATCTTTGGTCCAAATCCCGTTTGGACCGTCGGGGTCACTAATGTAGCGATGTGCTACACACAGCGCTGAAATAACGACACGCAGTCGGTAAGTCGTTTCGAGACTAGTTAATTCAAACTTCGCGGAGCTGGTATTTCAATCCCTAGCGCCCGCCCTCTCCGGGCGGGAATGACGTCAGAGTTGCATCACCAAAGTCTCTCCCCGCACGCTGGCTATTTGTGAGCCGGGTCGCCTGCGCAGAAAGTGGGTCGCCACAATATAGCAATTACAGCACGAAAACAGGCCATCTCGGCCCTTCTAGTCCGTCCCGAACGCTTACTCCCACCTAGTCCCAGTGACCCGCACTCAGCCCATAACCCTCCAATACTTTGCTTTCCATATACCTATCCAATTTTACTTTAAATGACAATACCGAACCTGCCCTACCACTTCTACTGGAAGCTCATTCCACGCAGCTACCATTCTCTGAGTAAAGAAATTCCCCCTCGTGTTACCCTTAAACTTTTGTTCCCTAACTTTCAACTCATGTCCTCTTGTTTGTATCTCCCCTACTCTCAATGTAAAAAGCCTATCCACATCAACTCTATCTATCCCTCTCGTAATTGTAAATACCTCTATCCAGTCCCCCCTGAACCTTCTACGCTCCAAAGAGTAAAGATCTAACTTGTTCAGTCTTTCCCTGTAACTTAGGTGCTGAAACACAGGTAAGATTCTAGTAAATATTCTCTGTACTCTCTCTATTTGTTGACCTGTTTCCTATAAGTCGGTGACCAGAATTGTACACAATACTCCAAATTCGGCCTTAGACAGACAGACAGACAGACATACTTTATTAATCCCGAGGAAAATTGGGTTTCGTTACAGCCTCACCAACCAAGAATAGTGTAGAAAAATAGCAAAATAGAACCATAAATAATTAAATAATACTGTTAATTATGCCAAGTGGAAATAAGTACAGGACCGGCCTATTGGCTCAGCGTGTCTGACACTCCGAGGAAGGAATTGTAAAGTTTGAAGGCCACAGGTAGGAATGACTTCCTATGATGTTCAGTGTTACATCTCCGTGCAATGAGTTTCTGGCTGAATGCACTCCTGTGCCTAACCAGTACATAATGCAGTGGATGGGAGTCATTGTCCAAGATTGCTTGCAACTTGGAAATCATCCTCTTTTCAGACACCACCATCAGAGAGTCCAGTTCCACCCCCACAACAGCACTGGCCTTACGAATGAGTTTGTTTATTCTGTTGGTGTCTGCTACTCTCAGCCTGCTGCTCCAGCACAGAACAGCAAACACGATAGCACTGGCCACCACAGACTCGCAGAACATCCTCTGCATCGTCCGGCAGATGTTAAAGGACCTCAGTCTCCTCAGGAAATAGAGACAGCTCTGATCCTTCTTGCAGACAGCCTCAGCGTTCTTTGACCAGTCCAGTTTATTGTCAATTCGTATCCACATGTATTTGTAATCCTCCACCATGTCCACACTGACCACTTGGATGTAAACTGGGGTCACCGGTGCCTTAGCCCTCCTCAGGTCTACAATCAGCATCTTAATCTTTTTTTTTCACATTAAGCGGCAGATGATTCTGCTCGCACAATGTGACAAAGATTCCCACCGTAACCCTGTACTCAGCGTCATCTCCCTTGCTGATGCATCCAACTTTGGCAGAGTCGTCAGAAAACTTCTGAAGATGGCAAGACTCTGTGCAGTATTTGAAGTCCGAGAGAATGGGAGACAGGACAGTCCCTCGTGGAGACCCAGTGCTGCTGCCCACTCTGTCTTACCAATGCCTTGTACAATTTTAACATTACATCCCAACTCCTATACTTAATGCTCTGATATATGAAGGCCAACATACCAAAAGCTTTCTTCACCATCTTATCCACATGAGATTCCACCTTCAGGAAACTATGCACCATTATTCCTAGATCAGTATGTTCTACTGCACTCTTCAATGCTCTACCATTTACCATGTATGTGCTATTTGGATTTTTCCTCACAAAATGTAGCACCTCACACTTATCAGCATTAACCTCCATCTGCCATCGTTCAGCCCACTCTTCTAACTGGCCTAAATTTCTTCGGAAGCTTTGAATACCTACTTCATTATCCACAACGCCACCTATCTTAGTATCATCTGCATACTTACTAATCCAATTTACCACTCCATCATCCGGAACATTAATGTATATGACAAGCAGCATTGGACCCAGTAGAGATCCCTGAGGCACACCACTAGTCACCGGCCTCCAACCTGACAAACAGTTATCCACCACTACTCTCTGGCATCTCCCATTCAGCCACTGTTGAATCCATTTTACTACTTCAATGTTAATGCCTAACAATTGAAGCTTCCTAACTAACCTTCCGTGCGGAACCTTGTCAAAGGCGTTACTGAAGTCCATATAGACAACATCTACTGCTTTACCCTCTTCAACATTCCTCGTAACCTCTTCAAAAAATACAATAAGATTTGTCAAATATGACCTTCCACGTACAAATCCATTTTGTCTGTTCCTAATCAGACCCTGACTATCAAGGTAATTATATGTACCATCTCTAAGAATACTTTCCTTTAATTTACCCACCACGGACGTCAAACTGACAGGCCTATAACTGCTAGGTTTACTCGTAGAACTCTTTTTAAACAATGGAACCACATGAGAAATACGCCAATCCTCCGGCACCATCCCTGTTTCTAATGACATTTGAAATATTACTGTCAGAGCCCCTGCTATGTCCACACTAACGTCCCTCAAGGTCCTAGGGAAATCTTGTCAGGATCCGGAGATTTATCCACTTTTATATTCTTTAAAAGCGCCAGTACTTCCTCCTCTTTAATCGTCATAGTTTCCATAACTTCCCTACTCATTTCTCTTACCTTACACATTTCAATATCCTTCTCCTCAGTGAATACTGAAGAAAAGAAATTGTTGAAAATGTCGCCCATCTCTTTCGGCTCCACACATAGCTGTCCACTCTGATTCTCTACGGGACCAATTTTATCCCTCACTATCCTTTTGCTATTAATATAACTGTAGAAATCCTTCGAAATTATTTTCACTTTACTTGCCAATGCATCCTCATATGTTCTTTTAGCTTTTCAAGGAGTCTCAAGATGGCGCTCATGGAGTAAACCGCATCTAGGCTTTGCTCCAAACCTTTTACGTTTTTTTTAACCTACAAACACCCCTTAAACTTATTTTAAAGGGGTCTAAACATATAGAATTTTTTTAAAAACTATTTGAATTACTCTCAACCCGCTGAAATGTCTAGAGCAAAAGAACCGAAACAGACGAAAGAACCGTTAACTTTAGAAGTTGTTGTGAAGTTTATAGACGCTAGATTTGATGAATTGGAGAAAAAATTACTTGGAAGATTTGCACAGTATGACAATCGTTTGAGATCACTCTGACCTTTTCACGGGAATCAAATGAACAACAAGCAAGCATTTTGGCTCTTGAAGAAGCTGCTCGTAAGAAGGATCGTATAATCGAAAAAATGCAAGAAGAGCAAACTTCGACGACACAACAGATGGAAAGCTATAAAGCTAAAATTACTGATTTGGAAAATCGTTCTCGAAGACAAAATCTTCGGTTAATTGGAATCCCGGAAAAATTTGAAAGCGGTGATCTGACCGTTTTCTTCTCCAAATTTCTAGTGGATGTCCTGGGCGAAGATGTCCTGGATAACCCCCCATTAATCGATCGGGCTCACAGAGTCTCTAGATATCGGGCAGATTCAAGTCTGAAACCACGGCACATAATTCTCAGGATCCATTATCCTCACATCAAAGAACGACTGATTCGTGCGGCTCGTAAAAAAGGTATGATAACCTATCAAAATTTTAATTTTCGCATTTTGGAGGACTATAGCCCCGAAGTACTACGGGCTAGGCTGGCTTTCAGATCGGTTATGTCGAATTTTCACCAGAAAGGCTACAAGCAAGCGTTGCTGTTTCCAGCACACCTGAGAGTCACCCTTCAAGATGGATCTTTTCGGCTGTTTAAATCGCCAGCGGATGCTCAAGGTTTCCTGGAACAATGACATTTGATCGGGCTGATCAATGTAATCTAACCTATAGATTTGGATCTGGTATAGATTGACGTTTGGGTTCTCTTTTGATACGGTTCATATATATTTCTTATATACGATTAAAGCTCTCTTTTTTCTACCGGGTTTATTCCGATTTCATATTTTTATATATTACTAACCGATTAATGTTGAAGATGACCTATTAGGGTTATTTTTTTTTCTTTTTTTTTAATCGATATACGCTCTTTTTTTATATTTTTAGCATTTGAATATTAAGATTTGGAAGAATAAAATGGCGTTTCTTCTTCCCGACAGACTCCAGTGTCTGTAGCGTCATAACTGTTTTGATCTGTTCGAAAGTGTTAAACCTTCATTTATTGTTTTAATTTTTTTTAACCCTTTTGATAATATACATTTATAACACTAATTTTATATTTTAATTTTTCCTATATCAACCCTTTTTTTATAATGTGGGTTGTTTGTATTTTTTTAACTTTGTTACGTCTGAGTTGCCGTCTTGAGACAAGGGGGTAATTTTAGTATTAGATCGCTCGCTTGCCTCTGTTTGGCTTTTTTCCTGGGGTTTTGAGGGTGGTGGGAGGGAGATTTTTCTTTTTTTTCTTTTTTTTGCTTGCTTTTTGCTTAGTTTTACTTCATGGGCTTATATGAAACTACTAAAATGGCTGCGGTGCTGTGACTTCCGGCTTCCCTTTGAACTTACTTTCCCCTTCCGAGTTCATGAGTTCACTTTTCTTTTAAACCTATATGTTAACTGTAATATATATTGTCAATATGGATAAGACTATTAACTTTGTTTCTTGGAATACTAATGGTTTAAATCATCCGATTAAACGGAAAAAAGTATTCAAAGTATTCCATAGAATGAATGCGAATGTTATTTTTGTACAAGAGACTCATGTTAGGAAGGTGGATAGTCAGAGGTTGTTTAGGTTTTGGAAGGGCCAACAGTATCACTCAAATTCGCAAGCCAAAGTGAGAGGTGTTTCTATTTTTATAGACTCATCAACTGCTTTTATACATTATGAAACAATTTCAGACCCGCAAGGTAGATTTTTGCTTATTACTGGGTTGCTTTTTAATCAAAAAGTTGTTTTAGTTAATGTTTATGCTCCAAATACTGACTGTCCTGAATTTTTTAAATGTTTATTTACATCCTTTCCTAACTTGAATCAATACAGGTTGATAATGGGCGGGGATTTCAATTGTTGTTTAAACCCTTTGATGGATAGATCCAAACCCATTCAAACTTTTCCGAACAAATCGGCTTCTCTTATTAATTCTTTCATGATTGATTCAGCTATCTGTGAAATCTGGCGTTTTCTACACCCTAATGATAAAGAGTTCTCATACTTTTCCCATGTGCATCATAATTATTCAAGGATTGACTACTTTTTCATTGATCAGCACTTCCTTACAGATGTCATGGATTGCAAATACGACTCTATTGTTATATCTGATCATGCACCTTTGAAGTTATCTATTAAGGTGACGGATTCACATATTAGTACTAAAAGTTGGAGGTTTAATTCTGTTTTACTGCAGGACTCTGACTTTATTAACTTTATTAAACAGCAAATTGATTTGTTTTTCTTAATAAATTCCACAGCAGACATCTCTAGTGGAACTCTCTGGGATACTTTTAAGGCATATATTCGTGGACAGATTATTTCATATTCTGCCGGAGTTAGGAAACGAACTAACTCTAAAATATCAACATTAGTTGATAAAATTAAGGCAATTGATAAGATTTATGCATTGACCCCTAGTAAAGAACTTTATAAAGAAAGGGTGGAACTTCAAATGGAGCATAGTTTATTGTTAACCTCTTCGATTGAAAGTCAGTTAATTAAATCGAAAGCTCAATTTTATACATATGGAGATAAGTCTGGTAAATTACTAGCTAACCAATTGAAAATTGTTTCGGATAAGCGACAAATTACTAAGATTCGTAAACAAGATGGTACTCTGACGATTGATCACAAAGAGATAAATACAGCCTTTCAAGATTTTTATAATTCTTTATATCAATCAGAATGTACTAAAGACTCTTCTATAATGAGTGAATTTTTAAGGAAATTGAATATTCCAAAAGTAACTGCTGAGGATAGTGTAATTTTGGATACACCTATTACGGAGTCTGAAATAGAAAAGGCCATTTTCTTAATGAACTCGGGTAAAGCTTCGGGCCCAGATGGTTTTTCTGCAGAATTTTTTAAATCCTTTTCTTCTATACTTTCTCCTTGGCTTTGTAAAATTTTTAAAGATGCATTAAGTATAGGTAAACTACCACAATCTTTTTATGAAGCTTCTATTTCTTTAATTCTTAAAAAAGATAAAGATCCCACTGAATGTGCATCTTATCGGCCTATATCTTTGCTGAAATGGACTTTAAGATTTTTAGTAAAATCCTGGCTGTTAGATTAGAAAATATATTGCCTCGGATTATTTCTGAGGATCAGACTGGATTTATTAAAAATCGTTATTCATCTTTTAATATTAGAAAATTAATTAATATTGCTTATACTTCTTCATCTAAAATCCCAGAATGTGTCATCTCCTTAGATGCCGAAAAAGCATTTGATAGAGTCGAATGGTCATATTTATTTAATACTTTGCAACATTTTAATTTTAGTTCAAAATTTATATCATGGATTAAATTAATATATCAGAAACCTTTAGCTTCGGTTTTCACTAATAATCAAAGATCCCCTTTTTTCAACTATTTCGGGGTACAAGGCAAGGTTGTCCTTTAAGCCCTTTATTATTTGACATTGCTTTGGAACCCTTGGCTATAGCTATTCGTGAATCACCCAATATTTTAGGTATTACCCGCGGGGAGACGATGTATAAGGTATCATTATATGCAGATGATTTGTTATTATATATATCTGATCCTGAAAGATCTATTCCTGCTATTTCTTCTTTGCTTGCTCAATTTAGTAACTTCTCTGGATATAAATTGAATTTTAATAAGAGTGAACTTTTTCCATTAAATATGCATACTCCAATTTATAATCGGGTACCATATAGAATTGTTACAGACTATTTTACTTATTTAGGTATTAAAATTACTAAAAAACATAAAGATTTATTTAAAACTAATTTTTTGCCTTTAATAGATCAAATTAAGCAACTTGCTAATAGGTGGTCCCCACTATCTATGTCTTTGGTAGGTAGAATTAATGCCATTAAGATGATGATACTACCTAAATTTTTATACCTATTTCAAGCATTACCAATTTTTATTCCTAAATCTTTTTTTGATACAGTTGATTCTAAAATATCGTCGTATTTGTGGCAGAACAAAAATCCTAGGTTAGCTAAAAAATATTTACAGAAGCCTAAGAAGGAGGGCGGTTTGGCTCTACCAAACTTAAGATTTTACTATTGGGCAGTTAATATACGGTATTTGATATTTTGGACACAAGAATCGACTACAGTTGCTGGCCCACAATGGGTAAATTTGGAATGTAAATCTGTGCAAGATTTCTCATTGATTTCAATCTTAGGATCTTCACTTCCCTTTTCGTTATTTAAAATGAATAAACAGATAACTAATCCTATAGTCAAGTATACATTACGAATCTGGTTTCAATTTCGTAAATTTTTTGGTTTGAATAAGTTTATACTGTCAAGCCCTATAACAGCTAATTACTTTTTTCGACCATCTTCCATAGATCAAGCCTTTTATTTATGGAAAACAAAAGGTATAACATGTTTTCGTGATCTGTTTTTGGATGATAACATTATGTCCTTCGAACAATTATCTAATAAATATAATTTATCTAAAACCCATTTTTTTAGATATCTACAAATTAGAAATTTTTTATATAATGAACTAAAGTCTTTTTCGAAAGAATGTCCATTGGACATTACAGAAAGAATTTTAGCTCTTAATCCTTGTCAAAAGGGTCTTGTTGCTATCATTTATAATATGATTATGAATCTACAACCAGATATATCTGAAAAAATTAAGAAGGAATGGCAGGAAGAACTGCATTGCCCTATTTCTACTGAGCAATGGGAAAAAATCTTATTATTGGTAAACTCATCCTCTATATGTGCTAAACATACTCTAATACAATTTAAGGTCGTACACAGAGCTCATATGTCTAAAGATAAACTTGCTCGATTTTACTCGTATGTTAATCCAACCTGTGATAGATGTCATTCTGATATAGCTTCGTTGACTCATATGTTTTGGTCCTGTCCTTGCTTACATAACTATTGGAAAGATATTTTTAATATTATTTCAAGAGTTTTAAATATTAATCTCCAACCACACCCTTTTACTGCAATTTTTGGCCTACCAATGATGGATAATAAGTGTTTATCCGCTTCATTCCAACGAATGATTGCATTTATTGCACTAATGGCTAGAAGATCCATTTTACTGAATTGGAAAGAAGCCAATCCTCCAACAGTATCTCAGTGGTTTTCCCAAACTATTTCCTGTTTAAGTTTAGAAAAAATTAGAAGTGTGGTTTTCGATCCTTCAGTTAAATTTGAGGAAACTTGGAGACCATTTATCCAGCATTTTCATATGAATTATACGGTCTGAGCCTGAACCTTATTGTCACTATCCTGAATTGTGTGGATGGAGGTTGGGAGTCATAGGCACTACTGTATATATATAACATTATGCGATTGCCCATGTTGGTTAGTTTTCTTTTTTTATTTAGTTGTTGTTTTTTTTTTTTGTTGTTTTGGGGGGGGGGGGGGGTTTCTTAATCATTTATATTATTATATGAGTTTGAGAGATTCTATGTATGGATCAATATATATTTGAATGTTTATCAATCTATTATGTACTCTCAAATGTCTTGTAACAATATTTTTCTTCTGTTTTTTTTCAAAAAACTAATAAAAAGATTTGAAAAGAAAGAAAAGAAAGCTTTTCAAAAGTTCATTCTTAAGATTCTTCTTACATTCTTTATATTTCTCGAACACCTCATTTACTCCATGCTGCCTATATTTATTGTAGAAATCTCTCTTTTTCCTAACCAAGTTTCCAATATCTCTTGAAAATCATGGGTGTCTCAAACTTTTAACCTTTCCTTTCAACCCAATAGGAACATAAAGATTCTGTACCCTCAAAATTTCGCCCTTAAATAACCTCCATTTCTCTATTACGTCCTTCCCATAAAACAAATTGTCCCAATCCACTCCTTCTAAATCCTTTCGGATCGCCTCAAAGTTAGCATCTCCAATCAAAAATCTCAAACATGGGTCGAGTCCCATTCTTCTCCATAATTATATTGAAACTAATGGTATTGTGATCACTGGAACCGAAGTGCTCCCCAACACATACCTCCGTCACCTGACCTATTTTATTCCCTAACAGGCGAGCCAACACTGCCCCTTCTCTAGTCGGTACCTCTATGTATTTCTGCAAAAAACTATCCTGCACACATTTTACTAACTCCAAACCATCTATCCCTTTTACAGTATGGGCTTTCCAGTCTATGTGTGGAAAATTAAAATTTCCCACAATCACAACCCTGTGCTTACTACAAATATCTGCTATCTCCTGACAAATTTGCTCCCTCAATTTTAGGTCCCCATTAGGTGGTCTATAATACATCCCTACAAGTGTTACTACACCTTTCCCATTCCTCAATTCCACCCAAATAGCTTCCTAGACGAGCCCGCTAATCTACCCTGCCAGATCACCGCTGTAAAATTTTCTCTGACAAGCAACGCAGCACTTCTCCCTCTTGTCCCTCCGATTCTATCACACCTGAAACAACGAAATCCAGGAATATGTAGCTGCCAGTCACAACCATCCTGCAACCATGTTTTACTAATAGCTACAACATCATATTTCCAGGTATTAATTCATGCTCTAAGCTCATCCACCTTTCTTACAATGTTCCCAGCATTAAAATAAATGCATTTTTAGAAATTTTCCACCTCTTCCTCTTGTTTATCACTAACAGTACAAAGAACTTTATTGTCTTCTTTTTCTTCCTTCTTCCATACATTTGTTCCTGCACTCTGATTCCCCTTCCCGCTCATATCTAATTTAATTCCACTGGAGCTTCTCTAGCAAACCTACCTGCAAGAATATTTGTCCCCCACCAGTTCAGATGTAAACCGTCCTGCCGAAAGAGGTCCCACATTCCCTGGAAAACTGCCCAATTATCTATAAACCTGAAGCCCTCCGTCCTGCACCATGTCTTCAGCCACGTGTTGATCTGCACTATCTTACTATTTCTAAACCCACCTGAAGTGGCACTGGTAGCAATCCTGAGATTGCTATCCTGGAGGTCCTGTCCTTTAACTTGCCACCTAGCTCACGAATCTCACCGTTTACGACCTTCTCACTCTTCCTACTCACTTCATTGGTCCCTACATGGACCACGACTTCCGGCTGCTCACCCTCCCTCTTGAGAATACTGAGAAGTCGATCCGAGATATCGCGGACCCTGGCACCAGGGAGGCAAGAGACCATCCTGGATTCTGGATCTCTTCCACAGAACCTCCTATCTGTCCCCTTAATTATTGAATCCCCTATCACTACTGCTCTCCACTTTTCCCTCCTTCCCTTCTGAGCTGAGGGTCCAGTCTCGGTGCCAGAGGGGCAACCACTGCAATTTGTCCCTGGTAGGTCGTCCCCACCAACAGTATCCAAAACGGTATACAATATTGTTGATGAGAACGGCCACAGGGGTGCTCTGATATTCCTGTCTATTCCCCTTCCCTCTCCTGACAGTAACCCAACTACCTGTCTCATGACTCCTAGGGGTCACTTTCTCCCTGAAACTCCTGTCTATCTCTGCCTTTGCTTCCCGAATGATCCGAAGATCGCCCAGCTCCAGCTACAGATCCCTAACACGGTTAGGAAATCCTATTGCATTTTTTTGTTCTACTCTGAATCTCACCAGGAAAAGAAATTCTCAAGTATATGGTGATATTGTATGTGCCTTGGCGAAAAATTTACTTTGAACTATGAGTAATGCATGCAGATCTGGTTTCCTTGCTTAAGGAAAGATACCGGATTTACTGTTTTTGAAGAGGGAGTTCACCGGGTTGATTCCGGAGAAGGTGGAGCTAGTCAATGAGAAGAGACTGAGTTGCCTGGTACTCTACATGATGGAATTCAGAAGAATGAGCGGAGATGTTAGAGAAACATACAAAACCGTGAAAAGTGATGAATGAGGTGGAGTCGGGAATATTGTCTCCACTGGTCAGTAACACTAAATCTAGGGGATATAGCATCAAGATTAAGATTCAGCGAAATAGATTTAGGATGGAGTTGAGGAGAAACTAGTGAATCTGCGGAATTCTCTACCCATGGAAGAAGTGGACGTGACTTCATCATGGAATTTTTCAATGATGTTACCAGGAAGTTAGACGTGAAAAGGCAGTAGATGTTGTCCATTTGGGCTTCAGGAAGCCCGTTGACAAGGTCCGAAATTGTAAATGACATTCATCTGAATGGAATTTAAGATGAGGTAGCAAATTGAATTAGATATTGTCTATTCTGGAGAAGCTAATGTGTGGTAGCATGTGTTGCCTCGGTGCTGGGTCTGTTGTTATTGACCATCTGTATCAAGGATCTTCATGTTACTGTGGTAAATTGGATCATCAAATATGTGGACGACACCAAGATTGGCGGCATATTGGACAGCCAGAAATTTTATCAAAGCTTGCTCTGAGATCTGGACCACTTGGGAAAATAGAATTTAATGCAGACAAATTTTTGGTGTTACACTTTGCGAGAAGAAACAATGGTTGACTTATAAGGTGGGCGATAGGGCACTGAGGTGTGTGGTCGAAGAAAGGGATCTGGGAATACAGATCCATAATTCTATCAACGGTAGAGAGGGATGTAAAAATAGCTTTTGGACCATTGGCCTTCATAGATCAATGTATTGAGTATTGGGGTTGAGGTATTATGTTGAAGTTGTAGAAGGTGTTGGTGAGGTCTAATATAAGGTATTGTTTTCAGTTCTGGTCACCGATCTACAGGAAATTTACAACATAGCGAAACAGTCCAGAGAAAATTTAGAAGGATGATGTCAGAACTTGAAGTTCTGCGTTATAGGGAAATGTTGAATGGGTGAGTACTTTATTCCGAAGAACATAGAAGAACAGGGAGATCTGATGGAGTTCATCCAACTTGTTCTGATTGTAGGTGAATCCAGCCTGAAATGCTTTGTTGCAGGGTCCTGAAACAGTCGGATGCTCATGCAGCAGGAAAACCGGAACTTCTGTTCATCATATGGATTCTGGTCATCAAGAATCTGTCTCCACTAATTCAGTACCTAGTCTGTCACGCACTCTGCCTTGCTGATTCAAGTGCTCATAAGCACCAGACTGCACCATCCCTTCAGGCAGTGTGTTCCATAATGTAATCCTCGGATCAAATTATTCCTGAAATACCCTCTAAACCTCACTGCCCTCGACATTTCAACACAGCCTTGTTTCCTATCGCTCTCCCTACTTTGATATTCCCCTCTTCCTCCTCCATTTTTCTAAGCACTGAGTATCCTGGAATACGAAGTTTCGCAATCCCCGCCTCTGTACAACTACATTCTGTTGGATGAAACACTGGGGTATCCATGAGACATAGAACAACACAAATATCGGCCCATGGTGTCTGCTCCAAACATAACAGTAACTACCCCTATCTCTCTGCTCATGATCTACTCTCTGTATTACTACAAGTGCCACTTGCAAGCGGAAGAGGTAGAAACAGAGTGCATATTAACACGATACTAAGGAGATGGTGCAAGAGGGAGTGCTTGAGATTTATCTATCTCTGAGCTCTTCTCCAGGGCCGGCAGGAGCGGTACAGAGAAGGCAGTTTGTACCTAAACTGGAGGGCACCAATATTTATGCAGGGAAGTTTCCTCCTGCTACCCAGAGTGGGCGTTTAAACTAGAGTTACGGGTGTTGGGAATTAGAGTGGCAGAGCAGCAAGTGGAGGAGAATAACATTCCCTCTAATTTGGTTTTTACAGATATACGTATTCCTCTAAACAGAGATTTGTTACACGGCACTTAAAACTATGTGATATAAAAGAAAATTCCTTCTGCAGACAAGCATTTCAGTTAGTGCATGGCCGTGGAGCCATGCAACTTAAAGGAACCGTTGTTTTCAGTAATGAAGGAGAGTGCTGAGTGCATTAGCACAACAGCATGCAAGCTATTCAACTGAGTTTTATTGATGACCCGATTTGTTCAATGTGTGAACTCCTCCCATGTGGGATTGTCGAACAGAGTGGATAAGGTTAACCCATTAACTGCCACATCATCTCCTCTCCTTGGGAGGAATGAAAGAAAAACTAGGTACTTTCTTCCTGTCTATAGAATTGTATTGAAATGATAGTCAGTGAAATTGAGTGACTGTTCACTTTACCCATTGCACGTAACTTATGATCCTTACATATACAGAAAAAGAAGAATTGGTAACATCATAATTGCTTTGTCGTTGTTTTAGTAATCACTCAGTCTCTTTGTAATTTTAATTATTTTCTACCAAATCTATTTTTTAGAAAAGTCACATTTTGTGAAAGGTTTTCAACATTGGAAGTGGTTTTTTTTTTAAAGAAACACTAAATCTAATGGAGATCTGAATGGACCTGAATACTCGGGCAAAGTGAGGGAATTATTCTTCCTCTCCCATCATTTGTTTTATGCTATTATGCTAGGGAGTATATATCAGTGGTGGAACAGTTGAACGACCATTTCTGGTATAGGTTCTTGGAAATGTTGGAGTGGATGGCGATTATTGAACAGGTGCATCCTCATGATAAGGATCAGCCACACTTTTTCTTCCACAAACTGTTTTGTGGATTTTGAATGCGCACAAGCGCATGCCTTTTCCTCCTAATTTCAGCTGATCATGTTCTGATCGCTCAACAATCGCGGTATATGATCAGTGATGCAGGAAAACATTTATGTAACTGAACTAAACATCTGTTGGTATTTTCCATGAGGGCAGAGAAAGCTTCCTTCTACTCACATTTGCATGCCATCCAGGACAAAGTGTCTGGTATTGTGAAAGGATGTCCAGAGACATGTTATATGTCATAACTGTACTGCATAAGCCTTATTTTGAATCTTTGCTGATGGGGAGGTAGGTCATCCAAGTATTTTGAACTGAGGAGGCTGGCAAGTGGTTTGTAGACTGTTTCAAGTAGGAATTTAGTGCATATCAATTAGCAGCTGAATCATTCAAAAGGCCAGACGAGAGCCAGCGTCTCCTTTTTGATTTAAGCATACGCCTGCTCAGTAGGAGGCAGTGCTCTTAATGGATATGCCTCCAGTTTCCATACACTACTGCGGTTTTACATGAACACTCCCATTAGGCCAAAGGAATAAGCATTTGCTGGGACCTTGCTTGAATTTTTGAAAATAAAGAATGCCAATTTCGGTGGAGAGTGATGAGAATGATTTCTGCTGTTATGTGCCCCAAGTCCAAATATTCCTCTGGGAGAGGAGGTGATGTCATGCTTTTTTCACTGCCAAATCTGGACTGAACTTTCCCATCTGGTTTATTATGCCAAGGGAACTCCGGATCTCCATATTCTTAGATATCGCCAGGCTGTCTGAATCTGTTTGCGTTGCCTCTGAGGTCAGCTGGTGGCCAAAGTATTTCACATCCAAATTTACAAATTTTCATTTCTTTTTTGTTCTGGGTGAATCCAACAGGTTTCGATTTCTCCAAGGTAGCTGCCATTTTTTTTAACATGTTCCTCACCTCAGCCTTCAAAGATGAGCGTGTCATACGTATGATCAGACTCACCTTCCAGTCTCTTCAAAATTTGATTCATCCTCATCGTAGAGAGTTCAGGGGTTGATGAGAAGCCAGTGGGAGTCTCATTGTGTCCATATGTTGTGATGAAGGTTGTGAGCTTCCGTGACTCAGGCTAAGTGGATCTGCCAGAACCCTGAGTTTGCATCTGGTTTGGTAATATATCTTCTCCACCCCACATGCCCAATATCTGCTCTACAGAGGGCAGAACAAACCTCCCACCCTTTTTTGTCTGACTACAGCCTCATTAACCAGGATTTCGTAATCCTGCCAGCAATGACCAGCACTCAAATAGAAATGTTGGCCCCAGGTCTCTCCCAGTATGATTTTTGAAAAGCTCCTGCTTACCAGGCATCCATTAACCTGCAATCGGCCTCTCTTCGTCAACCTCTGCGAGCTCCTGTCTAAAGCCTTTAAGATTATTCTGCCCTTTTTTATAATTTTAAAATGTGAACTAGTACAGTAGATTCCGTATAACAGGGACATATTGGGACCGGTACATTTCGGCCCTATTAACCTAACCTTTGTGAAAATAGTTAAAGAACGTGTAAAAAGGTAAACTACCATTTAACTGAGTAACAATTATGGATTTAAGTGAAATACAAACAAATTAGAACTCTACCAATACTAGTACTATACCATTAAACTGCAGCTCTAATAGTTATCGACTGAGTATGATGCCACATTATTTGGACTGAGAGTGAGCATATCAGCGCAGACAGCTTTAAGATATAATTGAGTACCCCCAAACAATTTGTTTGATAATTGGAACCTGCAAATCTTCATTTTCATTGTAATATTCAATGTTCAATATGATTATCAACATCTTCAAACTGTTCATAGGTCCGACGTTGTTGAAGCGGTGAAATCGTTTAAATTTTCGTCCCAGCTATTTCTGGCATTTCCAGGGTTGAATGCCTGAAAGTGCAGTGATCAAAACAGTTTTGAAATAACTTATTGCTTATTACTCATTAACTATCAGTGACAGAAACCACGTAATTTTGTACACCAACAAACACAAGAGACATTATTTCCAAACTGTTTGCTATAAGCTCAATGTAGTATCTAACAGACACACAGCTTACACATAACTGGTATTCGGAAACTGCTCGACGCAGACTCCGCCATATGGTCTCATATAAATAAAATGGCCATATATTTCCCTGATTTGTCTTGTTCTTCGTCTGTTTTTCCAAATAAGAAGCTTTTCCAACTTATGAATTAATTTGTACCTGATTAACCAGAATTCATTGTATTTTGTAACTAACCAATATTGTCATTGTTTCTGAAGTGCACCCGCAGTGCCACTTAAATTTCGTGAGCAGCTGCATTTCCCAACAGGATGTCCAGTGTTGTTCACTCTGCAGTAGGGCCATCAACATATAGTAGGAGAAGACTATCTGCGACACATTTAAATATTTGTCCCATCCAAGCCGTTTGCGCATGCAGGCCGCAATCTGTATGAGAGAAGTTCAAAGTAGATTTCTTATCGAAGTGCAAATATACCACCCTGTGCTTCCCTGAGATTCATTCTTTGACAGACATTCATCGCAGTTATAAAGAAACAGGATTGCATCAATGGAAAACCACACATGATGAAGACGGACAAACAACCATAAGTCCAAAAAAATATAGGAAGGTAATACGAAAAATTGGGCCATCCAGTCTGCTCTGGCATGTAATGAACTTCGTCATGGCTTATCTATTTTCCTCTCAGCCCCAATCTCCTACCTTCTACCCGTAACCCTTCGTGCTCAGATACAGTGGCATGCAAAAGTTTGGGCACCCCTTGTCAAAATTTTCTGCTATTGTGTATAGCTAAGCGAGTAAGCGATTTCCAAAAGGCATTAAGTTAAAGTTTACACATTTCTTTAGTGTTTCAAACAAGATTACGTTTATATTTCAGTCTTTTACAGTTTCAAAATAACAAAAAAGGAGATGAGCCTGAAGAAAATGTTTGGGCACCCTGCAAGTTCAATACTTAGTAGCATTCCCTTTTGGAAGTAACACAGATTTTAAACGTTTTCTGCAGCCAGCTAAGAGCAATTCGATTCTTTTTTGGGGTATTTTTGCCCATTCTTTCTTGCAAAAGGCTTCTAGTTCTGTGAGATACTTGGGTCGTCTAGTAGGCACTACTATCCACGGATTTTCGATGATGTTTAGGTCGGGGTACTCTGAGGGCCATGGCATAACCTTCAGCTTGCGCCTCTTGAGGTAACCCATTGTGGATTCTGAGGTGTGTTTAGGATCATTATCCTGATGTAGAAGCCATCCTGTTTTCATCTTCAACTTTTTTATAAACGGTGTCTCCAGAATTTGTTGGTATTTAATTGAATTCACTTTTCCCTCTGCCGGAGAAATGTCTCCCCGTGCCGCTGGCTGCAACACCAGCTCAAAGCATGATCGATCTATCCCCGTGGTTAGCAGTTGCAGAGGTGTACTTTTCATTAAATTCTGCACCTTTTTTTTTTCTCCAAACATACCTTTGCTTATTGCGGCCAAAAAGTTATTTTTTAACTTCAACAGGACTTGTTTCCAAAATGCATCAGGCTTGTTTATATGTTCCTTTGCAAACCTCTGACGCTGTATTTTGTGGTGAGGACGCAGGAAAGGTTTTCTTCTGATGACACCTCCATGAAGGTCATAACTGTGCAGGTGCCGCACTTCCTCCAGAGTCTGATAAATCTTCCTGAAGGAATTCTGCTGTCAAACGGCGGTTTTTATTTGTCTTTCCAGCAATCCTACGAGCAGTACTCTCGAAACGTTTTCTTGGTCTTCCAGACCACAACTTGACCTCCACTGTTCCTGTTAACTGACATTCCTTAATTGTATTATGTTCTAAAGAAACGGCTAACTGAAAAAACACTTTTCCATCTTCTTATAAACTTTTGCTGTTTTGTGGGCATCATTTAATTTAATTTTCAGAGTGCTAGTAAGCTGCTTAGAAGAGCTCATGACTGTTCGTTGTTGGGACATGGTTTGAGGAGTCAGGGTATTGATAAAGCTTCAAATTTGCATCATCTAGCCTCCCCGCCCTTTATATAGGAAACATCATCCACAGATCCATTCTTTCGAGGTGCTTCACATTCGATACGTTTCAAAGAGATACCCACCCCCTTATTCTTCTGAATGCCGTGAGTACCAGACTAGAGTCATGAATCGGTCCTCATATGGTAATCCTTTCAATCCTGGAATCATACTTACAAACGTTCTCTAACCCCCTCGAATGTCAGCACATCCTTTCTTAGATAGGCAGTCGAAAACTGCTCACAATACTCCAATTGAAGCCTTACAAGTGAATACTATTATCACATCTGTCTTCCTCAGCACGAACTCAATCTGCAAATTAACTGCTCCGAGAACTCTCAAGTGCCTTTGCACCTCGTATTGCTTAATGTTCTCTTCATTTAGTCTTTCTACCAAACTGGATGCCATTACACTTCCCAACACTGTATATTGTTACTTATTCATCTATTCCCCTAACCTGGCTAATCCTTCAGCAGCGTCCTAGAACACTACCTGCCTCTGCACGTATCCTCATTTTCTTTGCAAACTCATCAAGTCTGTCATCCAAATCATTGACATCTAACGCAAAATGAAGCAGTCCCAGCACAGATTCCTTCAAAACAGCACTAGGCACAGGCGGCCAAACAGTATTCCCACTCTTTGCCTCCTGCCAAATCAGCCGATGCTCGATCCATCCACCTATCCGGCAATACCACGAGTTTTAGCTTGTTAAGCAGCCATCTCAATAGCTTTCTCATAATTCATCAATTCCCTTTTCTCTATCCTGCTTGTTTTTTCTTCAAAGAATTCCAACAGAGATGTCAGGCCAGTCTATTGGCAATTTTATCCTGTAAACCCAAAGCCGCATCCTGAACAAAAAACCCCACATCTTCCCCACCACTGAGGCCTGATAAACGGCCTATAGCTTCCCTTTTCTCTGCCCCTGTCCCGTTTTGAAGAGTAGAGTGGCATTTGTAATTTTCCAGTCTTTGGAAGCATTTTATAATTTTGTGATACTTGAACGATTATACTAATGTCTCCAAAATATGTTTTAGTACCCTGGGCTGTACACTATCTGGTCCAGGTGACGAATCTGCCTTTAGAACTTCACACACTTCTGACTCCTGACTCACTTGAACTGTGTTGTGATCCAAAGCAGCGGTGCGGCAGATGGGAAAGGCGATTCAAATGAAAAAAAAATGAGGCTTCAGTTGATAAGACAAACAGGCAAGGCAGGGGGTAAGGAAGATATGATGGGCTAAACTCGTTTTATTTTGATGTAAGGATAAATAACCTTCAGGAAAATTTATTACAAAAGCGCTTTTTTGCTGGTGGGGGATGGGGGATCTTAGCTTGATGCCGGTTACGCGCGGGAGGCGGGAGCAAGTGAAGTCTTTGGGGTTCTCACGCTTAACTTTCGTTCATTCCTTTGAGCAATTTAATGTTTTCATGGACGTTTGCGAAGAAAAAGCATTTCAGGATGTATATTGTCCCAATTTCTCTGACATTGAATTTGACCTTTGTACTTTTGAGCCTTCTTTCATCAGATTCTTCAAACAGAGGGGATAACATTACTCACTCCCTCTCTGAACACTGAAGCCATCTGATTTAGTGTGGTGTCACGTTCCCCGTGACCGGGTTACCAAACCAGCAGAAATGGAATGATACATCGGAGTCTCGTGGTACTGTAACTAAAGGCGTTTATTAGTAAACTGAGTAATACGGTGTCAAAAATGCAAATATACATATAAAACAGGTTAGCAATGATAAATGATAAATACAGGTGTAGGAATAAGAATCAAAAAACAAGCTCTATCGTTGTCTAGGAGTAAATGAATAGTCTTAAGATAATGCAGTGTTCAGTTCAGTTCAGTTTCGGTTGTGACGTGAGAGACAGAGAGTGAGAGAGAGAGAGAGAGAGAGAGAGAGAGAGAGAGAGAGAGAGAGAGAGAGAGAGAGAGAGAGAGAGAGAGAGAGAGAGAGAGAGAGAGAGAGAGAGAGAGAGAGAGATGATCAGCTGCAGCAGGTAAACCTTCCGTTGTCTTCTTGTCCGTTGCACTGTTGTGGTCATCAATTATGACCACTCCGTTCCAAGCCAGACCGTTCTTCAGTGGTGGACTCGTTACCCAGGCGAGTATGGACACAAACATGCCCCCACCGGCCTGGGTTCAAACACTGTGAGCTTCGGTCAGACTCCCCCGAATCGATCCTCCAAGCCCCCACCTTCCTGTGGGTGCACAACACTCTTTGAGTGTCCAATGGCGTGTCTGCCTGTGTCTTTTATCTCCCTCGCCGGGGTACCAGCCATCCATCGTTGATCATGTCCATCAAACTGGCCACTCCCTCCTGTCTCAGCAGGTACCTGGCATCACTCTGCTGTGTCAGCAAGGATTCACACAAGCAGGCAGAGTCCTTGAAAGTACCGTCAAAAATCAGCGCAGAAGCCGTAATTTAAAATCCTTGTGTCTCTCTCATTATCAGCATGTGTAGCATGGCACCACCCCCCCCCCTTTATCTCTCTCTCTCTCTCTCCGCTAGCAGCATTATTCACGGTCAACTCTGGGCCCCATCTCCTCATGGTTTTCTCATCACTCATAACAGTGGTTCGTAAAATATCTTACAGTATGCTGCTTAGTGTCACAGACAGAGTGAGTCGATATTGGATACCGGTAGGACACTTGGAGTCTCCGACACGATAATAGGATTATTAACACAAGGCGTGATCAGATATTTAACCGCAAAGCCCAACAGCCCTCATTGGCCAGTAAAGAAATCTGACGGCTGATGGAGAATGAACAGTGATTATCGGCAACTGAATGAACTCAGCCCTTGATCGCTGCTGCCGTCTTGGTCACAGTGACTACAGTGGAGATAGGAGCTGTTACAGAGGGAAACGAGGTGACTGTGAGACACGACTGACCCATAATGACGTGGGTGCTCTCTAAGGACTCGGCAAACAGGTTGAGAAGGGCAGAGCAAGGCTTCATTGTTGTGTAACTTTGCAGAATGAGCTAATGAGAGCCCTGGGAGAGTCAGCAAGTTGCATAAACGTGTATCCAAACATACTCCCTAGAACGTTGCACAGAAATCATTGAACCTCCTATCCCAGAACACCTCTCCCCTTCCTCGTTACGCAGGGAGTGCCGTATGTACCGCCTGAAGCAAACACAACACATATTTGTGATTTTTTTTTTTTGCTGGAAAGCTGGTGTGCAGAGGTGCAAAGCTGCTGCGTGAAACTCAGTCACAGAAATCGCTTTAGAGCAATAAGTCAAGGGGAAATCTTCCCGGAGAAAACCATTTGCCTGCATTAGAAAGGGGACTGGCCCATCAGGAACATTGCAGGCCGACTGTTTCGAGCACCTGCCACAGCAGCAAGAATTGAAATTATTTCTCATTAATGTTTGACACATGCTTAGGTCTATTCATGGCAAGTTTTTGTGCATAGACTAATCAAGATCTTACTCTGAAGGGATTACTAGTTAATGGGTTGTCGGAGATCTGAAAAGGAATACAATTTGATAATTCATTTCATTTCTCAGATAAGCTGAGTGAAAGACTCGCTGCCAAAGAAGGTGAATCACATATCATATTACCCCCAGGCACCATGGCTAATTAAATATATGAATGGACTCTTAAAGCGACAGGTCAATTCATTAACACCAACCCACAACATACAGCGGTGGCTGACTGTACTACTACAAACCTTGTGCAATCTGAACAACGGACCTTTTCCCCATGTTAACCGATGACCAGAAAGATGATCAGTGCTTTGGCACCAGTGGAAGAGGCAAACACTGTAGAAGGCCTCCCAGAGGGAAAGAAAATTATGGTTCATCATTCCAAATTGCCTTGTTTGCAGAGGGAGATTGTTGCAAATGGAGATCGTGACATATACTGGGTATCAGTACAGGGAAAGGCCATCTAGTGTGTTTAAAGATTGAGACATCGACCAAAACACAATGATTTTAATGTTTTGCGTGCTGGGTCAAGGGCAGGTCATCTGAAATAATAAAATCTCAGAATTCAAAGTTGCTTACCCTCTATATATGTGACATTTGATGAGGACTGGCTTATGGAACAGTGGTTTGCTTCTCTTGAGATCTATATCAGCTTCTTGGTCTCGCTGACATTGTGAAGGGTTGTTGTTATGACACCACTCAGCCAGATTCACATTCTCCCTCCTATGTGCCGAATCATCACCACCTTTGATTTAGCCAACCACAGTGCTATCTTCAGCAAACTTAAATATGGCATTAGCTGCACAGATATAATGTTACAGCAAATAGAGCAGAGGATCAAGCGCACAGCCTTGTGGGGCACTTGTGCTACTGGGGATCGTCGAGGGAATGTTGTTACCAAACTGATCTGGCTGGTGACTGTTCGTGAGGGATTGCAGTATCCAAATGTACAAGGAGGTACTAAGCCCAATGTCTTAGAGCTTATTGGTGTATTGGATTAAATCAGGTTAAATTAGTTAAATGGCTCAATTCCATGAGATGTTCAATGACATATAGTGCTGTGAGTAGGGGTAAACTGCGCTAAGGATTATGTTAATTGTGGAGAAACCATTTGGCTAAAATGTGGTGATTGTGTAGGGGATAATAGTTCTGTTTATTCAATGTGTCCTGTGTATAAGAAAGCTATGGAAGTGCAGTGTGTTCTTGTGGAAATGGGCATTTCTTATTCAGTGGCTCTTTAGAAAGTACAGAAGATTTTACCAATGCGACCATTTAGTATCCAGAATACATATAGATTCAAACAATGTGTGAACTTGATGATTTTAAAACAAAGGATTCGTTGATTTTTGATTAATCTTGTCACTTTCAAGGCAGATGTGGCTAATATGTGGTGATTGTAGAGGAGATAATAGCTCTGTTTATTTTATAATTTTAACTTTTTTGTCCTACGTTTAGTCTCTGCTGTAGTGCAGCACAGACTAAAGGTAGGACAAAAAGTTTAAATTATTTTTAAAGTGGCAGAGAAACATTTAGAAATGAAATACTTAAATCTTGAAGTTATCAATGCTGCTTTACAAGGGGTAACTCGTATACTGACTTCAAAAAAGAAAGGTTTTTATTTTTTTTCTTTAATACTACAATGACATGCTGAATCTTTGTTAGCTAATAGTGTAGAATGAAAAAAAAAGATTTACCAAATAAAATTGATGCTATTGTATATGCAGACAGGAAACCTGTTTGAAATCTGGTCTATGTGTTAAAATACAATTATATTAGGATGTACAATGCGATTGGAAAATGGGTAATGGGCGAAGAGCGGCTACTTTTAAGAACTGAATAGCAGTAGAGTTATGGAAATTGAAGTTGTTTCTCATACCATGTTGATTCAAATCCTCATCGAGATGCTCTGTAAACAGCTGCATACATTACCTCCTCAAGAGTGTGTTCCAGATTATAACGTTCCACTACGTGAAGAAGAACTTCTCTAAGCCTCTCACTGCTATGCAGAAAGATTTCACCTTTTGTCTGACACATCTCTTTCTTTTTCTACAGTAAGAGTTACTGAGCAGGGAAACAAAGAATTTTACCCCAGTCATCCATGGTTATCTGAACTGGACCCAGCTGCCAGAAATTGACCCTGATCCTTCTGTTCCTATTCCTGTCCTGTAACCAGATATGTGTCTTTAAAATATTCTAATTATAACCCTTCCTACTACTTCGTGGGAGCCTATTCTGTATATTTGTCACTTTGTGTGAAAAGATTGTCTGTCTCATGTCCTTTAAATATTTTCCCCTCACCTTAAACCTTATGCCCCCGACTATGTAACTAAAAAATGGCACTGTCTGCTCCCCTACCAGTACCCAATCTCCAAATTCAATCACCCAGCCCTGTTGTATCCTTCTGACTCTCTCCAGTGCAATAATATTCATCCTGATGTGTGCCATCAGAAGTCTGCTACTATTTTAACCACGGACTAACTAACGTTTTAAAAGCTTCTTCCTAGCTTTTATTATGAGCCGCAGTTTGCGAGGGAACTTTTGCATTGGTTTTTAAAAACCTTCAAAAAAGCTTTTAAAACGACAAAATCAAAGTTCAAAAGTTCAAAATACATTTATTGTCTAAATATTTATACTGTATACAAATTTGATTCATCTGCTTACAGGCAGCCGCAAAGCAACGAAGCACAATATAACCCATTAAGTAAAGAAGACCGCCAAACGCCCTCTGTGCGTAAAAAAAGCAGATCGTGCAAACTATGAAATTAAGCAAATAACGTTAAGAACTGCATTTCTCGATAGTAAGTCTACAGCTATGAAACCAGATATCAGTGCAGACGATTTAGGAGTCCGTTAGTAGCTGGCCAGCGCAGAGATGAGGAAAACTCACCTAGCAGTGAACTCAACTACCCCATCCCTATTCTCCAGTCACAAAATTATGACCTTTCAGTTTTGGTCCGGTACTTAAACTTTCTAAACCTCGTGTCGTTCCATGTCTTTGTTCCCGGGCTCTGCCGCTTCACAACACTTTCAACCATCTTAATCCTGAATGCAACGAAAAGTAAGCAGTAAGAACAGAAATTATGACATATCATGATCAGCTAGCCAGTAACATAAAGAGTAATCCAAACTACTTATTTTTCAGATCTGCAGTATAAAGAGGACAAGAGAGGCAAGAGTGGATATCAGCCATTGTCTGAAAGTGAAGAGTGTCAGAGGGCAGAAGTGTGTGAGTTGTTATTACTACTGAGAAGTTACTTAGTAAACTGAAAGGTTTGCAGGTAGATAAGTGTCACCTGTTAGCTGAAGAGATTGCAGAGACATTGGTAATGACCGTCTTAGAATCATTAAATTGTGGAATTGTTCCAGAGGACTGGAAAATTGCAAATATTCTGTTACACTTTAAGAAGAGTGGCAGGCTATAAAAGGAAAATGATATGATAGTTCGCCAAGTTTCAGTCCTTGCAAGTGTTGACGTCCAGTATTAAAGATGAGACTTCAGGCTACTTCGAGGCATATGATAACATAGGCCTATCAGCATGGATTCCTGAAGGGAAAGTCTTGCTTCAAAAATCAGCTGGAATTCTTGCCTAACAAATCTGTTAATTTTTTTGAGGAAGCAACAGGGAGGACAAACAAAGGAAAATCAGTGGATGTTGATATTACAGGAGACATGGCAGCATGTAAAGAATATTAGCTGATGGGCTCGAGGTAAAAAATGGTAACACAGGGGCCATTTTCAGATTGGCTGTCTGTGACTAGTTGTGTGCCAGCGGTCCATCCTTGGGGCACCTTCTTTGCACGTTATTTGTCAATCATTTGGACGGCATATTTGAGAACTTTGTGCTTACATATGCTAACGATACGGTGACAGATCGACTTTTGAGGAAGGAGGGAGTTTCACAAGGAATTTGACAGACTAGGAGAGGGATTAAGTTGCAGATCGAATACGAGGGGTGATTGATAGGTTCGTGGCCAAAGGTAGATGAGTCTACCTTAACTCCTGGTACAGCGTTCCCTCTGTCCCATTCTCCACTCTTTTCCAACAGCTCGGCAGGTTATTTCTCCTGCAGTACCTGTCCAATTCTTACTTGAACACTCTGATTAGTTGCTCTCACCTTCCCAGATGAGCAAAACTCATTGAGCAATAAAAAGTGAACAGTACAGTACAGGAACAGTCCTCTCAACTCACTGTGTGTGTTTTGTCCGTGATGCCAGTTTAAACTTCATGTTTACCTGCATTTGGTCTGCCCCCCCCCCAACATCTCACCAATGGACTAAATCCATCGAAAGATTTAACCAGCTTAATCCTCTTTGAGAGACCCAACACCAAGTTCTCCTTAATACCAAAACGTCGGAGAAGATCAGCATACCCACTTACTGTTATTGCTTTCCTCCATGTCCTTCTCCTTAGTGAACTCCAATGAATGCAAAGTGCTCAGTTTGTACCTTGCATTCTAACTCTGGCGCCAGGCATAAGCTCACCTCTTTGTCCTGGAGTGGTCCTGTCCTTTCGCTGTTGCGTACTGCATTTTTCATTGCATGCATAATCTGTCTTGAGATTCCCTTTGTTTCTACTCACTGAGGGCATTTCCTGGTCACTGTTCATTCTCCTGGTTCACAGCCTAAACTTGCTTCTTGCTTGGTGTATTTTCCTACAAGACCCTGTCCAATGTTAGCTTCGTAAACCTTACATATACCTCCTCTCAAGTTTTAACAAGCTACAGTATTTCTCATCATCTCAAGCTTCTGGATGTCACCGTCCTTCCCCATTTTCCTCACAAGGACAAGTAAATCCTGTATATTGACAGTCTGACTGTGTGATCTGCACTGGACTTTCTCAATCATTTGAATCCTGGAATGTTCAGCTATTAGTCCTGCTCTTCTCTCAGCCAGATCTCTGTAATGGCTGCATCACCGTGCAATGTACTAATACAGGTCCTATGTACGCCTGTCTTAGCTGTTCTACACCCTGAACTGAAATAAACACACTTCTGCCCTTCGTTGCCACTGTGCTCACTAACGATCTTGATTAACTTTTGGCGTTTTTCGACCTCGTCTCTACATTCCGCTCAATGCGACTTGCTATCCTCCAACTCTAGTTCCCAACACCACCCGCACCCACCCCCTCCACATGCCAGATGTTAACGCTTCAGGCCAGCTCTAGCAAAATTACCGGTCAGAATATCAGCTCCACCTCAATACGGGTGTAACCCGTCCTCCTTGCACCAGTCTCATGTACCCTGGAAGAGAACCGCATGATATATGTAGCTGACGCCCTCCATCCTGCCCCAGGTTGTTACCCGTACATTGAATTGCACAACTTTACCATTTCTTTCTTCACAAGCATGTAACACCGGAATTAAACGAGAGATCACCACCCGAAATCTCCTACTTCTTATCTGCTTGCTCAAATCCCTAAATTCTCTTTGCAGAACATTGTCTGTCTGTTGTTAGATCTAATAAGAAGCACGACTTCTGTCTGATCAGCTTGTCCGTTCAGAATGGTCTGTACCTTCTCAGAGACACGCTGTCGCTGGCATGTTGGCAGGAACGCACCATGCTGCAATCTCACTCATTTCCATAAATACTCCTGTCTGTTTCCCCCATCCCTCCCGAAGGAAGATTATCTCACTGCATTTGATACTTATTATTTCATTTCTTTTTTATTTATGAACTTAGCTGATAGCCTCTTTGTAATGAAAATTGTTTTAAAATTAATTGTTTGATTCAGCTCAGGGTATTTGCATATGAAATCGCAGACAAAGGAGAACGCACATGTGTTAACAGAACACTTTAATGGGACACGTACGATTTTAATATAGAAAAACAAACAATTGTCTACAGTAGTAGCAGCACAGAAATTAAAATAATATTTATCATCCATTAAACAAGCCGATCTCACTACTGGAGGACACCACATATTCGACTATGTCAACCCGCTCGCGCCCTTTCCCTCGCGCCCACTGTAGCGTCATCTCCATGGCACCCTCCCCTCGCCTGCTGTCCTTCGCGCCTTCAGCTCTTGTACTGTCTGCTGCTCGCGCTCACTTTCTCTATCTCTATATCTTTTACAGAGCGACAAGTGACCGTAACGGTAGTTTGTCTTCAATTGTAAAAAGGTTAGAATTCTCTTACAGGAAGATAGTTCAAGGAGGCAGTGTGGGGGAGAACGTACAGTTAGAGAAAAAGGAGGGAAAACGAGAGTGTAGGAAAGGATGGATTCTGACGAGAGCAGGAGTGGCTGATACAGACGAAAATATACTCCAAGATCAGGAAGTTATGTCAGAACCGGGAAGCAGTGGTAACAGGTTCGCCTCAAGGTTAAATTTAACAGGGCGGGCGTGAGATGCAAAGGTGAGTTATCTGGGATCTCAGTGATGCCTTCGGGATCTGCTATAAACAGCCGTTTGCAGCTCTATGGCAACACACACACACAATGGAAAAGAGAAAACAGTAATGAACGGTCTCGACCCGAAACGTCGACAGCTTAGTGCTTTCCATAGATGATGCCTGGTCAGCTGAGTTCCTCCAGCATTTTGTGTTTGAAAAAGATTAAATAGAAAACGTTTCGGCCGAATCGCTCTGTCAGGATCTGATATTGCTTTTGTTCTTTTGTATTTCGGGCATCCACACATTTTCTCGTGTTTGTTTGTAAATGTTCAGCACATTGTTTCCAAATACACACAAGTGACGGTATAGAATAGGGAGCTTGAAGACAGCCGAATTGTGATACTTTACAGTATTTATTTATCATGTTTCATGAGTTTGAAAATGTGCCTTACTGGATACTTCACCGCATTCTTCAGTTCCTCTCGGAACTTGCTCTGAGTTACGGCATAAATACACGTGTTGGTGCAGGAACTGAGAATCTGCAGCATTTCCGATGTGCGTAGTGTGACGTAACGGGGATCTGTGACAGAATCAAAAAAACTTTTTGAAATCCGTCTGTAGACAAAAAATACCACGTATATTCCCCACAACAAAATGAAACTACCAGTTATGCTGAAGAGCAAAACGATGGATTTGCGTCGGTTCTCCATCTCCCGGTCCTTGTCATTCTCTCCACTCTTTTGTCCCCGGAGCCCCCTGCGGGCTCGACTGGCCGCTAGAATCCGCCTGACAGTCAGAATATTGAACACCAACATCAGACAGAAAGGGGCACAAGGGTTTAAAATGCGATGAAATATCGTGAATATTAACCATGCGAGAGAGTTTATGTAGCTCGGTGTATACACACAATCCCAGGGAATACCGTCAACTATTTCCCTAGGCCCGAATGCAAAGCCCCAGGGGACAGTCTCCAAACATGTCAGTACACTCACTGTCCCGATAACCAGAGACGCCGTTCTGTCCGTGCAATATTTTGTTTTCAGTTTCTCACAGCAAATAGCCACAAATCGATCGACGGTGAAAGCGACAGTCATCCAGACGGAGGTCGCAGTGCTCGCAGTAAGCAACCAGTCACCGAGTCTGCACACAGGAGTGATTCGAAGAAATGATCGGGGAAAATAAATCTTAGGAGTCCACTTGAGCAGCGGATCCGTTATAACGACCATGAGATCGGCCGCTGCCATTCCCACCAGGTAGCGAGTGACACATTTGGAGAGACCGCACTTTCCCCGGGACAGGATCACAATCGCCACCAAGTTCGCTGGAAGGGAGACAAGGGAACAGCAAATTAAGAAAATACTGAGCAGAAGCCAATGCAGCAGTTTGAGGGGATCCTGTCATATTTCCGCTTTATTGTTGCATTTAGCCGTGGGAAGGTCGAAAGAGGGCGCAGAGCTGGCGGAGAAAGAGAATAAGTTTACACTGTACAATTAAGTCAACATGATCTGAATACTGATTCCTTAATGATGGCTGAGATGTGTCGTGGCACCTGAAAGCTAAAACCGGGTAACTACTTCCTCAGTGTCAATGCTGGGTGGAACATTTTCTACCGGCGTTGTCCGCGTATTGTCCGGATGAAATGAATAAATCCGGACACTGATGGCCGGACTCTTCCATTAGGCAATCACCAACTTCCATAGCGATCCCTGTCAGTGACAGAACAGCTGAAGGAGGAATAATGACAGACAATGCTGGAAATGCTCATCCGGGTAAAACAGGGTCTGTGGAAAAAGAGTTAAAGTATATCTCCTCAAAACTGTTCTCAGAGAGACGCCTGACTCGTGTGTTAACTGGTTTCTCTTTCCATACAAGCTACTTGGGACTTAGTGTTTCCAGCATTCCCCGAGTTTGTTTCCTATTCCAGCTTTCCATACAAGCTAGACCCAGCATTCCCGAGTTTATATCCTATTCCGGCATTTGCCACCTCACTGACTTTACAACAGAACATTGACTGATTCCAACAGATACAGAGGAGTGGGCACAACCTCATAAACCTAAACGACGCCTGCCACTGAATCCATGACTGCGAAGCAGGGGAGAGAAATTATCGTCCAGCAGCAAACTCGGTGCTGTAGTCAGATGTCTGTAACAGTGTCAGACTACATTTACATTTTACATTTCATAATAGACTACATTTTACAGTATTGATTACTCCGAAGAACCACGTCAGTTGTGTTAATTGGCTCAGCAAAGATTTCATTGTGTCCATCAAGTGCTTTAAATTCAGTCATATTGCACAGTTTCATTTAAAAAAATCCCGAACAGTTTCGTCTTACAACACAGAACTCCGCACATTTGCTAAAGTGGCACTACCAGCTCATAGTTTGTTTGTTGCACCTCACCCAGAAAATCGCTCACAGACAAATGCAAACAAGCAGATGGTATGATCTCCATGGGCTTTAAAAACACAGTATTTTCAAATGCAATGCAACTGCTGAAAGATTAAAAGCACAGAGAGCCGAGCATCCCCTTATTGATCACAAATGGCTGGGAGAACGTGCATCTCCCGCTCAGCTCCATTGAAGATGATGGATGTGCTGAATTCTTGCAGCGGGTTGTATTTAAATCAGGATCGCAGAATCCAGAATCGCGGTGTTTAGACTCCATTACTGGAATGCGGAACACTGAGACTTACCGGGAATGCCAAAGGCTGAAATAAAAGGATAGTAAACGCCTTCTACCCGCCAGATGACTGGATACACCATTTCAGTGAGAATATGTGATTGCTGTTGGACCTGAACTCACAGCACTGGCAGTCATTTTCAGTTGATGCATTCAAAGTGGCCCTGATTTATACAGAGGATCAGTCTCCAGCGATATTGTTATACGCCTGACTAACTTTCTTATTTACGGTCACTTGAATAAACACTTTAATTTAATTACAATCTCTGATGTAAATCACAAACATGAGAAAAATTGTAGATGCAGGAAATCCAAGCCGCACACACAACATGCTGGAGGAACACAGTTGGCCCGAAACCTCGAATGCGCACTTTTCCTTTGATGCTGCCGGGTCTGCTGAGTTCCTCTAGCATTTTGTAACTGTTTCTCTGATGTAACTATCTGGCCGATTGAAGGCAAATATATTAAAATTCTTCGGCATTACCTCAGAACTGACTTATCGGGCAGAAGTAATGCCGGAGCTTTAATTACAATGACTGAGCTTTGTCACGAAGCAGCCACATTTACAGATTTCACATTAATATTTGCTAATAATTCATCAATAGAAAGATTCAGCAGACTCTGACCGACCTCTGATATTTTCATATCTTCAAGTCTCTGATACAGTGAGAGAGTGCGGGTTTCATTCTGGACCTACCAGTCTCTGGTAAAGTGTGAGAATGTAGTTTTCATTTTGTACCTGTGAATGTTTGGTACAGCGTGAGACTGTGTGGTTCAATGTGTACCTGTCAGCCTCTGATACATTGTGAATGTGTGAATTTCATTCAGATCCTGTCAGTCTCTGATACAGTGTGAGAGTGTGGGATTCATTCTGTACCTGCCATTGTCTGGTACATTGTGAGTGTGTGGTGTTCATTCTGTACCTATCAGTCTCTGATACAATGTGAGCATGCGGGGTTCATTCGATACCTGTCAGTCACTCGTACAGAGTAAGTATATGAGGTCTATATAACTGGGGTCACCGGTGCCTTAGCCCTCCTCAGGTCTACCATCAGCTCCTTAATCTTTTTTTTCACATTAAGCGGCAGATGATTCTGCTCGCACCATGTGACAAAGATTTCCACCGTAGCCCTGTACTCAGCGTCATCTCCCTTGCTGATGCATCCAACTTTGGCAGAGTCGTCAGAAAACTTCTCAAGATGGCAAGACTCTGTGCAGTATTTGAAGTCCGAGATGTAGATGGTGAAGAGAATGTGAGACAGGACAGTCCCTCGTGGAGACTCAGTGCTGCTGCCCACTCTATCTTACCAATGCCTTGTACAATTTTAACATTACATCCCAACTCCTATACTTAATGCTCTGATTTATGAAGGCCAACATACCAAAAGCTTTCTTCACCATCTTATCCACATGAGATTCCACCTTCAGGAAACTATGCACCATTATTCCTAGATCAGTCTGTTCTACTGCACTCTTCAATGCTCTACCATTTGCCATATATGTCCTATTTGGATTTTTCCTCCCAAAATGTAGCACCTCACACTTATCAGCATTAAACTCCACCTGCCATCGTTCAGCCCACTCTTCTAAATGGCATGAATCTCTCTGCAAACTTTGAAAACCTACTTCATTATCCACAAAGCCACCTATCATAGTATCATCTGCATACTTACTAATCCAATTTATCACTCCATCATCCGGAACATTAATGTATATGACAAGCAACATTGGACCCAGTACAGATCCCTGAGGCACACCACTAGTCACCGGCCTCCAACCTGACAAACAGTATCCACCACTACTCTCTGGCATCTCCCATTCAGCCACTGTTGAATCCATTTTACTACTTCAAAGTTAATACCTAGCATTTGAAGCTTCCTAACTAACCTTCCATGCGGAACCCTGTCAAAGGCGTTACTGAAGTCCATATAGACAACATCTACTGCTTTACCCTCTTCAACATTCCTCGTAACCTCTTCAAAAAATACAATAAGATTTGTCAAATATGACCTTCCACGTATAAAATCCATTTTGACTGTTCCTAATCAGACCCTGACTATCCAGGTAATTATATGTACCATCTCTAAGAATACTTTCCATTAATTTACCCACCAAGGACGTCAAACTGACAGGTCTGTAACTGCTAGGTTTACTCGTAGAACCCTTTTTAAACAATGGAACCACATGAGAAATATGCCAATCCTCCGGCACCATCCCTGTTTCTAATGACATTTGAAATATTTCTGTCAGAGCCCCTGCTATGTCCACACTAACGTCCCTCAAGGTCCTAGGGAATATCTTGTCAGGATCCGGAAATTTATCCACTTTTATATTCTTTAAAAGCGCCAGTACTTCCTCCTCTTTAATCCTCATAGTTTCCATAACTTCCCTACTCGTTTCTTTTACCTTTCACAATTCAAAATCCTTCTCCTCAGTGAATACTGAAGAAAAGAAATTGTTGAAAATGTCGCCCATCTCTTTCGGCTCCACACATAGCTGTCCACTCTGATTCTCTAAGGGACCAATTTTATCCCTCACTAACCTTTTGCTATTAATATAACTGTAGAAATCCTCCGAAATTATTTTCACTTTACTTGCCAAAGCAACCTCGTATCTTCTTTTAGCTTTTCTAATTTCATTCTTAAGATTCTTCTTACATTCTTTATATTTCTCGAACACCTCATTTACTCCATGCTGCCTATATTTATTGTAGAAATCTCTCTTTTACCTAACCAAGTTTCCAATATCCCTTGAAAATCATGGGTCTCTCAAACTTTTAACCTTTCCTTTCAACCCAAAAGGAACATAAAGATTCTGTACCCACAAAATTTCACCTTTAAATAAACACCATTTCTCTATTACATCCTTCCCATAAAACAAATTGCCCCAATCCACTCCTTCTAAATCCTTTCGGATCGCCTCAAAGTTAGCATCTCCAATCAAAAATCTCAAACATGGGTCGAGTCCCATTCTTCTCCATAATTATATTGAAACTAATTGCATTGTGATCACTGGAACCGAAGTGCTCCCCAACACATACCTCCGTCACCTGACCTATTTTATTCCCTAACAGGCGGACCAACAATGCCCCTTCTCTAGTCGGTACCTCTATGTATTTCTGCAAAAAACTATCCTGCACACATTTTACAAACTTCAAACCATCTATCCCTTATACAGTATGGGCTTTCCAGTCTATATGTGGAAAATTAAAATCTCCCACAATCACAACCTTGTGCTTACTACAAATATCAGCTATCTTCTGACAAATTTGCTCCCTCAATTTTTGGTCCCCATTAGGTGGTCTATAATACACCCCTATAAGTGTTACTACACCTTCCCATTCCTCAATTCCACCCAAATAGCTTTCTAGACGAGCCCTCTAATCTACCCTGCCAGAGCACCGCTGAAACATTTTCTCTGACGTGCAACGCAGCAGTTCCCACTCTTGTCCCTCCGATTCTATCACACCTGAAACAACGAAATCCAGGAATATGTAGCTGCCAGTCACAACCATCCTGCAACCATGTTTTACTAATAGCTACAACATCATATTTCCAGGTATTAATTCATGCTCTAAGCTCATCCCCCTTTCTTACAATGTTCCCAGCATTAAAATAAATGCATTTTTAGAAATTCTCCACCTCTTTCTCTTGTTTATCACTAACAGTACAAAGAACTTTATTGTCTTCTTTTTCTTCCTTCTCCCATACATTTGTTCCTGCACACTGGTTCCCCTTCCCGCTCATATCTAATTTAATTCCACTGGAGATTCTCTAGCAAACCTACCTGCAAGAATATTTGTCCCCCACCAGTTCAGATGTAAACCGTCCTGCCGGAAGAGGTCCCACTTTCCCTGGAAAACTGCCCAATTATCTATAAACCTGAAGCCCTCCGTCCTGCACCATGTCTTCAGCCACGTGTTGATCTGCACTTTCTTACTATTTCTAAACCCATCCTGAGATTGCTATCCTGGAGGTCCTGTCCTTTAACTTGCCAACTAGCTCACGAATCTCACCGTTTAGGACCTCCTCACTCTTTCTACTCACTTCATTGGGCCCTACATGAACCACGACTTTCGGCTGCTCACCCTCCCTCTTGAGAATACTCAGAAGTCGATCCGAGATATCGCGGACCCTGGCACCAGGGAGGCAACAGACCATCCGGGATTCTGGATCTCTTCCGCAGAACCTCCTATCTGTCCCCTTAATTATTGAATCCCCTATCACAACTGCTCTCCACTTTTCCCTCCTTCCCTTCTGAGCTGAGGGTCCAGTCTCGGTGCCAGAGACGCAACCACTGCAATTTGTCCCTGGTAGGTCGACCCCACCAACAGTATCCAAAACGGTATACATTATTGTTGATGAGAACGGCCACAGGGATGCTCTGATATTCCTGTCTATTCCCCTTCCCTCTCCTGACAGTAACCCAACTACCTGTCTCCTGACTCCTAGGGGTCACTTTCTCCCTGAAACTCCTGTCTATCTCTGCCTTTGCTTCCCGAATGATCCGAAGATCACCCAGCTCCAGCTACAGATCCCTAACACGGTTAGGAAATCCTATTGCATTTCTTTGTTCTACTCTGTATCTCACCAGGAAAAGAAATTCTCAAGTATATGGTGACATTGTAGGTGCCTTGGCGACAAATTTACTTTGTGCTATGAGTACTGCATGCAGATCTGGTTTCCCTGCTTCAGGAAAGATACCGGGTTTACTGTTTTTGAAGAGGCATTTCACCAGGTTGATTCCGGAGAAGTTGGAGCTAGTCAATAAGAAGAGACTGAGTTGCCTGGTACTCGACATGATGGAATTCAGAAGAATGAGCGGAGATGTTAGAGAAACATACAAAACCGCGAAAAGTGATGAATGAGGTGGAGTCGGGAATATTGTCTCCACTGGTCAGTAACACTAAATCTAGGGGATATAGCATCAAGATTAAGATTCAGCGAAATAGATTTAGGATGGAGTTGAGGAGAAACTAGTGAATCTGCGGAATTCTCTGCCCATGGAAGAAGTGGACGTGACTTCATCATGGAATTTTTCAATGATGTTACCAGGAAGTTAGACGTGAAAAGGCAGTAGATATTGTCCCTTTGGGTTCAGGAAGCCCGTTGACAAGGTCCGAAATGGTAAATGGCATTCATCTGAATGGAATTCAAGATGAGGTAGCATATTGAATTAGATATTGTCTATTCTGGAGAAGCTAATGTGTGGTAGCATATGTTGCCTCGGTGCTGGGTCTGTTGTTATTGACCATCTGTATCAAGGATCTTCATGTTACTGTGGTAAATTGGATCATCAAATATGTGGACGACACCAAGATTGGCGGCATATTGGACAGCCAGAAATTTTATCAAAGCTTGCTCTGAGATCTGGACCACTTGGGAAAATAGAATTTAATGCAGACAAATTTTTGGTGTTACAATTTGCGAGAAGAAACAATGGTTGACTTGTAAGGTGGGCGATAGGGCACTGAGGTGTGTGGTCGAATAAAGGGATCTGAGAATACAGATGCATAATTCTATCAACGGTAGAGAGGGATGTAAAAATAGCTTTTGGACCATTGGCCTTCATAAATCAATGTATTGAGTATTGGGGTTGAGGTATTATGTTGAAGTTGTAGAAGGTGTTGGTGAGGTCTAATATAAGGTATTGTTTTCAGTTCTGGTCACCGGTCTACAGGAAATTTACAACATAGCGAAAGAGTCCAGAGAAAATTTAGAAGGATGATGTCAGAACTTGAAGATCTGCGTTATAGGGAAATGTTGAATGGGTGAGTACTTTATTCCGGAGAACATAGAAGAACAGGGAGATCTGATGGAGTTCATCCTACTTGTTCTGATTGTTTCAGGTGAATCCAGCCTGAAATGCTTTGTTGCAGGGTCCTGAAACAGTCGGATGCTTATGCAGCAGGAAAACCGGAACTTCTGTTCATCATATGGATTCTGGTCATCAAGAATCTGTCTCCACTAATTCAGTACCTAGTATGTCACGCACTCTGCCTTGTTGATTCAAGTGCTCATAAGCACCAGACTGCACCATCCCTTCAGGCAGTGTGTTCCATAATGTAATCCTCGGATCAAATTATTCCTCAAATACCCTCTAAACCTCACTGCCCTCGACATTTCAACACAGCCTTGTTTCCTATCGCTCTCCCTACTTTGATATTCCCCTCTTCCTCCTCCATTTTTCTAAGCACTGAGTATCCTGGAATACGAAGTTTCGCAATCCCCGCCTCTGTACAACTACATTATGTTGGATGAAACACTGGAGTCTCCATGAGACATAGAACAACACAAATATCGGCCCATGGTGTCTGCTCCAAACATAACAGTAACTACCCCTATCTCTCTGCTCATGATCTACTCTCTGTATTACTACAAGTGCCACTTGCGAGCGGAAGAGGTAGGAACAGGGTGCATATTAACACGATACTAATGGGATGGTGCAAGAGGGAGTGCTTGAGGTTTATCTATCTCTGAGCTCTTCTCCAGGGCCGGCAGGAGCGGTACAAAGAAGGCAGTTTGTACCTAAACTGGAGGGCACCAATATTTATGCAGGGAAGTTTCCTCCTGCTACCCAGAGTGGGCGTTTAAACTAGAGTTACGGGTGTTGGGAATTAGAGTGGCAGAGCAGCAAGAGGAGAATAACATTCCCTCTAATTTGGTTTTTACAGATATACCTATTCCTCTAAACAGAGATTTGTTACACGGCACTTAAAACTAATGTGATATAAAAGAAAATTCCTGCTGCAGACAAGCATTTCAGTTAGTGCATGGCCGTGGAGCCATGCAACTTAAAGGAACCGTTGTTTTCTGTAATGAAGGAGAGTGCTGAGTGCATTAGCACAACAGCATGCAAGCTATTCAACTGAGTTTTATTGATGACCCGATTTGTTCAATGTGTGAACTCCTCCCATGTGGGATTGTCGAACAGAGTGGATAATGTTAACCCATTAACTGCCACATCATCTCCTCTTCTTGGGAGGAATGAAAGAAAAACTAGGTATTTTCTTCCTGTCTATAGAATTGTATTGAAATGATAGTCAGTGAAATTGAGTGACTGTTCACTTTACCCATTGCACGTAACTTATGATCCTTACCTATACAGTAAAAGAAGAATTGGTAACATCATAATTGCTTTGTCGTTGTTTTAGTAATCACTCAGTCTCTTTGTAATTCTAATTATTTTCTACCAAATCTATTTTTTAGAAAAGTCACATTTTGTGAAAGGTTTTCAACATTGGAAGTGTTTTTTTTAAAGAGACACTAAATCTAATGGAGATCTGAATGGACCTGAATACTCGGGCAAAGTGAGGGAATTATTCTTCCTCTCCAATCATTTGTTTTATGCTATTATGCTACGGAGTATATATCAGTGGTGGAACAGTTGAACGACCATTTCTGGTATAGGTTCTTGGAAATGTTGGAGTGGATGGCGATTATTGAACAGGTGCATCCTCATGATAAGGATCAGCCACACTTTTTCTTCCACAAACTGTTTTGTCGATTTTGAATGCGCACAAGCGCATGTTTTTTCCTCCTAATTTCAGCTGATCATGTTCTGATCGCTCAACAATCGTGGCATATGATCAATGATGTAGGAAAACTTTTATGTAACTGAACTAAACAGCTGTTGGTATCTTCGATGAGGGCAGAGAAAGCTTCCTTCTACTAACATTTGCATGCCATCCAGGACAAAGTGTCTGGTATTGTGAAATGATGTCCAGAGACATGTTATATGTCATAACTGTATTGCATAAGCCTTATTTTGAATCTTTGCTGATGGGGAGGTAGGTCATCCAAGTATTTTGAACTGAGGAGCTAGCAAGTGATTTGTAGACTGTTTCAAGTAGGAATTTAGTGCATATCAATTAGCAGCTGAATCATTCAAAAGGCCAGACGAGAGTAGCGTCTCCTTTTTGATTTAAGCATACGCCTGCTCAGTAGGAGGCAGTGCTCTTAATGGATATGCCTCCAGTTTCCATACACTACTGCGGTTTTACATGAACACTCTCATTAGGCCAAAGGAATAGGCATTTGCTGGGACCTTGCTTGAATTTTTGAAAATAAAGAATGCCAATTTTGGTGGAGAGTGATGAGAATGATTTCTGCTGTTATGTGCCCCAAGTCCAAATATTCCTCTGGGAGAGGAGGTGATGTCATGATTTTTTCACTGCCAAATCTGGACTGAACTTTCCCATCTGGTTTATTATGCCAAGGGAACTCCGGTTCTCCATATTCTTAGATCTCGCCAGGCTGTCTGAATCTGTTTGCGTTGCCTCTGAGGTCAGCTGGTGGCCAAAGTATTTCACATCCAAATTTACAAATTTGCATTTCTTTTTTGTTCTGGGTGAATCCAACAGGTTTCGATTTCACCAAGGTAGCTGCCATTTTTTTTAACATGTTCCTCACCTCAGCCTTCAAAGATGAGCGTGTCATACGTATGACCAGACTCACCTTCCAGTCTCTTCAAAATTTGATTCATCCTCATCGTAGAGAGTTCAGGGGTTGATGAGAAGCCAGTGGGAGTCTCATTGTGTCCATATGTTGAGATGAAGGTTGTGAGCTTCCGTGACTCAGGCTAAGTGGATCTGCCAGAACCCTGAGTTTGCATCTGGTTTGGTAATATATCTTCTCCACCCCACATGCCCAATATCTGCTCTACAGAGGGCAGAACAAACCTCCCACCCTTTTTTGTCTGACTACAGCCTCATTATCCAGGATTTCGTAATCCTGCCAGCAATGACCAGCACACTAATAGAAATATTGGCCCATGGTCTCTCCCAGTATGATTTTTGAAAAGCTCCTGCGTACCAGGCATCCATTAACCTGCAATCGGCCTCTCTTCGTCAACCTCTGCGAGATCCTGTCTAAAGCCTTTAAGATTATTCTGCCCGTTTTTATAATTTTAAAATGTGAACTAGTACAGTAGATTCCGTATAACAGGGACATATTGGGACCGGTACATTTCGGCCCTATTAACCTAACCTTCGTTAAAATAGTTAAAAACGTGTAAAAAAGGTAAACTACCATTTAACTGAGTAACAATTATGGATTTAAGTGAAATACAAACAAATTAGAACTCTACCAATACTACTACTATACCATTAAACTGCAGCTCTAATAGTTATCGACTGAGTATGATGCCACATTATTTGGACTGAGAGTGAGCATATCAGCGCAGAGAGCTTTAAGATATAATTGAGTACCCCCAAACAATTTGTTTGATAATTGGAACCTGCAAATCTTCATTTTCATTGTAATATTCAATGTTCAATATGATTATCAACATCTTCAAACTGTTCATAGGTCCGACGTTGTTGAAGCGGTGAAATCGTTTACATTTTCGTCCCAGCTATTTCTGGCATTTCCAGGGTTGAATGCCTGAAAGTGCAGTGATCAAAACAGTTTTGAAATATCTTATTGCTTATTACTCAGTAACTATCAGTGACAGAAACCACGTAATTTTGTACACCAACAAACACAAGAGACATTATTTCCAAACTGTTTGCTATAAGCTCAATGTAGTATCTAACAGACACACAGCTTACACATAACTGGTATTCGGAAACTGCTCGACGCAGTCTCCGCCATATGGTCTCATATAAATAAAATGGCCATATATTTCCCTGATTTGTCTTGTTCTTCGTCTGTTTTTCCAAATAAGACGTTGTCCCAACTTATGAATTAATTCGTACCTGATTAACCAGAATTCATTGTATTTTGTAACTAACCAATATTGTCATTGTTTCTGAAGTGCACCCGCAGTGCCACTTAAATCTCGTGAGCAGCTGCATTTCCCAACAGGATGTCCAGTGTTGTTCACTCTGCAGTAGGGCCATCAACATATAGTAGGAGAAGACTATCTGCGACACATTTAAATATTTGTCCTATCCAAGCCGTTTGCGCATGCAGGCCGCAATCTGTATGAGAGAAGTTCAAAGTAGATTTCTTATCGAAGTGCAAATATACCACCCTGTGCTTCCCTGAGATTCATTCTTTGACAGACATTCATCGCAGTTATAAAGAAACAGGATTGCATCAATGGAAAACCACACATGATGAAGACGGACAAACAACCATAAGTCCAAAAAATATAGGAAGGTAATACGAAAAATTGGGCCATCCAGTCTGCTCTGGCATGTAATGAACTTCGTCATGGCTTATCTATTTTCCTCTCAGCCCCAATCTCCTACCTTCTACCCGTAACCCTTCGTGCTCAGATACAGTGGCATGCAAAAGGTTGGCCACCCGTTGTCAAAATTTTCTGCTATTGTGCATAGCTAAGCGAGTAAGCGATTTCCAAAAAGCATTAAGTTAAAGATTACACATTTCTTTAGTGTTTCAAACAAGATTACGTTTATATTTCAGTCTTTTACAGTTCCAAAATATCAAAAAAGGAGATGAGCCTGAAGAAAACGTTTGGGCACCCTGCAAGTTCAATACTTAGTAGCATCCCCTTTTGGAAGTAACACAGATTGTAAACGCTTTCTGCAGCCAGCTAAGTGCAATTCGATTCTTCTTTGGGGTATTTCTACCCATTCTTTCTTGCAAAAGGCTTCTAGTTCTGTGAGATTCTTGGGTCGTCTAGTAGGCACTACTCTTTTGTGATCTATCCACGGATTTTCGATGATGTTTAGGTCGGGGTACTCTGAGGGCCATGGCATAACCTTCAGCTTGAGCCTCTTGAGGTAACCCATTGTGGATTCTGAGGTGTGTTTAGGATCATTATCCTGATGTAGAAGCCATCCTGTTTTCATCTTCAACTTTTTTATAAACGGTGTCTCCAGAATTTGTTGGTATTTAATTGAATTCACTTTTCTCTCTGCCGGTGAAATGTCTCCCCGTGCCGCTGGCTGCAACACCAGCCCAAAGCATGATCGATCTATCCCCGTGGTTAGCAGTTTCAGAGGTGTACTTTTCATTAAATTCCGCACCTATTTTTTTTTCTCCAAACATACCTTTGCTTATTGCGGCCAAAAAGTTCTATTTTAACTTCAACAGGACTTGTTTCCAAAATGCATCAGGCTTGTTTATATGTTCCTTTGCAAACCTCTGACGCTGAATTTTGTGGTGAGGACGCAGGAAAGGTTTTCTTCTGATGACACCTCCATGAAGGTCATAACTGTGCAGGTGCCGCTGCACAGTAGAACAGTGCACCACCACTTCAGAGTCTGCTAAATCTTCCTGAAGGAATTCTGCTCTCAAACGGCGGTTTTTATTTGCCTTTCCAGCAATCCTACGAGCAGTTCTCTCGAAACGTTTTCTTGGTCTTCCAGACCACAACTTGACCTCCACCGTTCCTGTTAACTGACATTCCTTAATTGCATTCTGATCTAAAGAAACGGCTAACAGAAAAACACTTTTCCATCTTCTTATAAACTTTTGCTGTTTTGTGGGTATCATTTGATTTAATTTTCAGAGTGCTAGTAAGCTGCTTAGAAGAGCTCATGACTGTTCGTTGTTGGGACATGGTTTGAGGAGTCAGGGTATTGATAAAGCTTCAAATTTGCATCATCTGGCCTCCCCGCCCTTTATATAGGAAATATCATCCACAGATCCATTCCTTCGAGGTGCTTCACATTCGATACGTTTCAAAGAGATACCCACCCCCTTATTCTTCTGAATGCCGTGAGTACCAGCCTAGAGTCATCAATCGGTCCCCATATGGTAATCCTTTCAATCCCGGAATCATACTTACAAACGTTCTCTAATCCCCTCGAATGTCAGCACATCCTTTCTTAGATAGGCAGTCGAAAACTGCTCACAATACTCCAATTGAAGCCTTACAAGTGAATACTATTATCACATTCGTCTTCCTCACCACGAACTCAATCTGCAAATTAACTGCTCCGAGAACTCTCAAGTGCCTTTGCACCTCGTATTGCTTAATGTTCTCTTCATTTAGTCTTTCGACCAAACTGGATGTCATTACACTTCCCAACACTGTATATTGTTACTTATTCATCTATTCCCCTAACCTGGCTAATCCTTCAGCAGCGTCCTAGAAAACTACCTGCCTCTCCACGTATCCTCATTTTCTTTGCAAACTCATCAAGTCTGTCATCCAAATCATTGACATCTAACGCAAAATGAAGCAGTCCCAGCACGGATTCCTTCAAAACAGCACTAGGCACAGGCGGCCAAACAGTATTACCACTCTTTGCCTCCTGCCAAATCAGCCAATGCTCGATCCATCCACCTATCCGGCTATACCACGAGTTTTAGCTTGTTAAGCAGCCATCTCAATAGCATTCTCATAATTCAAGTAGACAGCATTCATCAATTCCCCTTTCTCTATCCTGCTTGTTATTTCATCAAAGAATTCCAACAGAGATGTCAGGCCAGTCTATTGTCAATGTTATCCTGTAAACCCAAAGTCGCATCCTGAACAAACAATCCCAAAATCTTCCCCACCACTGAGGCCTGATAAACGGCCCATAGCTTCCCTTTTCTCTGCCCCTGTCCCGTTTTGAAGAGTGGAGTGACATTTGTAATTTTCCAGTCTTTGGAAGCATTTTATAATTTTGTGATACTTGAAAGATTATACTAATGTCTCCAAAATATGTTTTAGTACCCTGGGCTGTACACTATCTGGTCCAGGTGACGTATCTGCCTTTAGAACTTCACACACTTCTGACTCCTGACTCACTTGAACTGTGTTGTGATCCAAAGCAGCGGTGCGGCAGATGGGAAAGGGTATTCAAATTTTAAAAAATGAGGCTTCAGTTGATAAGACAGGCAGGCAAGGCAGGTAGTAAGGAAGATATGATGGACTAAACTCGTGTTATTTTGATGTAAGGATAAATAGCCTTCAGGAAAATTTATTACAAATGCGCTTTTTTGCTGGTGGGGTATGGGGGATCTTAGTTTGATGCTGGTTACGCGCGGGAGGCGGGAGCTAGAAAAGTCTTTGGGGTTCTCACGGTTAACATTCGTTCATTCTTTTGAGCAATTTAATGTTTTCATGGACGTTTGCAAAGAAAAAGCATTTCAGGATGTATATTGTCCCAATTTCTCTGACATTGAATTGGACCTTTGAACTTTTGAGCCTTCTATCATCAGATTCCTGAAACAGAGGGGATAACATTACTCACTCCCCCTCTGAACAGTGAAGCCATCTGTTTAGTGTGGTGTCACGTTCCCCGTGACCGGGCTACCAAACCAGCAGAAATGGAATGATACGTTGGAGTCTGGTGGTACTGTAACTAAAGGCGTTTATTAGTAAACTGAGTAATACGGTGTCAAACATGCAAATATACATATAAAACAGGTTAGCAATGATAAATACAGAAGTGTAGGAATAAGAATCAAAAACAAGCTCTATCATAATCTAGGGGTAAATGAATAGTCTTAAGATAATGCAGAGTTCAGTTCAGTTCAGTTTCGGTTGAGTTAGTTGCTGTTGTGACGTTGGAGAGAGAGAGAGAGAGAGAGAGAGAGAGAGAGAGAGAGAGAGAGAGAGAGAGAGAGAGAGAGAGAGAGAGATGAGTAGCTGCAGCAGGTAAACCTTCCGTTGTTTTCTTGTTCCGTTGACTGTTGTGGTCATCAATTATGACCCCTCCGTTCCAAGCCAGACCGTTCTTCAGTGGTGGACTCGTTAGCCAGGCGAGGATGAACACACACAAGCCCCCACCGGCCTGGTTTCACACACTGTGAGCTTCGGTCAGACTCCCCCGAATCGATCCTCCAAGCCCCCACCTTCCTGTGGGTGCACAACACTCTTTGAGTGTCCAGTGGCGTGTCTGCCTGTGTCTTTTATCTCCCTCGCCGGGGTACCAGCCATCCATCATTGATCATGTCCATCAAACTGGCCACTCCCTCCTGTCTCAGCAGGTACCTGGCATCACTCTGTTGTGTCAACAAGGATTCACACAAGCAGGCAGGGTCCTTGAAAGTATCTTCAAAAATCAGCGCAGAAGCCGTAATTTAAAATCCTTGTGTCTCTCTCATTATCAGCATGTGTAGCATGGCACCACCCCCCCCCCCCCTTTATCTCTCTCTCTCTCTCTCGCTAGCAGCATTATTCACGGTCAACTCTGGGCCCCATCTCCTCATGGTTTTCTCATCACTCATAACAGTGGTTCGTAAAATATCTTACAGTATGCTGCTTAGTGTCACAGACAGAGTGAGTCGATATTGGATACCGGTAGGACACTTGGAGTCTCCGACACGATAATAGGATTATTAACACAAGGCGTGATCAGATATTTAACCGCAAAGCCCAACAGCCCTCATTGGCCAGTAAAGAAATCTGACGGCTGATGGAGAATGAACAGTGATTATCGGCAACTGAATGAACTCAGCCCTTGATCGCTGCTGCCGTCTTGGTCACAGTGACTACAGTGGAGATAGGAGCTGTTACAGAGGGAAACGAGGTGACTGTGAGACACGACTGACCCATAATGACGTGGGTGCTCTCTAAGGACTCGGCAAACAGGTTGAGAAGGGCAGAGCAAGGCTTCATTGTTGTGTAACTTTGCAGAATGAGCTAATGAGAGCCCTGGGAGAGTCAGCAAGTTGCATAAACGTGTATCCAAACATACTCCCTAGAACGTTGCACAGAAACCATTGAACCTCCTATCCCAGAACACCTCTCCCCTTCCTCGTTACGCAGGGAGTGCCGTATGTACCGCCTGAAGCAAACACAACACATATTTGTGATTTTTTTTTTTTTTGCTGGAAAGCTGGTGTGCAGAGGTGCAAAGCTGCTGCGTGAAACTCAGTCACAGAAATCGCTTTAGAGCAATAAGTCAAGGGGAAATCTTCCCGGAGAAACCATTTGCCTGCATTAGAAAGGGGACTGGCCCATCACGAACATTACAGGCCGACTGTTTCGAGCACCTGCCACAGCAGCAAGAATTGAAATTATTTCTCACTAATGTTTGACACATGCTTAGGTCTATTCATGACAAGTTTTTGTACATAGACTAATCAAGATCTTACTCTGAAGGGATTACTAGTTAATCGGTTGTCGGAGATCTGAAAAGGAATACAATTTGATAATTCATTTCATTTCTCAGATAAGCTGAGTGAAAGACTCGCTGCCAAAGAAGGTGAATCACATATCATATTACCCCCATGCATCATGGCTAATTAAATATATGAATGTACTCTTAAAGGGACAGGTCCGTTCATTAACACTAACCCAGAACATACAGCGGTGGCTGACTGTACTACTACAAGCCTTGTGCAATCTGAACAACGGACATTTACCCCATGTTAACCGATGACCAGAACGATGATCAGTGCTTTGGAACCAGTGGAAGAGGCAAACACTGTAGAAGGCCTCCCAGAGGGAAAGAAAATTATGGTTCATCATTCAAAATTGCCTTGTTTGCAGAGGGAGTTTGTTGCAAATGGAGATCGTGACATTTACTGGTTATCAGTGCAGGGAAAGGCCATCTAGTGTGTTTAAAGAGGGAGACATCGACCAAATCATAATGATTTTAATGTTTTGCGTCCTGGGTCAAGGGCAGGTCATCTGAAATAATAAAATCTCAGAATTCAAAGTTGCTTACCCTCTATATATGTGACCTTTGATGAGGACTGGCTTATGGACCAGTGGTTTTCTTCTCTTGAGATCTATATCAGCTTCTTGGTCTCGCTGACATTGTGAAGGGTTGTTGTTATGACACCACTCAGCCAGATTCACATTCTCCCTTCTATGTGCCGAATCATCAACACCTTTGATTTAGCCAACCACAATACTATCTTCAGCAAACATAAATATGGCATTAGCTGCACAGATATAATGTTACAGCAAATAGAGCAGAGGATCAAACGCACAGCCTTGTGGGGCACTTGTGCTACTGGGGATCGTCGAGGGAATGTTGTTACCAAACTGATCTGGCTAGTGACTGTTCGTGAGGGATTCCAGTATCCAAATGTACAAGGAGGTACTAAACCCAATGTCTTGGAGCTTATTGGTGTATTGGATTATATCAGGTTAAATAAGTTAAATGGCTCAATTCCATGAGATGTTCAATGACATATAGTGCTGTGAGTAGGGGTAAACTGCGGTAAGGATTATGTTAATTGCGGAGAAACCATTTGGCTAAAATGTGGTGATTGTGTAGGGGATAATAGTTCTGTTTATTCAGTGTGTCCTGTGTATAAGAAAGCTATGGAAGTGCAGTGTGTTCTTTTGGAAATGGACTTTTGTTAATCAGTGCCTCTTTAGAAAGTACCGAGGTTTTTGCCAATGTGACCATTTAGTATCCAGAATACATATAGATTCAAACAGTGTGTGAACTTCATGATTTTAAAACAAAGGATTCGTTGATTTTTTATTAAACTTGTCACTTTCAAGGCAGATGTGGCTAATATGTGGTGATTGTAGAGGGGATAATAGCTCTGTTTATTTTATAATTTTAACTTTTTTGTCCTACGTTTTAGTCTCTGCTGTAGTGCAGCACAGACTAAAGGTAGTACAAAAAGTTTAAATTATTTTCAAAGTGGCAGAGAAACATTTAGAAATAAAATACTTAAATCTTGAAGTTATCAATGCTGCTTTACAAGGGGTAACTCGTATACAGACTTCAAAACAAAAGTTATTATTTTGTTCTTTATTCCTACAATGAAATGCTGAATCTTTGTTAGCTAATTGTGTAGAATGAAAAAAAAAAAGATTTACCAAATAAAATTGATGCTACTGTATATGCAGACAGGAAACCTGTTTGAAATCTGGTCTACGTGTTAATATACAATTATATTCGGATGTACAATGTGATTGGAAAATGGGTAATGGACGAAGAGCGGCTACTTTTAAGAACTGAATAGCAGTAGAGTTATGGAAATTGAAGTTGTTTCTCATACCATGTTGATTCAAGTGCTCATCGAGATGCTCTGTAAACAGCTGCATACATCAGCTCCTCAAGAGTGTGTTCCAGATTATAACGTTCCACTACGTGAAGAACAACTTCTCTAAGCCTCTCACTGCTATGCAGAAAGATTTCACCTCTTGTCTGACACATCACTTTCTCTTTCTACAGTAAGAATTGCTGAGCAGAGAAACAAAGCATTTTACCCCAGTCATCCATGGTTATCTGAACTGGACGCAGCTGCCAGAAATTGACCCTGATCCTTCTGTTCCTGTTCCTGTCCTGTAACCAGATATGTGTCTTTAGAATGTTCTAATTATAACCCTTCCTACTACTTCCTGGGAGCCTATTCTGTATATTTGTCACTTTGTGTGAAAAAATTGCCTGTCTCATGTCCTTTAAATATTTTCCCCTCACATTAAACCTTATGCCCCCGACTCTGTAACTAAAAAAATGGCACTGTCTTCTCCCCAACCAGTACCCAATCTCCACATTTAATCACCCATCCCTGTTGTATCCTTCTGACTCTCTCCAGTGCAATCATATTCATCCTGATGTGTGCCATCAGAGGTCTGCTACTATTTTAACCACGGACTAACTAACGTTTTAAAAGCTTCTTCCTAGCTTTTATTATGAGCCGCAGTTTGCGAGGGAACTTTTGCACTGGCTTTTAAAAACCTTCAAAAAAACTTTTAAAAGGATAAAATCAAAGTTCAAAAGTTCAAAGTACATTTATTGTCTAAATATTTATACTGTATACAAATTTGATTCATCTGCTTACAGGCAGCCGCAAACCAACGAAACACAGCGTTCCCTCTGTCCCATTCTCCACTCTTTTCCCACAGCTCGGCAGGTTATTTCTCCTGCAGTACCTGCCCAATTCTTACTTGAACACTCTGATTAGTTGCTCTCACCTTCCCAGATGAGCTCAACTCATTGAGCGATAAAAAGTGAACAGTACAGTACAGGAACAGTCCTCTCAACTGACTGTGTGTGTTTTGTCCGTGATGCCAGTTTAAACTTCATGTTTACCTGCATTTGGTCTGCCACCCCCCCCCCCCCCACCTCGCACCAATGGACTAAATCCATCGAAAGATTTAACCAGCTTAATCCTCTTTGAGAGACCCAACACCAAGTTCTCCTTAATACCAAAACGTCAGAGAAGATCAGCATACCCACTTACTGTTATTGCTCTCCTCCATGTCCTTCTCCTTAGTGAACTCCAATGAATGCAAAGTGCTCAGTTTGTACCTTGCATTCTAACTCTGGCGCCAGGCATAAGCTCACCACTTTGTCCTGGAGTGGTCCTGTCCTTTCGCTGTTGCGTACTGCTGTTTTCATTGCATGCATAAACTGTCTTGAGATTCCCTTTATTTCTACTCACTGAGGGCATTTCCTGGTCACTGTTCATTCTCCTGGTTCACAGCCTAAACTTGCTTCTTGCTTGGTGTATTTTCCTACAAGACCCTGTCCAATTTTAGCTTCGTAAACCTTACATATACCTCCTCTCAAGTTTTAACAAGCTACAGTATTTCTCATCATCTCAAGCCTCTGGGTGTCATCGTCCTTCCCCATTTTCCTCACAAGGACAAGTAAATCCTGAATATTGACTGTCTGACTGTGTGATCTGCACTGGACTTTCTCAATCATTTGAATCCTGGAATGTTCAGCTATTAGTCCTGCTCTTCTCTCAGCCAGATCTCTGTAATGGCTGCATCACCGTGCAATGTACTAATACAGGTCCTATGTACGCCTGTCTTAGCTGTTCTACACCCTGAACTGAAATAAACACACTTCTGCCCTTCGGTGCCACTGTGCTCACTAACGATCTTGATTAACTTTTGGCGTTTTTCGACCTCGTCTCTACATTCCGCTCAATGCGACTTGCTATCCTTCAACTCTAGTTCCCAACACAACCCGCACCCTCCCCCTCCGCATGCCACATGTTAACGCTTCAGGCCAGCTCTAGCAAAATTACCGGTCAGAATATCAGCTCCACCTCAATACGGGTGTAACCCGTCCTCCTTGCACCAGTCTCATTAACCCTGGAAGAGAACCGCATGATATATGTAGCTGATGCCCTCCATCCTGCCCCAGGTTGTTACCCGTACATTGAATTGCACAACTTTACCATTTCTTTCTTCACAAGCATGTAACACCGGAATTAATCGAGAGATCACCACCCGAAATCTCCTACTTCTTATCTGCTTGCTCAAATCCCTAAATTCTCTTTGCAGAACATTGTCTGTCTGCTGTTTGATCTAATAAGGACCACGACTTCTGTCTGATCAGCTTGTCCGTTCAGAATGGTCTTTATCTTCTCAGAGACACGATGTCGCTGGCATGTTGGCAGGAACGCACCATGCTGCAATGTCACTCATTTCCATAGATACTCCTGTCTGTTTCCCCCACCCCTCCCGAAGGAAGATTATCTTACTGCGTTTGATACTTATTCTTTCATTTCTTTTATATTTATGAACTTAGCTGATAGCCTCTTTGTAATGAAAATTGTTTTAAAATTAATTGTTCGATTCAGCTCAGGGTATTTGCATATGAAATCACAGACAATGGAGAAGGCACATGTGTTAACAAAACACTTTAATGGGACACGTACGATTTTAATACAGAAAAACAAACAATTGTCTACAGTAGTAGCAGCACAGAAATTAAAATAATATTTATCATCCATTAAACAAGCCGATCTCACTACTGGAGGACACCACATATTCGACTATGTCAAGCCGCTCGCGCCCTTTCCCTCGCGCCCACTGTAGCGTCATCTCCATGGCACCCTCCCCTCGCCTGCTCTCCTTCGCGCCTTCAGCTCTTGTACTGTCTCCTGCTCGCGCTCACTTTCTCTATCTCTATATCTTTCACAGAGCTACAAGTGACCGTAACTGTACTTTGTCTTCAATTGTAAAAAGGTTAGAATTCTCTTACAGGAAGATAGTTCAAGGAGGCAGTGAGGGGGAGAAGGTACAGGTAGAGAAAAAGGAGGGAAAAAGAGAGTGTAGGAAAGGATGGATTCTGACGAGAGCAGGAGTGGCTGATACAGACGAAAATATACTCCAAGTTCAGGAAGTTATGTCAGAACCGGGAAGCAGTGGTAACAGACATCAGACTTCCAATATAACTCGGAGTCCTGCCATGTGCAGAAGTTCGCTGATGACACGGCCATAGTGCGGTGTGTCAGGAATGGACAGGAGGAGGAGTATAGGAAACTGATACAGGACTTTGTGATATGGTGCAACTCAAACTACCTGCGTCTCAATATCACCAAGACCAAGGAGATGGTGGTGGACTTTAGGAGATCTAGGCCTCATATGGAGCCAGTGATCATTAATGGAGAATGTGTGGAGCAGGTTAAGACCTACAAGTATCTGGGAGTACAGTTAGACGAGAAGCTAGACTGGACTGCCAACACAGATGCCTTGTGCAGGAAGGCACAGAGTCGACTGTACTTCCTAAGAAGGTTGGCGTCATTCAATGTCTGTAGTGAGATGCTGAAGATGTTCTATAGGTCAGTTGTGGTGAGCGCCCTCTTCTTTGTGGTGGCGTGTTGGGGAGGAAGCATTAAGAAGAGGGACGCCTCACGTCTTAATAAGCTGGTAAGGAAGGCGGGCTCTGTCGTGGGCAAAGTACTGGAGAGTTTAACATCGGTAGCTGAGCGAAGGGCGCTGAGTAGGCTACGGTCAATTATGGATAACTCTGAACATCCTCTACATAGCACCATCCAGAGACAGAGAAGGAGTTTCAGCGACAGGTTACTATCGATGCAATGCTCCTCCGACAGGATGAAGAGGTCAATACTCCCCAATGCCATTAGGCTTTACAATTCTACCGCCAGGACTTAAGAACTTTTTAAAAGCTATTATTAATGCTTTTTGAGATAGTGATTTAGATGCATATCATATTTTTACTGAGCTAAGTATTGTATGTAATTAGTTTTGCTACAACAAGTGTATGGGACATTGGAAAAAAGTTGAATTTCCCCATGGGGATGAATAAAGTATCTATCTATCTATCTAACTATCTATCTATCTAGGTTCGCCTCAAGGTTCAATTTAACAGGGCGGGCGTGAGATGCAAAGGGGAGTTTGCCGTTTGCAGCTCTATAGCAACACACACACAATGGAAAAGAGAAAACAGTAATGAACGGTCTCGGCCCGAAACGTCGACAGCTTACTCCTTTCAATAGATAATGCCTGGCCTGCTGAGTTCCTCCAGCATTTTCTGTTTGAAAAAGATTAAACAGAAAACGTTTCGGCCGAATCGCTTTGTCAGGATCTGATATTGCTAATGTTCTTTTGTATTTCGGGCATCCACACATTTTCTCGTGTTTGTTTGTAAATGTTCAGCACATTGTTTCCAAATACCCACAAGTTACGGTATAGAATAGGGAGCTTGAAAACAGCCGAATTGTGATACTTTACAGTATTTATTTATCACGTTTCATGAGTTTGAAAATGTGCCTTACTGGGTACTTCAACGTATTCTTCAGTTCCTCTCGGAACTTGCTCTGAGTTACGGCATAAATACACGTGTTGGTGCAGGAACTGAGAATCTGCAGCATTTCCGATGTGCGTAGTGTGACGTAACGGGGATCCGTGACAGGATCAAAAAAACTTTTTGAAATCCGTCTGTAGATAAAAAATACCACGTATATTCCCCACAACAATATGAAACTACCAGTTATGCTGAAGAGCAAAACGATGGATTTGCGTCGGTTCTCCATCTCCCGGTCCTTGTCATTCTCTCCACTCTTTTGTCCCCGGAGCCCCCTGCGGGCTCGACTGGCCGCTAGAATCCGCCTGACAGTCAGAATATTGAACACCAACATCAGACAGAAAGGGGCACAAGGGTTTAAAATGCTATTAAATATCGTGAATATTAACCATGCGAGAGAGTTTATGTAGCTAGGTGTATACACACAATCCCAGGGAATACCGTCAACTATTTCCCTAGGCCCGAATGCAAAGCTCCAGGGGACAGTCTCCAAACATGTCAGTACACTCACTGTCCCGATAACCAGAGACGCCGTTCTGTCCGTGCAATATTTTGTTTTCAGTTTCTCACAGCAAATAGCCACAAATCGATCGACGGTGAAAGCGACAGTCATCCAGACGGAGGTCGCAGTGCTCGCAGTAAGCAACCAGTCACCGAGTCTGCACACAGGAGTGATTCGAAGAAATGATCGGGGAAAATAAATCTTAGGAGTCCACTTGAGCAGCGGATCCGTTATAGCGACCATGAGATCGGCCGCTGCCATTCCCACCAGGTAGCGAGTGACACATTTGGAGAGACCGCACTTTCCCCGGGACAGGATCACAATCGCCACCAAGTTCGCTGGAAGGGAGACAAGGGAACAGCAAATTAAGAAAATACTGAGCAGAAGCCAATGCAGCAGTTTGAGGGGATCCTGCCATATTTCCGCTTTATTGTTGCATTTAGCCGTGGGAAGGTCGAAAGAGGGCGCAGAGCTGGCGGAGAAAGAGAATAAGTTTACACAGTACAATTAAGTCAACATGATCTGAATACTGATTCCTTAATGATGGCTGAGATGTGTCGTGGCACCTGAAAGCTAAAACCGGGTAACTACTTCCTCAGTGTCAATGCTGGGTGGAACATTTTCTACCGGCGTTGTCTGCGCATTGTCCGGATGAAATGAATAAATCCGGACACTGAAGACCGGACTCTTCCATTAGACAATCACCAACTTCCATAGCGATCCCTGTCAGTGACAGAACAGCTGAAGGACGGAATAATGACAGACAATGCTGGAAATGCTCATCCGGGTAAAACAGGGTCTGTGGAAAAAGGGTTAAAGTATATCTCCTCAAAACTGTTCTCAGAGAGACGCCTGACTCGTGTGTTAACTGGTTTCTATTTCCATACAAGCTACTTGGGACTTAGTGTTTCCACCATTCCCCGTGTTTGTTTCCTATTCCAGCTTTCCATACAAGCTAGACCCAGCATTCCCGAGTTTATATCCTATTCCGGCATTTGCCACCTCACTGACTTTACAACAGAACATTGACTGATTCCAACTGATACAGAGCAGTCGGCACAACCTCATAAACCTAAACGACGCCTGCCACTGAATCCATGACGGCGAAGCAGGGGAAAGAAATTAATCGTCCAGCCGCAAACTCGGTGCTGTAGTCAGATGTCTGTAACAGTGTCAGACGAGGATATAATAGACTACATTTTACAGTATTGATTACTCCGAAGAACCACGTCAGTTGTGTTAATTGGCTCAGCAAAGATTTCATTGTGTCCATCAAGAGCTTTAAATTCAGTCATATCGCACAGTTTTATTAAAAAAAAACCCGAACAGTTTCGTCTTACAACACAGAACTCCGCACATTTGCTAAAGTGGCACTTCCAGCTCATAGTTTGTTTGTTGCACCTCACCCAGAAAATCGCTCACAGACAAATGCAAACAAGCAGATGGTATGATCTCCATGGGCTTTATAAACACAGTATTTTCAAATACAATGCAACTGCTGAAAGATTAAAAGCACAGAGAGCCGAACATCCCCTTATTGATCACAAATGGCTGGGAGAACGTGCATCTCCTGCTCAGCTCCATTGAAGATGATGGATGTGCTGAATTCTTGCAGCGGGTTGTATTTAAATCAGGATCGCAGAATCCAGAATCGCGGTGTTTAGACTCCATTACTGGAATGCGGAACACTGAGACTTACCGGGAATTCCAAAGGCTGAAATAAAAGGATAGTAAACGCCTTCTACTCGCCAGATGACTGGATACACCATTTCAGTGAGAATATGTGATTGCTGTTGGACCTGAACTCACAGCACTGGCAGTCATTTTCAGTTGATGCATTCAAAGTGGCCCTGATTTATACAGAGGATCAGTCTCCAGCGATATTGTTATACGCCTGACTAACTTTCTTATTTACGGTCACTTGAATAAACACTTTAATTTAATTACAACCTCTGATGTAAATCACAAACAGGAGAAAAATTGTAGATGCAGGAAATCCGAGCAACACACACAAAATGCTGGAGGAACACAGTTGGCCCGAAACCTCGAATGCGCAGTTTTCCTTTGATGCTGCCTGGTCTGCTGAGTTCCCCCAGCATTTTGTAACTGTTTCTCTGATGTAACTATCTGGCCGATTGAAGGCAAATATATTAAAATTCTTCGGCATTACCTCAGAACTGACTTATCGGGCAGAAGTAATGCCGGAGCTTTAATTACAATGACTGAGCTTTGTCACGAAGCAGCCACATTTACAGATTTCACATTAATATTTGCTAATAATTCATCAATAGAAAGATTCAGCCGACTCTGACCGACCTCTAATATTTTCATATCTTCAAGACTCTGATACAGTGAGAGAGTGCGGGTTTCATTCTGGACCTACCAGTCTCTGGTAAAGTGTGAGAATGTAGTTTTCATTTTGTACCTGTGAATGTTTGGTACAGCGTGAGACTGTGTGGTTCAATGTGTACCTGTCAGCCTCTGATACATTGTGAATGTGTGCATTTCATTCAGATCCTGTCAGTCTCTGATACAGTGTGAGAGTGTGGGATTCATTCTGTACCTGCCATTGTCTGGTACATTGTGAGTGTGTGGTGTTCATTCTGTACCTATCAGTCTCTGGTACAATGTGAGCATGCGGGGTTCATTCGATACCTGTCAGTCACTCGTACAGAGTAAGTATATGAGGTCTATATAACTGGGGTCACCGGTGCCTTAGCCGCCCTCAGGTCTACCATCTGCTCCTTAATCTTTTTTTTCACATTAAGCGGCAGATGATTCTGCTCGCACCATGTGACAAAGATTTCCACCGTAGCCCTGTACTCAGCGTCATCTCCCTTGCTGATGCATCCAACTTTGGCAGAGTCGTCAGAAAACTTCTGAAGATGGCAAGACTCTGTGCAGTATTTGAAGTCCGAGATGTAGATGGTGAAGAGAATGGGAGACAGGACAGTCCCTCGTGGAGACCCAGTGCTGCTGCCCACTCTGTCTTACCAATGCCTTGTACAATTTTAACATTACATCCCAACTCCTATACTTAATGCTCTGATTTATGAAGGCCAACATACCAAAAGCTTTCTTCACCATCTTATCCACATGAGATTCCACCTTCAGGAAACTATGCACCATTATTCCTAGATCAGTCTGTTCTACTGCACTCTTCAATACTCTACCATTTACCATGTATGTCCTATTTAATCGTCATAGTTTCCATAACTTCCCTACTCGTTTCTTTTACCTTTCACAATTCAAAATCCTTCTCCTCAGTGAATACTGAAGAAAAGAAATTGTTGAAAATGTCGCCCATCTCTTTCGGCTCCACACATAGCTGTCCACTCTGATTCTCTAAGGGACCAATTTTATCCCTCACTATCCTTTTGCTATTAATATAACTGTAGAAATCCTCCGAAATTATTTTCACTTTACATGCCAAAGCAACCTCGCATCTTCTTTTAGCTTTTCTAATTTCATTCTTAAGATTCTTCTTACATTCTTTATATTCCTCGAACACCTCATTTACTCCATGCTGCCTATATTTATTGTAGAAATCTCTCTTTTTCCTAACCAAGTTTCCAATATCCCTTGAAAATCATGGGTCTCACAAACTTTTAACCTTTCCTTTCAACCCAATAGGAACATATAGATTCTGTACCCACAAAATTTCACCTTTAAATAAACACCGTTTCTCCATTACATCCTTCCCATAAAACAAATTGCACCAATCCACTCCTTCTAAATCCTTTCGGATCGCCTCAAAGTTAGCATCTCCAATCAAAAATCTCAAACATGGGTCGAGTCCCATTCTTCTCCATAATTATATTGAAACTAATGGCATTGTGATCACTGGACCCGAAGTGCTCCCCAACACATACCTCCGTCACCTGACCTATTTTATTCCCTAACAGGCGAACCAACAATGCCCCTTCTCCAGTCGGTACCTCTATGTATTTCTGCAAAAAACTATCCTGCACACATTTTACAAACTCCAAACCATCTATCCCTTATGCGGTATGGGCTTTCCAGTCTATGTGTGGAAAATTAAAATCTCCCACAATCACAACCCTGTGCTTACTACAAATATCTGCTATCTTCTGACAAATTTGCTCCCTCAATTTTTGGTCCCCATTAGGTGGTCTATAATACACCCCTATAAGTGTTACTACACCTTTCCCATTCCTCAATTCCACCCAAATAGCTTTCTAGACGAGCCCTCTAATCTACCCTGCCAGAGCACCGCTGAAACATTTTCTCTGACATGCAACGCAGCAGTTCCCGCTCTTGTCCCTCCGATTCTATCACACCTGAAACAATGAAATCCAGGAATATGTAGCTGCCAGTCACAACCATCCTGCAACCATGTTTTACTAATAGCTACAACATCATATTTCCAGGTATTAATTCATGCTCTAAGTTCATCCCCCTTTCTTACAATGTTCCCAGCATTAAAATAAATGCATTTTTAGAAATTCTCCACCGCTTTCTCTTGTTTAGCACTAACAGTACAAAGAACTTTATTGTCTTCTTTTTCTTCCTTCTCCCATACATTTGTTCCTGCACTCTGGTTCCCCTTCCCGCTCATATCTAATTTAATTCCACTGGAGCTTCTCTAGCAAACCTACCTGCAAGAATATTTGTCCCCCACCAGTTCAGATGTAAACCGTCCTGCCGGAAGAGGTCCCACTTTCCCTGGAAAACTGCCCAATTACCTATAAACCTGAAGCCCTCCGTCCTGCACCATGTCTTCAGCCACGTGTTGATCTGCACTTTCTTACTATTTCTAAACCCACCTGAAGTGGCACTGGTAACAATCCTGAGATTGCTATCCTGGAGGTCCTGTCCTTTAACTTGCCAACTAGCTCACGAATCTCACCGTTTAGGACCTCCTCACTCTTCCTACTCACTTCATTGGGCCCTACATTGCCCACGACTTCCGGCTGCTCACCCTCCCTCTTGAGAATACTCAGAAGTCGATCGAGATATCGCGGACCCTGGCACCAGGGAGGCAATAGACCATCCGGGATTCTGGATCTCTTCCACAGAACCTCCTATCTGTCCCCTTAATTATTGAATCACTACTGCTCTCCACTTTTCCCTCCTTCCCTTCTGAGCTGAGGGTCCAGTCTCGGTGCCAGAGACGCAAACACTGCAATTTGTCCCTGGTAGGTCGACCCCACCAACAGTATCCAAAACGGTATACAATATTGTTGATGAGAACGGCCACAGGGATGCCCTGATATTCTTGTCTATTCCCCTTCCCTCTCCTGACAGTAACCCAACTACCTGTCTCCTGACTCCTAGGGGTGACTTTCTCCCAGAAACTCCTGTCTATCTCTGCCTTTGCTTCCCGAATGATCCGAAGATCACCCAGCTCCAGCTACAGATCCCTAACACGGTTAGGAAATCCTATTGCATTTCATTGTTCTACTCTGTATCTCACCAGGAAAAGAAATTCTCAAGTATATGGTGACATTGTAGGCGCCTTGGCGACAAATTTACTTTGTACTATGAGTACTGCATGCAGATCTGGTTTCCCTGCTTCAGGAAAGATACCGGGTTTACTGTTTTTGAAGAGGCATTTCACCAGGCTGATTCCGGAGAAGTTGGAGCTAGTCAATAAGAAGAGACCTAGTTGCCTGGTACTCTACATGATGGAATTCAGAAGAATGAGCGGAGATGTTAGAGAAACATACAAAACCGTGAAAAGTGATGAATGAGGTGGAGTCGGGAATATTGTCTCCACTGGTCAGTAACACTAAATCTAGGGGATATAGCATCAAGATTAAGATTCAGCGAAATAGATTTAGGATGGAGTTGAGGAGAAACTAGTGAATCTGCGGAATTCTCTGCCCATGGAAGAAGTGGACGTGATTTCATCATGGAATTTTTCAATGATGTTACCAGGAAGTTAGACATGAAAAGGCAGTAGATGTTGTCCCTTTGGGTTCAGGAAGCCCGTTGACAAGGTCCGAAATTGTAAATGACATTCATCTGAATGGAATTCAAGATGAGGTAGCAAATTGAATTAGATATTGTCTATTCTGGAGAAGCTAATGTGTGGTAGCATATGTTGCCTCGGTGCTGGGTCTGTTGTTATTGACCATCTGTATCAAGGATTTTCATGTTACTGTGGTAAATTGGATCATCAAATATGTGGACGACACCAAGATTGGCGGCATATTGGACAGCCAGAAATTTTATCAAAGCTTGCTCTGAGATCTGGACCACTTGGGAAAATAGAATTTAATGCAGACAAATTTTTGGTGTTACACTTTGCGAGAAGAAACAATGGTTGACTTATAAGGTGGGCGATAGGGCACTGAGGTGTGTGGTCGAATAAAGGGATCTGAGAATACAGATGCATAATTCTATCAACGGTAGAGAGGGATGTAAAAATAGCTTTTGGACCATTGGCCTTCATAAATCAATGTATTGAGTATTGGGGTTGAGGTATTATGTTGAAGATGTAGAAGGTGTTGGTGAGGTCTAATATAAGGTATTGTTTTCAGTTCTGGACACCGATCTACAGGAAATTTACAACATAGCGAAAGAGTCCAGAAAAAATTTAGAAGGATGATGTCAGAACTTGAAGATCTGCGTTATAGGGAAATGTTGAATGGGTGAGTACTTTATTCCGGAGAACATAGAAGAACAGGGAGATCTGATGGAGTTCATCATACTTGTTCTGATTGTTTCAGGTGAATCCAGCCTGAAATGCTTTGTTGCAGGGTCCTGAAACAGTCGGATGCTTATGCAGCTGGAAAACCGGAACTTCTGTTCATCATATGGATTCTGGTCATCAAGAATCTGTCTCCACTAATTCAGTGCCTAGTCTGTCACGCACTCTGCCTTGCTGATTCAAGTGCTCATAAGCAGCAGACTGCACCATCCCTTCAGGCAGTGTGTTCCATAATGTAATCCTCGGATGAAATTATTCCTCAAATACCCTCTAAACCTCACTGCCCTCGACATTTCCACACAGCCTTCTTTCCTATCGCTCTCCCTACTTTGATATTCCCCTCTTCCTCCTCCATTTTTCTAAGCACTGAGTATCCTGGAATACGAAGTTTCGCAATCCCCGCCTCTGTACAACTACATTATGTTGGATGAAACACTGGAGTCTCCATGAGACATAGAACAACACAAATATCGGCCCATGGTGTCTGCTCCAAACATAACAGTAACTACCCCTATCTCTCTGCTCATGATCTACTCTCTGTATTACTACAAGTGCCATTTGCGAGCGGAAGAGGTAGGAACATGGTGCATATTAACACGATACTAAGGGGATGGTGCAAGAGGGAGTGCTTGAGATTTATCTATCTCTGAGCTCTTCTCCAGGGCCGGCAGGAGCGGTACAAAGAAGGCAGTTTGAACCTAAACTGGAGGGCACCAATATTTATGCAGGTAAGTTTCCTCCTGCTACCCAGAGTGGGCGTTTAAACTAGAGTTACGGGTGTTGGGAATTAGAGTGGCAGAGCAGAAAGAGGAGAATAACATTCCCTCTAATTTGGTTTTTACAGATATACCTAATCCTCTAAACAGAGATTTGTTACACGGCACTTAAAACTAATGTGATATAAAAGAAAATTCCTGCTGCAGACAAGCATTTCAGTTAGTGCATGGCCGTGGAGCCATGCAACTTAAAGGAACCGTTGTGTTCAGTAATGAAGAGAGTGCAGAGTGCATTAGCACAACAGCATGCAAGCTATTCAACTGAGTTTTATTGATGACCCGATTTGTTCAATGTGTGAACTCCTCCCATGTGGGATTGTCGAACAGAGTGGATAAGGTTAACCCATTAACTGCCACATCATCTCCTCTTCTTGGGAGGAATGAAAGAAAAACTAGGTACTTTTTTCCTGTCTATAGAATTGTATTGAAATGATAGTCAGTGAAATTGAGTGACTGTTCACTTTACCCATTGCACGTAACTTATGATCCTTACATATACAGAAAAAGAAGAATTGGTAACATCATAATTGCTTTGTCGTTGTTTTAGTAATCACTCAGTCTCTTTGTAATTCTAATTATTTTCTACCAAATCTATTTTTTAGAAAAGTCACATTTTGTGAAAGGTTTTCAACATTGGAAATGTTTTTTTTAAAGAGACACTAAATCTAATGGAGATCTGAATGGACCTGAATACTCGGGCAAAGTGAGGGAATTATTCTTCCTCTCCAATCATTTGTTTTATGCTATTATGCTACGGAGTATATATCAGTGGTGGAACAGTTGAACGACCATTTCTGGTATAGGTTCTTGGAAATGTTGGAGTGGATGGCGATTATTGAACAGGTGCATCCTCATGATAAGGATCATCCACACTTTTTCTTCCACAAACTGGTTTGTGGATTTTGAATGCGCACAAGCGCATGTTTTTTCCTCCTAATTTCAGCTGATCATGTTCTGATCGCTCAACAATCGTGGTATATGATCGGTGATGTAGGAAAACTTTTATGCAACTGAACTAAACAGCTGTTGGTATCTTCCATGAGGGCAGAGAAAGCTTCCTTCTACTAACATTTGGATGCCATCCAGGACAAAGTGTCTGGTATTGTGAAATGATGTCCAGAGACATGTTATATGTCATAACTGTACAGCATATGCCTTATTTTGAATCTTTGCTGATGGGGAGGTAGGTCATCCAAGTATTTTGAACTGAGGAGGCTGGCAAGTGGTTTGTAGACTGTTTCAAGTAGGAATTGAGTGCATATCAATTAGCAGCTGAATCATTCAAAAGGCCAGACGAGAGCCAGCGTCTCCTTTTTGAATTAAGCATACGCCTGCTCAGTAGGAGGCAGTGCTCATAATGGATATGCCTCCAGTTTCCATACACTACTGCGGTTTTACATGAACACTCCCATTAGGCCAAAGGAATAGGCATTTGCTGGGACCTTGCTAGAATTTTTGAAAATAAAGTATGCCAATTTTGGTGGAGAGTGATGAGAATGATTTCTGCTGTTATGTGTCCCAAGTCCAAATATTCCTCTGGGAGAGGAGGTGATGTCATGATTTTTTCACTGCCAAATCTGGACTGAACTTTCCCATCTGGTTTATTATGCCAAGGGAACTCCGGTTCTCCATATTCTTAGATCTCGCCAGGCTGTCTGAATCTGTTTGCGTTGCCTCTGAGGTCAGCTGGTGGCCAAAGTATTTCACATCCAAATTTACAAATTTCCATTTCTTTTTTGTTCTGGGTGAATCCAACAGGTTTCGATTTCACCAAGGTAGCTGCCATTTTTTTAACATGTTCCTCACCTCAGCCTTCAAAGATGAGCGTGTCATACGTATGACCAGACTCACCTTCCAGTCTCTTCAAAATTTGATTCATCCTCATCTTACAGAGTTCAGGGGTTGATGAGAAGCCAGTGGGAGTCTCATTGTGTCCATATGTTGTGATGAAGGTTGTGAGCTTCCGTGACTCAGGCTAAGTGGATCTGCCAGAACCCTGAGTTTGCATCTGGTTTGGTAATAAGTTTGCTCCACCCCACATGCCCAATATCTGCTCTACAGAGGGCAGAACAAACCTCCCACCCTTTTTTGTCTGACTACAGCCTCATTAACCAGGATTTCGTAATCCTGCCAGGAATGACCAGCACTCTAATAGAAATATTGTCCCCTGGTCTCTCCCAGTATGATTTTTGAAAAGCTCCTGCGCACCAGGCATCCATTAACCTGCAATCGGCCTCTCTTCGTCAACCTCTGCGAGCTCCTGTCTAAAGCCTTTAAGATTATTCTGCCCTTTTTTATAATTTTAAAATGTGAACTAGTACAGTAGATTCTGTATAACAGGGACATATTGGGACCGGTACATTTCGGCCCTATTAACCTAACCTTCTTTAAAATAGTTAAGAACGTGTAAAAAAGGTAAACTACCATTTAACTGAGTAACAATTATGGATTTAAGTGAAATACAAACAAATTAGAACACTACCAATACTACTACTATACCATTAAACTGCAGCTCTAATAGTTATCGACTGAGTATGATGCCACATTATTTGGACTGAGAGTGAGCATATCAGCGCAGACAGCTTTAAGATATAATTGACTACCCCCAAACAGTTTGTTTGATAATTGGAACCTGCAAATCTTCATTTTCATTGTAATATTCAATGTTCAATATGATTATCAACATCTTCAAACTGTTCACAGGTCCGACGTTGTTGAAGCGGTGAAATCGTTTAAATTTTCGTCCCAGCTATTTCTGGCATTTCCAGGGTTGAATGCCTGAAAGTGCAGTGATCAAAACAGTTTTGAAATAACTTATTGCTTATTACTCATTAACTATCAGTGACAGAAACCACGTAATTTTGTACACGAACAAACACAAGAGACATTATTTCCAAACTGTTTGCTATAAGCTCAATGTAGTATCTAACAGACACACAGCTTACACATAACTGGTATTCGGAAACTGCTCGACGCAGTCTCCGCCATATGGTCTCATATAAATAAAATGGCCATATATTTCCCTGATTTGTCTTGTTCTTCGTCTGTTTTTCCAAATAAGAAGCTGTTCCAACTTATGAATTAATTTGTACCTGATTAACCAGAATTCATTGTATTTTGTAACTAACCAATATTGTCATTGTTTCTGAAGTGCACCCGCAGTGCCACTTAAATCTCGTGAGCAGCTGCATTTCCCAACAGGATGTCCAGTGTTGTTCACTCTGCAGTAGGGCCATCAACATATAGTAGGAGAAGACTATCTGCGACACATTTAAATATTTGTCCCATCCAAGCCGTTTGCGCATGCAGGCCGCAATCTGTATGAGAGAAGTTCAAAGTAGATTTCTTATCGAAGTGCAAATATACCACCCTGAGCTTCCCTGAGATTCATTCTTTGACAGACATTCATCGCAGTTATAAAGAAACAGGATTGCATCAATGGAAAACCACACATGATGAAGACGGACAAACAACCATAAGTCCAAAAAATATAGGAAGGTAATACGAAAAATTGGGCCATCCAGTCTGCTCTGGCATGTAATGAACTTCGTCATGGCTTATCTATTTTCCTCTCAGCCCCAATCTCCTACCTTCTACCCGTAACCCTTCGTGCTCAGATACAGTGGCATGCAAAGGTTTGGCCACCCCTTGTCAAAATTTTCTGCTATTGTGCATAGCTAAGCGAGTAAGCGATTTCCAAAAGGCATTAAGTTAAAGATTACACATTTCTTTAGTGTTTCAAACAAGATTACGTTTATATTTCAGTCTTTTACAGTTCCAAAATAACAAAAAAGGAGATGAGCCTGAAGAAAAAGTTTGGGCACCCTGCAAGTTCAATACTTAGTAGCATCCCCTTTTGGAAGTAACACAGATTGTAAACGCTTTCTGCAGACAGTTAAGTGAAATTCGATTCTTCTTTGGGGTATTTCTACCCATTCTTTCTTGCAAAAGGCTTCTAGTTCTGTGAGATTCTTGGGTCGTCTAGTAGGCACTACTCTTTTCTGATCTATCCACTGATTTTCGATGATGTTTAGGTCGGGGTACTCTGAGGGCCATGGCATAACCTTCAGCTTGCGCCTCTTGAGGTAACCCATTGTGGATTCTGAGGTGTGTTTAGGATCATTATCCTGATGTAGAAGCCATCCTGTTTTCATCTTCAACTTTTTTATAAATGGTGTCTCCAGAATTTGTTGGTATTTAATTGAATTCACTTTTCTCTCTGCCGGTGAAATGTCTCCCCGTGCCGCTGGCTGCAACACCAGCCCAAAGCATGATCGATCTATCCCCGTGGTTAGCAGTTTCAGAGGTGTACTTTTCATTAAATTCCGCACCTTTTTTTTTTCTCCAAACATACCTTTGCTTATTGCGGCCAAAAAGTTCTATTTTAACTTCAACAGGACTTGTTTCCAAAATGCATCAGGCTTGTTTATATGTTCCTTTGCAAACCTCTGACGCTGAATTTTGTGGTGAGGACGCAGGAAAGGTTTTCTTCTGATGACACCTCCATGAAGGTCATAACTGTGCAGGTGCCGCTGCACAGTAGAACAGTGCACCACCACTCTAGAGTCTGCTAAATCTTCCTGAAGGAATTCTGCTCTCAAACGCCGGTTTTTATTTGCCTTTCCAGCAATCCTACGAGCAGTTCTCTCGAAACGTTTTCTTGGTCTTCCAGTCCACAACTTGACCTCCACCGTTCCTGTTAACTGACATTCCTTAATTGCATTCTGTTCTAAAGAAACGGCTAACTGAAAAACACTTTTCCATCTTCTTATAAACTTTTGCTGTTTTGTGGGTATCATTTGATTTAATTTTCAGAGTGCTAGTAAGCTGCTTAGAAGAGCTCATGACTGTTCGTTGTTGGGACATGGTTTGAGGAGTCAGGGTATTGATAAAGCTTCAAATTTGCATCATCTGGCCTCCCCGCCCTTTATATAGGAAATATCATCTACAGATCCATTCCTTCGAGGTTCTTCACATTCGATACGTTTCAAAGAGATACCCACCCCCTTATTCTTCTGAATGCCGTGAGTACCAGCCTAGAGTCATCAATCGGTCCTCATATGGTAATCCTTTCAATCCCGGAATCATACTTACAAACGTTCTCTAACCCCCTCGAATGTCAGCACATCCTTTCTTAGATAGGCAGTCGAAAACTGCTCACAATACTCCAATTGAAGCCTTACAAGTGAATACTATTATCACATTCGTCTTCCTCACCACGAACTCAATCTGCAAATTAACTGCTCCGAGAACTCTCAAGTGCCTTTGCACCTCGTATTGCTTAATGTTCTCTTCATTTAGTCTTTCTACCAAACTGGATGTCATCACACTTCCCAACACTGTATATTGTTACTTATTCATCTATTCCCCTAACCTGGCTAATCCTTCAGCAGCGTCCTAGAAAACTACCTGCCTCTCCACGTATCCTCATTTTCTTTGCAAACTCATCAAGTCTGTCATCCAAATCATTGACATCTAACGCAAAATGAAGCAGTCCCAGCACAGATTCCTTCAAAACAGCACTAGGCACAGGCGGCCAAACAGTATTACCACTCTTTGCCTCCTGCCAAATCAGCCGATGCTCGATCCATCCACCTATCCGGCTATACCACGAGTTTTAGCTTGTTAAGCAGCCATCTCAATAGCATTCTCATAATTCAAGTAGACAGCATTCATCAATTCCCCTTTCTCTATCCTGCTTGTTATTTCTTCAAAGAATTCCAAAAGAGATGTCAGGCCAGTCTATGGTCAATGTTATCCTGTAAACCCAAAGTCGCATCCTGAACAAACAATCCCAAAATCTTCCCCACCACTGAGGCCTGATAAACGGCCCATAGCTTCCCTTTTCTCTGCCCCTGTCCCGTTTTGAAGAGTGGAGTGACATTTGTAATTTTCCAGTCTTTGGAAGCATTTTATAATTTTGTGATACTTGAAAGATTATACTAATGTCTCCAAAATATGTTTTAGTACCCTGGGCTGTACACTATCTGGTCCAGGTGATGTATCTGCCTTTAGAACTTCACACACTTCTGACTCCTGACTCACCTGAACTGTGTTGTGATCCAAAGCAGCGGTGCGGCAGATGGGAAAGGGTATTCAAATTTTAAAAAATGAGGCTTCAGTTGATAAGACAGGCAGGCAAGGCAGGTAGTAAGGAAGATATGATGGACTAAACTCGTGTTATTTTGATGTAAGGATAAATAGCCTTCAGGAAAATTTATTACAAATGCGCTTTTTTGCTGGTGGGGTATGGGGGATCTTAGTTTGATGCTGGTTACGCGCGGGAGGCGGGAGCTAGAAAAGTCTTTGGGGTTCTCACGGTTAACATTCGTTCATTCTTTTGAGCAATTTAATGTTTTCATGGACGTTTGCAAAGAAAAAGCATTTCAGGATGTATATTGTCCCAATTTCTCTGACATTGAATTGGACCTTTGAACTTTTGAGCCTTCTATCATTAGATTCCTGAAACAGAGGGGATAACATTGCTCACTCCCCCTCTGAACAGTGAAGCCATCTGTTTTAGTTTGGTGTCCCGTTCCCCGTGACCAGGCTACCAAACCAGCAGAAATGGAATGATATGTTGGAGTCTCGTGGTACTGTAACTAAAGGCGTTTATTAGTAAACTGAGTAATACGGTGTCAAACATGCAAATATACATATAAAACAGGTTAGCAATGATAAATACAGAAGTGTAGGAATAAGAATCAAAAACAAGCTCTATCATAATCTTGGGGTAAATGAATAGTCTTAAGATAATGCAGAGTTCAGTTCAGTTCAGTTTCGGTTGAGTTAGTTGCTGTTGTGACGTTGGAGAGAGAGAGAGAGAGAGAGAGAGAGAGAGAGAGATGAGTAGCTGCAGCAGGTAAACCCGTTGTTTTCTTGTTCCGTTGACTGTTGTGGTCATCAATTATGACCACTCCGTTCCAAGCCAGACCGTTCTTCAGTGGTGGACTCGTTAGCCAGGCGAGGATGAACACACACAAGCCCCCACCGGCCTGGTTTCACACACTGTGAGCTTCGGTCAGACTCCCCCGAATCGATCCTCCAAGCCCCCACCTTCCTGTGGGTGCACAACACTCTTTGAGTGTCCAGTGGCGTGTCTGCCTGTGTCTTTTATCTCCCTCGCAGGGGTACCAGCCATCCATCGTTGATCATGTCCATCAAACTGGCCACTCCCTCCTGTCTCAGCAGCTATCTGGCATCACTCTGTTGTGTCAGCAAGGATTCACACAAGCAGGCAGAGTCCTTGAAAGTACCATCAAAAATCAGCGCAGAAGCCGTAATTTAAAATCCTTGTGTCTCTCTCATTATCAGCATGTGTAGGACGGCACCTCCCCCCCCCTCCCTTTATCTCTCTCTCTCTCTCTCTCGTTAGCTCATAGTTCACGGTGAACTCTGGGCCCCATCTCCTCATGGTTTTCTCATCACTCATAACAGTGGTTAGTAAAGTATCTTACAGTATGCTGCTTAGTTTCACAGACAGAGTGAGTCGATATCGGATACCGGTAGGACACTTGGAGTCTCCGACACGATAATAGGATTATTAAAACAAGGCGTGATCAGATATTTAACCGCAAAGCCCAACAGCCCTCATTGGCCAGTGAAGAAATCTGACGGCTGATGGAGAATGACAAGTGATTATCGGCAACTGAATGAACTCAGCCCTTGATCGCTGCTGCCGTCTTGGTCACAGTGACTACAGTGGAGATAGAAGCTGTTACAGAGGGAAACGAGGTGACTGTGAGACACGACTGACCCATAATGACGTGGGTGCTCTCTAAGGACTCGGCAAACAGGTTGAGAAGGGCACAGCAAGGCTTCATTGTTGTGTAACTTTGCATAATGCGCTAATGAGAGCCCTGGGAGAGTCAGCAAGTTGCATAAACGTGTATCGAAACATACCCCCTAGAACGTTGCACAGAAATCATTGAGCCTCCTATCCCAGAACACCACTCACCTTCCCCGTTACGCGGGGAGTGCCGTATGTACAGCCTGAAGCAAACACAACACCTATTTGTGATTTTTTTTTGCTGAAAAGCTGGTGTGCAGAGATGCAAAGCTGCTGCGTGTAACTCAGTCACAGAAATCGCTTTAGAGCAATAAGTCAAGGGGAAATCTTCCCAGAGAAACCAGTTGCCTGCATTAGAAAGGGGACTGGCACATCCCGAACATGGCAGGCCGACTGTTACGGGCACCTGTCACAGCAGCAAGAATTGAAATTATTTCTCACTAATGTTTAACACATGCTTAGGTCTATTAATGGTAATTTCTTGTACATAGACTAATCAAGATCTTACTCTGAAGGGATTACCATTTAATCGGTTGTCGGAGATCTGAAAAGGAATATAATTTGATAATTCATTTCATTTCTCAGATAAGCTGAGTGAAAGACTCGCTGCCAAAGAAGGTGAATCACATATCATTTAACCCCCAGGCATCATGGCTAATTAAATATATAAATGGACTCTTAAAGCGACAGGTCAATTCATTAACACGAACCCACAACATACAGCGGTGGCTGACTGTACTACTACAAGCCTTGTGCAATCTGAAGAACGGACCTTTACCCCATGTTAACCGATGACCAGAAAGATGATCAGTGTTTTGGCACCAGTGGAAGAGGCAAACACTGTAGAAGGCCTCCCAGAGGGAAAGGAAATTATAGTTCATCATTCCAAATTGCCTTGTTTGCAGAGGGAGATTGTTGCAAATGGAGATCGTGAAATATACTGGGTATCAGTACAGGGAAAGGCCATCTAGTGTGTTCAAAGAGGGAGACATCGACCAAATCATAATGATTTTAATGTTTTGCGTGCTGGGTCAAGGGCAGGTCATCTAAAATAATAAAATCTCAGAATTCAAAGTTGCTTACCCTCTATATATGTGACATTTGATGAGGACTGGCTTATGGAACAGTGGTTTGCTTCTCTTGAGATCTATATCAGCTTCTTGGTCTCGCTGACATTGAGAAAGGTTGTTGTTATGACACCACTCAGCCAGATTCACATTCTCCCTCTTATGTGCCGAATCATCACCACCTTTGATTTAGCCAACCACAGTGCTATCTTCAGCAAACTTAAATATGGCATTAGCTGCACAGATATAATGTTACAGCAAATAGAGCAGAGGATCAAGCGCACAGCCTTTTGGGGCACTTGTGCTACTGCGGATCGTCGAGGGAATGTTGTTACCAAACTGATCTGGCTGGTGACTGTTCGTGAGGGATTGCAGTATCCAAATGTACAAGGAGGTACTAAGCCCAATGTCTTAGAGCTTATTGGTGTATTGGATTAAATCAGGTTAAATTAGTTAAATGGCTCAATTCCATGAGATGTTAAATGACATATAGTGCTGTGAGTAGGGGTAAACTGCGGTAAGGATTATGTTAATTGTGGAGTAACCATTTGGCTAAAATGTTGTGATTGTATAGGGGATAATAGTTCTGTTTATTCAGTGTGTCCTGCGTATAAGAAAGCTATGGAAGTGCAGTGTGTTCTAGTGGAAATTGGCATTTCTTATTCAGTGGCTCTTTAGAAAGTACAGAAGATTTTACCAATGCGACCATTTAGTATCCAGAATACATATAGATTCAAACAATGTGTGAACTTCATGATTTTAAAACAAAGGATTCGTTGATTTTTGCAGCACAGACTAAAGGTAGTACAAAAAGTTTAAATTATTTTCAAAGTGGCAGAGAAACATTTAGAAATAAAATACTTAAATCTTGAAGTTATCAATGCTGCTTTACAAGGGGTAACTCGTATACAGACTTCAAAACAAAAGTTATTATTTTTTTCTTTATTCCTACAATGAAATGCTGAATCTTTGTTAGCTAATTGTGTAGAATGAAAAAAAAAAAGATTTACCAAATAAAATTGATGCTACTGTATATGCAGACAGGAAACCTGTTTGAAATCTGGTCTACGTGTTAATATACAATTATATTCGGATGTACAATGTGATTGGAAAATGGGTAATGGACGAAGAGCGGCTACTTTTAAGAACTGAATAGCAGTAGAGTTATGGAAATTGAAGTTGTTTCTCATACCATGTTGATTCAAATCCTCATCGAGATGCTCTGTAAACAGCTGCATACATTACCTCCTCAAGAGTGTGTTCCAGATTATAACGTTCCACTACGTGAAGAACAACTTCTCTAAGCCTCTCACTGCTATGCAGAAAGATTTCACCTCTTGTCTGACACATCACTTTCTCTTTCTACAGTAAGAATTGCTGAGCAGAGAAACAAAGCATTTTACATCAGTCATCCATGGTTATCTGAACTGGACGCAGCTGCCAGAAATTGACCCTGATCCTTCTGTTCCTATTCCTGTCCTGTAACCAGATATGTGTCTTTAAAATGTTCTAATTATAACCCTTCCTACTACTTCCTGGGAGCCTATTCTGTATATTTGTCACTTTGTGTGAAAACATTGCCTGTCTCATGTCCTTTAAATATTTTCCCCTCACATTAAACCTTATGCCCCCGACTCTGTAACTAAAAAAATGGCACTGTCTTCTCCACAACCAGTACCCAATCTCCACATTTAATCACCCATCCCTGTTGTATCCTTCTGACTCTCTCCAGTGCAATCATATTCATCCTGATGTGTGCCATCAGAAGTCTGCTACTATTTTAACCACGGACTAACTAACGTTTTAAAAGCTTCTTCCAAGCTTTTATTATGAGCCGCAGTTTGCGAGGGAACTTTTGCATTGGCTTTTAAAAACCTTCAAAAAAGCTTTTAAAAGGATAAAATCAAAGTTCAAAAGTTCAAAGTACATTTAGTGTCTAAATATTTATACTGTATACAAATTTGATTCATCTGCTTACAGGCAGCCGCAAAGCAACGAAGCACAATAGAACCCATTAAGTAAAGAAGACCGCCAAACACCCACTGTGCGTAAAAAAAGCAGATCGTGCAAACTATAAAATTAAGCAAATAACGTTAAGAACTGCATTTCTCGATAGTAAGTCCACAGCTATGAAACCAGATATCAGTGCAGACGATTTAGGAGTCCGTTAGTAGCTGGCCAGCGCAGTGATGAGGAAAACTCACAGAGCAGTGAACTCAACTGCCCCGTCCCTAGTCTCCAGTCACAAAATTATGACCTTTCAGTTTTGGCCAGGTACTTAAACTTTCCAAACCTCGTGTCGTTCCATGTCTTTGTTCCCGGGCTCTGCCGCTTCACAACACTTTCAACCATCTTAATCCTGAATGCAACGAAAAGTAAGCAGTAAGAACAGAAATTATGACATATCAAGATCAGCTAGCCAGTAACATAAAGAGTAATCCAAACTACTTATTTTTCAGATCTGCAGTATAAACAGGACAAGAGAGGCAAGAGTGGATATCAGCCATTGTCTGAAAGTGAAGAGTGTCAGAGGGCAGAAGTGTGTGAGTTGTTATTACTACTGAGAAGTTACTTAGTAAACTGAAAGGTTTGCAGTTAGATAAGTGTCACCTGTTAGCTGAAGAGATTGTAGAGAAATTGGTAATGACCGTCTTAGAATCAATAAATTGTGGAATTGTTCCAGAGGACTGGAAAATTGCAAATATTCGGTTACACTTTAAGAAGAGTGGCAGGCAAAAAAAGGAAAATGATATGATAGTTCGCCAAGTTTCAGTCCTTGCAAGTGTTGGCGTCCAGTATTAAAGATGAGATTTCAGGCTACTTTGAGGCATATGATAACATAGGCCTATCAGCATGGATTCCTGAAGGGCAAATCTTGCTTCAAAAATCTGCTGGAATTCTTGCCTAACAAATCTGTTAAATTTTTTGAGGAAGCAACAGGGATGACAAACAAAGGAAAATCAGTGGATGTTGATATTACAGGAGACATGGCAGCATGAAAAGAATATTAGCTGATGGGCTGGAGGTAAAGAATGGTAACACAGGGGACCTTTTCAGATTGGCTGTCTGTGACTAGTTGTGTACCAGCGGTCCAGCTTTGGGGCCAGATCTTTGCACGTTATTTGTCAATCATTTGGACGGCATATTTGAGAACTTTGTGCTTACATATGCTAACGATACGATGACAGATCGACTTTTGAGGAAGGAGGGAGTTTCACAAGGAATTTGACAGACTAGGAGAGGGATTAAGTTGCAGATAGAATACGGGGGGTGATTGATAGGTTCGTGGCCAAAGGTAGATGAGTCTACCTTAACTCCTGGTACAACGTTCCCTCTGTCCCATTCTCCACTCTTTTCCTACAGCTCGGCAGGTTATTTCTCCTGCAGTACCTGCCCAATTCTTACTTGAACACTCTGATTAGTTGCTCTCACCTTCCCAGATGAGCTCAACTCATTGAGGGATAAAAAGTGAACAGTACAGTACAGGAACAGTCCTCTCAACTCACTATGTGTGTTTTGTCCGTGATGCCAGTTTAAACTTCATGTTTACCTGCATTTGGTCTGCCACCCCCCCCCCCCCACCTCGCACCAATGGACTAAATCCATCGAAAGATTTAACCAGCTTAATCCTCTTTGAGAGACCCAACACCAAGTTCTCCTTAATACCAAAACGTCGGAGAAGATCAGCATATCCACTTACTGTTATTGCTTTCCTCCATGTCCTTCTCCTTAGTGAACTCCAATGAATGCAAAGTGCTCAGTTTGTACCTTGCATTCTAACTCTGGCGCCAGGCATAAGCTCACCTCTTTGTCCTGGAGTGGTCCTGTCCTTTCGCTGTTGCGTACTGCTGTTTTCATTGTATGCATAAACTGTCTTGAGATTCCCTTTGTTTCTACTCACTGAGGACATTTCCTGATCACTGTTCATTCTCCTGGTTCACAGCCTAAACTTGCTTCTTGCTTGGTGTATTTTCCTACAAGACCCTGTCCAATTTTACCTGCGTAAACCTTACATATACCTCCTCTCAAGTTTTAACAAGCTACAGTATTTCTCATCATCTCAAGCCTCTGGATGTCACCGTCCTTCCCCATTTTCCTCACAAGGACAAGTAAATCCTGACTATTGACTGTCTGACTGTGTGATCTGCACTGGACTTTCTTAATCATTTGAATCCTGGAATGTTCTGCTATTAGTCCTGCTCTTCTCTCAGCCAGATCTCTGTAATGGCTGCATCACCGTGCAATGTACTAATCCAGGTCCTACGTACGCCTGTCTTAGCTGTTCTACACCCTGAACTGAAATAAACACACTTCTGCCCTTCGGTGCCACTGTGCTCACTAACGATCTTGATTAACTTTTGGCGTTTCTCGACCTCGTCTCTACATTCCGCTCAATGCGACTTGCTATCCTCCAACTCTAGTTCCCAACACAACCCGCACCCTCCCCCTCCGCATGCCACATGTTAACGCTTCAGGCCAGCTCTAGCAAAATTACCGGTCAGAATATCAGCTCCACCTCAATACGGGTGTAACCCGTCCTCCTTGCACCAGTCTCATTAACCCTGGAAGAGAACCGCATGATATATGTAGCTGATGCCCTCCATCCTGCCCCAGGTTGTTACCCGTACATTGAATTGCACAACTTTACCATTTCTTTCTTCACAAGCATGTAACACCGGAATTAATCGAGAGATCACCACCCGAAATCTCCTACTTCTTATCTGCTTGCTCAAATCCCTAAATTCTCTTTGCAGAACATTGTCTGTCTGCTGTTAGATCAAATAAGGACCACGACTTCTGTCTGATCAGCTTGTCCGTTCAGAATGGTCTGTACCTTCTCAGATACTCGCTGTTGCTGATTGCACCATGCTGCAATCTCGCTCATTTCCATAGATACTCCTGTCTGTTTCCCCCACCCCTCCCAAAGGAAGATTATCTTACTGCATTTGATACTTATTATTTCATTTCTTTTATATTGATGAACTTAGCTGATAGCCTCTTTGTAATGAAAATTGTTTTAAAATTAATATTTCGATTCAGCTCAGGGTATTTGCATATGAAATCACAGACAAAGGAGAAGGCACATGTGTTAACAAAACACTGTAATGGGACAGGTACGATTTTAATACAGAAAAACAAACAATTGTCTACAGTAGTAGCAGCACAGAAATTAAAATAATATTTATCATCCATTAAACAAGCCGATCTCACTACTGGAGGACACCACATATTCGACTATGTCAAGCCGCTCGCGCCCTTTCCCTCGCGCCCACTGTAGCGTCATCTCCATGGCACCCTCCCCTCGCCTGCTGTCCTTCGCGCCTTCAGCTCTTGTACTGTCTGCTGCTCGCGCTCACTTTCTCTATCTCTATATCTTTCACAGAGCTACAAGTGACCGTAAAGGTAGTTTGTCTTCAATTGTAAAAAGGTTAGAATTCTCTTACAGGAAGATAGTTCAAGGAGGCTGTGAGGGGGAGAACGTACAGGTAGAGAAAAAGGAGGGAAAACGAGAGTGTAGGAAAGGATGGATTCTGACGAGAGCAGGAGTGGCTGATACAGACGAAAATATACTCCAAGATCAGGAAGTTATGTCAGAACCGGGAAGCAGTGGTAACAGGTTCGCCTCAAGGTTCAACTTAACAGGGCGGGCCTGAGATGCAAAGGGGAGTTATCTGGGATCTCAGTGATGCCTTCGGGATCTGCTATAAACAGCCGTTTGCAGCTCTATGGCAACACACACACACAATGGAAAAGAGAAAACAGTAATGAAAGGTCTCGACCCGAAACGTCGACAGCTTACTCCTTTCTATAGATGATGCCTGGCCTGCTGAGTTCCTCCAGCATTTTCTGTTTGAAAAAGATTAAACAGAAAACGTTTCGGCCGAATCGCTCTGTCAGGATCTGATATTGCTTTTGTTCTTTTGTATTTCGGGCAACCGCACATTTTCTCGTGTTTGTTTGTAACTGTTCAGCACATTGTTTCCAAATACCCACAAGTGACGGTATAGAATAGGGAGCTTGAAGACAGCCGAATTGTGATACTTTACAGTATTTATTTATCATGTTTCATGAGTTTGAAAATATGCCTTACTGGGTACTTCACCGCATTCTTCAGTTCCTCTCGGAACTTGCTCTGAGTTACGGCATAAATACACGTGTTGGTGCAGGAACTGAGAATCTGCAGCATTTCCGATGTGCGTAGTGTGACATAACGGGGATCCGTGACAGAATCAAAAAAACTTTTTGAAATCCGTCTGTAGACAAAAAATACCACGTATATTCCCCACAACAAAATGAAACTACCAGTTACGCTGAAGAGCAAAACGATGGATTTGCGTCGGTTCTCCATCTCCCGGTCCTTGTCATTCTCTCCACTCTTTTGTCCCCGGAGCCCCCTGCGGGCTCGACTGGCCGCTAGAATCCGCCTGACAGTCAGAATATTGAACACCAACATCAGACAGAAAGGGGCACAAGGGTTTAAAATGCGATGAAATATCGTGAATATTAACCATGCGAGAGAGTTTATGTAGCTCGGTGTATACACACAATCCCAGGGAATACCGTCAACTATTTCCCTAGGCCCGAATGCAAAGCCCCAGGGGACAGTCTCCAAACATGTCAGTACACTCACTGTCCCGATAACCAGAGACGCCGTTCTGTCCGTGCAATATTTTGTTTTCAGTTTCTCACAGCAAATAGCCACAAATCGATCGACGGTGAAAGCGACAGTCATCCAGACTGAGGTCGCAGTGCTCGCAGTAAGCAACCAGTCACCGAGTCTGCACACAGGAGTGATTCGAAGAAATGATCGGGGAAAATAAATCTTAGGAGTCCACTTGAGCAGCGGATCCGTTATAACTACCATGAGATCGGCCGCTACCATTCCCACCAGGTAGCGAGTGACACATTTGGAGAGACCGCACTTTCCCCGGGACAGGATCACAATCGCCACCAAGTTCGCTGGAAGGGAGACAAGGGAACAGCAAATTAAGAAAATACTGAGCAGAAGCCAATGCAGGAGTTTGAGGGGATCCTGTAATATTTCCGCTTTATTGTTGCATTTAGCCGTGGGAAGGTCGAAAGAGGGCGCAGAGCTGGCGGAGAAAGAGAAAAAGTTTACACAGTACAATTAAGTCAACATGATCTGAATACTGATTCCGTAATGATGGCTGAGATGTGTCGTGGCACCTGAAAGCTAAAACCGGGTAACTACTTCCTCAGTGTCAATGCTGGGTGGAACATTTTCTACCGGCGTTGTCCGCGTATTGTCCGGATGAAATGAAAAAATCCGGACACTGATGGCCGGACTCTTCCATTAGACAATCACCAACTTCCATAGCGATCCCTGTCAGTGACAGAACACCTGAAGGACGGAATAATGACAGACAATGCTGGAAATGCTCATCCAGGTATAACAGGGTCTGTGGAAAAAGAGTTAAAGTATATCTCCTCAAAACTGTTCTCAGAGAGACGCCTGACTCGTGTGTTAACTGGTTTCTCTTTCCATACAAGCTACTTGGGACTTAGTGTTTCCAGCATTCACCGAGTTTGTTTCCTATTCCTGCTTTCCATACAAGCTAGACCCAGCATTCCCGAGTTTATATCCTATTCCAGTATTTGCCACCTCACTGACTTTACAACAGAAAATTGACTGATTCCAACAGATACAGAGGAGTCGGCACAACCTCATAGACCTAAACGACGCCTGCCACTGAATCCATGACGGCGAAGCAGTGGAGAGAAATTAATCGTCCAGCAGCAAACTCGGTGCTGTAGTCAGATGTCTGTAACAGTGTCAGAAGAGGATATAATAGACTACATTTTACAGTATTGATTACTCCGAAGAACCACGTCAGTTGTGTTAATTGGCTCAGCAAAGATTTCATTGTGTCCATCAAGAGCTTTAAATTCAGTCATATCGCACAGTTTTATTAAAAAAAACCCGAAGAGTTTCGTCTTACAACACAGAACTCCGCACATTTGCTAAAGTGGCACTACCTGCTCATAGTTTGTTTGTTGCACCTCACCCAGAAAATCGCTCACAGACAAATGCAAACAAGCAGATGGTATGATCTCCATGGGCTTTATAAACACAGTATTTTCAAATGCAATGCAACTGCTGAAAGATTAAAAGCACAGAGAGCCGAACATCCCCTTATTGATCACAAATGGCTGGGAGAACGTGCATCTCCTGCTCAGCTCCATTGAAGATGATGGATGTGCTGAATTCTTGCAGCGGGTTGTATTTAAATCAGGATCGCAGAATCCAGAATCGCGGTGTTTAGACTCCATTACTGGAATGCGGAACACTGAGACTTACCGGGAATTCCAAAGGCTGAAATAAAAGGATAGTAAACGCCTTCTACTCGCCAGATGACTGGATACACCATTTCAGTGAGAATATGTGATTGCTGTTGGACCTGAACTCACAGCACTGGCAGTCATTTTCAGTTGATGCATTCAAAGTGGCCCTGATTTATACAGAGGATCAGTCTCCAGCGATATTGTTATACGCCTGACTAACTTTCTTATTTACGGTCACTTGAATAAACACTTTAATTTAATTACAACCTCTGATGTAAATCACAAACAGGAGAAAAATTGTAGATGCAGGAAATCCGAGCAACACACACAAAATGCTGGAGGAACACAGTTGGCCCGAAACCTCGAATGCGCAGTTTTCCTTTGATGCTGCCTGGTCTGCTGAGTTCCCCCAGCATTTTGTAACTGTTTCTCTGATGTAACTATCTGGCCGATTGAAGGCAAATATATTAAAATTCTTCGGCATTACCTCAGAACTGACTTATCGGGCAGAAGTAATGCCGGAGCTTTAATTACAATGACTGAGCTTTGTCACGAAGCAGCCACATTTACAGATTTCACATTAATATTTGCTAATAATTCATCAATAGAAAGATTCAGCCGACTCTGACCGACCTCTAATATTTTCATATCTTCAAGTCTCTGATACAGTGAGAGAGTGCGGGTTTCATTCTGGACCTACCAGTCTCTGGTAAAGTGTGAGAATGTAGTTTTCATTTTGTACCTGTGAATGTTTGGTACAGCGTGAGACTGTGTGGTTCAATGTGTACCTGTCAGCCTCTGATACATTGTGAATGTGTGCATTTCATTCAGATCCTGTCAGTCTCTGATACAGTGTGAGAGTGTGGGATTCATTCTGTACCTGCCATTGTCTGGTACATTGTGAGTGTGTGGTGTTCATTCTGTACCTATCAGTCTCTGGTACAATGTGAGCATGCGGGGTTCATTCGATAACTGTCAGTCACTCGTACAGAGTAAGTATATGAGGTCTATATAACTGGGGTCACCGGTGCCTTAGCCGTCCTCAGGTCTACCATCAGCTCCTTAATCTTTTTTTTCACATTAAGCGGCAGATGATTCTGCTCGCACCATGTGACAAAGATTTCCACCGTAGCCCTGTACTCAGCGTCATCTCCCTTGCTGATGCATCCAACTTTGGCAGAGTCGTCAGAAAACTTCTGAAGATGGCAAGACTCTGTGCAGTATTTGAAGTCCGAGATGTAGATGGTGAAGAGAATGGGAGACAGGACAGTCCCTCGTGGAGACCCAGTGCTGCTGCCCACTCTGTCTTACCAAAGCCTTGTACAATTTTAACATTACATCCCAACTCCTATACTTAATGCTCTGATTTATGAAGGCCAACATACCAAAAGCTTTCTTCACCGTCTTATCCACATGAGATTCCACCTTCAGGGAACTATGCACCATTATTCCTAGATCAGTCTGTTCTACTGCACTCTTCAATACTCTACCATTTACCATGTATGTCCTCTTAATCGTCATAGTTTCCATAACTTCCCTACTCGTTTCTTTTACCTTTCACAATTCAAAATCCTTCTCCTCAGTGAATACTGATGAAAAGAAATTGTTGAAAATGTCGCCCATCTCTTTCGGCTCCACACATAGCTGTCCACTCTGATTCTCTAAGGGACCAATTTTATCCCTCACTAACCTTTTGCTATTGATATAACTGTAGAAATCCTCCGAAATTATTTTCACTTTACTTGCCAAAGCAACCTCGTATCTTCTTTTAGCTTTTCTAATTTCATTCTTAAGAATCTTCTTACATTCTTTATATTCCTCGAACACCTCATTTACTCCATGCTGCCTATATTTATTGTAGAAATCTCTCTTTTTCCTAACCAAGTTTCCAATATCCCTTGAAAATCATGGGTCTCTCAAACTTTTAACCTTTCCTTTCAACCCAATAGGAACATAAAGATTCTGTACCCACAAAATTTCACCTTTAAATAAACACCATTTCTCTACTACATCCTTCCCATAAAACAAATTGCCCCAATCCACTCCTTCTAAATCCTTTCGGATCACCTCAAAGTTAGCATCTCCAATCAAAAATCTCAAACATGGGTCGAGTCCCATTCTTCTCCATAATTATATTGAAACTAATGGCATTGTGATCACTGGACCCGAAGTGCTCCCCAACACATACCTCTGTCACCTGACCTATTTTATTCCCTAACAGGCGAACCAACAATGCCCCTTCTCCAGTCGGTACCTCTATGTATTTCTGCAAAAAAACTATCCTGCACACATTTTACAAACTCCAAACCATCTATCCCTTATACAGTATGGGCTTTCCAGTCTATGCGTGGAAAATTAAAATCTCCCACGATCACAACCCTGTGCTTACTACAAATATCAGCTATCTTCTGACAAATTTGCTCCCTCAATTTTTGGTCCCCATTAGGTGGTCTATAATACACCCCTATAAGTGTTACTACACCTTTCCCATTCCTCAATTCCACCCAAATAGCTTTCTAGACGAGCCCTCTAATCTACCCTGCAGAGCACCGCTGAAACATTTTCTCTGACATGCAACGCAGCAGTTCCCCCTCTTGTCCCTCCGATTCTATCACACCTGAAACAACGAAATCCAGGAATATGTAGCTGCCAGTCACAACCATCCTGCAACCATGTTTTACTAATAGCTACAACATCATATTTCCAGGTATTAATTCATGCTCTAAGCTCATCCCCCTTTCTTACAATGTTCCCAGCATTAAAATAAATGCATTTTTAGAAATTCTCCACCTCTTTCTCTTGTTTATCACTAACAGTACAAAGAACTTTATTGTCTTCTTTTTCTTCCTTCTCCCATACATTTGTTCCTGCACTCTGGTTCCCCTTCCCGCTCATATCTAATTTAATTCCACTGGAGCTTCTCTAGCAAACCTACCTGCAAGAATATTTGTCCCCCACCAGTTCAGATGTAAACCGTCCTGCCGGAAGAGGTCCCATTTTCCCTGGAAAACTGCCCAATTATCTATAAACCTGAAGCCCTCCGTCCTGCGCCATGTCTTCAGCCACGTGTTGAACACTGAGAAGTCGATCCGAGATATCGCGGACCCTGGCACCAGGGAGGCAACAGATCATCCGGGATTCTGGATCTCTTCCACAGAACCTCCTATCTGTCCCCTTAATTATTGAATCCCCTATCACTACTGCTCTCCACTTTTCCCTCTTTCCCTTCTGTGCTGAGGGTCCAGTCTCGGTGCCAGAGACGCAACCACTGCAATTTGTCCCTGGTAGGTCGACCCCACCAACAGTATCCAAAACGGTATACAATATTGTTGATGAGAACGGCCACAGGGATGCTCTGATATTCTTGTCTATTCCCCTTCCCTCTCCTGACAGTAACCCAACTACCTGTCTCCTGACACCTAGGGGTGACTTTCTCCCTGAAACTCCTGTCTATCTCTGCCTTTGCTTCCCGAATGTTCCGAAGATCACCCTGCTCCAGCTACAGATCCCTAACACGGTTAGGAAATCCTATTGCATTTCTTTGTTCTACTCTGTATCTCACCAGGAAAAGAAATTCTCAAGTATATGGTGACATTGTAGGTGCCTTGGCGACAAATTTACTTTGTACTATGAGTACTGCATGCAGATCTGGTTTCCCTGCTTCAGGAAAGATACCGGGTTTACTGTTTTTGAAGAGGCATTTCGCCAGGTTGATTCCGGAGAAGTTGGAGCTAGTCAATAAGAAGAGACTGAGTTGCCTGGTACTCTACATGATGGAATTCAGAAGAATGAGCGGAGATGTTAGAGAAACATACAAAACCGTGAAAAGTGATGAATGAGGTGGAGTCGGGAATATTGTCTCCACTGGTCAGTAACACTAAATCTAGGGGATATAGCATCAAGATTAAGATTCAGCGAAATAGATTTAGGATGGAGTTGAGGAGAAACTAGTGAATCTGCGGAATTCTCTGCCCATGGAAGAAGTGGACGTGACTTCATCATGGAATTTTTCAGTGATGTTACCAGGAAGTTAGACGTGAAATGGCAGTAGATGTTGTCCCTTTGGGTTCAGGAAGCCCGTTGACAAGGTCCGAAATGGTAAATGGCATTCATCTGAATGGAATTCAAGATGAGGTAGCAAATTGAATTAGATATTGTCTATTCTGGAGAAGCTAATGTGTGGTAGCATATGTTGCCTCGGTGCTGGCTCTGTTGTTATTGACCACCTGTATCAAGGATCTTCATGTTACTGTGGTAAATTGGATCATCAAATATGTGGACGACACCAAGATTGGCGGCATATTGGACAGCCAGAAATTTTATCAAAGCTTGCTCTGAGATCTGGACCACTTGGGAAAATAGAATTTAATGCAGACAAATTTTTGGTGTTACACTTTGCGAGAAGAAACAATGGTTGACTTATAAGGTGGGCGATAGGGCACTGAGGTGTGTGGTCGAAGAAAGGGATCTGAGAATACAGATGCATAATTCTATCAACGGTAGAGAGGGATGTAAAAATAGCTTTTGGACCATTGGCCTTCATAAATCAATGTATTGAGTATTGGGGTTGAGGTATTATGTTGAAGTTGTAGAAGGTGTTGGTGAGGTCTAATATAAGGTATTGTTTTCAGTTTTGGTCACCGATCTACAGGAAATTTACAACATAGCGAAAGAGTCCAGAGAAAATTTAGAAGGATGATGTCAGAACTTGAAGATCTGCGTTATAGGGAAATGTTGAATGGGTGAGTACTTTATTCCGGAGAACATAGAAGAACAGGGAGATCTGATGGAGTTCATCCTACTTGTTCTGATTGTTTCAGGTGAATCCAGCCTGAAATGCTTTGTTGCAGGGTCCTGCAACAGTCGGATGCTTATGCAGCTGGAAAACCGGAACTTCTGTTCATCATATGGATTCTGGTCATCAAGAATCTGTCTCCACTAATTCAGTGCCTAGTCTGTCACGCACTCTGCCTTGCTGATTCAAGTGCTCATAAGCAGCAGATTGCACCATCCCTTCAGGCAGTGTGTTCCATAATGTAATCCTCGGATCAAATTATTCCTCAAATACCCTCTAAACCTCACTGCCCTCGACATTTCCACACAGCCTTGTTTCCTATCGCTCTCCCTACTTTGATATTCCCCTCTTCCTCCTCCATTTTTCTAAGCACTGAGTATTCTGGAATACGAAGTTTCGCAATCCCCGCCTCTGTACAACTACATTATGTTGGATGAAAAACTGGAGTCTCCATGAGACATAGAACAACACAAATATCGGCCCATGGTGTCTGCTCCAAACATAACAGTAACTACCCCTATCTCTCTGCTCATGATCTATTCTCTGTATTACTACAAGTGCCACTTGCGAGCGGAAGAGGTAGAAACAGAGTGCATATTAACACGATACTAAGGAGATGGTGCAAGAGGGAGTGCTTGAGATTTATCTATCTCTGAGCTCTTCTCCAGGGCCGGCAGGAGCGGTGCAAAGAAGGCAGTTTGTACCTAAACTGGAGGGCACCAATATTTATGCAGGGAAGCTTCCTCCTGCTACCCAGAGTGGGCGTTTAAACTAGAGTTACGGGTGTTGGGAATTAGAGTGGCAGAGCAGCAAGAGGAGAATAACATTCCCTCTAATTTGGTTTTTACAGATATACGTATTCCTCTAAACAGAGATTTGTTACACGGCACTTAAAACTAATGTGATATAAAAGAAAATTCCTGCTGCAGACAAGCATTTCAGTTAGTGCATGGCCGTGGAGCCATGCAACTTAAAGGAACCGTTGTGTTCAGTAATGAAGGAGAGTGCAGAGTGCATTAGCACAACAGCATGCAAGCTATTCAACTGAGTTTTATTGATGACCCGATTTGTTCAATGTGTGAACTCCTCCCATGTGGGATTGTCGAACAGAGTGGATAAGGTTAACCCATTAAGTGCCACATCATCTCCTCTTCTTGGGAGGAATGAAAGAAAAACTAGGTACTTTCTTCCTGTCTATAGAATTGTATTGACATGATAGTCAGTGAAATTGAGTGACTGTTCACTTTACCCATTGCACGTAACTTATGATCCTTACATATACAGAAAAAGAAGAATTGGTAACATCATAATTGCTTTGTCGTTGTTTTAGTAATCACTCAGTCTCTTTGTAATTCTAATCATTTTCTACCAAATCTATTTTTTAGAAAAGTGACATTTTCTGAAAGGTTTTCAACATTGGAAGTGGTTTTTTTTTTTAAAGAGACACTAAATCTAATGGAGATCTGAATGGACCTGAATACTCGGGCAAAGTGAGGGAATTATTCTTCCTCTCCCATCATTTGTTTTATGCTATTATGCTACGGAGTATATATCAGTGGTGGAACAGTTGAACGACCATTTCTGGTATAGGTTCTTGGAAATGTTGGAGTGGATGGCGATTATTGAACAGGTGCATCCTCATGATAAGGATCATCCACACTTTTTCTTCCACAAACTGGTTTGTGGATTTTGAATGCGCACAAGCGCATGTTTTTTCCTCCTAATTTCAGCTGATCATGTTCTGCTCGCTCAACAATCGTGGTATATGATCAGTGATGTAGGAAAACTTTTATGTAACTGAACTACACAGCTGTTGGCATCTTCCATGAGGGCAGAGAAAGCTTCCTTCTACTAACATTTGCATGCCATCCAGGACAAAGTGTCTGGTATTGTGAAACGATGTCCAGAGACATGTTATATGTCATAACAGTACTGCATAAGCCTTATTTTGAATCTTTGCTGATGGGGAGGTAGGTCATCCAAGTATTTTGAACTGAGGAGGCTGGCAAGTGGTTTGTAGACTGTTTCAAGTAGGAATTTAGTGCATATCAATTAGCAGCTGAATCATTCAAAAGGCCAGACGAGAGCCAGCGTCTTCTTTTGATTTAAGCATACGCCTGCACAGTAGGAGGCAGTGCTCATAATGGATATGCCTCCAGTTTCCATACACTAAATTTGCTCCACCCCACATGCCCAATATCTGCTCTACAGAGGGCAGAACAAACCTCCCACCCTTTTTTGTCTGACTACAGCCTCATTATCCAGGATTTCGTAATCCTGCCAGGAATGACCAGCACTCTAATAGAAATATTGGCCCCTGGTCTCTCCCAGTATGTTTTTTGAAAAGCTCCTGCGTACCAGGCATCCATTAACCTGCAATCGGCCTCTCTTCGTCAACCTCTGCGAGCTCCTGTCTAAAGCCTTTAAGATTATTCTGCCCTTTTTTATAATTTTAAAATGTGAACTAGTACAGTAGATTCCGTATAACAGGGACATATTGGGACCGGTACATTTCGGCCCTATTAACCTAATCTTCGTTAAAATAGTTAAAAACGTGTAAAAAAGGTAAACTACCATTTAACTGAGTAACAATTATGGATTTAAGTGAAATACAAACAAATTAGAACACTACCAATACTACTACTATACCATTAAACTGCAGCTCTAATAGTTATCGACTGAGTATGATGCCACATTATTTGGACTGAGAGTGAGCATATCAGCGCAGACAGCTTTAAGATATAATTGACTACCCCCAAACAATTTGTTTGATAATTGGAACGTTCAAATCTTCATTTTCATTGTAATATTCAATGTTCAATATGATTATCAACATCTTCAAACTGTTCATAGGTCCGACGTTGTTGAAGCGGTGAAATCGTTTAAATTTTCGTCCCAGCTATTTCTGGCATTTCCAGGGTTGAATGCCTGAAAGTGCAGTGATCAAAACAGTTTTGAAATATCTTATTGCTTATTACTCATTAACTATCAGTGACAGAAACCACGTAATTTTGTACACCAACAAACACAAGAGACATTATTTCCAAACTGTTTGCTATAAGCTCAATGTAGTATCTAACAGACACACAGCTTACACATAACTGGTATTCGGAAACTGCTCGACGCAGTCTCCTCCATATGGTCTCATATAAATAAAATGGCCATATATTTCCCTGATTTGTCTTGTTCTTCGTCTGTTTTTCCAAATAAGAAGCTGTCCCAACTTATGAATTAATTCGTACCTGATTAACCAGAATTCATTGTATTTTGTAACTAACCAATATTGTCATTGTTTCTGAAGTGCACCCGCAGTGCCACTTAAATCTCGTGAGCAGCTGCATTTCCCAACAGGATGTCCAGTGTTGTTCACTCTGCAGTAGGGCCATCAACATATAGTAGGAGAAGACTATCTGCGACACATTTAAATATTTGTCCCATCCAAGCCGTTTGCGCATGCAGGCCGCAATCTGTATGAGAGAAGTTCAAAGTAGATTTCTTATCGAAGTGCAAATATACCACCCTGAGCTTCCCTGAGATTCATTCTTTGACAGACATTCATCGCAGTTATAAAGAAACAGGATTGCATCAATGGAAAACCACACATGATGAAGACGGACAAACAACCATAAGTCCAAAAAATATAGGAAGGTAATACGAAAAATTGGGCCATCCAGTCTGCTCTGGCATGTAATGAACTTCGTCATGGCTTATCTATTTTCCTCTCAGCCCCAATCTCCTACCTTCTACCCGTAACCCTTCGTGCTCAGATACAGTGGCATGCAAAAGTTTGGCCACCCCTTGTCAAAATTTTCTGCTATTGTTTATAGCTAAGCGAGTAAGCGATTTCCAAAAGGCATTAAGTTAAAGATTACACATTTCTTTAGTGTTTCAAGTAAGATTACGTTTATATTTCAGTCTTTTACATTTTCAAAATAACAAAAATGGAGATGAGCCTGAAGAAAAAGTTTGGGCACCCTGCAAGTTCAATACTTAGTTGCATCCCCTTTTGGAAGTAACACAGATTGTAAACGTTTTCTGCAGCCAGCTAAGTGCAATACGATTCTTCTTTGGGGTATTTCTACCCATTCTTTCTTGCAAAAGGCTTCTAGTTCTGTGAGATACTTGGGTCGTCTAGTAGGCACTACTCTTTTCTGATCTATCCACGGATTTTCGATGATGTTTAGGTCGGGGTACTCTGAGGGCCATGGCATAACCTTCAGCTTGCGCCTCTTGAGGTAACCCATTGTGGATTCTGAGGTGTGTTTAGGATCATTATCCTGATGTAGAAGCCATCCTGTTTTCATCTTCAACTGTTTTATAAACGGTGTCTCCAGAATTTGTTGGTATTTAATTGAATTCACTTTTCCCTCTGCCGGTGAAATGTCTCCCCGTGCCGCTGGCTGCAACACCAGCCCAAAGCATGATCGATCTATCCCCGTGGTTAGCAGTTGCAGAGGTGTACTTTTCATTAAATTCCCCACCTTTTTTTTTCTCCAAACATACCTTTGCTTATTGCGGCCAAAAAGTTATATTTTAACTTCAACAGGACTTGTTTCCAAAATGCATCAGACTTGTTTATATGTTCCTTTGCAAACCTCTGACGCTGAATTTTGTGGTGAGGACGCAGGAAAGGTTTTCTTCTGATGACACCTCCATGAAGGTCATAACTGTGCAGGTGCCGCTGCACAGTAGAACAGTGCACCACCACTCCAGAGTCTGATAAATCTCCCTGAAGGAATTCTGCTCTCAAACGGCGGTTTTTATTTGCCTTTCCAGCAATCCTACGAGCAGTTCTCTCGAAACGTTTTCTTGGTCTTCCAGACCACAACTTGTTCCTGTTAACTGACATTCCTTAATTGCATTATGTTCTAAAGAAACGGCTAACTGAAAAACACTTTTCCATCTTCTTATAAACTTTTGCTGTTTTGTGGGCATCATTTAATTTAATTTTCCGAGTGCTAGTAAGTTGCTTAGAAGAGCTCATGACTGTTCGTTGTTGGGACATGGTTTGAGGAGTCAGGGTATTGATAAAGCTTCAAATTTGCATCATCTGGCCTCCCCGCCCTTTATATAGGAAACATCATCCACAGATCCATTCCTTCGAGGTGCTTCACATTCGATACGTTTCAAAGAGATACCCACCCCCTTATTCTTCTGAATGCCGTGAGTACCAGACTAGGGTCATCAATCGGTCCTCATATGGTAATCCTTTCAATCCCGGAATCATACTTACAAACGTTCTCTAACCCCCTCGAATGTCAGCACATCCTTTCTTAGATAGGCAGTCGAAAACTGCTCACAATACTCCAATTGAAGCCTTACAAGTGAATACTATTATCACATTCGTCTTCCTCACCACGAACTCAATCTGCAAATTAACTGCTCTGAGAACTCTCAAGTGCCTTTGCACCTCCTATTGCTTAATGTTCTCTTCATTTAGTCTTTCTACCAAACTGGATGCCATTACACTTTCTAACACTGTATATTGTTACTTATTCATCTATTCCCCTAACTTGGCTAATCCTTCAGCAGCGTCCTAGAACACTACCTGCCTCTCCACGGACCCTCATTTTCTTTGCAAACACATCAATTCTGTCATCCAAATCATTGACATCTAACGCAAAATGAAGCAGTCCCAGCACAGATTCCTTCAAAACAGCACTAGGCACAGGCGGCCAAACAGTATTCCCACTCTTTGCCTCCTGCCAAATCAGCCGATGCTCGATCCATCCACCTATCCGGCAATAAGACGAGTTTTAGCTTGTTAAGCAGCCATCTCAATAGCTTTCTCATAATTCATCAATTCCCCTTTCTCTATCCTGCTTGTTATTTCTTCAAAGAATTCCAACAGAGATGTCAGGCCAGTCTATTGGCAATTTTATCCTGTAAACCCAAAGCCGCATCCTGAACAAAAAACCCCACATCTTCCCCACCACTGAGGCCTGATAAACGGCCTATAGCTTCACTTTCCTCTGCCCCTGTCCCATTTTGAAGAGTAGATTGGCATTTGTAATTTTCCAGTCTTTGGAAGCATTTTATAATTGTGTGATACTTGAAAGATTATACTAATGTCTCCAAAATATATTTTAGTACCCTGGGCTGTACACTATCTGGTCCAGGTGATGTATCTGCCTTTAGAACTTCACACACTTCTGACTCCTGACTCACTTGAACTGTGTTGTGATCCAAAGCAGCGGTGCGGCAGATGGGAAAGGCGATACAAATTTTAAAAAATGAGGCTTCAGTTGATAAGACAGGCTGGCAAGGCAGGTAGTAAGGAAGATATGATGGACTAAACTCGTTTTATTTTGATGTAAGGATAAATAGCCTTCAGGAAAATTTATTACAAATGCGCTTTTTTGCTGGTGGGGTATGGGGTATCTTAGTTTGATGCTGGTTACGCGCGGGAGGCGGGAGCTAGTGAAGTCTTTGGGTTCTCACGGTTAACATTCGTTCATTCGTTTGAGCAATTTAATGTTTTCATGGACGTTTGCAAAGAAAAAGCATTTCAGGATGTATATTTTCCCAATTTCTCTGACATTGAATTGGACCTTTGAACTTTTGAGCCTTCTATCATCAGATTCCTGAAACAGAGGGGATAACATTACTCACTCCCCCTCTGAACACTGAAGCCATCAGTTTTAGTTTGGTGTCCCGTTCCCCGTGACCGGGCTACCAAACCAGCAGAAATGGAATGATACGTTGGAGTCTGGTGGTACTGTAACTAAAGGCGTTTATTAGTAAACTGAGTAATACGGTGTCAAACATGCAAATATACATATAAAACAGGTTAGCAATGATAAATACAGAAGTGTAGGAATAAGAATCAAAAACAAGCTCTATCATAATCTAGGGGTAAATGAATAGTCTTAAGATAAAGCAGAGTTCAGTTCAGTTCAGTTTCGGTTGAGTTAGTTGCTGTTGTGACGTTGGAGAGAGAGAGAGAGAGAGAGAGAGAGAGAGAGAGAGAGAGAGAGAGAGAGAGAGAGAGAGAGAGAGAGAGAGAGAGAGAGAGGAGAGAGAGAGAGAGAGAGAGAGAGAGAGGGAGGGAGAGAGAGAGAGAGAGAGAGAGAGAGAGAGATGAGTAGCTGCAGCAGGTAAACCTTCCGTTGTTTTCTTGTTCCGTTGACTGTTGTGGTCATCAATTATGACCCCTCCGTTCCAAGCCAGACCGTTCTTCAGTGGTGGACTCTTAGCCAGGCGGGGACGAACACACACAAGACCCCACCGGCCTGGTTTCACACACTGTGAGCTTCGGACAGACTCCCCCGAATCGATCCTCCAAGCCCCCACCTTCCTGTGGGTGCACAACACTCTTTGAGTGTCCAGTGGCGTGTCTGCCTGTGTCTTTTATCTCCCTCGCCGGGGTACCAGCCATCCATCGTTGATCATGTCCATCAAACTGGCCACTCCCTCCTGTCTCAGCAGGTACCTGGCATCACTCTGCTGTGTCAGCAAGGATTCACACACGCAGGCAGAGTCCTTGAAAGTACCGTCAAAAATCAGCGCAGAAGCCGTAATTTAAAATCCTTGTGTCTCTCTGATTATCAGCATGTGTAGCATGACACCTCCACCCCCCCCCCCTACCCTTTATCTCACTCTCTCTCTCGTTAGCAGCATAGTTCACGGTCAACTCTGGGCCCCATCTCTTCATGGTTTTCTCATCACTCATAACAGTGGTTAGTAAAATATCTTACAGTATGCTGCTTAGTGTCACAGACAGAGTGAGTCGATATCGGATATCGGTCGGACACTTGGAGTGTTCGACACGATAATAGGATTATTAAAACAAGGCGCGATCAGATATTTAACCGCAAAGCCCAGCAGCTCTCATTGGCCAGTGAAGAAATCTGACGGCTGATGGAGAATGACAAGTGATTATCGGCAACTGAATGAACTCACCCTTTGATCGCTGCTGCCGTCTTGGTCACAGTGACTACAGTGGAGATAGAAGCTGTTACAGAGGGAAACGAGGTGACTGTGAGACACGACTGACACATAATGAAGCGAGTGCTCTCTAAGGACTCGGCAAACAGGTTGAGAAGGGCACAGCAAGGCTTCATTGTTGTGTAACTTTGCAGAATGAGCTAATGAGAGCCCTGGGAGAGTCAGCAAGTTGCATAAACGTTTATCAAAACATACCCCCTAGAACGTTGCACAGAAATCATTGAGCCTCCTATCCCAGAACAACCCTCCCCTTCCTCGTTTCGCGGGGAGTGCCTTATGTACAGCCTGAAGCAAACACAACACCTACTTGTGATTTTTTTTTTTTGCTGGAAAGCTGGTGGGCAGATGTGCAAAGCTGCTGCGTGTAACTCGGTCACAGAAATCGCTTTAGAGCAATAAGTCAAGGGGAAATCTTCCCGGAGAAACCAGTTGCCTGCATTAGAAAGGGGATTGGCCCATCACGAGCATGGCAGGCCGACTGTTTCGAGCCCCTGCCACAGCAGCAAGAATTGAAATTATTTCTCACTAATGTTTGACACATGCTTAGGTCTATTCATAGCAAGTTTTTGTACATAGACTAATCAAGATCTTACTCTGAAGGGATTACTAGTTAATGGGTTGTCGGAGATCTGAAAAGGAATATAATTTGATAATTCATTTCATTTCTCAGATAAGCTGAGTGAAAGACTCGCTGCCAAAGAAGGTGAATCACATATCATATTACCCCCATGCATCATGGCTAATGATATGAATGATATAAATATGAATGGACTCTTAAAGCGACAGGTCCGTTCATTAACTCCAACCCACAACATACAGCGGTGGCTGACCGTATATTTACCCCATGTTAACCGATGACCAGAAAGATGATCAGTGTTTTGGCACCAGTGGAAGAGGCAAACACTGTAGAAGGCCTCCCAGAGGGAAAGAAAATAATGGTTCATCATTCCAAATTGCCTTGTTTGCAGAGGGAGTTTGTTGCAAATGGAGATCGTGACATATACTGGGTATCAATACAGGGAAAGGCCATCTGGTGTGTTTAAAGAGGGAGACATCGACCAAATCATAATGATTTTAATGTTTTGCGTCCTGGGTCAAGGGCAGGTCATCTGAAATAATAAAATCTCAGAATTCAAAGTTGCTTACCCTCTATATATGTGACCTTTGATGAGGACTGGCTTATGGACCAGTGGTTTTCTTCTCTTGAGATCTATATCAGCTTCTTGGTCTCGCTGACATTGTGAAGGGTTGTTGTTATGACACCACTCAGCCAGATTCACATTCTCCCTCCTATGTGCCGAATCATCACCACCTTTGATTTAGCCAACCACAATACTATCTTCAGGAAACTTAAATATGGCATTAGCTGCACAGATATAATGTTACAGCAAATAGAGCAGAGGATCAAGCGCTCAGCCTTGTGGGGCACTTGTGCTACTGGGGATCGTCGAGGGAATGTTGTTACCAAACTGATCTGGCTAGTGACTGTTCGTGAGGGATTCCAGTATCCAAATGTACAAGGAGGTACTAAGCCCAATGTCTTGGAGCTTATTGGTGTATTGGATTATATCAGGTTAAATAAGTTAAATGGCTCAATTCCATGAGATGTTCAATGACATATAGTGCTGTGAGTAGGGGTAAACTGCGCTAAGGATTATGTTAATTGTGGAGAAACCATTTGGCTAAAATGTGGTGATTGTGTAGGGGATAATAGTTCTGTTAATTCAGTGTGTCCTGTGTATAAGAAAGCTATGGAAGTGCAGTGTGTTCTTTTGGAAATGGGTTTTTCTTATTCAGTGCCTCTTTAGAAAGTACCGAAGTTTTTACCAATGTGACCATTTAGTATCCAGAATACATATAGATTCAAACAGTGTGTGAACTTCATGATTTTAAAACAAAGGATTCGTTGATTTTTTATTAAACTTGTCACTTTCAAGGCAGATGTGGCTAATATGTGGTGATTGTAGAGGGGATAATATCTCTGTTTATTTTATAATTTTAACTTTTTTGTCCTACGTTTTAGTCTGTGCTGTAGTGCAGCACAGACTAAAGGTAGTACAAAAAGTTTAAATTATTTTCAAAGTGGCAGAGAAACATTTAGAAATAAAATACTTAAATCTTGAAGTTATCAATGCTGCTTTACAAGGAGTAACTCGTATACTGACTTCAAAACAAAAGTTATTATTTTTTTTCTTTAATCCTACAATGAAATGCTGAATCTTTGTTAGCTAATAGTGTAGAATGAAAAAAAAAAGATTTACCAAATAAAATTGATGCTACTGTATATACAGACAGGAAACCTGTTTGAAATCTGGTCTACGTGTTAATATATAATTATATTCGGATGTACAATGTGATTGGAAAATGGGTAATGGACGAAGAGCGGCTACTTTTAAGAACTGAATAGCAGTAGAGTTATGGAAATTGAAGTTGTTTCTCATACCATGTTGATTCAAGTGCTCATCGAGATGCTCTGTAAACAGCTGCATACATCAGCTCCTCAAGAGTAGTGTTCCAGATTATAACGTTCCACTACGTGAAGAACAACTTCTCTAAGCCTCTCACTGCTATGCAGAAAGATTTCACCGCTTGTCTGACACATCACTTTCTCTTTCTACAGTAAGAATTGCTGAGCAGAGAAACAAAGCATTTTACCCCAGTCATCCATGGTTATCTGAACTGGACCCAGCTGCCAGAAATTGAACCTGATCCATCTGTTCCTATTCCTGTCCTGTAACCAGATATGTGTCTTTAAAATGTTCTAATTATAACCCTTCCTACTACTTCCTGGGAGCCTATTCTGTATATTTGTCACTTTGTCTGAAATAATTGCCTGTCTCATGTCCTTTAAATATTTTCCCCTCACATGAAACCTTATGCCCCCGACTCTGTAACTAAAAAATGGCACTGTCTTCTCCCCTACCAGTACCCAATCTCCACAATCAATCACCCATCCCTGTTGTATCCTTCTGAATCTCTCCAGTGCAATCATATTCATCCTGATGTGTGCCATCAGAAGTCTGCTACTGTTTTAACCACGGACAAACTAACGTTTTAAAAGCTTCTTCCTAGCTTTTATTATGAGCCGCAGTTTGCGAGGGAACTTTTGCATTGGCTTTTAAAAACCTTCAAAAAAGCTTTTAAAACGACAAAATGAAAGTTCAAAAGTTCAAAGTACATCTATTGTCTAAATATTTATACTGTATACAAATTTGATTCATCTGCTTACAGGCAGACGCAAAGCAACGAAGCACAATAGAACCCATTACGTAAAGAAGACCGCCAAACACACACTGTGCGTAAATAAAGCAGATCGTGCAAACTATAAAATTTAGCAAATAACGTTAAGAACTGCGAAGTCCACAGCTATGAAACCAGATATCAGTGCAGACGATTTAGGAGTCCGTTAGTAGCTGGCCAGCGCAGAGATGAGGAAAACTCACAGAGCAGTGAACGCAGCTGCCCCGTCCCTTGTCTCCAGTCACAAAATTATGACCTTTCAGTTTTGGCCCGGTAGTTAAACTTTCCAAACCTCGTGTCGTTCTATGTCTTTGCTCCCGGGCTCTGCCGCTTCACAACACTTTCAACCATCTTAATCCTGAATGCAACGAAAAGAAAGCAGTAAGAACAGAAATTATGACTTATCAGGATCAGCTAGCCAGTAGCATAAAGAGTAAACCAAACTACTTATTTTTCAGATCTGCAGTATAAAGAGGACAAGAGAGGCAAGAGTGGATATCAGCCATTGTCTGAAAGTGAAGAGTGTCAGAGGGCAGAAGTGTGTGAGTTGTTATTACTACTGAGAAGTTACTTAGTAAACTGAAAGGTTTGCAGTTAGATAAGTGTCACCTGTTAGCTGAAGAGATTGTAGAGAAATTGGTAATGACCGTCTTAGAATCAATAAATTGTGGAATTGTTCCAGAGGACTGGAAAATTGCAAATATTCGGTTACACTTTAAGAAGAGTGGCAGGCAAAAAAAGGAAAATGATATGATAGTTCGCCAAGTTTCAGTCCTTGCAAGTGTTGGCGTCCAGTATTAAAGATGAGATTTCAGGCTACTTTGAGGCATATGATAACATAGGCCTATCAGCATGGATTCCTGAAGGGAAAATCTTGCTTCAAAAATCTGCTGGAATTCTTGCCTAACAAATCTGTTAATTTTTTTGAGGAAGCAACGGAGGACCAACAAAGGAAAATCAGTGGATGTTGATATTACAGGAGACATGGCAGCATGAAAAGAATATTAGCTGACGGGCTGGAGGTAAAGAATGGTAACACAGGGGACCTTTTCAGATTGGCTGTCTGTGACTAGTTGTGTGCCAGCGGTTCAGCTTTGGGGCCACATCTTTGCACGTTATTTGTCAATCATTTGGACGGCATATTTGAGAACTTTGTGCTTACATATGCTAACGATACGATGACAGATCGACTTTTGAGGAAGGAGGGAGTTTCACAAGGAATTTGACAGACTAGGAGAGGGATTAAGTTGCAGATCGAATACGAGGGGTGATTGATAGGTTCGTGGCCAAAGGTAGATGAGTCTACCTTAACTCCTGGTACACCGTTCCCTCTGTCCCATTCTCCACTCTTTTCCCACAGCTCGGCAGGATATTTTTCCTCAGTACCTGTCCAATTCTTATTTGAACACTCTGATTGGTTGCTCTCACCTTCCCAGATGAGCTCAACTCACTGAGCGATAAACAGTGAACAGTACAGTACAGGAACAGTCCTCTCAACTCAATGTGTGTGTTTTGTCCGTGATGCCAGTTTAAACTTCATGTTTACCTGCATTTGGTCTGCCCCCCCCCCCCCACACACCTCGCACCAATAGACTAAATCCGTCGAAAGATTTAACCAGCTTAATCCTCTTTGAGAGACCCAACAACAAGTTCTCCTTCGTACCAAAACGTCGGAGAAGATCAGCATACCCACTTACTGTTATTGCTTTCCTCCATGTCCTTCTCCTTAGTGAACTCCAATGAATGCAAAGTGCTCAGTTTGTACCTTGCATTCTAACTCTGGCGCCAGGCATAAGCTCACCTCTTTGTCCTGGAGTGGTCCTGTCCTTTCGCTGTTGCGTACTGCATTTTTCATTGCATGCATAATCTGTCTTGAGATTCCCTTTGTTTCTACTCACTGAGGGCATTTCCTTGTCATTGTTCATTCTCCTGGTTCACAGCCTAAACTTGCTTCTTGCTTTGGTGTGTTTTCCTACATGACCCTGTCCAATTTTAGCTTCGTAAACCTTACATATACCTCCTCTCAGGTTTTAACAAGTTGCAGTATTTCTCATCATGTTAAGCCTCTGGATGACACTGTCCTTCCCCATTTTCCTCACAAGGACAAGGAAATCCTGAATATTGACTGTCTGAATGTGTGATCTGCTCTGGACTTTCTCAATCATTTGAATACTGGAATGTTCAGCTATTAGTCCTGCTCTTCTCTCAGCCAGTTCTCTGTAATGGCTGAATCACCGTGCAATGTACTAATCCAGGTCCTACGTACGCCTGTCTTAGCTGTTCTACACCCTGAACTGAAATAAACACACTTCTGCCCTTCGGTGCCACTGTGCTCACTAACGATCTTGATTAACTTTTGGCGTTTCTCGACCTCGTCTCTACATTCCGCTCAATGCGACTTGCTATCCTCCAACTCTAGTTCCCAACACAACCCGCACCCTCCCCCTCCGCATGCCACATGTTAACGCTTCAGGCCAGCTCTAGCAAAATTACCGGTCAGAATATCAGCTCCACTTCAATACGGGTGTAACCCGTCCTCCTTGCACCAGTCTCATGTACCCTGGAAGAGAACACCATGATATATGTAGCTGATGCCCTCCATCATGCCCCAGGTTGTTACCCGTACATTGAATTGCACAACTTTACCATTTCTTTCTTCACAAGCAGGTCACACCGGAGTTATTCGAGTGATCACCACCCGAAATCTCCTACTACTTATCTTCTTGTTCAAATCCCTAAATTCTCTTTGCAGAACATTGTCTCTCTCTTGTTAGATCTAATAAGGACCACGACTTCTGTCTGCTCAGCTTGTCCGTTCAGAATGATCTGTACCTTCTCAGATACTCGCTGTCGCTGGCATGTTGGCAGGAACGCACCATGCTGCAATCTCACTCATTTCCATAGATACTCCTGTCTGTTTCCCCCACCCCTCCCGAAGGAAGATTATCTTACTGCATTTGATACTTATTCCTTCATTTCTTTTATATTGATGAAATTAGCTGATAGCCTCTTTGCAATGAAAATTGTTTTAAAATTAATTATTTGATTCAGTTCAGGGTATTTGCATATGAAATCGCAGACAAAGGAGAAAGCACATGTGTTAACAAAACACTTTATTCGGACACGTACGATTTTAATACAGAAAAACAAACAATTGTCTACAGGTGCAGCAGCACAGAAATTAAAATAATATTTATCATCCATTAAACAAACCGATCTCACTATAGGAGGAAAACCACATATTCGACTATGTCAACCTGCTCGCGCCCTTTCCCTCGCGCCTACTGTAGCGTCATCTCCATGGCACCCTCTCCATCGCCTGATCTCCTTCGCGCCTTCAGCTTCTTGTACTGTCTCCTGCTGGCGCTCACTTTCTCTATCTCTATATCTTTCACAGAGCTACAAGTGACCGTAACGGTAATTTGCCTTCAATTGTAAAAAGGTTAGAATTCTCTTACAGGAAGATAGTTCAAGGAGGTAGTGAGGGGGAGAACGTACAGGTAGAGAAAAAGGAGGGAAAAAGAGAGTGTAGGAAAGGATGGATTCTGACGAGAGCAGCAGTGACTGATACAGACGAAAATATACTCCAAGATCAGGAAGTTATGTCAGAACCGGGAAGCAGTGGTAACAGGTTCGCCTCAAGGCTCAATTTAACAAGGCGGGCGTGAGATGCAAAGGGAAGTTATCTGGGATCACAGTGATGCCTTCGGGATCTGCTACAAACTGCCGTTTGCAGCTCTATGGCAACCCACACACAATGGAAAAGAGAAAACAGTAATGAACGGTCTCGGCCCGAAACGTCGACAGCTTACTCCTTTCTATAGATGATGCCTGGCCTGCTGAGTTCCTCCAGCATTTTGTGTTTGAAAAAGATTAAACAGAAAACGTTTCGGCCGAATCGCTCTGTCAGGATCTGATATTGCTAATGTTCTTTTGTATTTCGGGCATCCGCACATTTTCTCGTGTTTGTTTGTAAATGTTCAGCACATTGTTTCCAAATACCCACAAGTTACGGTATAGAATAGGGAGCTTGAAAACAGCCCAATTGTGATACTTTATAGTATTTATTTATCACGTTTCATGAGTTTTTTAAAATGTGCCTTACTGGATACTTCACCACATTCTTCAGTTCCTCTCGGAACTTGCTCTGAGTTACGGCATAAATACACGTGTTGGTGCAGGAACTGAGAATCTGCAGCATTTCCGATGTGCGTAGTGTGACGTAACGGGGATCCGTGACAGAATCAAAAAAACTTTTTGAAATCCGTCTGTAGATAAAAAATACCACGTATATTCCCCACAACAATATGAAACTACCAGTTATGCTGAAGAGCAAAACGATGGATTTGCGTCGGTTCTCCATCTCCCGGTCCTTGTCATTCTCTCCACTCTTTTGTCCCCGGAGCCCCCTGCGGGCTCGACTGGCCGCAAGAATCCGCCTGACAGTCAGAATATTGAACACCAACATCAGACAGAAAGGGGCACAAGGGTTTAAAATGCGATGAAATATCGTGAATATTAACCATGCGAGAGAGTTTATGTAGCTAGGTGTATACACACAATCCCAGGGAATACCGTCAACTATTTCTCTAGGCCCGAATGCAAAGCACCAGGGGACAGTCTCCAAACATGTCAGTACACTCACTGTCCCGATAACAAAAGACGCCGTTCTGTCCGTGCAATATTTTGTTTTCAGTTTCTCACAGCAAATAGCCACAAATCGATCGACGGTGAAAGCGACAGTCATCCAGACGGAGGTCGCAGTGCTCGCAGTAAGCAACCAGTCACCGAGTCTGCACACAGGAGTGATTCGAAGAAATGATCGGGGAAAATAAATCTTAGGAGTCCACTTGAACAGTGGATCCGTTATAACGACCATGAGATCGGCCGCTGCCATTCCCACCAGGTAGCGAGTGACACATTTGGAGAGACCGCACTTTCCCCGGGACAGGATCACAATCGCCACCAAGTTCGCTGGAAGGGAGTCAAGGGAACAGCAAATTAAGAAAATACTGAGCAGAAGCCAATGCAGCAGTTTGAGGGGATCCTGTCATATTTCCGCTTTATTGTTGCATTTAGCCGTGGGAACCTCGAAAGTGGGCGCAGAGCTGGCGGAGAAAGAGAATAAGTTTACACAGTACAATTAAGTCAACATGATCTGAATACTGATTCCTTAATGATGGCTGAGATGTGTTGTGGCACCTGAAAGCTAAAACTGGGTAACTATTTCCTCAGTGTCAATGCTGGGTGGAACATTTTCTACCGGCGTTGTCCGCGTATTGTCCGGATGAAATGAATAAATCCGGACACTGATGGCCGGACTCTTCCATTAGACAATCACCAACTTCCATAGCGATCCCTGTCAGTGACAGAACAGCTGAAGGACGGAATAATGACAGGGAATGCTGGAAATGCTCATCCGGTTAAAACAGGGTCTGTGGAAAATGTGTTTAAGTATATCTCCTCAAAACTGTTCTCAGAGAGACGCCTGACTCGTGTGTTAACTGGTTTCTCTTTCCATACAAGCTACCTGGGACTTAGTGTTTCCAGCATTCACCGAGTTTGTTTCCTATTCCAGCTTTCCATACAAGCTAGACCCAGCATTCCCGAGTTTATATCCTATTCCGGCACTGACTTTACAACAGAACATTGACTGATTCCAACTGATACAGAGCAGTCGACACAACCTCATAGACCTACACGACGCCTGCCACTGAATCCATCACAGCGAAGCAGGGGAGAAGAATTAATCGTCCAGAAGCAAACTCAGTGCTGTAGTCAGATGTCTGTAACAGTGTCAGACGAAGATATAATAGACTACATTTTACAGTATTGATTACTCCGAAGAACAACGTCAGTTGTGTTAATTGGCTCAGCAAAGATTTCAGTGTGTCCATCAAGAGCTTTAAATTCAGTCATATCGCACAGTTTTATTAAAAAAAAAACCCGAACAGTTTCGTCTTACAACACAGAACTCCGCACATTTGCGAAAGTGGCACTACCAGCTCATAGTTTGTTTGTTGCACCTCACCCAGAAAATCGCTCACAGACAAATGCAAACAAGCAGATGGTATGATCTCCATGGGCTTTATAAACACAGTATTTTCAAATGCAATGCAACTGCTGAAAGATTAAAAGCACAGAGAGCCGAGCATCCCCTTATTGATCACAAATGGCCTGGAGAACGTACATCTTCCGCTCAGTTCCACTGAAGTTGATGGATGTGCTGAATTCTTGTAGCGGGTTGTATTTAAATCAGGATCGCAGAATCCAGAATCGCGGTGTTTAGACTCCATTACTGGAATGCGGAACACTGAGACTTACCGGGAATTCCAAAGGCTGAAATAAAAGGATAGTAAACGCCTTCTACTCGCCAGATGACTGGATACACCATTTCAGTGAGAATATGTGATTGCTGTTGGACCTGAACTCACAGCACTGGCAGTCATTTTCAGTTGATGCATTCAAAGTGGCCCTGATTTATACAGAGGATCAGTCTCCAGCGATATTGTTATACGCCTGACTAACTTTCTTATTTACGGTCACTTGAATAAACACTTTAATTTAATTACAACCTCTGATGTAAATCACCAACAAGAGAAAAATTGTAGATGCAGGAAATCCGAGCAACACACAGAAAATGCTGGTAGAACACAGTTGGCCCGAAACCTCGAATGCGCACTTTCCCTTTGATGTCTGCCTGGTCTGCTGAGTTCCCCCAGCATTTTGTAACTGTTTCTCTGATGTAACTATCTGGCCGATTGAAGTCAAATATATTAAAATTCTTCGGCATTACCTCAGAAGTTACTTATCGGGTAGAAGTAATGCCGGAGCTTTAATTACAATGACTGAGCTTTGTCACGAAGTAGCGACATTTACAGATTTCACTTTTATATTTGCTAATAATTCATCAATAGAAAGATTCTGCCGACTCTGACCGACCTCTAATATTTTCATATCTTCAAGTCTCTGATACAGTGCGAGAGTGCGGGTTTCATTCTGGACCTATCAGTCTCTGGTAAAGTGTGAGAATGTAGTTTTCATTTTGTACCTGTGAATGTTTGGTACAGCGTGAGACTGTGAATATGAGACTGTGACAAAATGAATATATATATATATATATATATATATATATATATATTCATTTTGTTCGACACCTGCATTGAATCGTGATATATAATTCCCTGCATTTTTATTGAAACTATATACTGTTTTCAAACTCCATTAAACTACCACCAGCTGATACTTATTTTAACCATTTTGAATGTAGCCGGTTATAGTGGTTTATTATTTCAAAAGTCATTGAGTCGGAAATGGGACCATCGGCCAACAATATTTGCAAACAGCTGATTATTATGTTTTACTATTGGAGTCTATTTAATTTTTCCAGTGACATTGGGTAGAGAGATTCGGTACTGAGTCACAGTGAAAAAAGGATATGGAGGCTATGAATACAGATTCTTTTCACATCCCGTGCAACATTAGAATACAGAAAAAAGTGGAGAATCCTCCTCCCAATTTTAATCTTAGTATGTCTGTATGCCTCTCTGGTGTAATCACCAGGAGTGTACACAGTACTTCAGGTTTGTCCAGTTTTGTGTTTCTATATTTACAACAGAGCTCCCTGCTCTGCATTTTGTACCTTCACTTCAATCTCAATTTTAACTGACCAGCCGAACTAAACCGATGTCTTCCGAGATCTGTCCTCATGCTTTCCAGAGTCCCTCTGGCCCTCTGTGTTTCATCATATTACATCATTTGTTATGTATCTCCTAGCCTTACTTAAATTCTACGCCTGCATCGCTTGACTTCTCCATATATATGCACACTCAGGATTTAAGCAGACCTTCATGAATCTTTATAATCTCAAACATCACTTTTACTTTACTACCCTCCAAGAGAGTGAAGGCATCCAAGACAAATCCTGTCACAATATTAATTCAGAACTTAACAGGAACGATCTTCCAAAATTTGTCTATTTTTTACGAATGCAATTTAGCCGCTGTCCAGCACGCTGTATAAGATCGTGGTTGTTCGGGGGATGAACTATGACCCTGTGCATGATGTGTATGCTGAAGCTGCGAGTTCCAGTGACCGGGGGTAAAGAGACCCTGAGATCAACAAAGCAGCAAGTTCTGGTTATTTGCCCATGTTGCCTGTGAGATCTAAGCACCTCGTACCAAAGGTACACGATCGCTCAGGAACCTCCCCGTCCAAGGTGCTGTACCCCAGTGGATTGATCGGGAATGAAGCCTAATTCCAGTTCTACCGAGAGTTCCTTCCCAGCCCAAGGACAGGACCCAATGCACTGTGAATAATCACGTTTCGTATAAAACATTCCCAGCCAACTGCAGTGGAGCCATTTCACGGGTCCCGGGATCGGTAAATGATGCTTCTGGAATCTGGTGAAGACTCTGGCTGCTCCTCATCCTAGAGCAAAATTTGCATTCTAACCGTGAACTCGGGCTAAGTCTCAGAAGGATGTCACTGTTGTGGATATGGCCCTGATCCTGACCACGGTAACTTCTCTGTCTTACATCGCGTCTTTCGTCCTGTTGTCACCTATGTACACAAAGGCAGTATCTATTGGCCAATCAATGCACAACCAGGTTGCCTTTGGTGTATAGATGGAAATCTGAGTTGAAATATTCTATTCCCACCATCCAGCACGGAGACAGTGACCCGCTATCTGAGTTCTTCAAAGTCAGAGCATCACGATTTTTAAACAAGATCCTCAGACTCAGCCATATTCCGCTGACACTATCGATGACATTTGCCTGCACCCGATTATACGAAATTCTTTAAGTTCAAAACTAGACTAAGAAATGTTGATGGTTTTCCTCTGGTCATTCCCCTGAGAAACAAGTATACCTCTTTGGGTGGGGGTGATCACCCATCAGGGCACAGAATGAGCAGTGGCACTGTGGAAGTCCCTGAGGCCCAGCAGAAGGGGAAACTCAGGGTGCGGGGTAGTGTTATGCGCGGGAACGGGGAGATGGGGAGAAGGACATCGGTGTTCTCACGTTTAACTATCGATCATTCTTCGGGGCACTAACTGTTTTTGTGGATGTTTGTGAAGAAAATTGTATTTCAGAATGTACATTGTGTACACTTCTCTGTCATTAAGTTGAAATTTTGAACCCTTGAAAGGGGACTCAGTAGTTAGTGGGGACTCTGTAATTTCAAAAGAGACACCAGGATGTTGTGTTGCTTCCCGGGTACTAGGGTCTACGGTGTATCGGTGGAGCTGCAGGGTACTATCAAGGGGAAAGTTGAACAGCCAGAGGTCGTGGTGCATATTGGCACCAATGTCATTGTCAAGAAAAATGGGAAGAGGTCCTACGCAAGGATTATGAGAGTTAGGAAAGACCGTGAAGTGAAGGACCTCCAATATAGTAACCATTGAATTACTCGTTGCCGTGGGCAATGCAAGTAGGTATGGCATGATTGCACAGATAAATGAATGGCTGAGAGGTGGTGTGGGTTGACAGGGCTTTCAGAACTTGAATAATTTGAAGCTTTAGTGGGAAGGAGAGACCTGTACAAGAGTGATGGGTTTCACCTGAACTGAAGGGTAATCAATATCCTGGCTCGAAGGTTTGGAACTTGGTAGAAGGGACGTGGTTAAACTAGTGTTGCAGGGGGTTGAGAACTGGAACACCAGGTTAGCATGTGAAGGATTGGACAGGAAAGTAGATTTTCGGGAATGCATTCCTCGGCAAAATTGAATTAACAGGTATGAGGTGACAGAGTATATATATATAATATGTTAACGCTAGGATTAGAATGGGTAAATATGATGAACTTAGAGCTGTTATCAGTACATGGACTTACAATGTGGTCATTTCTGAAATCTGGTTGAGGGATTTGCAGGAATGGATGATTAATGTACCATATTTTTGAAGTTTTAGAAAAGTTAGGAAGGAGGTAAGGAGGGGGGGGAATCATGCAGTTGTACTACCAATCATCGACAATAGCACAGCTGCACACTGGAGAGCCCATACTAAGCTCTGCTCAGGCCATTGCCAATGGAAGCTTGGAAATCGATGACATTGATCTTCTCATTAATACTCCAAAAATGGGTCAATTTAGTGATCTTGTTAACACGGTTTCTCCAGATATACAGAACATGAGGCCACTTCAATCCTAGCTTTTAGCATACATTGGTCAGAGTTTCTTTCAGTACTCCATTCATCCTTTTCCACTATTCCCGATCTTTCTAGGGCATATGCCACTCCCAGAAGAATCCCAGAGATTGGTACAAAGTTTTAGTTAATTTCCTGGTGAAGTGCCTTTCTCTATCACCATTAAATTACAAGGAATCTCTATCATTAATTTAAGGCCTTTTTTTCGTGCGGGAAAGGGCTCTATCCATTTCGAAAGCATATTCACTATTATTAACAAATATTTATACCCCCGCTGTTGCTGGTATATGTACAAAGTCTATATAGTCAACGTGCAGATTTATAACTGATATAGCTATTCTCGATTTTGCCTCAGCTAAGATCCAGGATCTAGTGAGAGCAAATAGTTCAGTTGCTAGTGCTGATATTCCTGATGCGAGGGAACCCATTTCCAATACCTCATGAGGAGTCACCACAACATATTCAGCCAGTGTGTCAAAATCATTAACTTTACACGATAAACAAACAGTAAAATAGTTATTTAAAGCGGTAAAAAATAAATCGGTACAAGAGTAGATGGTAGCTTCTACAGGTAACACAGAACCATGTCATGAATTGTAACTAGGGTGGCAGGATTAAGGGCTGGTGCTCTTTTAAAATCAATGTAGGTTTGATAACAGCAAACCCTGTTCGCCGTTCTGTTGTAAAGCGCTGTGTAGCCGCTAAATTGGGGAGTAGCATTACCACGTGAGGAGTCAGTACTGTGGTGGGATGGTGCAATATTATAGGAGCTGCTTTTTCGACCATCACTGCTGGCGCCGCCACAGTTTATGGACAGCCAGGCAGGCTTTATTCCACGGGTAGTAATTGAATGGAATAATAGGACATTGGTATTTTCAAGCCAACGTGTTCCTGCGTCAACATGGCGCTCGTAAAGTGCTCATTTTCATTCGTATATAACTAGAAAGATTTACAGTATCAGGAATGCCCAAGCCTGGTGCGTGGAGCAAATCCTTCTTTAAAACTTCCTCTGCCTGTTGCATTTCCGGGCTTCACTGGTATTGTGCCGGCGCACCCTTTAGTATAGCTGCTCGTAGGACAGCATCATAGCTTCTGTTTTCAGGAATACAGAGTCCTATGTCCAGAGTCAACCTGAGGAATGCATCTGTGTTTTTTTTTAAATTTTCTGGTGTAGGAGATTGTGCGATGGCAGACTCCCGATTAGGACCAGGTTTTCTAGAGTCTTGCTGCAGAATATAGTCGAAACAGTTGATTGACAGAACTATAACTTAGATAAGCAGGGCCGGTGTCCATAGGCTGCAGATTGTTTAACTTTATCTTTAACTACGTCTTTGTGGCGATCCACAAGTGTCCTGGAGGAGAGCAAAAACTTATCAGCATATTGCAAAACGACACTAGTGTCTGGCAACAGTAATGTGTTTTAATCGTCTCATACAGCAGCTGCATATACCGCTGGGCTCTCAGTGTAGCCTTGAGGCAACATCGTCCAGGTATATTGTTAACAGTGGGAAATCTGCAAATGCTGGAAATCCAGGCAGCACACACAAAAAGCTGAAGGAAATCAGCAGGACAGTCAAAATCTATGGAAAGGAGTATTGTCAACGTTTTGAGCCGAAACCCTTCGGCAAGTCTGGAGAACAAAAAAAAAAAGAAACTAAGGAGTAGAGTTAAAGGCGGCGGAGAGGAGAATGAAACACAAAGTGATAGGTGCATCTGAAGGAGTAAGGGATAACGAAAGAGCATAGAAATTGATGGGTGAAGGAGACAGAAGGCCATGGAAGAAAGGAAAGGGGGAGGAGCACCAGAGAGAGTCGATGTGCGGGCAAGGAGATAAGTTGAGAGAGGGAAAGGTTGAAGGAAAAGGGGAGCGGCATTCAAATCACCTTTGATGTCTACTCTTTTTTTTTTCTCTCCAGACGTGCCAAACTGTTTCGGGCCGAAACGTTGACAGTACTCTTTCACAAAGGTGCTCAGTGGCCTGCTGAGTTCCTGCAGCGTTTTGAGAGTACTGCCAGGTGTATTGTTGTCCATTATACTTAAAGGCAAACAGGTATACTTAATGCCTGTCCTAGTGCATAGCGACGGAGAGCAAGGCGGAGTCCTGGTTAGTCACCGTGTACCGTTAAGATTCACATGGTATAGAGGCCAAAATGTCACTTGCGTCTGTTACAAACGGGAAAATGGTTTGTAATATCTGGTGAAATAGCACATAAATCTGGTCATATCCGCCATTCATCCGGACTCCCCGGTTTTGGGATTGACAATAGGGGGTATTGTAAGGTTTTTCCGGTGAGCGTAACACTCTCTGCTGTAAAAGAGTCTCGATAAAAGGTTTAATACCGACAGCAGACTCAAGAGATAAACTGTATTTGCGAATGGAGGAGAGTCACCAGTTTTTCTTAAGTGTGACCCTGTAGGTTATGAAAGAGACAGCTAGACCCACGCCATTCTTGTACAATGCCCAGAAGTTCAGTTCGACTCGTTTCTGTCGAATTGGAGGGTCGTACTGAGGAGAAAGTGTTGCTCTTTTTTATCTAAAGTTACAATGGATCTTAAAAGTGAGTGTCTTAAGAGAATTTGTCAATGTCACTCCAGTATTGTGGCAAAAATTGTTACATCAATCAGAAGGGAGCCCTAAATTTGCTCTTTTCACCGTTTCACCATTGGACACAGATATTTTGGATCAGAGGGAGTCTTTATTCTCCGGTGATGCATGAGGTACAGTGTAGTCTCCTTCCGGGAAGTAATCTATCTGAGAAAGCTAAGCTGTATTTCGGCGGCTCTACCTTCTGAGCTTAAAGATATTTGGCTCTGAAGCCACAGCATATAATGTTCTCCCACCTGAGCTTCTTCTGATATCCATAATCAACTTGAATGAGTGTGCTACTTAGGGATGCAAGATTTTTTAAAAGGTTTGTACCGCTAATGGTCCATTTTGTTCCAAAGTATTCCTGACTATATTTCCACGCATCCTGAAAGTGGGAAATCTCAATTGGGTTCTCGTGATCTCCCCAAAACCACCATGTTTTCAGGCTCCTGCTAGGATTTTCTCTTCGGCCTGACCACTGCACTCGGGACCCAAACGCCATTTGTTCCCCGATGTATAGTAAATGTTTTTTAAGGGTACATCAGGCTCTGCCATCAGCAACCTGCAGGAGGCGCTGAACATCTCCGAGTGAAAGGTTAAACAAACTTACAAATTTGGACTAATGAATTGTGGAATGCGATAGGTTTCCTAATAGGGCTAGTGTCCTCAATGAACATAATCGTTTCTTCTGCAGGGGTCCAGGACTTGAGAATCTCTCCAATATTCAGGTCAGCTGCATATATTGGTGTTTATAATCGAAATAACACCCGAAGACAAAGAGAAACAGAAGGTCCTCTTACCCTTCGAACAAGCAAAAACGGGCTTCCGCTGGAATTCCGATGATCTCCCAAACCCACCTTAACACGCTGCAATTCCGTGTCTCTCAAGCGACATCACCAGCTCTTGGTTCCTCGGAGACTCCACCTTTCTCTCCTTCTTTCCTGAACACCCCAAACCTCCCTTCCCTTCAGGCACTACCAACCAGCTTCACCCCTCCGATCCCAGCTCTCACCCATGCCGGGTTTTCACCATCCCCTCCGACCTTCCCCTCTTTGAGGCAGAACGTTCTGTTCTCTGTGAGACCCTCACCTTTGTACCCCTGCTCCCACACCTCATTGAGTTTCCCGCCCGCCATAACGCTCAACTCGTCTTTCGTTGCTCTTGTGTCCCGGCCTTCTTTTTCCGTAAGGTCTTTTCACCCAGCAACGATAACCTCTTCTGACGTCTTCAACCTGGGCACCCCGCTCTGCCCTTCTGTCTGCTCTGGATATTTTCATTCCCAACTACCCACAATACATCAACCGTCTCGATTTCATCAGTCCTCTCTCCAATTCCTTCTCACCGCTTCCAAACGTTCTGCTGTCCACTTTCTCTGCACTAATCCTCAACTCACCATCGTACCCGCATTAATGGGGTGCTTTTAGTGGTAATGGCGGACTGACTCTACCTTGCTTCCAGCGACAACTGCAGGCACCTCCTTTTACGTAGTCCCCGAACAATATTACACAAGGAGCACCAAACCCTTGACTCTTACATCATCACTGACCTTATTAACTCTCTGGATATCCCATCGACTGACATTAAGCGCATAGGTCCCTTACCCTGCACCTCCCGTTACTGCCACCTACGCAAGATTCACAAATCTGTCTGTGCAGGTAACCCGTTGTTTGCGTTTGTTCCTGTCCTACTGACCTTACCTATGCATACCGTGACTCGGTTTTACCCGCAGTACCAGTCCCTTTCTACCTACAATCGTGACACTTCTTTTAAATGCTTACAATTTCCATTGCCCGATCATAATATATTCACTATGGATGTCCAGTCCCTATACACTTCCACTCCTCACCAGGAAAGCGTCATAATTCCCTGCTTCCATCTGGACACAAACAAATACCCTTCACTACCATTCGACTCCGTCTGGCAGAACTTGTCCTCACTCTTAATAAAATTTCCTTCGGCTCCTCTCAGTTCCTTCAATCAAAAGTGGTAGGCCTGGACACTCGCATGAGTCCCAGCTTTACCTGCCTCTTTGTGGGATACGGGGAACAGTCTATGTCCCAGGCGTCCGTTGGTAACGCTCCCTAACTTTTCCTACGCTACATCATCCAGTTTTTCCTGCAGCTTCCACTCTGAAGAACAACATTCCGACTGTTTGCTTTACATCTTCGTGTAGAAACTCCAATGGACAAGATCGAAAGAGTCTGCTGTGGATTGTTGAATCTGCCGGCTCCATGAAGAACCCACACCCACTCCTTCGAGGATATTTTCAAGGGCCGGCACCTCAGAGAAGGTGTATCCCTCTCTATGGGCTCTTACCACTAGGAACATGCCCTTTACCCGTTACCACCATTAGGGTGGAGGTGCTGGAGGTGGAAGAAAAACATGCTATTCAGCACAGTGCCTCGCCACAATGGTATGCCACAAGTCCAGAAAACAGAAAATGATACAGAATAGGACGAGCTCCGCCGCAATCTAGCAACACATTGGACTTGCTGTAGGTGCTGTTCATAATATCCATCAGTGTCCTGCGATCGTAAAGTAAGACGAAAAGTACAAACAATTGCAGCCTTGCTTGCATCCGGAATGGCCACTACATCAGAGCGCGCCTCGATCTTACTGGATTTAGTTCCAGCTGTGAAGTCTGATGGGCTCTATTTGGATTATTTATTTAGCTATTATGAATGTGGCAAGAAGCGAGGAAACAATCAATGTGACTGAAGATGACAGAATCCTTCAGACATCAATTTCTGTCGTTTGTATCTGGAGAAGGTGTGAATACCGGGAAATAACCGGAAACCACAGGAGATGCAGTGGCTAAGAATTACATGATGGAAGTCAGTAATGCAGCAATGAAACAAGAATCTGAAACGGAATTTCATAACTGAGGCAGGATTAACTTCGGCAATGTTTAAAATAACAGGTAGTATTGAAATGGAGCTACACATATTTCTAAATGCTCATATTAAGAAGCCAAAGCTAACATAACCAGCAAAATAGATGCAAAATATGAACACATAACTAAAACAGTGTGGAACCACATGAATGATGAATAATGAAACGAGAACGAGACGAAATCAAAAGGGATCTCAGCCAGTAAAAAATAATGTTGAATAGTTTTAGTAAAGGTAAAAAAAAAACAAAGCGGTTTATATTGGCGTGGAAATTATAACCAAGAAATATGTAGTGGATCCGCGCGCATGACAATTACACCAAATATGTGTTTTCCATGAATGTTTAGAGATCATGGTTATGGGGCCAGAGTGTAAATGTGCGTGATGTTGCAGAAACAATGGACGGGTAAAGTGTGAGGTCATGAAGAATGTAAATAATTCACCTGATACATTTTTTCTGTGAAAATTCTGTTGAGGATATACGAATGCCGATAGCAGATAGTTTTATCATGATTTACTAATTATTCTGTGGAAGTATCAGAGGAAAAGGGGTATTTGCAGGAACTCCGGTCAAAAACTGTAGTTGGCCAAACACACTGGCTAAATCAAACCTGGTTTGGGGAAAGTTCTTAGAAACATTAAGTGGAGACAAAGCATCGCCGACTCGTGAAAAAGTCTATGCTGATGAAGGATAAGGGGTTTGGAAAGGATATTTGAATAACTTGGTTGAAGTTCAGTTGAAGGTGAAGAGAGAAGGTAATTGAAAGAAAAACGGCGAATATCGTCTTAGGAGAACTTTAGATATATTACGACAAAATTGCAAAGCAAAGACAAATTTTCAAATTAAAGCTGAATCCATGAAATTCGTCGTGAAAACACTGGGAATATATTTCCAGAGCAGTCGCTCTTCATCTTAGATTTCTTTTTTTAAATTTCCAGATTGTCCAGAAATACGCTTTCCTGCATCTTTGCCCCACCCCACTCCGTCATTATCTTGCCACTCGGAGAGCGCAGAATGAATGATGATTATAATGATGACGTAGACTCAGGCCTGAGAGGCCAGCGTCGGGCATTGTCATGCCTTGCAAGGTGCGCAACATGTGGACAAGTGTGGTGTGCCACTCCTGACACGGGCATTTCCCAATCTTTGTCTTCACTTTACGAGGTCGAGTTGCGAGGTCGACAGTAAACCCGGAACGAATAGAAAACGAACTCGGGAACGGTTCGTCTGGATTCGAACCAGAGAACCTCCGTTCCGGAGTTCGGCGCTAATGTCACTGCGCCACCAGCCGACCATTCAAAATGAATGGTCCTTCCAAATTACACGGTTTCTCAGTCCACCCCCACTACTCAGTTATTCGGATGGACTCAAAACTCCACGGGGCAACACCAATCGAATTAATCACAATGTCATAAAGGGGGGTGGCACAGAATGAGGACCCAAAAACAAGACACAGACTCTGAACTACCAGGAACAGGACTAGGCATGAGAAGGGAGCAGGGGGAGTGAGGAAGAAAGGACGCTGGACATGAAACAGGCCCAGGACGAGACAATGACTCTGGGCCTGGGCTAGCACTTGACGAGGATAAAGGAACCAGGACATGGAACAGGGAACTAGGAGCCTGGGCTTGGAATCCGAGACAGAGACTGGACAAGGACCCAGAACCTGGGTCTTAACTCGGGCTCGGACTCCAGAACCAGGCTAGGACATGACGAGGTTACAGGACGAGGAGGGGCTCAGGACTCGACGTGAAACTGTTGGACAGGGCAAGGGAAACCCAGCACCGGGCTGGACAAGGTACTGCTGCGCTGGGCGAGGCACATGTACAAGACGAGAACACAGAACATTGGTCGAGGAAGAGACAGGAACATGGAACATCGATCCAATCCCTCCTTGGGTACAGGACGTAGCGCCAGGACTCATGACACAGAACAGAGAGACGGGACCCCTCATTGGATACAGGGCATAGGGCCGTGAATCATTACACAGAAAACTGAACACGACGAGACCAGACAGTTCCCAACGCTAGGTAGCGGCAAAACGGCCTGACCTACATAGCGAAGGCGTGGACACAGACAGATAGTTCCAAACAGGCCGAGACTCCAGACGCAAGCAATACGAGGCAAGGCTCCAGACACAGGCAAGGCAAGGCAATGCTCCAGGCAGACGCAAGGAGAGGCAAGGCTCGAGGCAGAGGCAAGGCGAGGCAATGGTCCAACCAGAGGCAAGGCGAGGCAAGGCTCCAGGCAGAGGCAAGGCGAGGCAAGGCAAGGCTCCAGGCCGAGTCGGGGCAGGCAAGGCAAGGCTCCTGGCAGGAAGATGAAGAGAAAGGATACAGACAAGGAGTTTGGATAGGAACAATCCAGAAGCCAGACGCAGAATCCTGAAGCTAATTTTGAGGCAAGCCCAAACAAAAATCATCTGTCTCAACAGAAACTGGTGAAGCCCAGAAAACCTGAAATAAGGAACATGGACCGGACCGTGACCAGAATTCGGATTTCAGGGACCGGACCATGATACACAAGGCTATGGCTACAAGGATATCCAGGGATGGAGTTCCAGAAAGTATATTCCACTGGTTGAACTAAATGCGTCCCGAGACGGACTGGGATAACAGCATTTCCCCGTTCATGACTGATCCTGGAATAATTTCAGAAAGTGATGGGAATACTTCGCGGAGGATAAAACAGAGCCAATGTTTCAAATCAATCACCCATTCACCTGATCTTTTGGTAGACAGTTTTGGGCTGTCAGCAACGGGACTCCAGGATTAACAATGCGTGATTCTGCAGGGTCTCCATTGTAAGATAGACAGACAAACAGACATACTTTATTGATCCCGAGTGAAATTGAGTTTCTTTCCAGTCACACCAACCAAGAATAGTATAGAATCAGAATCAGAATCAGAATCAGACTTTATCGCCAAGTACCTATGCACATACAAGGAATTTACTTCCCGCAGATGTTGTCTCTCTGCTCATAACAATAATAATGATAAATATAAATGAAAATATAGATTATACATACAGGTAGTGCAATCCAAGTAATAGTTAGCCGACAGTTAACCGGCAGTTAACTGTTCAGCAAAGTGACCGCAGTAGGGAAAAAACTTCTCCAGTGCCTGTTAGTCTTAGTCTGGAGGGATCTGAACGCCTACCAGACGGAAGCAGATCAAACAGTCCGTGCGCAGGATGGGAGGAGTCATTTATGATGTTCCCCGCCCTCTTCTTCAACCTGGAAGAGTACAGGTCCACAATAGAGGACAGGGAGGCTCCAATGATGCGCTCGGTAGTCCTCACTGTGCGCTGTAGTCTGGTTCTATCCTGCTTGGTGGCGGCTCCAAACCACACAATGATGGAGGTGCACAAGACAGACTCAATGACTGCAGTGTAGAACTGCAGCAGCAATTCATGAGGCAGACCATATTTCCTGAAGAGCCGCAGGAAATACATCCGCTGCTGGGCTTTCTTCAGGATGGAGTTGATGTTCTGCTCCCACTTTAGATCCTGAGAGATGGTGGTTCCCAGGAACCTGAAGTTCTCCACGGTGGACACAGGGCTGCTGAGGACTGTGAGGGGAGACATAGCGAAATACAGCAATATAAAAAAGCATAAGTAATTAAATAATAATAAGTAAATTGTGCTAGGTGGAAATAAGTCCAGGACCAGCCTATTGGCTCAGGTTGTCTGACACACCGAAGTAGGAGTTGTAAGGTTTGATGGCCACAACAGGAATGACTTCTTATGACGCTCAGTGTTGTATCTCGGTGGTATGAGTCTCTGGCTCAATGCACTCCTGTGCCTAACCAGTACATTATGGAATGGATGGGAGACATTGTCCAAGATGGCCGGCAACTTGGACAACATCCTCTTTTCAGGCACCACCCTCAGAGAGTCCAGTTCCACCTCTACAACATCACCGACCTTACGAATGAGATTGTTGATTCTGTTGGGTCGGAATAGTTTCAAACTTCGCGTCCTTCCTGGTCCATCCAGCCAGTATTCTGCGTCGCCTCAGAGGGTGGTCACCAAGCAACCACATTGATGTAGGCTGGAGTTACATCCAGCACAGAGCGGCGAGGACAGCGGGCTGTATTCTGTATTAGACTGGTGTCGGTAGAGAGATCACCAAAGGAAATCAAAAGTTCTGGTGGTCACATTGTGGGACGGACATGATTATTCCGGTAAACGTGCGGTAGATGATCACTTGGGATGTCATTTTCTTTCTTTCGGTGCTATTGTCTTGGCAATTTCTGATTTTCTTGGAGCAGTGAGGGCTGGAATGTTCTGGACATATTTTATGTACACAATTTGTGAGCATTATAGATTCGTGGTTAATAGAAAGCATTTCAACCTGGTGCTCGGTGTTTAATCCGTGGAAGAGAAGAGATGCAAGGGTGGGAACCAAACACCTGATTATTGAATACAGGATGAAGGATTGGAGATCTATTAGCTTGTCTTCATTAGGACATCGGAGAGGAAAGGGGCCGGTAATTTTAAATTCCTTTGCGTTATCATATCAGAGGATCTGTTCTGGGACAAGGACATAAGTACCATCATATTGACTAAACGACGATATCCCTCTTGTTTGAAGGTTCACAAATAAGGTATCTATATACACTTTATCTCGGTCTATAGATCTACCTTTCTATCTATCTCCCTACCTACCTGATTTTATTGATTTAAGTTTTAATGTATACGCTGGAAAACACGACGCTGAGCGGAGGATGTCTCTCCCTGCTACTGCGGCTCTGAGTTCATAAGGAATTAAAATTGTTTTATTTTTTGTCACACCTACCGAGAGTGTGAAAAAACATTTCGTTCACATTATTTATGGAGATCAAATCATTACACGGTGAATTGAGATCAAACAAGATAAAGTAATAACAGAATGCAGAATAAAGTGTAACAGTGACAGAGTAAGCAAGGCGCAGGTGAATGATCAGGTGCAGTATCATAACGAGGTAGATTGTGAGGTCAAGCTGCTATCTTAGCGTATTAGGAAACCAGTCGATGGATATAAGAGCATGACAGAAACTGTCCTTGAGCTTGTGGTACATGCGTTCAGGCGTTTTTACCGACTGTGTTGCCTTTAAGGGAATTGTTCAGCTTTATTACATTTTCGCTTTCGTTATTCGTTTGTAATTACTTTCTAGTTGAAGTTAAGGTTGTTGAAAGTAAATTCGTTGTCTGTGATGTATCGCGGCATGCGATAACGTCACACCCGGTTTAGCCGCGTCTTGTGGGAAAATACGTGTTTGGAGAAACGAGAAGGAGGGGGCTTGTATGTGCAGGTTCTGCGCGAGAAAAGTTCTCATTCTACGTACTGAGAAACATCATAGAAGCAACGCTGTAAGTTTATAAGATAATCGATATGTTGAAGTAAAATGTTAACGCTGATTCTGTTAAAAGTAATGACGGTTGATAAAGTTTATTTTCTTGTTTAATTGAAATCGTTGCTGGATAGTTTGTGAAGTGTAATTAAAGCCAGTTGATGGCTAGGTAGATTCTGACTGTATCTTGTACTTTAATGTAATATAGTTTGTTGTAGTTTTACTTTTACATGTATTCATGATGTAAATGCGATGCCAAGAAGGAAACAAATACTGTATATATGTTGTATTGTTTTATCAAATGTGTTCACAATACGTTAATGTGGAAGAGTGAACATTAAACGGTTAACCTTAATGCGATCATGCCTCATTGACTAAGGTTTAAACATGGTGTTTAGTTCAGAGTTCTTACACCTGAATGAGAACATTATAGTGAAAAGGCTGCATTACCAGGTGTTCCAACAAGAGGTACGATGGCATCGCAATCCAGCGTCAGGTCGTTACCATCCAGCGCCAGGAGCAGTACGGCATCAGTAAACAAGTCTGCCCACGCAAGAGCTAAAGGAGAAACCGCCAAGGTGCGAGCGTAATACGCTGAACAGAAAGCAAAACTGAAAATGGAAAAGTCTGCCAGAGAAGCCAAAAACAAATGAAAAAGGCTGCCAGATAAGCTGAAAACCAGTTGGAAAGGGTAAGGACAGAAGCAGAGTGAGAAGTGCTGACGATACGCCGAGAAGCCGAAGCTGAACGCAGAAAGATTAGAAAGCGCTGAAGAAATACGTGTTCTAGATGAAGTAAAATCTACTTCAGAAAGGACCAGATTGAAACGCACTAGTGACTACGTCTGATCTCAAATGGGCCTGAAGATTCGATCTTCCTATCCATACTTATATGCTAACGTCCCATTTCATGAGGAGTCAAAGAGAAGCCCAATTGCATCGCATCATCTGAAGGAGACAATTTACCCTTGTGAGAACAGAACAACAGAACAGTCAGAACAGCAAATCCCCTAACGAACGTACACCCTCAGTCATATGCCCGCCGACATATTCCCCCAGCCGGTGTGCCATTTGCAGTTGAACCCATGGCACAGTATTTAGCTTGACGAGATATCGTTACTTCAGGGCTATACCAGTTTGGCGATAAGCCTGAAAATTACCGTGCATGGTACTCCTCATTCACTAACGCTACCGGCGGAGTCCAGCTCGAAGCAACCCAAGAGTTGGATCTTATGACAAAATGGCTGGGAAAAGAATCATGCGAACAGGTGAGACGCATACGTTCAGTTTACTTCAACAACCCCAAACTAGCCTTACGTAACGCATGGGAGAGACTTCTGGACAGTTATGCTACCCGTGAAATAATTGAAAAGGCACTACTTCGACGTCTGGAGAATATTCCTCGGTTGTCAGCCAAGGAGCACACTAAGCTAAGAGAGCTCGGAGATCTACTCGTGGAGATTGAAGGCACTAAAGAAGACGGCTATTTAACTAGCCTTTCATATCTAGATACTTCATACGGAATTAGACCAACCGTGTACAAACTTCTATTTGGGCTGCAGGAAAGGTGGGTGTATGTTGGCTAAGAGCACAAGGTAGAGAACAGTGGTCGATTTCCTCGCTTTAAGTATTTCATTAGGTTTGTGTGCAAGGAGGTGAAGAGGCAAAACGACCGTAGCTTCATGAGTCAAGGTAGCAGTACAATTCACACCAAGACAGTCAAATCCACTTCGAATAATTTTAACATCAATAAACCTGGCACGGTGCGTAAAACTGAAGTCTCTACAACTAACAATGACCCCAGCAATAATTGCCCATTGCACAACAAACCCCACCCACCCAAAAAATGCTGAACTTTTAGAAAAAATCCCTTTGATGAGAGAATGGCCTTTCTCAAGGAGAAAAACATATGTGTTAAATGCTGTTCCTCTACCTCTCACCTCGCTAGAGAGAATACGATCTCCGTGAAGTGCTCGGAATGTAATAGCACTAATAATGATGGGGCCATGCATTCCAGCCCGTTACCGCAAACCGACAAAGCTCTTTCACCCTCACAAGAGGACAGCAGGGAGGGAGAGGATCACTCCAAGACAATTGTTGTCAGTTCGAGCTGCACAAAGTTTGCGGTCAAAGTCAGTCAAGCCGTTCTTGCTCAAAGATCTGCCTCACTAAGGTGTACCCTAAGGGAGCCAAAGGCAAGGCCATCAAAACCTATGTAATTCCGGATGACCAGAGCAATCGCTCACTAGTCAGACCAGAGTTTTTTGACTTGTTCAACGTAGAGAGTAATCAGTTCCCATACTACCTTAGAACTTGCTTAGGCAGCGTAGAAACATATGGCAGGAAGGCAGAAGGCTCCCAGCTCGATTCGCTGGTTGGTAAAGTTGTTATCTGTCTCCCTCCGCTCTTAGAGTGCAATGAAATTTTGAATAACCGCACCGAGATCCCGACGCCAAGTGCAGTGCTACACCAGCCACATCTCCACCACATCGCTAAGCACATCCCAGAATTGGACCCAAAAGCAGAAATAATAATGCGACTCGAAAGAGACGTTCTCCAGGTGCATAAGGTCAGGCAGCAGGTCAATGGACCACATGGCGCCCCCTTTGCCCAACGCCTGGATCTGGGCTGGGTGGTGATAGGAGAGGTGTGCCTTGGCAATGCACCCAAACCGCCAGTTAACTCACTTAAGACCAACGTGCTAGAGAGTGGCCGCCATTCAATTTTGCAACCCTGTACAAGCTACATGTGTATCAATGAAGCACGACAAGGCTTCAATAAGTGTGGTAAAGTAACTGACATGACACTGGGACAGTCAGTCTTCGCATCGAACTGTCGGGCGGTAATGGAGGCCTTTCCACACGATGACTGTGCTCCGGCAATCAAGGACCTGGATCTAGAAGGAGAAACCATACCCACACAAAGAAGTTTGGGCCTCCTTTGGGAGATTACAATTGACACATTCACGTTCTCCGTGCGACCATGATCAAGCCATTCACCCGTCGTGGAAATGGCCTTTCTTATCCAGGACGAGTTAGACCTAGAGCTGGATGGCAGCAAGTTCTACACAGAGAGCAAAGTAGTGCTCGGTTATATTTATAATGGATCAAAACGTTTCTATGTGTACGTTCATAATCGAGTTCAACGTATCAGCCATTCATCAAAGCCTGAGCAATAGCATAATGTACGTACAGAGGATAACCCTGCAGGCCATGCATCGAGATCATCACCTGCATTCAGTCTGGCGCAAACTTCCCGATTCACCGGACCCCACTTCCTGTATCAGCCACCAACAGAAAAAAAACTCAAATGAGTGAGACTTTTGAGCTGTTCGAACCCGAAAGAGACTCGGAAATACAAACAAGAGTCACCTACCTCGAAGAATCAATAAGTATCACCGAACGCTTTCAGCGGTTCTCCACTTTGAATTCCTTAGTGAGAGGTCTTGCGTTCTTCATTCACATGGCCAGATCCCACAGACACTCATCCCGAAATGGTAAGTGCAAGGGATGAAACAAATGTAACTTACCTCACAATGCGGACGAATTGGCCCAGGCAAAGGACGTCATCTTTAAAGGAACTCAAAGAACAGCCTTTGCAAGGGAGTTTTCGGCCCTCCAAGCTAATAAACCAATATCAAAGGACAGACCTTTGAGGAAACTCAGCCCGATAGTGAAGAACGATCTCATTTGCTTTGGAGGCTGGTTAATACACTTTCACCTTTCAGCTACAGTAAAGAGCCCAGTAATCCTGCCCAAAGACAGCCACGTGTCCTCACTGCTTACTCGCCATCACCATGAATAGGCAAGGCATCAGGGCCTTCACCTGACAGAGGGAGCAAAATGGGCAGCGAGACTGTGGATCTTGGGACGCAAAACACTGATCAATTCAGTACTTCACAGATGTGTAAACTGCAGGAAACTGCGAGGGAAGCTGGAAGCTCAACGTATGTCGGACCTCCCACCAGAACGCCTCAATGCCTGCCCTCCTTTTACATATGTAGGGTTTGTGTTGTTGGTCCCTGGACTATCATTACTAGACGCACCAGAGGAGGACAAGCAGAGAGCAAACGGTGGGCCATCATGTTCAGCTACATGAGTTCAAGAGCGGTGCACATTGAGGTCATCGAATCTTTGGATACATAAAGCTGCATTAATGCTCTCAGGCGCTTCTTTGCACTAAGAGGCCCTGCAAAACAGTTAAGGTCTAATTGCGGCACGAACTTTGTTGGAGCGTCCAAGGAGCTCGGGATGGACAAAACGGTGGAAAGGTACCTCAGTGAGCAGGGATGCAACTGGGAGTTCAGCACACCACACGCCTCTCAAATGGGAGGCTCATGGGAGCGGATGATTGGTATCGCCAGAAGGATCCTTGATGCAATGTTTCTACAGCAACGCACTCAACTGACCCACGAAGTACAATGCACACTAATGGCAGAGGTCAGAGCCATTATAAATTCACGACCACTCCTACCTGTGTCTTCTGAACCGGAAAGCCCCTTCATACTCTCACCATCAATGCTCCTTACGCAAAAGGCAGGAGTTCCTCCTCCACCTGGGGACTTCTCGGACAAGGACTTATACACAAAGCAATGGAGACAGGTTCAGGCTTTCTCAAATCAGTTCTGGTCCCGTTGGAGACATGAACACAGACAAAAGTGGACTGAATCTCGTAGGAATCTTCAAGTAGGAGATTTAGTCCTTCTCAGGGACAAGCAGATCGCTCGCAACTGCTGGCCAATGGCCAGAATCACTGCCACATTCCCTGGTAGGGATTTAGCTTTATTACATTTCCGCTTTAGTAATTCGTTTGTAATTATTTTCTAGTTAGAGTTAAGGTTGTTGAAAGTAAATTCGTTGTCTCTGAAGTATCTCGGCATGCGATGACGTCACACCCGGTTTCGCCGCGTCTTGTTGGAAAATGTTAATGCTGATTCTGTTAAAAGTAATGACGGTTGATAAAGTTTTATTTTCTTTTGTTATTGAAAGCGTTGCTGGATAGTTTGTGAAGTGTATTTAAAGCCAGTAACATCACGAAATGCCGGAAACAGCCATAAAGGCAAAACAGAATAAGTGGAAAAACTGTTAAAGTATTTCTTATCATAACTGTTATCAAAGAAACCTCCGACACAAGTGTTAATTGGTTTCTCTTTCCATACAAGCTTCTTGGTGCTTAGTGTTTCCAGAATTCCCCGAGTTTGTTTTCGGTTCCCGCACCCGAGTTGGTTCCTATTCCCGCATTCGCCACCTCGCTGACTTTACAACAGAACATTGACTGATTCTAACAGATCTAGCGCAATCTGACACAACCTCACAGATGGTCATGACGCCTCCCACTGCACCCACCTCAGGGAAGCAGGGGAGAGAATGTCAACGTCCAGCAGCAGATATGCTGCGTTTTACAGATGTCTGTAAAGCTTTCAGTTGTAGATATAATCGAATGCATTTTACAATATTGATAACTTTAGAGTACCACGTCGCTTGTGATAATCGACTCAGCAACGTGTTCATTGTTTTGTCCACAATAAATAACAACAGTCTTGAATTACAACACAGAACTCATCACATTTGTTAAAGTGTTACTACCGGTCGATGGTTGGATTGTTGCATCTCACTCAGAACACCGCTCACATACAAATTCAGATCGGTATAATCTCCGCGGGCTGCATAAACACAATATTTGCAAAGGCAATGCTGCTGCTGCAAGACTAAAAGCACAGAGACCCGATCATCGCATTATTGATCACAAACCACCGGAATAACGTTGCCTGACCCGCTCAGTTTCAGAGAAGTTCATGCTGCGGTTTGATTTTAGATTCAGTCCCAGAACGCACATTCCCAGTGTTTCTATTCCATTCCTGAAATACGGAACACCTGGTCTGCACAGATGATAATGCAAACTAGCGACAGAAACAATTACACTATTGGAATTAAATTTCATTTCTTACCAAAGGCAGCTGACACTGAGGCTTACCAGGAATTCCAAAGGGATTAATAAAAGGACAGTAAACTTCTGGTATCCGCCAGATGACAGGATACACCATTTCAGTGAAAATCTATGATTTCTTTTGGTCCTAAAATCACAGTTTGGACAGTCAACTGATGCAGTCAAGGTGACCCTGATTTAGATACAGTATTATTCTCCAGAGCTACTGTTACATACCTCGCTAATTTTCAGTCACGTGAACAAATACACTAATGCATTTACAGTTTGTTAAATGAACAATTTAATTCAACACCATTGTTTCTGATGTAAATATTGCGCCGGTTAAGGACAAGTTCTTGATCTTTATATCAGCAGTGTCCCTAGTGGCAAAGGGGTCGGCAGATTTAGAATCTTTCTGGTCGCCCGCTCTCTCTCTCTCTCTCTCTCTCTCTCTCTCTCTCTCTGTCTCTCTCTCTCTCGCTCTCTCTCTCTCTCTCTCTCTCTCTCTCTCTCTCTCTCTCTCTCTCTCTCTCTCTCTCTGTCTCTCTCTCTCTCGCTCTCTATCTCTCGCTCTCTCTCTCTCTCGCTCTCTCTCTCTCTCTCTCTCTCTCTCTCTCTTTCTCTCTCTCTCTCTCTCTCTCACACACACACAGAGATACATACAGAGGTACAAGAGAGAAACGCAGATTCGAACGAAGTCACGATGGAAACGTCAGATGAGCTCGTTGCTAACGTACAAACATGAGGAATACTGCAGATGATGGAAATCCAAGGCAACACAAGGAACTCTGCTGTGTTCCTTCAGCACTTTGTGTGTGATTTTGCTAATGTAACAGAGTCCTTAATGGGCATCTCAATCGCCAAAGGTCAAAGCAAAATCGAGAAGAAATCTTTGATTCTGTAAAGGAACAGGCAATCCGGTTAAATAATAAACACAGTACTCGAAATTGGACGAGGAATACATTTGTAAGGATCGAAGTGAAAACGAAAATGTCAAGCATAAGATACAAATTAGATGAGAGTGATAGAAATGGAAAGAGGGGGCAGATCGGCCGACAAACAGATAGATAGATAGATTGGTAGACAGACAGACAGTCAGGCAGGTAAGCAAACATACAGCCAGAGACAAATGATGGTGTTGATCCTCCAGTATCTCCTCGTTTTTGGCACAATTTGAGTGTGTGTGTGGTTCATTCTGGTACAGTGTAAGAGTTTGTAGATTATTTTGTGCTTGTCAGTCTCTGGTACATTGTGAGAGGGTGAGGTTCATTCTGTACCTGTCTGTGTCTGGTACAGTGTGAGATTGTGAGGTTCATTTTATACCTTTCACTCTTTGATACAGTCTAAGAGTGTGTAGCGTATTCTGTACTTGTCACTCTCTGTTACAGTGTTAGAGTGTGGGGTTCATTCTGTACCTGTCATACATTATTTTTCTTTGTTTTATTTTTAAAGCCTGGTATTTGAATCATGATATATAATGATTGACATGTCTTGTTCAAACTACATTTGGCGGAACTATATTATGCTATGTGTGTCTCCAGGAGATGGGAGGGGAGGCAGGACGAGGCGAGGCGAGGCATGTCTCCAGAATTAGGCCAGACGAGCCGAATCTCTGGGCAGAGGCGAGGCCACGCAAGGCGAGGCTCCAGGCAGAGTCCAGACGAGGCAAGTAGAGGCGAGACACGGCGAGACTTCAGATAAGCTCGAGGCGAGACAAAGTGAGGCTCCAGGCAGAGTCGAGGAGAGGCAAGGAGAGTCTACAGGCAGAGGCGAGGCGAGGCAAGGCGAGTCGCCAGGCAGAGGCGAGGCTTGACAAGGTGAGTCTCCAGGAGATGGGAGGCGAGACTTGGCGAGGCGAGGCAAGGCGTGTCTCCAGACAGAGGACAGGCGAGGCCAACCTCTAGGCTGAGGCGAGGCCAGGCAAGGCGCGGCTCCAGGTGGAGTCGAGGTGAGGCAATGCGAGTCTCCAGACAGGGTGCGATGCGTCTCAAGGCCATTCTCCAAGAGATGGGAGGCAAGGGAAGCAGAGGCGAGGCAAGGCGGATCTCTAGTCAGAGGCAAGGCAAGGCAAGGCGAGTCTCCAGGAGATGGGAGGGGAGGCAGGACAGGGCAAGGCGAGGCATGTCTCCAGACTTAGGCCAGACGAGCCGAATCTCTGGGCAGAGGCGAGGCCACGCAAGGCGAGGCTCCAGGCAGAGTCGAGGAGAGGCAAGGAGAGTCTACAGGCAGAGGCGAGGCGATCAAGGCAAGGCGCGGCTTCAGGTGGAGTCGAGGTGAGGCAAATCGAGTCTCCATACAGGGGCGAAGTGAGGCAAGGCGAGGCGAGACACGGATATCTCCATATAGAGTCGAGGCGATGCAAGCCGCGGCTCCAGGCATAGGCGACGCGCGGCAAGACGAGTCTCCAGGCATAGGCAAGGCGAGGCAATGCGAGTCTCCAGGCAGAGGCGATGCGAGGCGAATCTCTAGTCAGAGGCAAGGCAAGGCAACGCGAGTCTCCAAGGCAGAGGCGATGCGAGGCCAGTCTCCACCAGAGGCGAGCCAACGGGATGCTTCTGGCAGCGTCGATAAGAGGCAAGGCGAATCTCCAGGAGATGGGAGGGGAGGCCAGGCGTGTCCCCTGACAGAGGACAGGCGAGGAGAATCTCCAGACAGCGGCGAGGCGAGGCAAGGCGAGGCTCAAGGCAGAGGCGAGTCGAGAGAAGGCGAGGCTCCACGCAGAGGCGAGTCGACTGAAGTCGAGTCTCCAGGCAGAGGCGAGGCAAGGCGAGTTTCCAGGCAGAGGCGAAGCGAGTAAAGGCGTGTCTTCAGACAGAGGACAGGCGAGGCGAATCTCAAGGCAGAGGCGTGGCGAGGCAAGGCGAGTCTCCAGACAGGCGCGAGGAGAGACAAGGCGAGTCTCCAGGAGATGGGAGGGCAGGCAAGTCGTGTCTCCAGGAGATGGGAGGGGAGGCAGGACAGGGCGAGGCGAAGCATGTCTCCAGACCTAGGCCAGACAAGCCGAATCTCTGGGCAGAGGCGAGGCCACGCAAGGCGAGGCTCCAGGCAGAGTCGAGGAGAGGCAAGGAGAGTCTACAAGCAGAGGCGAGGCGATCAAGGCAAGGCGCGGCTACAGGTGGAGTCGAGGTGAGGCAAATCGAGTCTCCATACAGGGGCGAAGTGAGGCAAGGCGTGGCGAGACACGGCGTGTCTCCATGCAGAGTCGAGGCGAGGCAAGCCGCGGCTCCAGGCTTAGGCGACGCGCGGCAATGCGAGTCTCCAGGCAGAGGCGATGCGAGGCCAGTCTCCAGGCAGAGGCGAGGCGAGGCAAGTCGAGTCTCCAGACACGTTCCGCTGCGTCTCAAGGCCATTCTCCAGGAGATGGGAAGCGAGGCAAGTCGAGTCTCCAGACAGGTTCCAATGTCGCTCAAGGTCATTCTCCAGGAGATGGGAGGCGAGGCAAGCAGAGGCGAGGCAAGGCGGATCTCCAGACAGAGACTAGGCGAAGCCAAATTCCAGGCAGCTGGGAGGCAAGGCAAGGCGAGGCTCCAGGCAGAGGCGAGTAGAGGCAAGGCGAGTCTCAAGGAGATGGGAGGCGAGGCAGTGCGAGGCGAGGCAAGCCGTGTCTCCAGACAGAGGTCAGGTTAGGCGAAACTCCAGGCAAGGCGAGGCAACGGGGGGCTTCTGGCAGCGTCGAGACGAGGCAAGGCGAATCTCCAGGAGATGGAAGGGGAGGCCAGTTGTGTCTCCTGACGGGGGCCAGGCGAGGCGAATCTCCAGACAGCGGCAAGGCGAGGCAAGGCGAGGCTCAAGGCAGAGGCGAGGCGAGAGAAGGCTAGTCTCCAGGCAGAGGCGAGGCAAGGCGAGGCTCCAGGCCCGGGAGTAGCGAGGCAAGCCGTGTCTCCAGAAAGAGGCCAGGCGAGCCGAATCTCCAGGCAGAAGCTAGGCGAGGCAAGGCGAGGCACTAGGCAGTGTCGAGGCGAGTGAAGTCGAGTCTCCAGGCAAGGCGAGTCCATAGACAGGCGCGCGGCGAGAGTAGGCGAGGCTCCAGGCATAGGCAAGGCAAGGCAAAGCGAGTCTCCAGGCATAGGCAAGGCAATGCAAAGCGAGTCTCCAAGGCAGAGGCGATGCGAGGCCAGTCTCCAGGCAGAGACGAGGCGAGGCAAGTGGGTTCTCCGGACAGGGTGCGATGCGTCTCAAGGCCAGTCTCCAGGAAATGGGAGGCGAGGCAAGCAGAGGCGAGGCAAGGCGGGTCTACAGACAGAGACCAGGCGAGGCCAAACTCCAGGCAGAGGCGAGGCAAGGCGAGGCTCCAGGCAGAGGCGAGGCGAAGCGAGTCTCCAGACAGGCACGATGCGAGACAAGGCGAGGCTCCAAGCAGAGGCGATGCGAGGCAAGGCGAGTCTCCAGACAGGCGTGAGGTTTGCCAAGGCGAGGCCCGAGGCGGAGGCCACGCGAGGCAAGGCGAATCTCCAGTCAGAGGCGAGCCAACGGGATGCTTCTGGCAGCGTCGATAAGAGGCAAGTCGAATCTCCAGGAGATGGGAGGGGAGGCCAGGCGTGTCTCCTGACAGAGGACAGGCGAGGAGAATCTCCAGAGAGCGGCGTGGCGTGGCAAGGCGAGGCTCAAGGCAGAGGCGAGTCGAGAGAATGCTTGTCTCCTGTTAGAGGCGAGGCGAGGTAAGGCGAATCTCCAGACATGGGGCGATGCAAGGCGAGTCTCCAGGCAGAGGCAAGGCAAGGCGAGTCTCTAGACAGGCGCGCGGCGAGAGTAGGCGAGGCTCCAGGCATAGGCAAGGCAAGGCAAAGCGAGTCTCCAGGCATAGGTAAGGCAATGCAAAGCGAGTCTCCAAGGCAGAGGCGATGCGAGGCCAGTCTCCAGGCAGAGACGAGGCGAGGCAAGTGGAGTCTCCGGACAGGGTGCGATGCGTCTCAAGGCCAGTCTCCAGGAAATGGGAGGCGAGGCAAGCAGAGGCGAGGCAAGGCTGGTCTACAGACAGAGACCAGGCGAGGCCAAACTCCAGGCAGAGGCGAGGCAAGGCGAGGCTCCAGGCAGAGGCGAGGCGAAGCGAGTCTCCAGACAGGCACGATGCGAGACAAGGCGAGGCTCCAAGCAGAGGCGATGCGAGGCAAGGCGAGTCTCCAGACAGGCGTGAGGTTTGACAAGGCGAGGCCCTAGGCGGAGGCCACGCGAGGCAAGGCGAATCTCCAGTCAGAGGCGAGCCAACGGGATGCTTCTGGCAGCGTCGATAAGAGGCAAGGCGAATCTCCAGGAGATGGGAGGGGAGGCCAGGCGTGTCTCCTGACAGAGGACAGGCGAGGAGAATCTCCAGAGAGCGGCGAGGCGTGGCAAGGCGAGGCTCAAGGCAGAGGCGAGTCGAGATAAGGCTTGTCTCCTGGCAGAGGCGAGGCGAGGTAAGGCGAATCTCCAGACATGGGGAGATGCAAGGCGAGTCTCCAGGCAGAGGCAAGGCAAGGCGAGTCTCTAGACAGGCGCGCGGCGAGGCAAGCCGAGTCTCCAGGCAGAGGCGATGCGAGGATAATCTCTAGGCAGAGGCGAGGCGAGACAAGGCGAGGCTCCAGGCATAGGCAAGGCGAGGCAATGCGAGTCTCCAGGCAGAGGCGATGCGAGGCGAATCTCTAGTCAGAGGCAAGGCAAGGCAAGGCGAGTCTCCAGGAGATGGGAGGGGAGGCAGGGCGAGACGAGGCAAGATGAGGCTCCAGGAAGAGTAGAGGCGAGTCAAGCCGAGTCGCCAGGCAGAAGCGAGGCGTGGCAAGGCGAGTCTCCAGGAGATGGCAGGGGAGGCAGGGCGAGGCGAGGCAAGCCATGTCTCCAGACAGAGGCCAGACGAGCCGAATCTCTAGGCAGAGGCGATGCCACGCAAGGCTAGGCTACAGACAGAGGGCCAGGAGATGCAAGGAGAGTCTCCAGGCAGAGGCGAGACGAGGCAAGACGTGTCTCCATACAGGGTCGAGTTGAGGCAAGGTGAGACGAGTCACGGCGAGTCTCCAGATAAGCTCGAGTCGAGACAAAGCGAGGCTCCAGGCAGAGTCGAGGAGAGGCAAGGAGAGTCTACAGACAGCGGGCGTGGCGTCGCAAGGCGAGTTTCCAGGAGATGGGATGCGACGCAAGGTGGGTCTCCAGACAGAGACCAGGCTAGGCGAAACTCCAGGCAAGGCGAGGCAACGGGGGGCTTCAGGCAGCGTCGAGACGAGGGAAGGCGAATCTCCAGGAGATGGGAGGGGAGGCCAGGTGTGTCTCTTGACAGGGGCCAGGCGAGGCGAATCTCCAGACAGCGGCGAGGCGAGGCAAGGCGAGGCTCAAGGCAGAGTCGAGGCGAGAGAAGGCTAGTCTCCAGGCAGAGGCGAGGCAAGGCGAGGCTCAGGGCCGGGGAGTAGCGAGGCAAGGCGTGTCTCCAGAAAGAGGCCAGGCGAGCCGAATCTCCAGGCAGAAGCGAGGCGAGGCAAGGCGAGGCACCAGGCAGAGTCGAGGCGAGTGAAGTCGAGTCTCCAGGCAGAGGCAAGGCAAGGCGAGTCTCTAGACAGGCGCGCGGCCAGAGTAGGCGAAGCTCCAGGCATAGGCAAGGCAAGGCAAAGCGAGTCTCCAGGCATAGGTAAGGCAATGCAAAGCGAGTCTCCAAGGCAGAGGCGATGCGAGGCCAGTCTCCAGGCAGAGACGAGTCGAGGCAAGTGGAGTCTCCGGACAGGGTGCGATGCGTCTCAGGGCCAGTCTCCAGGAGATGGGAGACGAGGCAAGCAGAGGCGAGGCAAGGCGGGTCTACAGACAGAGACCAGGCGAGGCCAAACTCCAGGCAGAGGCGAGGGGAGGCAAGACGAGGCTCCAGGTGGAGTCTTGACTTGTGAAGGTAGTCTCCAGGCAGAGGCGAGGCAAGGCGAGTCTCCAGACAGGCGTGAGGTGAGACAAGGCGAGGCCCTAGGCGGAGGCCACGAGAGGCAAGGCGAATCTCCAGTCAGAGGCGAGCCAACGGGATGCTTCTGGCAGCGTCGAGAAGAGGCAAGACGAATCTCCAGGAGATGGGAGGGGAGGCCAGGCGTGTTTCCTGACAGAGGACAGGCGAGGAGAATCTCCAGACAGCGGCGAGGCGAGGCAAGGCGAGGCTCAAGGCAGAGGCGAGGCGTGAGAAGGCTTGTCTCCAGGCAGAGGCGAGGGAAGGCGAATCACCATGCCGTGCAGAGGCGAATCAAGGCGAGGTTCCAGGCAGGGGAGAAGCGAGGCAAGGCGTGTCTCCAGACAGAGGCCAGACGAGCCGAATCTCTGGGCAGAGGCGAGGACACGCAAGGCGAGGCTCCAGGCAGAGTCCAGACGAGGCAAGTAGAGGCGAGACACGGCGAGTCTTCAGATATGCTCGAGGCGAGACAAAGTGAGGCTCCAGGCAGAGTCGAGGAGAGGCATGGAGAGTCTACAGGCAGAGGCGAGGCGAGGCAAGGTGATTCTTCAGGAGATGGGAGGCGAGACTTGGCGAGGCGAGGCAAGGCGTGTCTCCAGACAGAGGACAGGCGAGGCCAACCTCTAGGCTGAGGCGAGGCCAGGCAAGGCGCGGCTCCAGGTGGAGTCGAGGTGAGGCAATGCGAGTCTCCAGACAGGGTGCGATGCGTCTCAAGGCCATTCTCCAAGAGACGGGAGGCAAGGGAAGCAGAGGCGAGGCAAGGCGGATCTCTAGTCAGAGACCAGGCGAGGCCAAACTCCAGGCAGAGGCGAGGCAAGGCGAGGCTCCAGGCAGAGGCGAGGCGAAGCGAGTCTCCAGACAGGCACGATGCGAGACAAGGCGAGGCTCCAAGCAGAGGCGATGCGAGGCAAGGCGCGTCTCCAGACAGGCGTGAGGTTTGCCAAGGCGAGGCCCGAGGCGGAGGCCACGCGAGGCAAGGCGAATCTCCAGTCAGAGGCGAGCCAACGGGATGCTTCTGGCAGCATCGATAAGAGGCAAGGCGAATCTCCAGGAGATGGGAGGGGAGGCCAGGCGTGTCTCCTGACAGAGGACAGGCGAGGAGAATCTCCAGAGAGCGGCGAGGCGTGGCAAGGCGAGGCTCAAGGCAGAGGCGAGTCGAGAGAATGCTTGTCTCCTGTTAGAGGCGAGGCGAGGTAAGGCGAATCTCCAGACATGGGGCGATGCAAGGCGAGTCTCCAGGCAGAGGCAAGGCAAGGCGAGTCTCTAGACAGGCGCGCGGCGAGAGTAGGCGAGGCTCCAGGCATAGGCAAAGCAAGGCAAAGCGAGTCTCCAGGCATAGGTAAGGCAATGCAAAGCGAGTCTCCAAGGCAGAGGCGATGCGAGGCCAGTCTCCAGGCAGAGACGAGGCGAGGCAAGTGGAGTCTCCGGACAGGGTGCGATGCGTCTCAAGGCCAGTCTCCAGGAAATGGGAGGCGAGGCAAGCAGAGGCGAGGCAAGGCGGGTCTACAGACAGAGACCAGGCGAGGCCAAACTCCAGGCAGAGGCGAGGCAAGGCGAGGCTCCAGGCAGAGGCGAGGCGAAGCGAGTCTCCAGACAGGCACGATGCGAGACAAGGCGAGGCTCCAAGCAGAGGCGATGCGAGGCAAGGCGAGTCTCCAGACAGGCGTGAGGTTTGACAAGGCGAGGCCCTAGGCGGAGGCCACGCGAGGCAAGGCGAATCTCCAGTCAGAGGCGAGCCAACGGGATGCTTCTGGCAGCGTCGATAAGAGGCAAGGCGAATCTCCAGGAGATGGGAGGGGAGGCCAGGCGTGTCTCCTGACAGAGGACAGGCGAGGAGAATCTCCAGAGAGCGGCGAGGCGTGGCAAGGCGAGGCTCAAGGCAGAGGCGAGTCGAGATAAGGCTTGTCTCCTGGCAGAGGCGAGGCGAGGTAAGGCGAATCTCCAGACATGGGGCGATGCAAGGCGAGTCTCCAGGCAGAGGCAAGGCGAGGCAAAGCGAGGCTCCACGCAGAGTCGAGGCGAGTGAAGTCGAGTCTCCAGGCAGAGGCGAGGCAAGGCGAGTCTCTAGACAGACGCGAGGCGAGACAAGGCGAGGTTCCAAGCAGAGGCGAAGCGAGACAAGGCGAGTCTCCAGACAGGCGCGAGGAGAGACAAGGCGAGTCTCCAGGAGATGGGAGGGCAAGCAAGTCGTGTCTCCAGGAAGAGTAGAGGCGAGGCAAGGCGAGACTCCAGGAGACTCGAGGGGAGGCAGGGCGAGGCGAGGCAAGGCATGTCTCCAGACAGAGGCCAGAGGAGCCGAATCTTTAGATAGAGGCGAGGCCACGCAAGGCGAGGCTCCAGGCAGAGTCGAGACGAGGCAAGTCTAGGCGAGACACGGCGAGTCTCCAGATAAGCTCGAGGCGAGTCAAAGTGAGGCTCCAGGCAGAGTCGAGGAGAGGCAAGAAGAGTCTACAGGCAGAGGCGAGGCTTGACAAGATGAGTCTCCAGGAGATGGGAGGCAAGACTTGGCGAGGCCAGGCAACGCGCGGCTCCAGGTTGAGTCGAGGGGAGGCAAATCGAGTCTCCATACAGGGGCGAAGTGTGGCTAGGCGAGGCGAGACACGGCGTGTCTCCATGCAGAGTCGAGGCGAGGCAAGCCGAGTCTCCAGGCAGAGGCGATGCGAGGATAATCTCTAGGCAGAGGCGAGGCGAGACAAGGCGAGGCTCCGGGCATAGGCAAGGCGAGGCAATGCGAGTCTCCAGGCAGAGGCGATGCGAGGCGAATCTCTAGTCAGAGGCAAGGCAAGGCAAGGCGAGTCTCCAGGAGATGGGAGGGGAGGCAGGGCGAGTCGAGGCAAGTTGAGGCTCCATGCAGAGTCGAGGCGAGGAAAGCCGAGTCTCCAGGCAGAGGCGATGCGAGGATAATCTCTAGGCAGAGGCGAGGCGAGACAAGGCGAGGCTCCAGGCAGAGGCGATGCGAGGCGAATCTCTTGTCAGAGGCAAGGCAAGGCAAGGCGAGTCTCCAGGAGATGGGAGGGGAGGCAGGGCGAGGCGAGGCAAGTTGAGGCTCCATGCAGAGTCGAGGCGAGGCAAGCCGAGTCTCCAGGCAGAGGCGATGCGAGGATAATCTCTAGGCAGAGGCGAGGCGAGACAAGGCGAGGCTCCAGGCATAGGCAAGGCGAGGCAATGCGAGTCTCCAGGCAGAGGCGATGCGAGGCGAATCTCTAGTCAGAGGCAAGGCAAGGCAAGGCGAGTCTCCAGGAGATGGGAGGGGAGGCAGGGCGAGGCGAGGCAAGATGAGGCTCCAGGAAGAGTAGAGGCGAGTCAAGCCGAGTCGCCAGGCAGAAGCGAGGCGTGGCAAGGCGAGTCTCCAGGAGATGGCAGGGGAGGCAGGGCGAGGCGAGGCAAGCCATGTCTCCAGACAGAGGCCAGACGAGCCGAATCTCTAGGCAGAGGCGATGCCACGCAAGGCTAGGCTACAGACAGAGGGCCAGGAGATGCAAGGAGAGTCTCCAGGCAGAGGCGAGACGAGGCAAGTCGTGTCTCCATACAGGGTCGAGTTGAGGCAAGGTGAGACGAGACACGGCGTGTCTCCAGATAAGCTCGAGTCGAGACAAAGCGAGGCTCCAGGCAGAGTCGAGGAGAGGCAAGAAGAGTCTACAGGCAGAGGCGAGGCTTGACAAGATGAGTCTCCAGGAGATGGGAGGCGAGACTTGGCGAGGCCAGGCAACGCGCGGCTCCAGGTTGAGTCGAGGGGAGGCAAATCGAGTCTCCATACAGGGGCGAAGTGAGGCAAGGCGAGGCGAGACACGGCGTGTCTCCATGCAGAGTCGAGGCGAGGCAAGCCGAGTCTCCAGGCAGAGGCGATGCGAGGATAATCTCTAGGCAGAGGCGAGGCGAGACAAGGCGAGGCTCCGGGCATAGGCAAGGCGAGGCAATGCGAGTCTCCAGGCAGAGGCGATGCGAGGCGAATCTCTTGTCAGAGGCAAGGCAAGGCAAGGCGAGTCTCCAGGAGATGGGAGGGGAGGCAGGGCGAGGCGAGGCAAGTTGAGGCTCCATGCAGAGTCGAGGCGAGGCAAGCCGAGTCTCCAGGCAGAGGCGATGCGAGGATAATCTCTAGGCAGAGGCGAGGCGAGACAAGGCGAGGCTCCAGGCATAGGCAAGGCGAGGCAATGCGAGTCTCCAGGCAGAGGCGATGCGAGGCGAATCTCTAGTCAGAGGCAAGGCAAGGCAAGGCGAGTCTCCAGGAGATGGGAGGGGAGGCAGGGCGAGGCGAGGCAAGATGAGGCTCCAGGAAGAGTAGAGGCGAGTCAAGCCGAGTCGCCAGGCAGAAGCGAGGCGTGGCAAGGCGAGTCTCCAGGAGATGGCAGGGGAGGCAGGGCGAGGCGAGGCAAGCCATGTCTCCAGACAGAGGCCAGACGAGCCGAATCTCTAGGCAGAGGCGATGCCACGCAAGGCTAGGCTACAGACAGAGGGCCAGTAGATGCAAGGAGAGTCTCCAGGCAGAGGCGAGACGAGGCAAGACGTGTCTCCATACAGGGTCGAGTTGAGGCAAGGTGAGACGAGTCACGGCGAGTCTCCAGATAAGCTCGAGTCGAGACAAAGCGAGGCTCCAGGCAGAGTCGAAGAGAGGCAAGGAGAGTCTACAGACAGCGGGCGTGGCGTCGCAAGGCGAGTTTCCAGGAGATGGGATGCGACGCAAGGTGGGTCTCCAGACAGAGACCAGGCGAGGCGAATCTCCAGACAGCGGCGAGGCGAGGCAAGGCGAGGCTCAAGGCAGAGTCGAGGCGAGAGAAGGCTAGTCTCCAGGCAGAGGCGAGGCAAGGCGAGGCTCAGGGCCGGGGAGTAGCGAGGCAAGGCGTGTCTCCAGAAAGAGGCCAGGCGAGCCGAATCTCCAGGCAGAAGCGAGGCGAGGCAAGGCGAGGCACCAGGCAGAGTCGAGGCGAGTGAAGTCGAGTCTCCAGGCAGAGGCAAGGCAAGGCGAGTCTCTAGACAGGCGCGCGGCCAGAGTAGGCGAAGCTCCAGGCATAGGCAAGGCAAGGCAAAGCGAGTCTCCAGGCATAGGTAAGGCAATGCAAAGCGAGTCTCCAAGGCAGAGGCGATGCGAGGCCAGTCTCCAGGCAGAGACGAGTCGAGGCAAGTGGAGTCTCCGGACAGGGTGCGATGCGTCTCAGGGCCAGTCTCCAGGAGATGGGAGACGAGGCAAGCAGAGGCGAGGCAAGGCGGGTCTACAGACAGAGACAAGGCGAGGCCAAACTCCAGGCAGAGGCGAGGGGAGGCAAGACGAGGCTCCAGGTGGAGTCTTGACTTGTGAAGGTAGTCTCCAGGCAGAGGCGAGGCAAGGCGAGTCTCCAGACAGGCGTGAGGTGAGACAAGGCGAGGCCCTAGGCGGAGGCCACGAGAGGCAAGGCGAATCTCCAGTCAGAGGCGAGCCAACGGGATGCTTCTGGCAGCGTCGAGAAGAGGCAAGACGAATCTCCAGGAGATGGGAGGGGAGGCCAGGCGTGTTTCCTGACAGAGGACAGGCGAGGAGAATCTCCAGACAGCGGCGAGGCGAGGCAAGGCGAGGCTCAAGGCAGAGGCGAGGCGTGAGAAGGCTTGTCTCCAGGCAGAGGCGAGGGAAGGCGAATCACCATGCCGTGCAGAGGCGAATCAAGGCGAGGTTCCAGGCAGGGGAGAAGCGAGGCAAGGCGTGTCTCCAGACAGAGGCCAGACGAGCCGAATCTCTGGGCAGAGGCGAGGCCACGCAAGGCGAGGCTCCAGGCAGAGTCCAGACGAGGCAAGTAGAGGCGAGACACGGCGAGTCTTCAGATATGCTCGAGGCGAGACAAAGTGAGGCTCCAGGCAGAGTCGAGGAGAGGCATGGAGAGTCTACAGGCAGAGGCGAGGCGAGGCAAGGTGATTCTCCAGGAGATGGGAGGCGAGACTTGGCGAGGCGAGGCAAGGCGTGTCTCCAGACAGAGGACAGGCGAGGCGAATCTCTAGGCTGAGGCGAGGCCAGGCAAGGCGCGGCTCCAGGTGGAGTCGAGGTGAGGCAATGCGAGTCTCCAGACAGGGTGCGATGCGTCTCAAGGCCATTCTCCAAGAGACGGGAGGCAAGGGAAGCAGAGGCGAGGCAAGGCGGATCTCTAGTCAGAGGCAAGGCAAGGCAAGGCGAGACTCCAGGAGATGGGAGGGGAGGCAGGACAGGGCGAGGCGAGGCATGTCTCCAGACTTAGGCCAGACGAGCCGAATCTCTGGGCAGAGGCGAGGCCACGCAAGGCGAGGCTCCAGGCAGTGTCGAGGAGAGGCAAGGAAAGTCTACAGGCAGAGGCGAGGCGATCAAGGCAAGGCGCGGCTTCTGGTGTAGTCGAGGTGAGGCAAATCGAGTCTCCATACAGGGGCGAAATGAGGCAAGGCGTGGCGAGACACGGCGTGTCTCCATGCAGAGTCGAGGCGAGGCAAGCCGCGGCTCCAGGCATAGGCGACGCGCGCAAGGCGAGTCTCCAGGCATAGGCAAGGCGAGGCAATGCGAGTCTCCAGGCAGAGGCTATGCGAGGCGAATCTCTAGTCAGAGGCAAGGCAAGGCAAGGCCAGTCTCCAGGCAGAGGCGAGGCGAGGCAAGTCGAGTCTCCAGACACGTTCCGATGCGTCTCAAGGCCATTCTCCAGGAGATGGGAGGCGAGGCAAGCAGAGGCGAGGCAAGGCGGTTCTACAGACAGAGACTAAGCGAAGCCAAATTCCAGGCATATGGGAGGGAGGCAAGGCGAGGCTCCAGGCATAGGCGAGTCGAGGCAAGGCGAGTCTCAAGGAGATGGGAGGCGAGGCAGTGCGAGGCGAGGCAGTGCGAGGCGAGGCAAGCCGTGTCTCCAGACAGAGGTCAGGCGAGGCGAATCTCTAGGCGAGGCGAGGCAAGGTGAGTCTCCAGGCAGAGGCGAGGCGAGGCAAGGCGAGGCTCCAGACAGAGGGCCAGGAGATGCAAGGAGAGTCTCCAGGCAGAGGCGAGACGCGGCAAGTCGTGTCTCCATACAGGGGCGAGTTGAGGCAAGGTGAGACGAGACACGGCGAGTCTCCAGATAAGCTCGAGTCGAGACAAAGCGAGGCTCCAGGCAGAGTCGAGGAGAGGCAAGGAGAGTCTACAGACAGCGGGCGTGGCGTCGCAAGCCGAGTTTCCAGGAGATGGGATGCGACGCAAGGTGGGTCTCCAGACAGAGACCAGGCTAGGCGAAACTCCAGGCAAGGCGAGGCAACGGGGGGCTTCAGGCAACGTCGAGTCGAGGCAAGGCGAATCTCCAGGAGATGGGATGGGAGGCCAGGTGTGTCTCCTGACAGGGGCCAGGCGAGGCGAATCTCCAGACAGCGGCGAGGCGAGACAAGGCGAGGCTCAAGGCAGAGGCGAGGCGAGAGAAGGCTAGTCTCCAGGCAGAGGCGAGGCAAGGCGAGGCTCCAGGCCGGGGAGTAGCGAGGCAAGGTGTGTCTCCAGAAAGAGGCCAGGCGAGCCGAATCTCCAGGCAGAGTCGAGGCGAGTGAAGTCGAGTCTCCAGGCAGAGGCAACGCAAGGCGAGTCTCTAGACAGGCGCGCGGCGAAAGTAGGAGAAGCTCCAGGCATAGGCAAGGCAAGGCAAAGCGAGTCTCCAGGCATAGGCAACGCAAGGCAAAGCGAGTCTCCAAGGCAGAGGCGATGCGAGGCCAGTCTCCAGGCAGAGACGAGGCGAGGCAAGTGGAGTATCCGGACAGGGTGCGATGCGTCTCAAGGCCAGTCTCCAGGAGATGGGAGACGAGGCAAGCAGAGGCGAGGCAAGGCGGGTCTACAGACAGAGACCAGGCGAGGCCAAACTCCAGGCAGAGGCGAGGGGAGGCAAGACGAGGCTCCAGGTGGAGTCTTGACTTGTGAAGGTTGTCTCCAGGCAGAGGTGAGGCAAGGCGAGGCTCCAGCCAGAGGCGAGGCGAGGCGAGTCTCCAGACAGGCACCATGCGAGACAAGGCGAGGCTCCAAGCAGAGGCGAAGCGAGGCAAGGCGAGTCTCCAGACAGGCATGAGGTGAGACAAGGCGAGGCCCTAGGCGGACGCCACGCGAGGCAAGGCGAATCTCCAGGAGATGGGAGGGAAGGCCAGGCGTGTCTCCTGACAGAGGCCAGGCGAGGAGAATCTCCAGACAGCGGTGAGGCGAGGCAAGGCGATGCTCAAGGCAGAGGCGAGTCGAGAGAAGGCTTGTCTCCTGGCAGAGGCGAGGCGAGAGAATGCTTGTCTCCAGGCAGAGGCAACGCAAGGCGAGTCTCTAGACAGGCGCGCGGCGAAAGTAGGAGAAACTCCAGGCAAGGCAAGGCAAAGCGAGTCTCCAGGCATAGGCAAGGCAAGGCAAAGCGAGTCTCCAAGGCAGAGACGAGGCGAGGCCAAACTCCAGGCAGAGGCGAGGGGAGGCAAGACGAGGCTCCAGGTGGAGTCTTGACTTGTGAAGGTAGTCTCCAGGCAGAGTCGATGCGAGGCAAGCCGAGTCTCCAGGCAGAGGCGAGACAAGGCGAGGCTCAAGGCAGAGGCGAGGCGAGAGAAGGCTTGTCTCCTGGCAGAGGCGAGGCGAGGGAAGGCATGTCTCCAGGCAGAGGCGAGGCAAGGCGAGTCACCATGCCGTGCCGAGGCGAAGCAAGGCGAGGTTCCAGGCAGGGGAGAAGTGAGGCAAGGCGTGTCTCCAGACAGAGGCCAGGCGAGCCGTATCTCCAGGCAGAGGCGAGGCGAGGCAAGGCGAGGCTCCAGGCGGAGTCGAGGCGAGTGATGTCGAGTCTCCAGGCAGAGGCAAAGCAAGGCGAATCTCTAGGCAGCGGAGAGGCGAGACAAGGCGAGGCTCCAGGCATAGGCGATGCGAGGCGAATCTCTAGTCAGGGGCAAGGCAAGGCAATGCGAGTCTCCAGACAGAGGCGATGCGAGGCGAATCTCTAGTCAGAGGCAAGGCAAGGCAATGCGAGTCTCCAGGCAGAGGCGATGCGAGGCGAGTCTCTAGACAGGCTCGAGGCGAGACAAGGCGAGGTTCCAGGCAGAGACGAAGCGAGTAAAGGCGAGTTTCCAGACAGGCACGAGGCGAGACAAGGCGATGCTCCAGGCGGAGGCCACGCGAGTGAAGGCTAGTCTCTAGGCAGAGGCCAGGCAAGGCGAGTCTCCAGCCAGGCGGAGGTGAGACAAGGCGAATCCCTAGGCGGAGGCCACGCGAGGCAAGGCAAATCTCCAGTCAGAGGCGAGCCAACGGAATGCTTCTGGAACCGTCGAGACGAGGCAAGGCGAATCTCCAGGAGATGGGAGGGAAGGCAAGGCTTGTCTCCAGACAGAGGTCAGGCGAGGCGAATCTCCAGGCAGAGGCGAGGCGAGTGAAGGCTAGTCTCCAGACAGGCACGAGGCGAGGCAAGGCGAAGCTCCAGGCAGAGGGCCAGGAGAGGTAAGGAGAGTCTCCAGGCAGAGGCGAGACGAGGCAAGTCGAGTCTCCATGCAGGGGCGAGTTGAGGCACGGCGAGACGAGACACGGCGAGTCTCCAGATAAGTTCGAGTCGAGACAAAGCGAGGCTCCAGGCAGAGTCGATGAGAGGCAATGAGAGTCTACAGGCAGCGGGCGAGGCGTTTCAAGGCGAGTTTCCAGGAGATGGTATGCTAGGCAAGGCGGGTCTCCAAACAGAGACCAGGCTAGGCGAAACTCCAGGCAAAGGCGAGGCAAGGCGAGGCTCCAGGTAGAGGCGAAGCGAGGCAGGGCGAGGCTCCAGGCAGAGGCCAGGCGAGTAAAGGCTAGTCTCTAGGCAGAGGCGAGGCAAGGCGAGTCTCCAGGCAGGCACGAGGCGAGACAAGGCGAGTCTCCAGACTGGCGTGAGGTGAGACAAGGCGATGCTCTAGGCGGTGGCCACGGGAGGCAAGGCGAATCTCCAGGCAGAACCCAGCCAACGGGAGGCTTCAGGCAGCGTCGACACGAGGCAAAGCGAATCTCCAGGAAATGGGAGGGGAGGCCAGCCGTGTCTCTGACAGAGGCAAGGCGAGGCTCAAGGCAGAGGCGAGGCGAGTGAAGTCGGGTCTCCAGTCAGAGGCAAGGCAAGGCAAAGCGAGTCTCCAAGGCAAAGGCGATGCGAGGCCAGCCTCCAGGCAGAGACGAGGCGAGGCAAGTGGAATCTCCGGACAGGTTGCGATGCGTCTCAAGGCCAGTCTCCAGGAGATTGGAGGCGAGGCAAGCAGTGGCGAGGCAAGACTGGTCTACAGACAGAGACCAGGCGAGGTCAAACTCCAGGCAGAGGCGAGGGGAGGTAACACGAGTCTCCAGGTGGAGTCAAGACTTGTGAAGGTAGTCTCCAGGCACGAGGCTAGACAAGGCGGGGCTCCAGGCACAGGCAAAGGCGAGGCAAGGCGAGGCTCCAGGTAGAGGCGTGGTGAGGCAGGGCGAGGATCCAGGTAGAGGCGAGACGAGGCAGGGCGAGGCTCCAGGCAGGCACGAGGCGAGACAAGGCGATGCTCCAGGCGGAGGCCACGCGAGTGAAGGCTAGTCTCTAGGCCGAGGCGAGGCAAGGCGAGTCTCCAGACAGGCACGAGGCGAGACAAGGCTAGTGTCCAGACAGGCGAGAGGTGAGACAATTGCAATGCTCTAGGCGGAGGCCACGGGAGTCAAGGCGAATCTCCAGGCAGAGGCGAGCCAACGGGATGCTTCTGGCAGCGTCAAGACGAGGCAAGGCGAATCTCCTGGAGATGGGAGGGAAGGCAAGGCTTGTCTCCAGACAGAGGTCAGGCGAGGCGAGTCTCCAGGCAGAGGCGAGGCGAGTGAATGCGAGTCTCCAGACAGGCACGAGGCGAGGCAAAGCGAGGCTCCAGGCAGAGGTGAGACGAGGCAAGTCGAGTCTCCATTCAGGGGCGAGTTGAGGCAAGGCGAGGCTCCAGGCAGAGTCGAGGAGAGGCAAGGAGAGTCGACAGGCAGCGGGCGAGGCGTCGCAAGGCGAGTTTCCAGGAGATAGGATGCGAGGCAAGGCGGGTCTCCAGACAGAAACCAGGCTAGGCGAAACTCCAGGCAAAAGCGAGGCAAGGCGAGACTCCAGGTAGAGGCGTGGCGAGGCAGGGCGAGGCTCCAGGCAGAGGCCAGGCGAGTGAAGGCTTGTCTCCAGGCAAAGGCGAGGCAAGGCGAGGATCCAGGTAGAGGCGAGGCGAGGCAGGGCGAGGCTCCAGGCAGGCACGAGGCGAGACAAGGCGATGCTCCAGGCGGAGGCCACGCGAGTGAAGGCGACTCTCCAGGCAGAGGCGAGCCAACGGGAGGCATCAGGCAGCGTCGAGACGAGGCAAGGCGAATCTCCAGGAGTTGGGAGGGGAGGCCAGGCGTGTCTCCTGACAGAGGCCAGCAGAGGCGAATCTCCAGACAGCGGCGAGGCGAGGCAAGTTGAGTCTCCAGACATGGGGCGTGGCGTCGCAAGGCGGGTCTCCAAACAGAGGCCAGGCGTGGCTTATCTCTAAGCAGAGGCGAAGCCAAGCAAGGCGAGGGTCCAGTCAGAAGCCAGGAGAGGCTAGGAGTGTCCCCAGACAGGTGGCGAGGCGTCGCAAGGCGAGTCTACAGACGGAGGCCAGGCGAGGCGAATCTCTAAGCAGAGGCGAGGCGAGACAAAGTGAGGCTCCAGGTAGAGTCGAGGAGCGACAAGGAGAGTCTCCGGACAGGTGGCGAGGCGTCGCAAGGCGAGTCTCCAGACAGAGGCCAGGCGAGGCGAATCTCTAAGCCGAGGCGAGGCCAGGCTAGGCGAGGCTCCAGGTAGAGTGGAGGAGAGGCAAGGAGAGTCTCCAGGCAGAGGCGAGGCGTCGCAAGGCGAGTCTCCAGTAGATGGGAGTCGAGGCAAAGCGGATCTCCATACAGAGACCAGGCGAGGCGAAACTGCAGGCAAAGGCGCGGCACGGCAAGGAGAGGCTCCAGGCAGAGTCGAGGCGAGTGAAGGCGAGTCTCCAGACCGAGACGAGGCAAGGCGAGGTAAGGCGAGGCTCCAGGCAGTGGCGAACCGAGGCAAGGCGAGTCTCCACAAAGGCGTGAGGTGAGACAAGGCCATGCTCTAGTCGGAGGCCACGCGAGGCAAGGCGAGTCTCCAGGAAATGGGATGCAAGGCATGGCGAGGCGAATCAATGTGTCTCCAGACAGAGGCCAGGCGAGCCGAATCTCCAGGCAGAGGCGAGGCGAGACAAGGCGTGTCTCCAGATAGAGGCCAGGCGAGGCGAATCTCTAGATAGAGGCGAGGCTCCGTACTGGGGCGAGGTGAGGCAAGTCGAGTCTCCATACAAGGGCGAGGTGAAGCAAGGCGAGGCGAGACACGGCGAGTCTCGATACAGGCGCGAGGCGAGACAGCGCGAGGCTGCAGGCAGAGGCGAGGCGAGGCAAGGAGAGGCTCCCGGCAGAGTCGAGGCGAGTGAAGGCGAGTCTCCACAAAGGCGTGAGTTGAGACAAGGTCATGCTCTAGGCGGAGGCCACGCGAGGCAAGGCGAGTCTCCAGGAAATGGGAGGCAAGACATGGCGTGGCGAGTCAATGTGTGTCTCCAGACAGAGGCCATGCGAGACGAATCTCCAGACAGAGGAGAGGCGAAGCTCCAGGCAGAGGCGAGGCCAGGCAAGGCGAGACTCCGTACAGAGGCAAGGTGAGGCAAGTCGATTCTCCATGCAGTGGCGAGGAGAGGCAAGGCGAGGCTCCAGGCAGATGCGAGGCGAGGCAAGGCGAGCCTCCAGGACATGGGAGGCGAGGCAGAGCGAGGTAAGGCAAGGTGTGCCTCCAGACAGAGGCCAGACGAGGCGAATCTCTAGGCAGAGGTGATGCCAGGCAAGGCGAGGCTCCAGGCAGAGTCGAGGCGAGGGAAGTCGATTTTCCATACAGGGGCGAGTTGAGGGAAGGCGAGGCGAGACACGGCGATTCTCCAGACAAGCTCGAGGCGAGACAAAGTGAGGCTCCAAGCAGAGTCGAGGAGAGGCAAGGAGAGTCTACAGGCACAGGCGAGGCGAGGCAAGTTGAGTCTCCAGACATGGGGCGTGGCGTCGCAAGGCGGGTCTCCAAACAGAGGCCAGGCGTGGCTTATCTCTAAGCAGAGGGGAAGACAGGCAAGGCGAGGGTCCAGTCAGAAGCGAGGAGAGGCTAGGAGTGTCTCCAGACAGGTGGCGAGGCGTCGCAAGGCGAGTCTACAGACTGAGGCCAGGCGAGGCGAATCTCTAAGCATAGGCGAGGCGAGACAAAGTGAGGCTCCAGGTAGAGTCGAGGAGCGACAAGGAGAGTCTCCGGACAGGTGGCGAGGCGTCGTAAGGCGAGTCTCCAGACAGAGGCCAGGCGAGGCGAGTCTCTACGCCGAGGCGAGGCCAGGCAAGGCGAGGCTCCAGGTAGAGTGGAGGAGAGGCAAGGAGAGTCTCCATACAGAGACCATGCGAGGCGAAACTGCAGGCAAAGGCGCGGCACGGCAAGGAGAGGCTCCAGGCAGAGTCGAGGCGAGTGAAGGCGAGTCTCCAGACCGAGACGAGGCAAGGCGAGGTAAGGCGAGGCTCCAGGCAGCGGCGAACCGAGGCAAGGCGAGTCTCCACAAAGGCGTGAGGTGAGACAAGGCCATGCTCTAGTCGGAGGCCACGCGAGGCAAGGCGAGTCTCCAGGAAATGGGAGGCAAGACATGGCGTGGCGAGTCAATGTGTGTCTCCAGACAGAGGCCAGGCGAGACGAATCTCCAGACAGAGGAGAGGCGAAGCTCCAGGCAGAGGCGAGGCCAGGCAAGGCGAGACTCCGTACAGGGGCAAGGTGAGGCAAGTCGATTCTCCATACAGTGGCGAGGAGAGGCAAGGCGAGGCTCCAGGCAGATGCGAGGCGAGCCTCCAGGACATGGGAGGCGAGGCAGGGCGAGGTAAGGCAAGGTGTGTCTCCAGACAGAGGCCAGACGAGGCGAATCTCTAGGCAGAGGTGATGCCAGGCAAGGCGAGGCTCCAGGCAGAGTCGAGGCGAGGGAAGTCGATTTTCCATACAGGGGCGAGTTGAGGGAAGGCGAGGCGAGACACGGCGATTCTCCAGACAAGCTCGAGGCGAGACAAAGTGAGGCTCCAAGCAGAGTCGAGGAGAGGCAAGGAGAGTCTACAGGCACAGGCGAGGCGAGGCAAGTTGAGTCTCCAGACATGGGCCGTGGCGTCGCAAGGCGGGTCTCCAAACAGAGGCCAGGCGTGGATTATCTCTAAGCAGAGGCGAAGCCAGGCAAGGCGAGGGTCCAGTCAGAAGCGAGGAGAGGCTAGGAGAGTCTCCAGGCAGAGGCGAGGCGTCACAACGCGAGTCACCAGTAGATGGGAGTCGAGCCAAGGTGGATCTCCAGACAGAAACCAGGCGAGGCGAAATTGCAGGCAAAGGCGAGGCGAGGCAAGCAGAGGCTCCAGCCAAAGTGGAGGCGAGTCTCCAGACCGAGGCGAGGCAAAGCGAGTCTCCAGACCGGCACGATGCGAGGCAAGGCGAGGCTCCAGGGCAGTGGCGAAGCGAGGCAAGGCGAGTCTCCACACAGGCGTGAAGTGAGACAAGGCCATGCTCTAGGCGGAGGCCACGCGAGGCAAGGCGACTCTCCAGGTAGAGTCGAGGCGAGGCAAGGCGAGTCGCCAGGCAGAGTCGAGGCGTGGTAAGGCGAGTCTCCAGGAGATGGGAGGCGGGAATTGGCGAGGCGAGGCAAGGCGAGGCTCCATGCAGAATCGAGGCGAGGCAAGGCGAGTCTCCAGGCCGAGGCGATGCGACGCGAATCTCTAGGCAGAGGCGAGGCGAGGCAAGGCAAGGCTCCAGACAGAGGGCAAGGAGAGGCAAGGAGAATCTCCAGGCAGAGGAGAGGCTCCAGGTGGAGTCGAGGTGAGGGAAGTCGAGTCTCCATACAGGGGCGAGGTGTGGCAAGGCGATTCGAGACACGACGAGTCTCGAGACAGGCGCGAGGCGAGACAACGCGAGGCTGCAAGCATAGGCGAGACGAGGCAAGGCGAGGCAGCATGCTGAGGCGAGGTGAGACAAGACGAGGCTCCAGGCATAGGTGACGCGAGGCAAGGCGAGTCTCCAGGCATAGGCGACGCGAGGCAATGCGACTCTCCAGGAGATGGGAGGGGAGGCAAGTCGTGTCTCCAGGCGAGTGAAGGCTAGTCTCCAGGCAAAGGCGAGGCATGGCGAGTCTCCACACAGGCACGAGGCGAGGCAAGGCGAGACTCCAGACAGGCACGAGGCGAGGCAAGACGAGTCTCCAGGCAGAGGCGAGCCAACGGGAGGCTTCAGACAGCGTCGAGGCGAGGGAAGGCGAATCTCCAGACAGAGGGCGAGGAGAGGCAAGGAGAGTCTCTAGGCAGAGGCGAGGAGAGGCGTCGAGTCTGCAGACAGGGGGCGAGGCGTCGCAACGCGAGTTTCCAGCAGATGGGATGCGAGGCAAGGCGGGTCTCCAGACCCAGACCAGTCTATGCGAAACGCCAGGCAAAGGCGAGGCAAGGCGATGCTCCAGGTAGAGGCGAGGCGAGGCAGGGCGAGGCTCCAGGCTGAGGCCAGGCGAGTGAAGGCTAGTCTCTAGGCATTGGCAAGGCGAGGCAAGGCGAGTCTCCAGACAGGCGTGAGTTGAGACAAGGCGATGGTCTGGGCGGAGGCCACGCGAGGCAAGGCGAGTCTCCAGACAGGCACGAGGCGAGGCAAGGCGAGTCTCCATACAGGGGCCAGGTGAGGCAGGACGAGTCTCCAGGCCGTGGCGAGGCGAGGCAAGGCGTTTCTCCAGATAGCGGCCAGGCGAGCCGAATCTCCAGGCAGAGGCGAGGCGAGTGAAGGCGAGTCTCCAGGCAGAGGCGAGGCGAGTGAAGGTGAGTCTCTAGACAGGCGCAAGCCGAGGCAAGGCGAATCTCCAGGCAGAGGCAGGCCAACGGGAGGCTTCAGGCAGCGTCGAGACGAGGCAAGGCGAATCTCCAGGAGATGGCAGGTGAGTAAGGCGTGTCTCCAGACAGAGGCCTGGCGAGTGAAGGCTAGTCTCCAGGCAGAGGCGAGGCAAGGCGAGGCTCCAAACAGGGGCCAGGCGAGGCAAGGCGAGTCTCCAGGCCGTGGTGAGGCGAGGCAAGGCGAAGCAAGGCGAGGCTCCACGCAGAGTCGAGGTGAGTGAAGTCGAGTCTCCAGGCAGAGGCGAGGCAAGGCGAGTCTCTAGACAGGCGGGAGGCGAGACAAGGCGAGGTTCCTGGCAGAGGCGAAGCGTGGCAAGGCGTGTCTTCAGACAGAGGACTGGCGAGGCGAATCTCCAGGCAGAGGCGAGGCGAGGCAAGGCGAGGCTCCAGGCAGAGGCGAGGCGAGGGAAGGCGAGGTTCCAAACAGAGGCGAGGCGAGACAAGGCGAGACACCAGACAGGCTCGAGCCGAGACAAGGCGAGTCTCCAGGAGATGGGAGGGGAGGCAAGTCGTGTATCCAGACAGAGGCCAGGCGAGTGAAGGCTAGTCTCCAGGCAGAGGCGATCCAACGGGAGGCTTCAGGCAGTCGCGAGGCGAGACAAGGCGAGTCACCTGATAGGCGCCAGGCGAGACAAGGCGAGTCAGCAGGAGGTTCGAGGGGAGACAAGGCGTGTCTCTAGACAGAGGCCAGTGTAGGCGAATCTCCAGGCTGAGGCGAGGCAAGGCAGGGCGAGGCTCCAGACAGAGTCGAGGCGTGTGATGGTGAGTCTCCAGGCAGAGGCGACGCAAGGCGAGCCAAGGCGAGTCTCCAGACAGGCGCGAGGCGAGACAAGTCTAGGCTGCAGCCAGAGGCGACGCAAGGCGAGCCAAGGCAAATCTCCAGGCTGTGTCGAGGTCAGGGAAGGTGAATCTCCAAACAGGGGGCAAGGCGTGGCAAGGAGATTCTCCAGGAGATGGGAGGCGAGGCACGGCGAGGCGGTCTCCAGACTTAGGCCAGGTGAGGCGAGTCTCCAGGCTGAGGCGAGGCGAGACAAGGCGAGTCTCCATACAGGGGCCAGGCGAGACAATGCGAGTCTCCAGGCAGAGGCGAGGCGAGACAAGTCGAGGCAAAGCGAGTACCCATGAAATGGGAGGCAAGGCAAGGCGAGGCGAGTCAAGTCGTGTCTCCAGAGGTGTGCCAGGCGAGGCGAATCTCCAGGCAGAGGCTACGAGAGGCAAGGCGAGGCTCCAGGCAAAGGCGAAGCGAGGCAAAGCGACTCTCCATACAGGGGCGAGGCGAGGTAAGGCGAGGTTGCAGACAGAGGCGAGGCGAGACAAGGCGAGTCTCCAGACAGGCGGGAGGTGAAACAAGGCGAGTCTGCAGGAGATGGGACGCGAGGCAAAGCATGTCTGCAGGCAGAGTCGAGGCGAGGGAAGGCGATTCCCCAGGCAGAGGCGAAGCGAGGCAAGACGTGTCTCCAGACAAGAGGCCAGGCGAGGCGAATCTCCAGTAGATGGCAGGTGAGTAAGGCGTGTCTCCAGACAGAGGCCTGGCGAGGCTAATCTCCAGGCAGAGGCGAGGCGAAGCGAGTCTCCAGACAGGCACGAGGCGAGACTGGCGATGTTCCAGGCAGAGGCGAAGCGAGGCAAGGCTAATCTCCAGGCAGAGGCGAGGCAAGGCGACGCGAGGCGAGTCTCCAGACAAGCACGAGGTGAGACTGGCGAAGCTCCAGGCAGAGGTGAAGCGAGACAAGGCGAATCTCCAGACAGTGGCGAGGCGAGACAGAGCGAGATTGCAGGAGATGGGAGGGGAGGCAAGGCGTGTCTCCAGACAAGAGGCCAGGCGAGGCGAATCTCCAGGCAGAGTCGAGGCCACGCGAGGCAAGGCGAGGCTCCAGGCAGTGGCGAGGGGAGGCAAGGAGAGTCTCCAAGCAGAGTCGAGGCGAAGCAATGAGAGTCTCCATACAGGAGCCAGGCGAGGCAAGGCGAGTCTCCAGGAAATGGGAGGCCATCGAGGCGAGGCTCCAGGCAGAGTCGTGGCGAGGGAAGGCGATTCTCCAGGCAGAGGCGACTCGAGGCAAGGTGAGGCTCCAAGCAGAAAGAAGAACGTGAAGGGAAGGGATGCAGACCTTGTGGGGTTGGACAGGGACAATCCAGCATCAAGAGTCTGAACCCTGAAGCAGTTTGTGGAAACAGTACAAACATGTATCAGCTGCCTCAACAGAAACTGGTGAAACACTGAAAACCTGGGAAAAGGAACATCGACCGGCATGTTTAATTTCATGGACCAGAACATGAACTAAACAGTGTAACAAATGGAGCAGGGAAAGATGTGATTCCAAAGATGAAATGCGAAACCCGAAACCTAACCCATTCTTGCCTCTCCATTACTCTTTAAATATCTGAAAAAATCCTTTAGTATCCTGCTTTATATTATTGACCAGTTACTTTCATCATTCATCTCTCTCCATATGTCTATTTTAGTTACATTGTGTTGTTTTTTCTTTTTTTTTCAAAGTTTCCTAATCCCTTAGCTTCGCACTATTTTTTGTGATATTCTCTGCCCTTTCTCATATTCTTTAATGCTGCCTTTGGCTTCTGTTGTCTACGATGTTTGCCTCATCCTGAGCAAACTTGTAGGCTTGAAGTTCGATAAGTCCTCTGGCCCTGCTGGAATGTATGTCAGGGTACTGAAATACATTTCAGAAGTTATAGTACAGGCTTTGGTGATAATTTAGCAAAATTCTATCTGCTTTGGTCAGGTCCCAGTGGACTGGAAGATAGTCAATGTCACGCCACTGTTCAAAACAGGATGTAGGGAAAAGCTAAATATAGGCTGGTTACTTTAACATCTATAGTTGAGAAAATGCTTGTAGCTATCACTACAGAAATAGCGTGACTTCTGGAAGGAAATTGATCTATCAGGCAAACGCATGGAATTAACAAAGGCTGGTCTTCCTAAACTGGGATCTCTGCTTAGGCAAAGGTGACCACTAGAAGTGAGTCAGGCTGCACCTGAACTAAGCAGGTCAAATATGAGAACATTTTTGCATGCATCACAGGGAGAATTGAAATGAATGTATCAGTGGGTTGGGATCCAAAGCCGTAGTGTGGCCGATGAATGCCCTTTCTTCTGTCATAATAATGGCTCTTGAAAGAGCTTTCTTTTGTGTTTCGTGCCGAGGCCGGGTGTAGACGTGCTCGCCACAGATGTGTCGAGCCAGCTGGGTGTCTTTGGACATGATGGTGACTTGCTTGGCGTGGATGGCGTATAGGTTAGTATCCTTAAGGAGCCCCGCTAGGTAACTCTTGCAGGGCTCCTGCAGGGCCCTGACTACCAACCTCTGGAAACGCAGATCAGTCTTGAAAGCTGAGCGATTTCTCGCACCAAGCATTGGAAAGTTCAAGATCGAGTTGTAGAGGTGGGGAGACAGAGCTATTTGATCATGACTGTAAGAATGATCCAAGTCTGCCTTTGAGTTTGTATCTGCCATAGATCTATTGTGTCGATAGGCAAACTGCAATGGTCCCAGGTCTTTCCGGAGACAGGTGTTAATTCTAGCCAAGACCAACCTCTTAAAGTATTTCAGCACCATAAATGCCGATGGTACTGGTCGATAGCTGCTGAGGCAGTACACACTGATCTTCTTAAGCACTGGTACAATTCTTGCCCTTTTGAAGCAGGTGGGTACTTATTACTGTAACAGTGAGAGGTTGAAACCGATTTTGAACACTTCCAGCTGGGGGTTGGCACAGGTTTCCAGAGCTTCACCAGGTGCTCTACCGGGCCATGCTGACTTGAAAAGGTTCACTCTCTTGAAAGACAGCCTGATGTCAGTGTCTGACTGTTCACCATGTAAGACCTACCCTGGTTTGTTTTCACAAAGTGCAACACCTCACATTTGTCTGCATTAAATTTCATCTGTCATTTGCCCAGCTACTCCAAATCCCGCTGCAAGCTTTGAGGGTTTCCCTCACTGTCCAGTACACCCGCAATCTTGGTGTCATCCGTAAAACTGCTGTTCCACTTTACCACATTACATCCATTTTTGATATAGATGACAAACAATGGACTCAGCACCAATCCCTATAGCACACCATGAATCACCGTCGTCCAGTCAGAAAGACAATCATCAACAAACTCTCTCTGTCTTCTTCCTCAAACCAACTTCTAATCCATTTAACTACCTGATCTTAACTGAGCCTTCTTGACCAACTTTCCATGTAGGACCTTGTCAAAGGCCTCCTAAAGTGCACGTGGATTGCATCCACTGCCTTTCCTTCATCAACCTTCCTGGTTATTTCCTCAAAGAAAACTCTACAAGTTTGGTTAGACATGACGTACCTTGCACAAAGACATGTTAAATATCTCCAATTAGTTCCTGTCTATCCAAATATCTATGATAGCTTAGAGTACCATCCAGACCATTCCACGACTGATGTCAGGCTCACTGGCCTATGATTTTCGACTTCTTCTTCGACCATTTCTTACACAACAGAACAACATTAACTACCTTCCAGTCCTCCAGCACCTCACCCGTGGATAAGGAGGCTTAAAATATCTTTGCTATGACCCTGCAATTTAATCTTCCACAAGGTCTGTGAGACCATCTTTTTGGCTCGGTAGACATTTACTCTAAGGTAGTAAACTTCCCTTCTGTGATCTGTATAGGGTACATGAACTCGCTGTAGCATTAACTCACACATGTGAATGTCTCCTAAGGATTTACAACTGAACAAAATCCATCTCCCACAACTCTTGTGGCTCCACATATAGATGACCACTTCCATCTTTCAAGAGCACCAATCTTATCCCTCGCTATCCTTTGGCTCTTAATATATCTGTATAAAAACCTTCTATTTTCCATCAATTTTTCTGCGACGGCAAACTAATGTTTTCTTTTCACCCTCTTGATCACCTTCCTAAGTCCTCTCCAGCAATTCTTAAACACCTCATGAACCACATGTGTTCCTTGCCTGTTCAGACCTCCTACATACTGTGCCTCTGTCATTTTCTTAATCCAGTCTCAATTTCTCTCGAAATCCAAGGGCCAAGGTTCAGCCCGTTAGCCTTGCCTTTTATTCTGAAAGGAACACACAAATTCAGTTCTCTCGGGATTTCACTTTTGAAATCCTCCCACTTACAAATCACATCTTTGCCAGAAAATAACCTATCCAAATCCGCACGTAGCAGATTCTTCTGGTACCAGGAAATCGGCCTTTTCCCAATTAAGAATCTCAGCATGAGGACCTGAACAATCCTCATGCATAATTACATTGAAACTGATGGCATTATTATCACAAGATCAAAAGTGTTCCCCTACACAAGCTCTGTGAATTGCCCTGTTTCATTCCCTAATTGGAGATCTGGTTTCACACTCTGCAGTTGAACTTCTCTGAACTGATTAAGGAAACTTCCCTGAGCACATTTTACAAACACCGCCTTTTACAGTATGGAAGTCACATTCAAATTGTGGAACGTTGAAATCACACACTAAAACAGCCTTAATTTTCTTGTAACAGTCTGTGATCTCTCTACAAGTTTGCTCTGCCAAATCCCACGGACTGTTGGCTAGTCTATAATGTAATCCCACACATTTCTTCATTTCTCAGTTCTACCCATAAAGCCTCACTAGACAAGCTCTCGAGTCTACCTTGACTGAGCACTGCCGGGACGTTTTCCCTGACTAGTAATACCACCCATTCCCCTTTAATCACTTCTGCTCTGTGACATCTAAAACAATGGAACTCTGGAAAACTGACCTGCCAGCCCTGCCCCTCCTGGAATCAAGCCTCACTAATGTCATAATCCACATGCTGGTCTATGAACTGACCTCATCTGCCTTTCCTACAATATTCCCTGTCTTGCAATTTACGCAGCTCAGGACATTAGTCCTACCTTGCTCAAGCCTTTGCTTCCTGATTTTGTGTGTGAAGTTAACAATATCTTTTCCCACAACCACTCCACTATCAGTTCTGGTGCCCTTGTTCCCATCCCCTTGAAATTCTCCTTTAAACTAATACTCCTAGTAAACCTTCCCACTAGGACATTAGTCCCCCTCTAGTTCACGTGCAAACCGTTACTTCTGCACAGGTCCCACCTTTCCTTGAGAAAAGCCCAGCGATCCAGAAATCTGAAACCCTCCCTCCTGCACCAATTCCTGAGGCTCCTAAACTGTATGATCTTCCTATTTCTGACCTCACTATCATGTAGCAGAGGTAGCAATCCTGAAAATCAAAACCCTGTAGATCTTGAGCGTTACTTAGCAACTTACTCCCTGAACTTACTTTGCAGGACCTCGCCAGTCACCCTCACCACGCTATTGCTACACAAGTAAAAAAACAACCTCAGGCTGCTCACTCTCCCAATTAAGAATGCTGAGTAATCGATCTGAGATGGCTCTGATGCTGGCACCCGGGAGTCAGCAACCATCCAGGAATTTTGTTCTCGTTCACTGAAACTCGTCTCTCTTCCCCAGCCAATGGATCCCCCTCCCTACAGCTCAGCTTTTCTTCCTACTATCTCCCAGAACCACAGAGCCGGACTCAGTGCCACAAACCTGACCCATGTGGTCCATGGTTTTCCAAAGTGGTATACGTGTTGTTGACGGGAACAGCCACAGGGGTACTCTGCAGTGCCTTCCTTATCACTTTCCCCCTGCTGACAATCATCCAACGCCTCGGATTTAATTACTTCCCCATGTCCTGTCTATCAACCCCTCAGTCTTTCGAAATATCCAGAGTTCATCCAGTTCAATCTCCAACTCCTCAGCACTGCCTGATAAAAGTTTCAGCTGTATAGCTTCTTTCAAGAGTAGTCATCAGGGACAGCGGAGGTTTCAATTTCTTCCCACATCCAGCAAACGAAACATTCTAGCATTTTTTCTGACATCCTTTCTGCTCTAAACTTGTATAAGAAAAAAATAAAGACAAAAAGATCGACCTACGACCCACAACTCTTCAAAGAGCCAGAGCCTCAGCTCCCCACTCCAATTCTAGTCCACTCATGCAGTGACTGCTCTGTTTAAACTTAACTTATTTTTATTGGGTCTTGCCAAGTTTTTCATTGTGGACTAACAAATATCTCCCTGGGAACTGTGAAATGCAAAATGCTTGTTTCGTTTAAACTCTCTGTCCTTTTACACAATCTAATGACTGTTCGAAACTATAGTGTGCAAAATTGTGAAACGCAATGCACACCAAGACTGTTCTACAAGGGCACAGACTGATTAAAGAAAAGAATAACACTGTATAACAAGCATGAGAATTCCCTAATTGAAATGAATGGGGATAATGAATGACTGCAGAGATTTAATGAGAAGGAAGATAATGATTGTAAGATTACGGAAATAAGACGAAGTGGGACAGACATACAAGAAGAGTTGAAGCTGATGGTAGATCAGCCTTTATATGTAATTGTGGGCCAGGGACTAAGAGAGGACACACTGGAGGGTTCATCCAGTGAGACAGTGTCAGTAGTAGATGAGAGCATAACAGAGGGTCATTCACTGATGGGGTTATACCACAGATCTCCCAAATGCCAGCAGGAGATAAAGGAACAGGAATTTAGCAGCTAATGAAAGATGTTAAAGCAAAAGAGTAATTGTAGTGGGTGAATTTATTTTTCCCTGTGTTGACTGGGACTTCTTTAGAATCAGAAGCTTAGATTATTGATGAGATTTTTGATATACCCTGGGATGTTTCTTAATACAGAAGTGGACATTTCCTCAGTGGTTTAAACGGGGCACGACTGCGCAAGCGCGTGAAGATCGGCTAGTGAGAACAGCCGGGAAAAGTTTGAACGGAAGTCAGATTTACAGAGCAGGCTATCAGAGTAGTGTGAGACAGAGTAGGAAGGCTTTGGCTCAATTGGGCGTAGGCGATAAGGGGTCGAGGCCAGTTAGGTTATCTGTTTCAAATAAAGGCAGAGAGTATGTGTGTGAGCCGGTTTTATGTACTCGGTGTCAGATGTGGGAGGTCCTGAAGACTCCCGGCCTCCCAGACAGCCACATCTGCACCAGTTGTATCGAGCTGCTGCTTCTGCGAGACCGTGTTAGGAAACTGGAGCTGCAGCTCAATAACCTTCGTCTGGTCAGGGAGTGTGAGGAGGAGCTAAAGATGAGCTATAGCCAGGTAGTCATTCTGGGACCCCAGGAGACAGAGAAGTGGGTAACAGTCAGAAGAAGGAAGTGCAAGAAGCATTTGCTAAAGAGCACCCATTGACTTTCACAGTAAGTGTTAACGATAAGAATTCCTCCTTGAGTACTGTTGGGGTGGGACGGCCTACGTGGGCGTAGCAACAGTGGACGCGCCTCTGGCACAGAGCCTGGCTCATAAGAGTAGGGAAAGGAAGAGAATGGTAGCAGAGAAAGGGGAATCTGTAGGGGGTCAGATAGGCGATTCTGTGGATGCAAGAAAGAATCGCAGATGTTACTTTGCCTCCCAGGTGCTAAGGTCCAGGATGTTTCTGATCGTGCCCACGATATCTCGAAGTGGGACGTAGAACAGCCAGAGTTTGTGGTACATATTAGTACCAACGACATAGGTAGGAAAAGGGAGAGGGTCCTGAAAAAAAAAAACTACAGGGAATTAGTAGAGAAGCAGGACCTCAAATGTAATAATCACGGGATCACTGCCTGTGCCACGTGAGAGTGAGTACAGTAACAGAATGAGGTTGAGGATAAATGCGTGGTTGAGGCTGTGGAGCAGGGGCCAGGGATTCAGATTCCTGCATCATTCGGACCTCTTTTGGGGCAGATGTGACCTGTAGAAGAAGGACCGGTTGTATTTCAAGCAGAGGGGGACTAATATCCTGGCGGGAAGGTTTGCTAAGGCTATTGGGGAGAGTTTAGACTAGAAATGCTAGGGGGTGCGAACCAAAATGAAGTGACGGAAGAAAGGGAGTTTGGCTCACAATAGAGAGAGCTTCGACATAGTGCGGAAGGGGTGATAGGCAGGTGATCGAGAAGGGACGCGCTCAGAACGATGCTTTGAAATGTGCCCATTTTAATGCGAGCATTATGAGTAAACTGGATGAGCTTAGAGCGTGAATCAGTACTTAGAGCGTTGATGTTTTGGCCATGACAGAGACAAGGACAAGAATGACAACTTCAAGTGCCAGGCTTTAGGCGTTTCTGAAAGGACAGGGAGGGAGGCAAAACAGGTGGGGGTGTGGAACTGTTGATTAGAGATAGTGTCACGGATGAAGAAAAGGAGGAAGTCATGGAAGGGTTGTCTACGGAGTCACTGTGGGTGGAAGTTAGGAATAGGAAGGTGTCAATAACACTGCTGTGTGTTTTTATGGACTACCCAATAATAACAGGGGCATCGAGGAGCAGATAGGGAGACAGATTCTGGAAAGGAATAATAATATCAGGATTGTTGTGGTGGGAGATTTTAATTTCCCAAATATTGATTGGCATCGCCCTTGAGTGACGGGCTTATATGGGATAGAATTTGTTAGGTGTGTTCAGGAAAGCTTCGTGACACCATATGTAGGTAAGTCTAGAAGAGGAGAGGTTGTACTTGATCTGGTATTCGAAAATGATCCTGGTCTGGTGTCAGTTCTCTCAGCAGGAGAGCATTTTGGAGATAGTGATCACAATTCCATCTCTATTACCATATCATTCGAGAAGGATAGGAACAGAAAAGTTAAGGGAACGTTTAATTGGAGTAATGGGAAATGTGCGGCTATCAGGCAGGAAACTGGAAGTATAAGTTAGAAACAGGTGTTTTAGTGTACAGAAGAAATGTGGCGAATCTTCAGGGGATTTTTGCGTGAGGTTCTGAGTAGGAACGTTCCAATGAGACAGGGAAAGGATGGTAGGGTACAAGATCCGCGGTGTACCAAGGCTGTTGTAGATCTAGTCAAAACGAAATGAAGAGGTTACAAAATGTTCAAAAAATTGATAATTATATCAATCCAGAAGATTATAAGGTTAGCAGGAAGGAGTATGTGAAGAGCAAGAGACAAAGACGTGAGACAATACCCAAACAAGTGTGACAATGGAAAAGTGTTTATGGAACTGGAGGAGATGGGAGAGGTAATTAATGAATACTTTGATTCAGTATTCATTACGGCAAAGGATCTTGGCGATTGTATGGATGACTTGCAACGGGTTGAAAAGCATGAGGACGTACAGTGGCATTCAAAAGGTTGGGCAACCCTGGTCAATATTTCTGTTACTATGAATAGCTAAGCGATTAAAAGATGGCCTGATTTTCCGAAAGGCATGAAGTGTTATAAAGGGGACAGGAAGCTGGACCCAAGTGCAGGACGCAGCACTGAAATACTAGGGGCAGGATGGGAACAACTAAGCGATAGACAAGATGTGGTGACCGTGGTGTGTGTGAGGGACGTGACGTTCAAGGTGATTCTGGAGTTCCGGGATAGTCTTAGAGTTAGACAGGCAGGAGGATCCGAGAGCTCAGGCAGGCAGGAGGATCCCAGAGTTCAGGCAGGCAAGGAGGATCACAGAGTTCAGGCAAGGCGGAACCCGGAGTTCAGGCAAGGCAGGATCTTGGAGTTCAGGCAAGGCAGGATCTTGGAGTTCAGACAAGGCAGGATCTTGGATTTCAGGCAAGGCAGGATCTTGGAGATCAGGCAAAGCAGGATATTGGAGTTCACTGGGCGGGCCGCGTAGCTCCTGGGCAGGGCCCGGACCTCTCAGGCAGGAACACTGGGGCCTGAACAGGTCACGGGGCACCTGACTAGACTGCGGGGCACAACCCGTCGGCAGAGAGGGATGGAAAGGGGCAGAGTCCCCCGCCGGGCAACGGCAATCCGGCCAGGCTTGCCCGACAGTGGCAAGGGACAGGTAGGGAACTAGGTCCAGGGAGACTGCCAGACTTACTCGAAGAACTCGTCTTTGACGAGGGGAACTCCAAGCCTGGGCATCCGGAGGAAAAGGGTAAGCAGCATAGGCTGGATAAACCCCCAATTCCACTCAGTCCCAGAACCCCCTATATACACCGCCAGCCGATGGGCATCAGGTGTGCCTCCTTGAGCCCCAACAAGCCACAATGATCCAGAGGTGTGACTAATTGGGCTCAAGGGAGAAAGGAGGGACGGCTACAAAACCCGGAGTCCGGAGTGAGTGGACCGGATCAAGACCCGGAATGCCGGCTCCGGACTAGACCATGACATGAAGATATTGAAGACACATTCATTTCATATTTTAAGCAAGAAATCTTTATATATATATATATATATATATATATATATATATATATATATATATATATATATATATATATATATATATATATATATATATATATATATATATATATATCCATCTGGTACAATTTCAAAATAACGAGAAAGGAAAAGGGTCCGAAACAAAACTGTGGGCACCTGCATGGCAATACTTAGTAACACCCCCTTTGGCAAGTATACAGCAGCTTGTAAACGCTTTTTGTAGCCAGTTAAGTGACTTCAACTCTTGTTTGGGGATCTTCGCCCATTCTTCCTTGCAAAAGGCTACTAGTTCTGTGATCTTCTTGGGCCGTCTTGCATGCACTGCTCTTCAGAAGTCTATCCACAGGTTCTCGAAGTTTAGATATTTTCACATATTAGATGTTTCACAGATGTTTAGGTCGAGGGACTATGAGGGCCATGGTAAAACATTCAGCTTGCGCCTCTTGAGGTAGTCCATTGTGGATTTTGAGGTATGTTTAAGATCATTATCCGGTTGTAGAAGCCATCCTCTTTTCATCTTCGTTTGTTTTTTTACAGACGGTGTGAAGTTTGCTTCCAGAATTTGCTGGTATTTAATTGAATTCATTCTTTCTTCTACCTGTGCAATTTTCACCGTGCCACTGGCTGCAACACAAGCCCAAAGCATGTTCGATCCACCTCCGTGCTTAACAAATGGGCAGATGTTCTTTTCATGAAATTCTGCACCCTTCTTTCTTCAAGCATACTTTTGCTCCTTGGAGCCAAAAAGTTCTATTTTAACTTTGTCAGTAAAATCTAATCAAGCCTGAAGTATTTTGGAAACAAATAGGTTCTCTATCTTTCTAACATTATCAGAGTTCTAGATGAAATTCCTAAATCTGCACAACTTGCACAGTATAGACCGTAAATGTTGTTAAATACAACAAATTCCGTACTTAAGTAATCTCAGTCATTTTTTTTTTGGGGGGGGGCGAAATTACGGTGCCAACTACTCAATTGCTTTTACAACTTTCCATAAGCTGCCTACATTATTGTTCCTCTTTCTACCGGTGGCATTTCCAAAACTTTTGAAAATTGAAGAACACATAATTCAAGTTTCTCGTTTATCGACTCTCTGTTACATACTGAGTGATGCCCAGTGACAGGAAGGGGATAGATCGCGTCTATGAATAGCAGTCCAGTATCTGGGTTGTACAGGTCTCTGTCCTTGATGTGCCTGTGCAGTATACGTGTTTAACGGTGCTGGGTGTGTACAGGGCCGTGTGCTTACTGCACAGTGCTGTGCGTTTTATTCTCCTGTGTTGTGGTAGCGAAATTCTAGATATTGTAAAGTTCACTGTCCCTGTAGTCAATTGCTGACTCTCTTGAGCAGTAACATGTGCAGGGCATGTTTATATCAGAGACAGAATAAGCCCTTCCCTTTGCAGTACGGGCCAGATATTGCTAAGATCTGTCTCCTTACAGTACGGTGTCAACAGTTTAAACCTTCTATTTAACTGCATGGGGTCAGTGCCTCCCGAAGGACTAAATAACGCAAATGATTTGCCCATCTAAGTGGTCTGAGAGTCCCAACAACTCCCCCTCTTTAGTATCAACACGGCAGAGAATATCACCATACCCGCTTTCTGATCACGCTGCCCTGCACGTCATTCGCATTACTGAACGCCAATGCAATGTATTAATTTTCTACCCCGCATGCTAACTCTGGCTCCAGGGATAAACCCAATATATTCATTTTCTGTTCACTGTTCGTTCTCCTGATTCACAGTGTGACTTGTTTCTTTTTTTTCTGATATGGTCCTCCAAGACCCAGTCTAGTTTCATCTTCCTCAACCTTAAAAAAGACTCCCTATAACCATATAACAATTACAGCACGGAAACAGGCCATCTCGGCCATTCTAGTCCATGCAGAACGCTTACTCTCACCTAGTCCCACTGACCCGCACTCAGCCCATAACCTTCCATTCATTTCCTGTCCATATACCTATCCAATTTTACTTCAAATGTCAATACCGAACCTGCCTCTACCAGTTCTACTGGAAGCTCATTCCACACAGCTACCACTGTCTGAGTAAAGAAATTCCACCTCGCGCTACCGTTAAACTTTTGCCCCCTAACTCTCAGCTCATGTCCTCTTGTTTGAATCTCCCCAACTCTCTATTCTCAGTGGGAAAAGCCTATCCACGTCAACTCTACCTATCCCCCTCATATTTTAAATAGCTCGATCAAGCCCCCCACTTCAACCTTCTATGCTCCAAAGAATAAAGACCTAACTTGTTCAATCTTTCCCTGTAAATTAGGTGCTGAAACCCAGGTAACATTATAGTAAATCTTCTCTGTACTCTTTCTATTTTGTTGACATCTTTCCTTTAATTCGGTGACCAGAACTTTACACAATACTCCAAATTCGGCCTTACTAATACCTTGTATAATATTAACATTACATCCCAACTCCATTACTCAATGCTCTGATTTATAAAGGCCAGCATACCAAAAGCTTTCTTCACCACCCTAGCCACATGAGATTCCACCTTCAGTGAACTATGCACCATTATTCCTAGATCACTCTGTTCTTCAATGCCCTACCATTTACCACATATGTCCCATTTTGATTAGTCCTTCCAAAATGTAGCACCTCACACTAATCTGCATTAAACTCCATCTGCCATCATTCTGCCCACTCTTCTAACTGGCCTAAATCTCTCTGCAAACTTTGAAAACCTACTTCATTATCCACGACGTCACCTACCTTAGCATCATCTGCATACTTATTGATTTTATTTACCATCCCATCATTCAGATCATTAATGTATATGGCATACAACATTGGACCCAGTACAGATCCCTGAGGCACACCACTAGTCACTGGCCTCCAACCTGAGAAGTGGTTATCCACCACTACTCTCTGATATCTCCCATCCAGCCACTGTTGAATCCATTTTACTTCTTCAATATCAATACCTAACGATTGAAACTTCGTAACTAACTTTCCGTGTGGAATCTTGTCAAAGGCCTTACTGAAGTTCATATAGGCAACATCCACTGCTTTAACCTCGTCAACTATCCTCGTAACCTCTTCAAAAAAAAACAATTAGATTTGTCAAACATGACCTTCCACGCAAAAATCCATGTTGACCGATCATAATCAGACCCTGTCTATCCAGATAATTATATATACTTTCTCTGAGAATACTTCCAATTAATGTACCCATCACTGACGTCAAACCGACAGGCCTATAATTGCTAGGTTTAATCTTAGAACCCTTTTTAAACAATGGAACCACATGAGCAATACGCCAATCCTCCGACACCATCCCCGTTTTTAATAACATTTGAAATATTTCTGTCAGAGCCCGTGCTATTTCTACACTATCCTCCCTCAAGATCCGAGGGAATGTCCTCTCAGGACCTGGAGATTATCCACTTTTATATTCCTTAAAAGCGCCAGTACTTCATCCTCTTTAATCATCATAGTTTCCATAACTTCCCTATTTGTTTCCCTTAGCTTACACAATGCAATATCATTCTTCTTAGTGAATACCGAAGAAAAGAATTTGTTCAAAATCTCCACCATCTCTTTCGACTCCACACATAGCTGTCCACTCTGATCCTCAAAGGGACCAATTTTTTCTCTCACTATCCTCTTGCTATTAATATAACTGTAGAAACCCTTCGGATTTATTTTCACCTTATTTGACAAAACAACCTCGTATCTTCTTTTAGCTTTTCCAACTTCTTTATTAAGATTCTTCTTACATTCTTTATATTCATTGGCATCTCATTTACTCCATGCTGCCTATATTTATTGTAGATATCTCTCTTTTTCCTAACCAAGTTTGCAATATCCCTTGAAAACCATGGCTCTTTCATACTTTTAACCTTTCCTTTCAACCTAACAGGAACATAAAGATTCTGTACCATCAACATTTCACCTTTAAGTGAGCGCCATTTCTCTATTACATCCTTCCCATAAAACAAATGGTCCCAATCCACTCCTTTTAAATCCTTTCGCATCTCCTCAAAGTTAGCCTTTCTCCAACCAAAAATCTCAACCCTGGGTCCAGTCCTATCCCTCTCCAGAATTATATTGAAACAAATGGCATTGTGATCACTGGACACGAAGTGCTCCCCAACACATGCCTCCGTCACCTGACCTACTTCATTCCCTAACAGAAGATCTAACACTGCCCCTTCTCTAGGCGGTACCTCTATGTATTGCTGCAAAAACCTATCTTGCACACATTTTACACACTTCAAACCATCCATCCCTATTACAGTATGGGCTTCCAAGTCTATCTGTGGAAAATTAAAATCTCCCACAATCACAACCCTGTGCTTACTACGAATATCTGCTATCTCCTTGTAAATTTGATCCTCCAATTCTCGCTCCACATTAGGTGGTCTATAATACACCCCAATTAGTGTTACTGCACCTTTCCCATTCCTTAATTCCACCCAAATAGCCTTCCTAAACGAGCCCTCTAATCTATCCTGCCAGAGCACAGCTGTAATATTTGCTCTGACAAGCAATGCAACACCTTCCCCTCTTGTCCCTCCGCTTCTATCACACCTGAAGCAACGAAATCTAGGAATATTTAGTTGCCAATCACACCCCTCCTGCAACCATGTTTCACTAATAGCTACAACATCATATTTCCAGCTATCAATCCATGCTCTAAACTCATCCACATTTCTTACAATGCTCCTAGCATGAAAATAATTGCATTTAAGACATTCCTCACCTCTTCCTCTTTGTTTATCTCTAACAGTACAAGGAACTTTACTGTCTTCTTTTTCTTCCTTCTCCCATACATCTGTTCCTACACTCTGGTTCCCCTCCCCCCTCATATCGTTTAAATGCACTGGAGCCTCTCCAGCAAAGCTACCTGCAAGAATACGTCATCCTCCAGTTCAGATGTAAACCGTCCCGCCGGAACAGGTTCCACCTTCCCTGGAAAACTGCCCAATTATCAATAAATCTGAAGCCCTCCCTCCTGCACCATGTCTTCAATCACGTGTTGATCTGCAGTATCTTACTATTTCTAAACCCACTTGCACGTGGAACTGGAAGTAATCCTGAGATTGCTATCCTGGAGGTCCTGTCCTTTAACTTGGCACCTAGCTCCCTAAACTCACATTTCAGGACCTCCTCACTCTTCCTACCAACGTCATTGGTCCCTACATGGACCACGGCATCCGGCTGCTTACCCTCCCTCTTGAGAATACAGAGAACTCGATCCGAGATATCGTGGACCCTGGCACCAGAGAGTCAACAGACCATCCGGGATTCTCCATCTCTTGCACAGAAACTCCTATCTGTCCCCCTAACTATCGAATCCCCTATCACTACTACTGTCCTCTATTCCTCCTTCCCTTCTGAACTGGAGGTCCAGTCTCGGTGCCAGAGACGCAACCGCTGCAACTTGTCCCTGGTAGGTCTTCCCCACCAACAGTTTCCAAAATGGTATACTTATTGTTGATGGGAACGGACACGGGGTGTTCTGCTTTTCATGTCTATTCCCCTTCCATCTCCTGACAGTCACCCAACTACTTGTCTCCTAACTCCTAGAAGTGACTATCTCCCTGAAACTCCTGTCTATTTCTGCCTCTGCCTCCCGAATGTTCCGAATTTCATCCAGCTCCAGCTCCAGCTCCAGCTCCAGCTCCAGTTTCCTAACACGGTTTGTCAGGAGCTGCAGCTGGATGCACCTTTTGCAGGTGTAGTCATCAGGGACAACAGTGCTCGCCCTGACTTCCCACATACTGCAAACGGAGCAGTCCACTGCCCGAACTGTTGCCTACATTACCTGCTCCTAATCTAATTAGATTTATTAAAGGAGCTTACCTGGCCTTACCTCGCCTGGAGTGAAGCTCGTACTCACCCTCTGCTCGCTATTTAAATTCTTGCGCTGCCTCACGGGCCGACTTCCACACGCTTGCGCAGTTGTGCCCCGTTCAAACCTCGCCTCTATTGTTCTCGCCGAAGCCTGATTGAGACAAAGCCGTCCCACTCTGCCTCAGTCCACTGACAATGGCCGCTACGTCGATGGCTGCTGTGTATGGCGGTCTTCCTTCTTAAACCTTTTGTGCGCTACGTCACGTACTGCGCAGTCCAGCCTCTTTGCCGCGATCATTTAAAAATAAACAGCTTCTCTCCGAGATTCTTTTACCTCTTCCCTCTCCGCCTTTTGCTGCGATTTACCCTCTTGCATTTTTAAATTAATACAATATTTCTCATCACCCTCAGTTTCTGAATGTCTCCATGCATCTCCACCTTCCGCACAGGACAGGGAACTCCTTAATCCAGGCTCTAAGTACACCTGTTTTCACTGTTCTACGCTCTGCACTGAAATAAACTCACTACTGCCCATCTTTATTTCCTTTGAGGATTCTTCGCCCTCAACTCTACCTTCCGTTTAACGCTACTTGTTGACCTGTAGCTCAGGATCCGAACACTCCTTCCACATGCCACATGATAAAAATCATCAGGGTGGCTCCAACAAGATTCCCTGTGAAAATATTAGTACCCCTTCACTATAACCCATCCTCCTTACACCAGTCCCTCTTCTTCTGCAAGGGAGCCCAATGCTCTGTGTTCCTGATGCACTCCCCCGCCCCGCACCAGATTGTTAGCCACTCATTTAGGTTTACCAAGTTACCATTTCTTACCTCATAAGCATGTAGCAACTGAAGAAATCCTGAAATCACAAGCCCAGCGTTCCTACCTCTTAACTCCCGAAATACACTTTGCAGGAGCTTGTCTCTCTGTTGTTAGTTCGAATAAGGGCCGCAACTTCTGGCTGCTCACCCCAGCCGTTCAGAATGGACTGTACCTTCTCAGAGACATCCTTGTCCCTGGCATGATCGAGGTAACGCACCTTCCTGCAATCTCACTTATTTTCACAGATTCTCCGGTTTATGACCCCGCCCCCACCCCAACTAAAGTGATTGCTGCATGTGATTCGTATTAATGTGGCTTCAAATAGCCTCTTTGCAATGAAACTTATTTTAAAATCATTCACTGTATACTTTTTGATGCAGTTCAGAGTACCGATTGCGCATTCGCAAACAAAGGAGCCTGCACACGTGTGGAAACAAAGTGCATTGTTCGAACTCGAGCGATTTTAATTCTGAAAGACAAGCAAATTTCTGCTGTAGCAGCAGTAGATAATTAAAAATAACACTTATCTTCAGCTAAACAAACCTAACTCAGTGATGGAGGGAAACAAATATCCGACAATATTGTGCACCCTCTTCTCTCTCTCTATCTCTACGTCTAGCACTCTCTATCTCTCTCACTGTCTCTCCCAGAATGTCTCAATAGCTTCACTATCTCTCACCTATTCCGTCTTTCACTGTCTCACCCACAAGTCCTCTTCCTCGCGCTCACTCATGCGTCATCTGCCTCGCGCAATCTCCCTCACGTGCTCTCCCTCGCGCCCTTGCATCAAGCCAAGTCCCACGCGCCCTTGTTGTCGCGATGTCCTATTCGTTCTCTGCTTCGCGCCCTCAGCCCTCGTGCTCACTCCCTCAGGATGTCTCATTTGCTCTCTCTCTCTCTCTTTCCCTCCCTGTTTCTCATCCCCCCTCTAGCTCTCTCTCTCTTTCGCTCTGTTTCTCTTTCTTTCTCACTCTCACTGTCCTCTCAATCTCTCTTTTTCAGTCTCACGCTGTCTCCCCTCGTGATCTCATTCGCTTTCTCCTTCGTGCCCGCAGCCCTCGTGCTCACTTTCTCTATCTCTCTATCTCTCACAGAGAGACAAGGAACGTAACGGTACTTTGTCTTCAATTATAAAAAAGTTAAGACTCTCTTACAGGATGATTATTCATGGTGGTAGAGAGAAAGAGAACCTACATGTAACGAAGGAGGAGAAAAAGTGGGTGAAGGAAAGGACGGTTATGAACGTGATAAGGAGTGGCTGATACAAAATAAAATGTACTCCAAGATCAAGCAGCTTTATTAGAACCGGGAAGAAGTGGAAACAGGTTCGCCTCAAGCTTCAGTTTAACAGGGTGGAACGTGAGGTGCAAAGACGATTTTCTGGGATGGTGAGGCTAGTGATTACATCGGGATCAGCTTAAACAGCTGTTTTGTAACTGTAAAACAACACACACAAAATGGAAAAGAGTAAACAGTTGACAGCAACAGACACAAAATGATGGTGGAACGCAACAGGCCAGGGAGCATCTCTAGGGAGAAGCATTGTCGACGTTTCGGGCCGAGACCCTTCGTCAGGGCTAATTGAAAGGAAAAATAGTCAGAGATTTGACGGTAGGAGGGGAGGGGAAATGCGAAATGATAGGAGAGGAACAGAGGGGGTTCAGTGAAGCTGAGAGCCTGAAAGGTGATTGGCGAAAGGGAAACAGAGCTGGAGAAGGGAAGGATCACGGGACGGGAGGCCTAGGGAGAAAGAAAGGGGGACGGGAGCACCATAGGGAGATGAAGAATAGGCAGAGTGATGGGCAGAGAGAGAGAGAGAAAAAAAAAACAACGAAATAAATTAAGGAATGGTTAAGAAGGGGAGGAGGAGCATTAACGGAAGTTGGAGAAGTCAATGTTCACGCCATCAGGTTGGAGGCTAACCAGCCGGTATGTAAGGTGTTGTTCCTCCAACCTGATTGTGGCTTCATCTTGATAGTAGAGGTGGCCATGGATAATCAGGTCAGAATCGGAATGGGACGAGGAATTAAAATGTGTGGCCATTGGGAGATCCTGCTTTCTCTGGCCGACAGAGCGTAGGTGTTCAGCGAATCGGTCTCCCAGTCTGCGTCGGGTCTCACCAATACATAAAAGGACACGCCCGGAGCACAGGACGCAGTATACCACACCAGCCGACTCACAGGTGAAGTGTCGCCTCACCTGGAAGGACTGTCTGCGGACCTGAATGGTGGTGATGGAGGAAGAGTAAGGGCAGGTGTAGCACATGTTCCGCTTGCAAGGATAAGTACCAGAAGGGAGATCGGTGGGAAGGGATGGGGGATGAATTGACAAGGGAGTCTTGTAGGGAGCAATCACTGCGGAAAGCAGAAAGAGGGAGGGAGGGAAAGATGTACTTGGTAGTGGGATTCCGTTGGAGGTGGCAAAAGTTACGGAGAATTATACGTTGGATACGGAGGCTGGTGGGGTTGTAGGTGAGAGCAAGGGGAACCGTATCCCGAGATGGGTGGTGGGCGGATGGGGTGAGGGCAGATGTTCGGGAAATGGAAGAGAAGCGTTTGAGAGCAGAATTGATGGTGGAAGAAGGGAAGTCCCTTTGTTTAAAAAAGGAAGACATCTCATTCGTCCTGGAATGAAAAGCCTCATCCTGAGATCAGATGTGGCGGAGACGGAGGAAGTGTGAGAAGGGGATAGCATTTTTGCAAGAGACATGGTGGGAAGAGGAATAGTACAGGTAGCGGTGAGAGTCTGTAGGCTTATAGTTGATATCAGTAGATAGGCCGTCCCCAGAGATGGAGACAGAAAGATCAAGAAAGGGGAGGGAGGTGTCAGAAATAGACCAGGTACATTTTCGGGCAGGGTGAAAGTGGAGGCAAAGTTAATGAAGTCAACGTGCTCAGCATGCGTGCAGGAGGCAGCGCCAATGCAGTCGTCGATGTAGCCAAGGAAAAGATGGGGATGGATACCGGTATAGACTTGAAACATGGACTGTTCCACAAAGCCAACAAAAAGGCAGACATAACTGGGACCCATACCGGTGCCCATGGCTACAGCTTTGGTTTGGAGGAAGTGGGAGGAGCCAAAGGAGAAACTATTGAGAGTAAGAACTAATTCGGCTAGACGGAGGAGAGTGGTGGTAGACGGGAATTGGTTAGGTCTGGAATCCATAAAGAAGCGGAGAGCTTTGAGACCTTCCTGGTGGGGGATGTAGGGATATAGGTACTGAACATCCATGGTGAAAATAAGGCGTTGGGGGTCAAGGAACATAAAATCATTGAGAAAATTCAAAGCATGAGAAGTGTCGCAAACATAGGTGGGAGGTAGCTCTTGGGTAGGAGGTAGAAACGGGAAATGCGGGGTGTGGGAAATATGGGGTTGGTGGCAGTAGATGGGAAATGCTCAGAGCTGATCAATTTGGTGGCCTGGTGCTCTTTAGTGAGATCATGATCAAGGGGTAAATAACAGGAGGTATCAGAGAGTTGTCGCTGTGCCTCGGCTAGGTAGAGGTCAGTACACAAGACAACAACAGCTCCCCCCTTATCAGCGGGTTTTATAGTAAGGTTGGGATTGGTGCGGAGGACGCAGAAAGCAGAGCGTTCGGAAGGAGTGAGGTTGGAATTGGAACACGGTGTGGTGAAGTCGAGACGGTTGATGTCCCGCCGGCAATGAGCAATAAAGAGATCCAGAGCAGGCAGAAGATCAGAGCGGGGTGTCCATGAAGAAGAGAGACGGGAAGAAGGGGTCATCGGTGGGGGTAGGAGAGTCATTGCCAAAGAAGTAAGCTGGGAGACGGAGCCGGCGGAAGAAGAGTTCGAAATCATGGCGTACACGGAACTCCCTGATGTGTGGGCGAAGGGGGAAAAAGGTGAGGCCCTTACTGAGGACAGAATGCTCTGCCTCAAAGGAGTGAAGGTCGGTTGGAATGGTAAAGATCCGGCACGGATGCGGGATGGGATCATAGGGGGGTGGGAGGCTGGTGGTGTCGGTGGAGAGAGGAGCGTTGGGGTGAGAGGAAGATGGAGCCTCTAGGGGCCCAGTAGCTGACGATAGGATCTGAGGGAGAGGAGATTGCAGAGTGGTGGTGTCGGAAGGGGAGACGGGAGTCACAATCGCAGCACGTGAAGACCGGCCATGGATTTCAAGACTGGAGCCGCAGTCGGTGTTTGCGCAATCGCTTTGATGCTGTCCATGGTCATTGCAACATGCGGTGATGGTGCTGGGATACGGATTTTGAATATGCCCTCGGTTGCTGGGGTAGCCGAGATCAACGGCCGGGCCCGGGGCCGCGATACCAAGTCCATGCTCTGGAGTCTGCCAATGGAAGTTCTTGCGATCCTTACAGGACGTGATGAAGTCAAAGAAACGGCGATTGCACGCGTGGATCCGACGAAGCATGAAATAACGGACAGGTCCATTGCAAACTGAGAAAAAGGAATCCTGGAGGCGTGGAAGGGACTGTGATAGGGACGCCAGGTACCTTCTCATGTCGGAGAGTCTGGCTTTCAGAGCTCAACGTGAAAAAACAACGGGCACTTCAACAATTGACAGATCTCTGATGAAGGGTCTCGGCACGAAACGTCGACAAATTACTCGTTTCCATAGATACTGCTTGGACTACTGAGTTCCTCCAGCATTCTGAGCGGGGAAACGTGTAAGCAGTTGACATTTCCTGCCGAGATCTCATTTTGCGTGCGGCCGAAACTTTTCGTCAGTATCTGACTTTGTGTGTGTTCTTCTGTATTTCGAGAATCTGCAGACTCTCTCGTGTATGCTTTGCAACTCTGTTCACCACATTATTTCCATTTACCCACAAGTGGGAGGCCAGAATAGGAGCTGAATTGTAATATTTTACAGCATTTGTTTCTAACATTTCATGAGTTTCAAAATCCGGCTCAGTGGATATTTCACCGCATTTTTCAGTTCCTCTCGGAATTTGTTCTGAGTCAGGGCGTAAATACACGTGTTGGTGCAGGAACTGAGACTCTGCAGCATAAAGGAGGCGTGTTCTGCGATGCAACGTGGATCGGTGACAGAATCAACGAAACTCTTTGAAATCCGTCTATAGATACAAAATACCACGTCTGTAGCCCACAACAATATGATACTATCGGTTATCCTGAAGAGGAGAACGATCGATTTGCGTCGGTTCTCCATCTCCCGGTCCTTGTCATTCTCTCCACTCTTTCGTACCCGGAGCCCCCTGCGGGCTCGACTGGCCGCTAGAATCCGTCTGACAGTCAGATTATTGAGCAGCAAGATCAGAAGGAATGGGACAAAAGGGACTAAAATGAGGTAAAACATGTCAAATGTCGCCCATGAGAGAGAGTTTTTGAAGCTCGGTGTAAAAGCACAATACCAGGGTACACCATCAATTATTTCTCCAGCCTCCTAAATAAAGCACCAGGGGACACTCTCCAAAAAGGTCAGCACACTCACTGTTCCGATAACCACAGCCGCCGTTCTCTCGGTGCAGTATTTTGTTTTCAGCTTCTCACAGTAAATAGCCACAAATCGATCGACGGTGAAAGTCAGAGTCAGTCAGACTGAGGCCGTAATGCTCGCAATAACCAACCATAGAACGAGTCAGCACACAGGAGTGCTGAACAGGAATGATTGGGGAAAATAAATCTCAGCAGTCCCTCTCAGTAGCGAATCCGAGATTATGACCAGGAGACCGACCACTGTCATTCCCACCAGGTAGCGAGTGATACATTTGTAGAGACCGTAATTTCCCCGGGACAGGATGACAATCGCCACCAAGTTCGCTGGAAGAGAGACAGTGAACAGCAAATTGAGAAAATACTGAGCAGAAGGCAATACGGCTGTTTGAGGGGATCCTGAAATATTTCCCCTTTATTGTTGCATTTAGCGGTGGGAGAATCGAGAGACGGCGCTGAGCTGGCGGAGACAGAAAATGAGTTCACACAGTAAAATAATGTCAATATGATCGGAATACGGATTCCAAACTGATGACCGAATTATGAAGAAAAAGCGGAAAAAATAAACCTGGGAAACCTCCTCTGCAAAGTTAATAGTGTATAGACGTTTTCTAACGGCGCCTTCCGCGTCTCATCTGGGTGAAATGAATAAATCCGGACGGTGATGGCGGGATTCTTCCATCAGACAATCATAAACTTCCAAGGCGATCCCTATCAGCGACAAAACAACCGAATGACTGAACAAAAACAGGAAATGCTGGAAACTGTCATCTTGGCAATCATAATGCGTGGTTAAAAACATTTAAAGCATATCTCCTCAGAACTGATCTCAGAGAGACCCTTGAAACGATTGTTAATTGGTTTCGCTTTCCGTATAAGCTAGTTGCGGCTCAATTTTTCCAGCATTCCCCGAGTTTATTCCCTATTCCAGCATTTGCCACCTCACTGACTTTACAACAGAACATTGCCTGATTCCACCAGACACAGCGCAGTCTGACGTAACATCACAAACACAGATATGACGCCTCCCACTGAATCCATATCAGCGAAGAAAGGGAAATAAACTCAACGTCCAGCAGCAAACTCGGTGCTACAGTCAGATGTCTTTAACGGTGTCACATGTAGATATAATAGAATACATTTCACTGTATTGATAACAAAGAAGCACCACATCTTATTGATTGTCTTAGCATCGACTTCTTTCTGCTTTGCATCCAGTCTTATCATAGGTAATTATTAAACATCCACAGTAGTTCCGTCTTAAAACACGGAACTGCTCACATATACTAAAGTGTTGCACTCAGTCAATACATTATTGTTGCACCTAACTCTGAAAACCGCTCACATAAAAATGCAGTAAATGCATAAAAATCAATTGATTTAAGCACCCTTATAAACAAATTATTTGAAAAAGTAATGCAGCTCCTACAAGACCAAAAGCACAGAGACGCGAACATCCCCTTGTTGATCATCAACCGCTGCCTGACTTGCTCAATCCCATTGAAATAGTCCGATTCGCTGAATTCCAACAGCGGTTTGTTGTTGTTTTTTTTAATCCAAATCCCAGTATCTAGCGTACCGGTGTTTCCATTCCATTCTTGAAATGCATAATACTGAGACTGGAATTTGACAATTTGAACTAGCGGCAGAATCAATAGCAAAATTAGAATTAAGCTTCAAAATCGGTCAAGGCAGCTGACACTTCGGCTTACCGGGAATTCCAAAGGCTGAACTAAAAGGGTAGTAAACCTGTTCTATCCGCGATATTACTGGATACACCATTTCAGTGGCAATCTGTGATTTCTGTTGCTCCTGTATTCACAGCTTCGGCAGACAGCTGATGCATTCAAAGCGGCCCTGATTTATACAGAGTATCTGTCTCCAGAGATGCGGTTATAACCCCCACTAACTTTCTTAGTTACAATTGCCTGAACAAAAACTTTAATTCAGTACCATTCTCTCTGTTGTAAGCATTGGGCTGATTGGATAAAAACTCTTTGGCATTACCTTAGCAGTGCCTGTGGTTGAAACAAAACGGTAGATTTAATTTCTAAGACTGAGCCTTATCACGAACCCGCTACATTTACAGATTTCATCTTTTGGTTAGCTAATTATTCACTTCTGAACCGAGAACAGTGACACTGACCGGTCAATACATCTGTCCCTGCAGTTTCCCATTTTGAACTATCCTACAGTCCTTCAACCTCTGCCCGGTGATATATACTCCCTCTCTCTCTCTCTCTCTCTCTCTCTCTCTCTCTCTCTCTCTCTCTCTCCCTCTCTCTCACACACACACACACACACACACACACACACACACACACACACACACACACACACACACACACACACACACACACACACACACACACACACACACACACACACCAGAAACAATTGCACATTTATATTTCTCTTTTAGTGACTGTGTTATTGTACATTCATTATAAATTACTATAACTTGCACATTACTCATTTAGACGGAGAAGGAACATAAAGATTTTACTCCATATGTATATGAAGGATATAAGTTATAAAGTCAATACAATTGAAGACACACAAACACAGGTTCGTACAACTATACAATAGAGAAATTGAGATCAGGATGGAAACGGTCAAATGAACACGTTGATGATGTACAAACGCGGGAAAATCTGCAGACGCTGGAAATGCAAGGCAACACAATCAACTCTGCTGATTCCTCCAACATTTTATGTGATGTAAATATTCTTTAATAGGCATCTTAAATCTCATTAAAGGTCAAAAGAAATTGAGAAGAAATATTTTCATCTGCACAGGAAGAGGCAAACTGCTTACTGGAATAAAAACAGTACTCCAAATAGGCAGATATATCGATGCAAGAGATAAAACTGCGTAGATTGTATAAACACGAGAAAATCTGTAGATGCTGAAAATCCAAGGCAACACAGGGAACTCTGCTGAGTACCTCCATCAATTTGTGAGTGATGCTGCTGATCTAATAGTCTTTCAGGACCACCTGAAATCAGTAAAATGTTAAAATAAACTGAGAATAAATAATTTCAGTCGGCAAAATAATGAGCAGCCAGGTTAAGTAATATAAACAGTTCTCAAACTGGGAAATGAATGGATGCAGTATGGCCGGATGTAAACGACAGAAGAACAAGCATGAGAGCACGGACAAGCGTGCCAAGCGTCAGATAAAACGGAGATGAGCGCGCGCGCGCGAGAGAGAGAGAGAGAGAAAGAGAGAGAGAGAGAGAGAGAGAGAGAGAGAGAGAGAGAGAGAGAGAGAGAGAGAGAGAGAGAGAGAGAGAGAGAGAGAGAGAGAGAGAGAGAGAGTGTGTGTCAACGAGAGACAGGTGCTTATATTGCAGGATTGTGATGCTCCTCCTGTAACTGCTAGTCTCTGGTACAGTGTGAGAGTGTCGGGTTCATTCTGTACCTGACAGTCTCTGGTACAGTGTGAGAGTGTTGGGTTCATTCTGTACCTGTCAGTCTCTGCAATGTGGGATTCATTCTGTACCTGACATTCTCTGGTACAGTGTGAGCGTATGGGATTAATTCTGTACATGTCAGTCTCTGGTATAATGTGAGATTCTGGGTTTCATTCTGCGTCTGTCAGTCTCTCGTACGGTGTTAGTGTGTGCTTGATTCTGTATTTGTCAAATCACTCTCTAAAGAATTGTTTCCAGATGTTAGCCTGAAATTTCCCTCTAACCAGTCTACACGTGTGGCCCGGTTTCCTGGTTGATGGAATAATTTTGAAGCAGCAGCCGGCATGCACCCGACATCTTCCCCTAGTGATTCTGAACACTTCTATCGCGTTTCCTTACATTCTATGTCAACTTAGGCCAAATAGATTTAGTTCTTTCAAGCTTACTGCATAGCTCACAGTCTGAAGTCCTGCAGTAAGTCTAGTCGCCTTTCTGTGAATTCTTTCCAGTGCCTTCTCAACCCTCACAAAACATGGGTATCAAAATTGCACACAGTGCTCAAGGCGTGGCCTAAAATTAAATTATACAGCTTAAGAAGAACGTCTCTTAAACCTCTTCAGCTGTGAAATCCTCTGAACACATTTTATAGCTCAACATTTTATTAGCCATCCCAATTACTTCAGTGCATTGCCTAGATGTTGATCGTGATATCTTCCTGGACACCCAAATCCTTCTCATACAATACACATTCTTACTCAAGATCCCAATAGTGTATTTATATATAATATTTCTAATTCCATCATGCAATATTTTACATTTAGTGGCATTAGATTTCATCTAACATTCATCTGTCCACAACATAATTCTGTTTAGGATGACCTGTGTTGATTCTGCTGCCTGAATTGTATCAGCCGATCTCTCTAATATTGTGTCATAGGCAAATTTAACTAGTTTAATTGATTCTATATCCATATCATTATTGCAAATTATAAACAGAAGCGGCAGCAAAGCGTATTCATGTGGAACCCAACTTTTAACGTTTTCCGGCTTTGGAAACGATCCTCTGACCATAACTCATTGTTTTCTGTTTTTGAGCCAATTTGCCACACATTCGCATACCATACCCTGAATCTCCACATCCTGTAATTTGATTAATAGTCGCTTGTGGGGCACTTTGTCAAATGTCTTCTGAAAGGGAAAGTATATGTTTTATCTCTTTACCTCCTTAGCTCTTAGTAATTTTTTCCTCCTTATTGTTAACATAAATTTTAGTTGCGTCCTTAGAGATATGGAGTGGCTGGTACAGAATAAAATATACTCCAATATCAGCAAGTTGTGTCTGAACCGGGAAGGAAAGGAAACAAGATGCGTCAAGCTTCAATTTAACATGGTGGGACTTGAGGTGCAAAGACAATTTCTCTGGGATAGTGAGGTCAGTGATTACATCGGGATCAGCTGTAATCAGCTGTTTTGTAACTGTAAAACAACACACACGAAAAGGAAAAGAGTAAACAGTTAACAGATCTCTGATGAAGGGTCTCGGCACGAATCGTCGACAATTTACTCGTTTCCATAGATACTGCTTGGACTACTGAGTTCCTCCAGCATTCTGAGCGAGGAAAAGTGTAAACAGTCGACGTTTCCGGCCGAGATCTCATTTTGTGTGCGGCCGAAACTTTTCGTCAGGATCTGATTTTGCGTGTGTGTTCTTTTGTATTTCGAGAATCTGCAGACTCTCTCGTGTATGTTTTGCAAATCTGTTCACCACATTCTTTCCATTTACCCACAAGTGGGAGGCCAGAACAGGGAGCATGAAGGCAACTGAATTATAGTATTTTACAGCATTTATTTCTAACGTTTCATGAGTTTCAAAATATGGTACAGTGGGTATTTCACCGCATTTTTCAGTTCCTCTCGGAATTTGCTCTGAGTCAGGGCGTAAATACACGTGTTGGTGCAGGAACTGAGACTCTGCAGCATAAAGGAGGCGTGTTCTGCGATGTAACGTGGATCGGTGACAGAATCAACGAAACTCTTTGAAATCCGTCTATAGATATAAAATACCACGTATGTTGCCCACAACAATATGAAACTACCGGTTATGCTAAAGAGCAAAACGATGGATTTGCGTCGGTTCTCTATCTCCCGATCTTTGCCACTCTGTCCACACTTTTGTCCCCGGAGCCTCCTGCGGGCTCGACTGGCCGCTAGAATCCGCCTGACAGTCAGAATATTGAGCAACAAGATCAGAAAGAATGGGACAAAAGGGACTAAAATGAGGTAAAACATGTCAAATGCCGCCCATGTGGGAGATCTTTTGAAGCTCGGTGTAAAAGCGCAATACCAGGGAACACCATTAATTATTTCTCCTGGGCCGTATATAAAGCCCCAGGGGACGGTCACCAAACAGGTCAGGGTACTCACTGTCCCGATAACCACAGCCGCCGTTCTCTCGGTGCAATATTTTGTTTTCAGCTTCTCACAGCAAATAGCCACAAATCGATCGACGGTGAAAGTCACAGTCAGCCAGACTGAGGCCGTAATGCTCGCAATAACCAACCATAGAACGAGTCTGCACACAGGAGTGATGAACAGGAATGATCGGGAAAAATAAATCTCAGCAGTCCCTCTCAGCAGCGAATCCGAGATAACGACCAGGAGATCGGCAACTGCCATTCCCACCAGGTAACGAGTGATACATTTGGAGAGACCGCAATTTCCCCGGGACAGGATCACAATCGCCACCAAATTCGCTGGAAGAGAGACAGAGAACAGCAAATTGAGAAACTACTGAGCAGCAGGCAATGCGGCTGTTTCAGGGGATCCTGAAATATCTCCACTTTATTGTTGCATTTAGCGGTGGGAGGGTCGAGAGAGGGCGCAGAGCTGGCGGAGACAAAAAAGGAGTTTACACATTAAAATAATGTCAATTTGATCGGAATACGAATTCCCTACTGATGACCGAAATATGAAGAAATAGCGGAAAACTAAACCTGGGAAACCTCCCCTGCAAAGTTAATAGTGGATAGAACATTTTCTACCGGCGCCTTCCGCGTCTCATCTGGGTGAAATGAATAAATCCGGACGGTGATGGCGGGATTCTTCCATCAGATAGTCATCAACTTCCAAGGCGATCCCTGTCAGCGACAAAACCGCCAAATGACTGAACAAAAACAGGAAATGCTGAAAAACACTCATCATGGCAAAACAGAATGTATGGGGAAAAACATTTGAAGCATATCTCCTCATAAGTGTTTTCAGACAAACCCTTGACACAAGTGTTAACTGGTTTCTCTTACCATACAAGCAGTTAGGGGCTTAGTGTTTACAGCATTTCCCGAGTTTGCTTCCTATTCCAGCATTTGCCACCTCACCGACTTTACAACAGAACATTTACTGATTCCACCAGACACAGCGCAGTCTGACGTAACCTCACAAAGACAGATATGACGCCTCCCACTGAATCCATATCAACAAAGCAGGGGAAAGAAACTCAACGTCCAGAAGCAAACTCGGTGCCGCAGTTAAATGTCTGTAACGGTGTCACATGTAGATATAATAGAATAAATTTCACTTATTGATAACTATGAAGCACCACATCTTCTTAATTGTCTTAGCATCGACTTCTTTCTGCTTTGCATCCAGTGATATCGTAGATAATTATTAAACATCCACAAGTTTCGTCAGAAAACACGGAACTGCTCACATTTACTAAAGTGTTACTCCCATTCAATTTTTTATTGTTGCATCTAACTCTGAAAACCGCTCGCATTCAAAAGATTAAATCAATTGATTTAATCACCCTTATAAACACAATATTAGGAAATGCAATGCAGCTCCTATAAGACCAAAAGCTCAGAGACGCGAACATCCCCTTGTTGATCATCAACCGCTGCCTGACCGGCTCAATCCCATTGAAATAGTCCGATTCGCTGTATTCCAGCAGCGGTTTGTTGTTGTTGTTGTTGTTTTATTATCCAAATCCCAGTATCTAAAGTGCCGGTGTTTCCATTTCATTCTCGAAATGCGGAATACTGGGACTGGAATGTGACAGTTTAAACTAGCGGCAGAATCAATCACAAAATTAGAATTAGACTTCAAAATCCGTCAAGGCAGCTGACACTTCGGCTTACCGGGAATTCCAAAAGTTGAAATAAAAGGATAAAAAACCTGTTCTATCCGCGATATTACTGGATACACCATTTCAGTGACAATCTGTGATTTCTGTTGCTCCAGTATTCACAGCTCCGGCAGACAGCTGATGCATTCAAAGCGGCCCTGATTTATACAGAGTATCTGTCTCCAGAGATACGGTTATGCACCTCACTAACTTTCTTAGTTACAATTGCCTGAACAAACACTTTATTTCAATACCATTCTCTCTGTTGTAAATATTGGGGCGATTGGATAAAAACTCTTTGGCTTTACCTCAGCAGTGCCTAAGCTTGAAAAAAAGCGATAGATATAATTTCCAAGACTGAGCTTTGTCACGAAGAAGGTACATATACAAATTTAATCCTTTGATAGGCTAATTAATCATCTCTGAACGGAGACCAGCGATACTGACCGATCAATACCTCTGTCCCTACAGTTTCCGCTTTTGAACAGTCCTTCAGCTTCTTCCCGGTGATACGTACTCTCTCTCTCTCTCTCTCTCTCTCTCTCTCTCTCTCTCTCTCTCTCTCTCTCTCTCTCTCTCTCTCTCTCTCTCTCTCTCTCTCTCTCTCTCTCTCTCTCTCACGCGCACTCACACACACACACACAAGAAACAATTACACAATTGTATTTCTGTTATAGTGACTATCCTATTGTAAATTCAATTTATTATAAATTACTATAAATTGCACATTATTCATTTAGATGGAGACGGAACATACAGATTTTACTACGCATGTATATGAAGGATGTAAGTTATAAAGTAAATACAATTCCAAAGCACACAAACACAGGTTCGTACAAATATACAATGGAGAAATTGAGATCAGGATGGAAACTGTCAAATGAGAACGTTGATGATATACAAACACGGGAAAATCTGAAGATGCTGGAAATCCAAGGCAATACAATGAACTCTGCGGATTCCTCCAGCATTACGTGTGATGTAAGTAGTCTTTAATGGGCATCTTAAGTCTTATCAAAGGTCAAAATAAATTGAGAAGAAATTTTTCTATCTGCAAATGAAGAGGAAATCTGATTACTGGAATAAAAACAGTAATCCAAGTAGGCAGATGAATCGATGCAGGAGATAAACCTTCGCAGATTGTATAAACACGAGTAAATCTGTAAATGCTGGAAATCCAAGGCAACACAAGGAACTCTTCTGAGTATCTCCGTCAATTTGTGAGTGATGCTGCTGATCTAATAGTCTTTCAGGACCATCTAAAATCTGTAAAGTGTTAAAATAAATTGAATATAAATAATTTCCGTCGGCAAAATATTGAGCAGCCCAGTTAAGTAATATAAAAGGTTTTCAAAATGGGGGATGAATGGATGCAATATGGCCGGAGGTAAACGACAGAAAAACAACCATGAGAGCACGGACAAGCGGGTCAAGCGTCAGATAAAACGTGAGATGAGCGCGCGTGAGAGAGAAATTGAGAGAGAGAAAGAGAGAGATAGAGAGAGGTACTTAGATTGCAGGATTGTTATGTTCCTCCTGTAACTGCTAGTCTCTGGTACAGTGTGAGAATGTGGGATTCATTCTGTACCTGCCAGTCTCTGGTACAGTGTGAGCGTGTGGGATTCATTCTGTAAATGTCAGTGTCTGGTACAGTGTGAGGGTTTGGGGTTCATCTGCGTCTGTCAGTCTCTCGTACTGTGTGAGTGTGTGCTTCATTCTGTCAAATCAATCTGTAAAGAATTGCTTCCTGATGTTAGGCTGATATTTCCCTCTAACCAGTCTACACGTGTGGCCCTGTTTTCTGGTAATGGATTGATTTTGAAGTAGCAGCTAGCATCCACCATGCCTCTATCCTTAATGATTCTGAACACATCTATCGCGTCTCCTCTCATTCTATTTCAACTTAGGCCAAATAGATTTAGTTCTCTCAAGATTACTGCATAGCTCACAGCCTGAAATCCTGCAATAAGTCTAGTCGCCTTTCTGTGAACTCTTTCAAATGCATTCTCATCCCTCACAAAACATGGATATCAAAATTGCACACAATGCTCAAGGTGTGGCCTAAAAGTAAATTATACAGCTTAAGGAGAACGTTTCTTTCAACATCTTCAGCTGTGAAATCTACTGAACACATTATATAGCCCAACATTTTATTAGCCTTCCTAATTACTTAAGTGCATTGCCTAGATGTTGATAGTGATGTCTTCCAGGACACCCAAATTCTTCTCATACAATATACTTCATTACTCAGGATCCCAATAGTATATTTATATATAATATTTCTAATTCCTGCTTGCAATATTTTATAGTTACTTGCATTGGATTTCATCTACTATTCATCTGTCCACATCATAATTTTGTTTAGGTTGACCTGTGTTGATTCTACTGCCTGAATTTTATCAGCCCATATCTCTAATATTGTGTCATCTGCATATTTAGCTAGTTTAATTGATTCTGTGCTTATCCAAATCATTAATGAAAATTAAAAACAAAAGCGGCAACAAAACGTATTCATGTGGAACCTCACTTTTAATATTTTCCAGCTGTGAAAACGATCGTCTCACTATAAATCATTGTTTTCCGTTTTTGAGCCAATTTTCCACACATTCGCATACCATACCCTGAATCTCTACATCCTGTAATTTGATTATTAGTCTCTTGTGGGGCACCTTGCCAAACACCTTCTGAAAGCCGAAGTATATTTTTAACTCTTTACCCCTTAGCTCTTATTAAGTTTTTTCCTCTTTCTTGTTACCACAGATTTTAGTTGCCTCTTCATAGACCTGCAACATTTTAGTAAAAAGTGATTTACCCGATCTGAGCCCATGCTGATTTTCTGCGAACATAAGACCATAAAACCATAAGACATAGCAGTTGTAGGCCATTTGGCCTATCGTGACATTTAATTATGGGTGATCATTTTTTTTCTCCTATTCAACTCCATTTCCCGGCCTTCTCCCTATATCCTTTGATGCCATGTCCAATCAAGAACCTGTCAATTTCTGCTTTAAATACACCCAATGACATGGCGTCCACAGCTGCATATGACAACAAATTCCACATATATTCACCACCCTCTGGCTAAACAAATCCCTCCGCATATCTGTTTTGAATGGACACCTCTCTAGCCTGTATCCTTTTGTCCTAAACTCTCCCACCATCGGAAACATCCTTTCCACGTCCACTCTGTCTAGGTCTTTCAATATTCGAAAGGTTTCACTGAGATCCCCCCTCATCCATTTAAATTCCAGTGAGTACAGACGCAGAGCCATCAAACATACTTTACGTGACAAACTTTTAATTCCTGATATCATCCTTGTGAACCTCCTCTGGACTCTCACCAATGCTAACACATCTCTTCTAAGATGAGGAGCCCAACGCTGTACTCAGTAATCAAGGTGAGGCTTCGCCAGTGGCCCATAAAGCCTCAGCATCACATCCCTGCACTTGTATTCCAGAGCTCTGAAATGAATGCTAACATTGCATTTGCCTTCCTCACCAACAACTCAATCTGCAAGTTAACCTTTAGGGTGTTCTGCACAAGGATTCCGAAGTCCTTCTGCATATCTGATTTTTGGATTTTCTTCCTGTTTAGAAAAATAGTTCGCAAGTGTATTTCAACTACCACAGTGCATCTTCCAACATTATATTTCATTTGCCACGTTCCTACCCATTCTACTAATCTGACTAAACCCTTCTGCATCCTACCTTTTTCCTGAACACTACCTGCCCTTCCGTCAAACCTTGTGTCATCTGAAAACTTGGCAACAAAGCTATCTACTTCATCATATAAATCGTGTATATACAGCATAAAAAGAAGTCCCAACACCGATCCCTGTGGATCATAACGAGTCACTGGCAGTCAAACTGACAAGTATCCTATACTCCCATTAGCTGCATGTCTGTTCTTGTCAGATGAGTTTACAACACGTTCTTTATTAAATTTCCCTTATCTTACCCACAATACACTTTAAGCTTACTGGTCCATAATTATAAGAGTCAGTGTGGTCACACTTCTAACATACCGGTAAAATGTTAGCAACACACACAAAATGCTGCTTTCCACCTGCATTTTGTGTGTGTTGCTTGAATTTCCAGCATCTGTAGATTTTCTCTTGTTTGCCGGTAAAATGTTTTGAATAATTCTTGTTAGGTGAAAGTGTTTTCAATCATAGACTAATTTAAGTACACTTAGATTTATGTTGTCTGAAACTGAGATTTATTAACATTCAACCTTTTCACTGTCTAAGATATCTGAGTCGCATTAAGCAGCTTTATTTTTCTCTACCCTTACTGGCATACTATTAACAACTTTGTTATTCCAAATCAACTTAACGTCCCACTTAAAGTTTCTTTTACGACTAAAGTGTTGACAACATCTTTTGGGATCAATCTTAGCAATATCAGCAATATCCCTCTCAACATGTCTTTTGCATTCCAAATTCCCACTTGACTATAACTCTCATATTTGCATATGCTCTAAGGTTAAATATTATTACCATTATTACTCTGCATTCCATATATAGATGTCACCCATGTACGCAAGGAACAGTATCTTACAGCCAATGCACGCACCATCTAGCTCACCTTTGAACCCTGGAATGAAACCGGTGCAGGCAGCTTCTATTTGCACCATGCAACACTTGGCCTGTGGGCCTGATCTCTGCGATCTTCAATGTCAAGAACGTGGCAGCTTTTAAGCGAAGTTCTCAGACAGTCAGCATAAGCCTATTAAAACTTTTTGGAAACGTTTTCCTGTACCTGATTCTATGAATTTATTTAAGTTCAAAACGAGACAAAAGAACATTGGTGGTTCCCCTGTGGCACGGAAAGGGAAAGACAGGCAGTGTTGTAGTGGCAGGTGACACAGTAGTTACTCTGGACAGACAGGAGATACTTTGGCAGCAAAGGATACACAAGGATATTGCGTTGCCTCCCTGATGCTAGAGTCCAGGGTGTATAGGTGCAGCTGCAGGATATTGTCAAGCGGAAGCGTGAAAAGCCAGAGGTCCTGGGGTAAATTGGCACCAATGTCATTGTCAAATGAAAGAGAAGAGATGCTACATACTGAGTGTATAGAGTTAGGAAAGAGACCTCTTTCCTTCTGTCGCACATGTACACAATAAAAAGCATCTTGCAACCAAAAAACACACCATCCAGTTCGCCTTTTGGCTCTGGAAGGAAATTGGTGCGGTCAGGAATAGGGTGTAAGTCCAGTTCCACTGAGAGCTCCTCCCCATATCCAGGACAGTGGAAAATCTCAGTTCTGCAATTTGTGAGTGGAATCACGGTTCCAGTAAAATATTCCCACCCAGCCACAATTTGACAACTCTACTGGACCTGGGATTGCTGAGAGTTGCTCCCGGAATCATGCTCTGGTCTGGCTGCTTCTCATTCTAGACCAAACTTCACATTCTAAGCGTGAACTTGGTCTCTGTCTCTGCAGGACATAACAGTGATCGATATGGCCCTGATTCTAACCTCAGTAACTGCCCTGTCTCATATCACCGCTTTCCTTGTGTCTCCCATGTACACAAATAACAGTACCTTGGGGCCAGTGAATGTACCATCGAACTCGCCTTTGGTCTCTGGAAGGAAACCGATCCAGTCACCCACTATTCGCAAGTCAGCCCAAGTTCCCCAACACTTTTGGTAACTTGTGCCTGTACTTCTTTCAATGAATTTCTTTAAGTTAAAAATGATAGGAAGAAACCCTGGTGGTTCCCCTGTGGCAGGGAAACGTAAATTCACGCAATGCACTCGTGATAGGGAACTTGGTAGTTTGTGCTCCAAACAGGAGATACTGTCGCCGCAAAATAGACCGCACGATGCTGTGTTGCCTCCCGGGTGCTCGGGTTCAGATATATTAGCACGGCTATAGGATATTCCCAAGGGAAAGAATGAACGGCCAGAGCTCGTGGCGCATATTGGCACCAATGTCATTGCCAGAAAAGGGAATGAGATTCTACACACTGAGCATATAGATGCAGGGAATATGGTGAAGAGAATGACCTCCAAGGTAGTAATTACTGGATTACTCCCGATGTCATGGGCTACTGTAGCTAGGAATGGGATTATAGCATAATTGAATGAGTGACTGTGGAGATGTTGCAGGGAACAGGGTTTTAAGCTTGGATCGTTAGAAACTTTTACTAGGCAAGGGTGACCTGTAGAAGATAGACGGTGTCACCTGAACTGGAGGGGAACTAATTGGCTGACTACGCAGGATGATTTAAACTGGTTTTGCAGGGGGCTGGAAATCAGAACACCAGGTCAATAAGTGAAGGATTGAACCCGAAGATAAAGATCAGCAAAAGTATTGCCAGACAAAAGCAAATTAACATGTATTATGAGACATATTGTTTCAATGGTGTGTATATAAATGCCAGGAATGTTATGGGTAAAGGTAATTAACATAGTGCATGGATTGGTTCATGGAACAACAATGTTGTGGCCATTGCAGAGAATTCGTTGAGAGATAGGCAGGGATGCGTGATTAATCCAGCAGGCTTTTGGAGTTTTCGAAAAGATAGAGAAGGAGGTAAAACAGGCCTGAGTTGGACTACCAGTCGGGGACAACATCACAGCCGCATACAAGGAAGATCGAGTGAAGGGTTCAGAAACTGATTCCATTTGGGTAGAACTCAAGAGGAGGAAAGGTACAATCAAACTAATGGGATTGTACTACTACCTGGTGTTGGGTAATGAGCCTATAGAGGTGACTGCCCTCTCCGTGGGTTAGCATTAGGGAGACAGAGAAAGCAACCCTCTCGCTTTCAAGATCTTTATTATTTTTTTTTTATTCTGGAAGGGCAAATTACAGGAGCATTATGCAGGGACTCAGAAGGGTTAATTCAAAATGACTTGTCTTCTGAAAAATCCACACCAGACATGGCGAAAGCATTTACAGATCAATTGCACAGAGTACAGGAAAGGTATATTCCTGTTAGAGGGAAAGACAGCGATGGAAAGAGAAGGGAAACTGTCCACAGATGTGATGAATTTATTCAAGAAGAAAAAGGAAAAGTATATTTTGGAAGTTAGGATCAAATGCAGTAGATGAAGGTTATACAGAATCCCGAAAAGAAGTAAGAAAAGAAAGAATTTATGAAAGCCAAGGGGGCCATTAAAAGTCATTAGCAAGTAGAATTACGGTGAATCCCCTCGTACTCTGTAACATACATCAAGATAGGAAGATAATTAGGGGGAGGGTAGGACAACTCAAGGATAAAAAGGGAATCATTTGCTTGGACGTGCAGTAATGAGTGAAAAACATAATAGGTACTTCGCTCAGTATTTAACAAAGGGGAAAGATGTGAAGTAGGAGAGAGTGCTGCAAGCGTAAAAATGTTAGGAAGTTTGGAGTGCAAGGAGGAAGATCTTTGTCTCAGAGGCCAATGTGAAGCTATCTTTAAAGAGAATAAATTCTCACAAGGCGGAAGGTCCCGATGGAGTACCTTCTAAGACTCTAAACACTTGTGCCAACCAACTGGCGGGAGCTTTCAGGGGCATTTTCAACCTCTCAATATTACGGGCAGATGATCCTACTTGTTTCAAAAAGGCAACAATTATACAAGTGCCTAAGAACAATAAAGTGAGCTGTCTTAATGACTATGGTCTGGTAGTGCTAACATCTAACGTGACGAAATGCTTTGAGAGTTTGGTCATGACTAGACTGATCTCCTGGCTCAGCAAGATCCCCGACCCATTGCAATTTTCCGATCGCCATAATGGTTCAACGGCAGATGCAATGTCAATGGCTTGTCACACGGCTTTAAACCACATGGACAACAGAGATACGACAGGACTACCCTTCTGCATTTAATGCCATCTTCCACATAATCCTGATCGAGAAATTGCAGAAGCTGGGCCTCTGTCCCTCCCTCTGCAATTTAATCCTCGATTCCCTAACTGGAAGGCCAAAATCTGTGCGGATTGCTGATAACCTCTTCTCTTCGCTGACAATCAACACTAGTGCACCTAAGGGTTGTGGTGCTTATCCCACTGTTCTACTCTCTCTATACTCGTGACTGTGTGGCTAGCAATAGCTCAAGTACCATCTATAAGTTTGCTGATAACATAAGCATTGTTTGTAGAATCTCAGGTGGTGATGAGAGGTCCTACAGGAGTGAGATATGCATCTAGTGGAGTGGTGCCTGGGCAACAACCTAGCATTCAACGTCAGTAAAACGAAAAAGCTGATTCTGGACTTCCAGAAGGGTATGACGAATGAATACATACCAATCATTATAGAGGACTCAGAATTGGAGTGACTGAACAGTTCATGCGTGTAAATTCATGGGTGTAAAGATCTCTAAGGATCTAACCTGGTCACAATATATCGTTGCATTTATAAAGAAGGCGATACAACAGCTATACTTAGCTAGGGATTTGAATAGATTTGGTATGTCAACAAATGCACTCAAAAAAGTCTATAGATGTACCGTAGAGTGTATTCTGACAGGCTGCATCACTGTCTGGTAAGGGGGTGGGGGAAGTGCTACTGCACAGGACGTAAACAATTTGCATAAGGTTGTAAATTTAGTCGGCTCTATCTTGGGTACTAGCCTACAACATTGCCAAGAGATCTTCAAGCAGCGCTGTCTTAGAAAAGCAGCATCCAATAGTAACGACCTGCAGTGCCCAGGGCATCCTCTGTTCTCAATATTTCCATCAGTTAGGAGCTACAGAAGCCTAAAGGCGCACATTTAATATTTTAGGAACAGCTTCCCCTCTGCCATTCCATTCCTAAATGGACATTGAACCAACGGACACTATCTCACTTTTCCAAATTATGTTATTTCTGGGTTTTGTATGATTTTAATCTAATCAATTTTCCTATTCTGAAATTGAATACTAATGCACTTATTGTTATTCTTTTATTTTGTTTCTTCTTCTTCTTCTTCTTCTTCTTCTTCTTCTTCTTCTTCTTCTTCTTCTTCTTCTTCTTCTTCTTCTTCTTCTTCTTCTTCTTCTTCTTCTTCTTCTTCTTCTTCTTCTTCTTCTTCTTCTTCTTCTTCATTCTGTGTTGCATTGAACGGCTGGTGCTAAGTTAAGAAATTTCATCTCACATGCCGGTGATAATAAACCTGGTTCTCATTCTGATAATAAGGGTAATAATACATTTGCATTGGGGGACTTCAATATGCGAGGGGATTGCGAAAATCACGTTGGTGTTGAATCATAGGACAGGGAATTTGTTGAATGCCTATGAGATGGCGTTTTAGAGCAACTTGTACTTGAGCCTGCTCGGTGAAAACCTATCTTTCGACTGCGTGTTATGTAATACCTCGATATCATAAAGGAGCTTAATGTGAAGGAACCACGAGGAGGCGTTTATCATCATATCGCTGAATACATATTGTAATTTGAGAAGGTGAAGCATTACTGACATATATCAGTATCTCAATGGTACAAAGGGTTTTACAGAGGCTTCAGAGAGGACCTTGCCCAGGTCGATTGGAGGTTGAAACTGGCAGGGATTACAGCAGAGCACTGTTGTCTGAACTTTCTGGGAATATTACACAAGGTGCAGGATAGATATGTTGCACAGAGAAAGATGATCAAACATTGACAGAATATCTACAAAGTAGGATACAGAAGTTTTTTTTTGTTTGTTATTAGAATAGTAAAATGGAGGTGTGGGTTGATATTGAACCAACGGCAAATGATGCTTGTGAGATAGAAATGGTGGACAAAATAGAGCAGAGGAACCTAATGGGTACCTCACATCTGTCTTCACTGTAGAGGATACTAGCTGTGTTCCAGAGATCTGTGAGTAACAGAAAGCAGGAGCAAATGTCATTGTTAATAAAAATCAAAAGGTGCCAGGCAAACTCAGGGGTGCTAAAGTGGATAAGTCACCAGGACCAGAGGGACTACATCCCAGATTCCTGAGAGAGGTTGCTGAAGAGATAACTGTCATGATCTTTTAAGAATCATGATTCTGGCATGGTTCCATAGGACTGAAAAATTGCAAATGTCACTCCACACTTTAAGAAGGGAGAAAATCAAAAGAAAGGAAATGAGAGGGCAGCGTAACCTCAGTGGTTGGGAAGGTGTTGGAGTCTTATTAAGGATCAGGTTTCGAGATACATGGGGACAACTGATAAAATAAGTCAAAGTCAGCATGGTTTCTCTGAAGGGAAAACTTCCTTTTCATATCTGTTAGAATTTTTGAGGAAGTAACAAGCTGTGTGGACAAAGGAAAGGCAGCGAATGTTACTTACTTGGATTTTCAGCAGGTGTTTGTTGACACATAACAAAATAACACAATTTAAAAATTTAAATATAACAAAACGAAATAAAATAACGAAATAAAATCCTAGAGAGTTATAGGAAAGACGGACTGACCGACAGGCAGGAGGCAGGAGGCTTGGACAGCGGAATGACCGACAGGCAGGAGGCAGAGTGTGAGAATTAAAGAGGCCTTTTGTGGTTGGCTGCCATTGACTGGTGGTGCTCCTGAGGGGTCGGTATTGGGACAGCTGCTTTTCACATTCTTTATCAATGATATAGATAATCGAATTGAAGGGTTTGTGGCAAAGTTGGAAAATGATATGAAGGTAGGTGGAGAGGTAAGTAGTGCTGAGGAAGCAATGTGTTTGCAGCAGGGCTTAGTAAAGTTGGAGGAATAGGCAAAAAAGTGACAGATGGAGTACAGTGTTGGGAAAGGTATGATAATGCATTTTGTTAAAAGGAACAATTGTGCGGAGCAGTATCTAAATGGGGAGAAGGTTCAAACATCAGAGGTGCAGAAGGACATGTCCTTTTGAAAGACATCAAAAAGTTATTTCATAGGCTGCGTCTGTGATTAAGAAGGTAAATGCAATGTTGGCATTTATTTCAACGAAAGCAGAATTCCCATGATGCGGCGCGGCACGGAAGCAGTGGTCTTTCAGAACTGGTGATACTTTAATTATCTAATTTAAGTTTGAAAAACAATTTTCGATTAGAGCACACGGATAACAAGAGCGACCATCTACCATCACCAGATACTACTACAAAACATTAATCGCCCAAAAACAAACCTTCACGAAGATCTGCTGGTTAAATTACGTGACCTTGGCTTGCTGAGGGGAACGGGCCTATAATCCTCGGAATCGCCTGATGCTGGTGGCCGGAGATGGGGACTTCCTAAGCGATGTGCGAGGAAGCAGAAGCGAAGCAAACGGGCAAGGGTCCGTGTCAGGCAAAAACAAACTCCAGCCGGCCGGCTGTCACGTCTATTCTGCTCTCCAATGTCCGCTCCCTGGACAATAAATTGGACTTAGTCCACCTCCAACGAAATACTCGGCGGTAGTACAGAGTCTGCTGTGCGTATGTTTTATATAGAAATATGGCTCACTGATGTAATTTCGGACGCTACAGTTCAACTGAACGGGCTCGCCCTGTTTCGAGCGGACAGGGACGCTGCTTTTTCCGGTAAGACTCGCGGTGGTGGCCTGTGTGTTTACATCAACATGGATTGGTTCAACAACTCTGTGCCGGTTTCCAGATACTGCTCATCGCTAGTGGGGTTTGTGGCTGTTAGATGCAGACCATTTTATTTGCATGGGAATTCTCCTCTTTCCTTATATTCGGTGTGTATATTCCCGCCAGCGCTAATGTTAAGGAGGCGCTCTGAGATCTGCTCAGGGCTATTAGCGAACTGCAGAACGCACACCCTGACGGACTGTTTATTATCGCCTGAAATTTTAACCACGCGAACCTTAAGTCACTGCTTCCCAAATTCCATCAGAATGTGGCCTTTGTAACGAGGTGGGGAGAACGCGTTGGACCTTGTTTACGGAAACATTCCCGACGCGTACCGGGCAGAGTCCCGCCTCCACCTCTGTTACTCAGACCACATCTCTGTTATGCTAATCCCAGCATACAGACCATTCGTCAGGTGTTCCAGACCAGTTCTGAAGCAGGTGAAAATCAGACCAGCAGGAGCCATCCCTGCTCTTCATGACTACTTTGAGGACACTGACTGGCACATGTTCAGGGAGGCTGCAACCGATGGCGACTCTAGCAACTTAGAGGATTACACAGCATCAGTGACCACCTACATCGGCAAATGCATTGATGATGTTACTCTGTCCAAGTCCATCACTATACGCGCTAACCAGAAGCCATGGATGACCGTGGAGGTGCGTGCGCTGCTGAGGACCAGTGACTCCGCCTTCAGAGCCGGCGCCAAGGCAGCCGTAACAACAGCAAGGGCCAAACTGTCACGGGCCATCAGAGTGGCAAAGAGTGCACACACATCCACAGCCACTTCCAGGACAGCGACGACACGCGGCGCATGTGGAAGGGTATCCAGGACATCACCAATTACAGGACAACATAACCTGACTGCAGGAGATACCTCCCTCCCAAATGCGCTGAATGATTGCTACGCCCGTTCTGAGGCGGAAAATGACGTGGCAGCAAGAAAGTCCACCCCTCCTATAAATGTCCTGGTGCTGTGTCTCACCGTGGCCGATGTAAGAAGAACCTGTACAGAGTCAACCCATGGAAGGCTGCAGGACCGGACAGCATTCCTGGTAGAGTGCTCAGAGGATGTTCAGACCAGATAGCAGATGTTCCCCTGACATCTTCAACATCTCCCTGAGCACCGCCACCGTTCCAACGTGCTTCAAGGCCGCCACCAACGTCCACATGCCGAAGAAGTCTTCAGTGTCTTGCCCAAGTGACGACCGTCCCGTTGTACTCACATCCATCATCATGAAGAGTTTCAGGAGGCTCGTCATGAGGCATATCAAGACCCTGCTGCCCGCCACACTAGACCCCCTGCAGTTTGCTTACCGTCCAAACCGCTCAACAGACGACGCCATTGCCATCACACTCCAACTGGCCCTAACACACCAGGACAAAAAAGACACGTACGTTCGAATGCTGTTCATAGACCTCAGTTCAGCATTCAACACAATCTTCCCTCAGAAACTGATTGAAAAGCTGAGCCTACTGGGCCTGAACACCTCCCTCTGCAACTAGATCGTAGACTTCCTGACTGGGAGACCTCAGTCAGTCGGGATCGGGAGCGGCATCTCCAAAATCATCACACTGAGCACGGAGGCCGCCTAGGGCTGTGTGCTGTCCACTGCTGTTCCCTCTACTGACCCATGACTGTGCTGCAATACACAGCTCGAACTATATCATCAAGTTCGCCGATGACACGACTGTGGTGGGTTTCATCAGCAAGAACGAGTCAGCTTACAGAGAAGAGGTGAAGCGGCTAATCGACTGGCACAGAGTCAACAGCGTGTCTCTGAATGTGAACAAAACAAAAAGGATGGTTGTTGACTTCAGGAGGGAACGGAGCGACCACTCCACTCTGAACATCGACGGCTCCTCGGTAGAGATCGTTAAGAGCACCAATTCTCTCGGTGTTCACCTGGCGGCGAATCTCACCTGCTCCTTCAACAGCTCCATAACTCCATAGTAAAGAAAGCCCAGCAACGTTTCTACTTTCTGCGAAATCTGAAGAAAGTCCATCTCCCCCCTCCGCCCAAACCCCCCCCCCCCCATCCTCATCACATTCTACAGGAGTTGTACTCAGAGCATCCTGAGCAGCTGCATCACTGCCTGGTTCGGAAATTGCACCATCTCGAATCACAAGACCCTACAGCTGAGGTCAGTGAGGTCGGCTGAGAAGATAATCGGGACATATTTTCCCGTCATTACGAATATTTGCATTAGACGCTGCATCCGCAAAACAAAGAGCATTATGACGGGCCCCACGCACCACTCATACACACTCTTCTCCCTCCTGCCATCTGGTAAAAGGCTCCGAAACATTCAGGCTCTCACGACCAGACTATGTAACAGTTTCTTCCCCCAAGCTATCAGACTCCTCAATACCCAGAGCCTGCACTGACACCTTACTGCCCTATTGGCTTGCTTATTATTCATTGTAATGCCTGTACTGTTTTGTGCACTTTATGCAGTCCTGGGTAGGTCTGTAGTCTCGTTTAGTTTTCTTTTTTTTTCCTGTGCTGTTTTTACGTAGCTCAGTATAGTTTTTGTACTGTGTCATGTAACACAAAGTTCCTGAAAAAACCGTTGTCCCGTTTTTACTGTGTACTGTACCAGCAGTTACGGTCGAAATGACAATAAAAGTGATTTGACTTGACTTAACTTGAATAATGGTCCATCCACAGAGGGTGGTTGTGGTTTTCGGGTCGGGAGAGGTGCTGATAGGTTGGAGCCCATTGGAATGTGCCAGAAAATGAAGAAAATGCGTCAGACGATGAAAATGGAAAACAAAACGTGCGGTGTTAATAATGCACAGAAAAAAAAAACAAAATTGATAACTACGCAACACACAACATTAATTTTACACGGATGCCGCCAGATCAATAGCATATATTCAGTATATTCTGCGTTTCAGCGGTATTATGTTAATTTGTGAGTGCCGTACTTTAGCAAAGATGGAAAGACGTTAGATTCAGAAGAAAAGATCTACGAAAATCAAGATTTGAATAGCTCAGACTCAGCAGAAAGCAGCTGATTGGGCAATCGAGTTCAGGTGACCAAGCAGTTTGAAAAGCTCAAACAAATAAATAGAGGGTTACCTCAAGCGGAGCGGCCGGTGGAAAGCGGCCAGTGAGTGAGTGGGCCAGTGAAGTAGTGCAGATTTGAGGCTTTGACTCGAGAGGCTTCGACGAGAAGAGGCGGAAGACGAGCTTGTTCCCAGTTAGTCTTTTCAATGCCTCCTGAGACGGTGATGTTTCTCTCCTGTGAGATGTGGCAGTCTTGGGGGAACACCCCGCTCCGCAGAGTCACATCTGGCAGATGTGCTTGCGGCTGGGTGATCTGGAAGACCGTGTGAGGAATCTGGAGCAGCAGCTGGATGACCTTCGACCCATAAGGTAGAATGAGGCAGTCATAGATGAGAGCTACAGGAAGGTAGTCACACCTAGGCTACCGGAAGCAGGTCGTTGGGTGACAGTCCGAGGGGGGGGGGGAACGAAGGAGAGTAGACAGGTAGTACAGAGCACCCCTGTAGCCATTCCCCTGAATAATAAGTTTACTGCCCTGGATGCTGTTGTTGAGTACGACCGACCAGGTGTGAGCCATGGTGGCAGGGCCTCTGGTACTGAGTCTGACACTGTGGTGCGGAAGGATGGGACGGAGAAGAGGAGAGCTGTCGTCATTGGAGACTCTATAGTCAGGGGAGCAGACAGGCGATTTTGTGGACGTGAGAAGGAAACCCGCATGGTTTGTTGCCTCCCAGGTGCCAGAGTCCGGGATGTCTCTGACCGGATACATGACATCCTGTTACGGGAGGGAAAGCAATCAGAAGTCGTGATACATGTTGGACCAACGACATAGGCAGGAAGAGGGGTGAGGTCCTGAAGTGTGAGTTTCGGGAACTAGGCAGAAGGCTAAAGAACAGGACCACAAGGGTGGCTTTCTCAGGATTGCAGCCAGTACTACGTGATAGTGATGGTAAGAATTGGAGGAGATGGCAGTTGAATGCGTGGCTGAGGAGTTGGTGCAGGGGGCAGGGTTTTAGATTTTTGGACCATTGGGATCTCTTCTGGGGAATGTGGGACCTGTACAGATGGGATGGATTGCACCTGAACTCGAGGAGGAGTAATATCCTTGTTGTTAGGTTTGCTAGCATGGTTCGGGAGGGTTTAAACTAATTGGCAAGGGGGATGAGACCCGGAGCGATAGAGCAGTGAAAAAAGTGCATGGAGTAAAGCCAGGTCTAACATACAGAGAGGCTTTGAGGAAAGAGCAGCAGAATAAAGGGTATAAAGGTAGTAAGGTAGAAGGGCTAAAGTGTGTGTACTTCAATGCAAGAGGCATCAGGAACAAAGGTGATGAACTGAGAGCTTGGATACATACATGTAATTATGATGTAGCGGCCATTACGGAGACTTGGCTGGCACCAGGGCAGGAAAGGATTCTAAATATTCCTGGATTTCAGTGCTTTAAAAGGGATAGGGGGAGGGAAAGGGGAGGAGGGTTGGCATTACTGGTCAGAGATAGTATTACAACTGCGGAAAGGGTGGGTAATGTAGCCGGATCCTCTTTTGAGTCAGTATGGGTGGAAGCCAGGAACAGGAATGGAGCAGTTACTCTACTGGGGGTCTTCTATAGGCCCCCTGGTAGCAGCAGAGATACCGAGGAGCAGATTGGGAGGCAGATTTTGGAAACGTGCAAAAATAACAGGGTTGTTATCATGGGTGACTTTAACTTCCCTAATATTGATTGGCATTTGATTAGTTCCAAGAGTTTAGATGAGGCAGGGTTTGTTAAGTGTGTCCAGGATAAATTCCTGTCACTGTATGTTAACAGTCCGACTAGGGGGAATACCATACTAGATCTAGTATTGGGTATCGAACCGGCTCAGTTCACAGATCTGTCAGTGAGTGAGCATCTTGGGGGCAGTGATCACCGCTCTCTGACGTTTAGCATTATCACGGAAAAGGATAGAATCAGAAAGGACAGGATTTTTTTTTAATTGGGGAAGGGCAAATCATGAGGCTATAAGGCTAGAACTTGCGGGTGTGATTGGGATGATGTTTTTGCTAGGAAATGTACTATGGACATGTGGTCGATATTTAAGGATTTCTTGCAGGATGTTAGGGATAAATTTGTCCCGGTGAGTAAGATAAAGAATGGTAGAGTGAAGGAACCATGGGTGACAAGTGAAGTGGAAAATCTAGTCAGGTGGAAGAAGGCAACATACATGAGGTTTAGGAAGCAAGGATCAGATAGCTCTATTGAGGAATATAGGGTGGCAAGAAAGGAGCTTAAGAAGCGGCTGAGAAGAGCAAGAAAGGACATAAGAAGGCCTTGGCGAGTAGGGTGAAGGAAAACCCTAAGGCATTCTTTAATTATGTGAAGAACAAAAGGATGACAGGAGTGAAGGTAGGATCGATAAGAGATAAAAGTAGGAAGATGTGCCTGGAGGCTGTGGAAGTGAGCGAGGACCTCAATGAATACTTCTCTTCAGTATTCACCACTGAGAGGGAACTTGATGACGGTGAAACAATATGGGTGAGGTTGAAGTTCTGGAGCATGTTGATATTAAGGAGAGAAGGTGCTGGAGATGTTAAAATACATTAGGACGGATATGTCCCCGGGGCCAGACGGAATATTCCCCAGGCTGCTCCACGAGGCAAAGGAAGAAATTGCTGAACCTCTGGCTAGGATCATTATGCCCTCGTTGTCCACGGGAATGGTACCGGAGGATTGGACGGAGGCGAATGTTCTCCTCTTGTTCAAAAAAGGTAGTAGGGATAGTCCAGGTAATTATAGACCAGTGAGCCTTACGTCTGTGGTGGGAAAGCTGTTTGAAAATGTTCTTAGAGATAGGATCTATGGGCATTTAGAGAATCATGGTCTGATCAGGGACAGTCTGCATGGCTTTGTGAATGGCAGATCGTGCTTAACAAGCCTGATAGACTTCTTTAAGGAGGTGACCAGGCATACAGATGAGGGTAGTGCAGTGTATGTGATCTACATGGATTTTAGTAAGGCATTTGAGAAGGTTCCACACGGTAGGCTTATCCAGAAAGTCAGAAAGCATGGGATATAGGAAATTGGCTTGCCTGCAGAAGGCTTTGGGTCGTGGTGGAGGGAGTACATTCAGATTGGAGGGTTGTGACTAGTGGTCTCCCACAGGGATCTGTTCTGGGACCTCTAATTTTTGTGGTTTTTATTAACGACCTGGATGTGGGGGTAGAAGGGTGGGATGACAAGTTTGCAGTCGACACAAAGGTTGGTGGTGTTGTAGATAGTGTAGAGGATTGTCGAAGATAGCAAAGAGACATTGATAGGATGCAGAAGTGGGCTGAGAAGTGGAAGTTCAACCCGGAGAAGTGTGAGGCGGTACACTTTAGAAGGACAAACTCCAAGGCAGAGTACAAAGTAAATGGCAGGATACTTGGTAGCGTGGAGGAGCAGAGGGATCTGGGGGTACATATCCACAGATCCCTGAAAGTTGCCTCACAGGTAGATAGGGTAGTTAATAAAGCGTATGAGGTGTTAGCTTTCATAAGTCGAGGGATAGAGTTTAAGAGACGCGATGTAATGATGCAGCTCTATAAAACTCTAGTTAGGCCACACTTGGAGTACTGTGTCGATTTCTGGTCACCTCACTATAGGAAGGATGTGGAAGCACTGGAAAGGGTATAGAGGAGATTTACCAGGATGCTGCCTGGTTTAGAGATCATGATTAGAGATTAAGGGAGCTACGGCTTTACTCTTTGAAGAGAAGGAGGATGAGAGGAGACATGATAGAGGTGTACAAGATATTAAGAGGAATAGACAGAGTGGACAGCCAGCACCTCTTCCCCTGGGCACCACTGCTCAGTACAAGAGGACATGGCTTTACGGTAAGGGGAGGGAAGTTCAAGGGGGATATTAGAGGAAGGATTTTCACTCAGAGAGTGGTTGGTTCGTGCAATGCACTGCCTGAGTCAGTGGTGCAGGCAGATACACTAGTGAATTTTAAGAGACTGTTAGACAGGTATATGGAGGATGTATATATGAAGGGCCTGTAATGTGCTGTACTATTCTATGTTCTATGTTAAAATAATTGCAAGGTGTAATATTTTACTCGTCCTTTAGATTGCTGTAACCGAGTTTGTTTGGCGTGGATCCGAACGGGTTACGAGGTGATTGAATGAAGATATTAAAATTTCAAATGAAATCGAAGCTGTGCAATCTTAAATATCCGGCTCACGTTGAACCTTGCAGTGAACGGAAAGCCATTAATGAAGCAGCTGAGGATATTTGAGACTGAGGGACCGTTGTGAGGAATTCCCTTGTGATTCCCAGTGAATGCTGTTTTATCTCAGGAAGACTGGGTAGGGAAAGACATTCGCTTTGGTCTATAGGATGACATTAAGGAGACCTAGAAATAAGTTGAACTATTAGGATGTGAGTTGAACTATTAGGATCAGAGGCGAGGAAAGATGTTTATAGATTCGATCGAAGATTTGAACTAAAACTGTTTCACGAACGCTGTTGCGACTAAACTAACCTTTTGTATAATTGGTTATAATCCACCCATCCATCTGTTCATAAATTCAATTCCCAGCTCCACACTATTTGTGAGCTTGCTGATACGCATGTAGCTCACTTAGACAGATCACTGACGTTGATTGAGAATCGCTGTTTCCTTCTTTATCCAAAGTTCCCACATTACACGCCACTGTGTAGAGAAAAAAAATAGCACGCTCTATTTCCAGTCTGTCTGTAGATTCTCAATTAAGTCAGCACAATTTCACCACTATTTGATGCCCTTTAATTTTAAAATATAAAAGAACGCATGCAATAACTTTTAGGGTTCCAGATACTTACCGACCGGTTCGCCCTTTTATTTTATAGGTGATTTTTGCTACACTACAGATGGTATGACGTGTGTCTGTCTTTCTTTAGAATTCCTAACTTACTTTGTCAAGTCCAATTAAGTTTTTGCACCTGTTGTGTTTTTGCGTCCTCTATACGAGACTCCAGTTTTCTCTCCACAATTAACTGTTCTGTAATATCAGGTTTATTATTTCTGTTAATTCGATAAATACTGACATCAAAATTATCACACTCTAGGCTTTTGGGAGTGTTGGTAATCGAAAGAACTTTCGAAGAGGGCCAAGGATACAATCGCTTGCTGTAATCTGACTTTTATGAATAGAATCTAGAAGCTGACTCCACAAAAGTGAATTTCTCCTCCGGCAGAACGCACCGTCAGAGCTGATAAAACAGAAATCAAAGGGAAACAAAGGGAGAACAATATCCCGGCCACAAAAGAAAATCGTTGCCGTTGTCAGCAGTCGGACACAGCAGATCCAGGCTATCACTGCAGAGATCCCTCAGATCTGTCCCCTGGGCTGAACAGCATCCAGCTGTATCAGTAATGATTCCCCTCCCATCTCGAGGTCACAGTGGAGATAATCGCTGATGATTTCAGAAATTTCATTTCCATATCCGGATTCCCAGGAAATAAATCACACATTGCCTGTATGTCAAAGAATAAATAAATTAACTGTATTTATAGATCGTCATCTGTTCAGGTGCCGGCTGCCTGACTGGGTGTTGCTCAACATTTATTGTTTCCAGTTTGGGAACATCAAGTGGACGGAATAGAACATTATGAATTTCGTCAGCTCTTCCAGATATCTTTAGTTAGTATGGAGCCACAGATTCCCACTGGCTCCGACCCGGTGCCTGATTTCAGCCAAAAAAACTGACCATACCATTTCTCTCTTTTTCGTTTTGGTTTTATAGCTATCAGTACCGTGCTTTATGGACAGTTTGTCGACGACTTATTCGGAAACATCGGAATTTACAAAACTTTAATTTCATTACAATAGAAGATGCAAAACATCATACTCACTACTTCTGCAGAATGTCCGTTTCAGTTATGAGAACTTTTCATACAAAATCAACCCCCGTTCCCGTTGAGAGTAAGAGAGAATCCTTCGATATTTCCGGACCTAAATAAGGGATGAAATTCAATATTTCCCATTTTCCCTGGTATATGGATAAACATATGATTGTACCATCCCACTCTGACAATATTGCGCATTCCCATAACAAAGAGGACAGATGTAAATAAGTCCAGGTGAGGTGTATAAATCAAGTGATGTTAGTCTATTCGCCCTCCGATTACACACTTTGGAATCCATGCACTCCCCCCGACGCTCTCCCACTCCACCACATTCTGATGTAGACTCAGTGCTTCCGTACAGGTCTCTGTCGTGTCTTGAATCCAGGTCACAGACAACCTTCCTGTCTCACGGGATGATTTTCATTTTACATAAGTCTGAACCAAAATTTCCGTCGTCATAAGGCCATAAGATCATAAGGCAGAAGAGTGGAATTAGTGTATTCAATTCTTCGGTTCTGTTCCAGTATTCCATCACGACGAATTCATTGACCCCCTCAAGCCCATTAAGCTTCCCTCACCCAGTAATACTTGAGGCCCTTATTCTTGAACATATCAACTACCGTTATAAATATACCCAATGATTTGGCATCCAAGGCTGACGGTGGTAGTTCCACGGATTTACCACTTCCTGAATAAGGCAAACGTCCTCATCCCTGCTATAAGTGGATGTCCTATTCTGCGGCTGTGCCCTGTGGTTCAATATTCACCCACCATCGTAAACATCCTAACCACATCTAATCTATCTAGTCCTATAGGATAGATTTCAACGAGATTCCCCTTCATTCATGTATTCCTGCGAGTACAGACCGATATCCACTAATCGTGCGTCACACCTTGACCCTTTAATTCCAGAAACCATTATTGTCAACCTGCTTTGTACTCTCTCCAGTGCCAGCATATTGTGTGTGTGTGTGTTTTTTTTTACAGAAAACAGGCCCATAATCTGCTCAGCATTTTCCAAGTGTTGTCTTTCAAACGCCTTACTTATCTTCAGCCATACATCCTTGATGTTATACTCTAACGTCGCGAAATTAATGCTGCATAGCATTTGCTTTTCTTACTACCTACTCAACCAGCAAGTTAAACACACAATCATGTACTACAATTCCCAAGTCCCTTTGCATGTCTGAATTCTGAATGTTTCCCCCGTTTAAAACATTGTCTACCCTTTTATTCCTTCGACCGAATTACATGACGATGCGGTTCCCTACACTGTGCTCAATTCACCTAAGCTCTCTAGACCTTGCAGTCTTCAGCTGACTCCCTGCTTATTCCACATTACTGTACCGCGTCTATCTTTGTGTCATCCGCAGATGAGGAGACAAAGCCATCAATTCCATCATCCAGATCATTGGCATGTAAGAAGTGGTGTCAACACCGACTCCTACAGAACAGCACTAATCACCAACAGAGAACTAGAAAAGACGTCTTTATTTGCTCGCTTTGCCTCTTGCAGTTAGATAACCTTGTATTCCTGCAGATATCTTTCCTGTAATACCCCGGGCAATTATATTTTCCAGCGCCCCGGTGTGGCATCATGTCAAAGATATTTTGAAAATCTAAGTGAACAGCGAGTGATTCCCCTTTGCCCATCCTGCCGGTCCCCCCCCCCCCGAATATCAACAGATTAGTCGGGCGAGCTTTTCATAAGGCAAACGTTATGCCTTTCGTCTGTTTTGTGATGTTCACTCAGGTAGCCTGAAAACTCATTCTTAATAATGGAGATCAACATTGCCACAACCATTGATACCGGGCTAACTGGTGCATAAGGAAACAAACAAATGCAAATCTGCAGATGCTGTTCAATCCAAGCAACACACACACATAAACACAGACACACACACACACAGACACACACACACACACACACACACACACACACACACACACACACACACACACACACACACACACACACACACACACACACACACACACACACACACACAATGCTGGAGGAGTTCAGCAGGGCAGGCAGCATCTATGGAAAAGAGATGCTCTCTGGCCTTCTGAGTTCCTCCAGTATTTTGCGTAGGCGGTAAGTATTTTTATTAGGTTCTCAACCTTCTTGAGTAGTGGAGATATATTAGTCATTCTTTGTACTAGTTCAACGGAAATTACAGTTTTAATAGCTCAGTTTAACCGACTCCACATTTATATTTTCCTGGTAAGTTCCTCCAGTTGTCAAAGCGAAGCACACTCACATTCCAGGGATGGATAATCCAGTGAATTGAAGTATAAATCTACCAAAATAAAACAAATCATATTGGTGTCAGTGGCTTCATTGACCGCCATTCCGGAATTAAACAGAAGTTCTGAATGCAATTTCTGCTAATGTAACGATCAGATGAGCGACTCTTTATTCATTGCTACCGTTAATTCAATTAAATAAATATTTTCTTTTAAACTTCACTGGGAACGGCAAGCTACGAACGTTCGCTCACCTGGCTACACGAATGTATGGCACGCGTACCAGAAATTTGAATGTTATGGGATTTTAGTTGGACTCCCAGCTGAACTTACAATTCGATTTTCGCTTAATTTACAAATCCGTTCATTTATTGTAACCAGATGCTTGACTCCATTCTTCAGCTCCTCCCTGAATTTCCTCTGTGACAGAGTGTAGATACACGTGTTGGTGCAAGTACAGAGAAACTGCAACATGAACGCAAACTGTTGCAGGATATACGTCGGGGTATTCAAATATCTGTCTCTGTAAAACTAATTCTGAACTTTCCAGTTAATAAGATATGCGAAAAAGGCGATCCACAATAATATGAAATTGGCTGATAAAGCGAACAACAAAATCATTGACTTTCTCCGGTTCTCCACCTTTGTATCCTTCTTATTCTCTCTGTTGTTGCTGAGTTCCGGGCGGGCTTTGTTTGCCGATATAATGTTACTGATTGTTAAAACATTAAACAGTAGAATCAGACTGATTGGAAATAATGTTGTAGTGATACTGTTAAACATCCGGCATGCTTTCCACCATGGTAAATTAAGGTAATCTTTTTTGAGATTGCAGCGCCAGGCAACGTTGTCAATGATAAGGTAAGGATCTACCGAAAAGTAAAATGGAACACGCTTCGCACAACTCCCTAATCTCATAATTACTATCATCACGGTCGCTGTCCTCTCAGTGCAGTATCGTTCCCGAAGCCTTTGACAGCAGATTGCAATACAGCGATAGAACGTGAAAGCCACCGTGAGCCAAACAGAACAGTCCATCGTTGCGAGCCTCAGGGCAAATGTCACGGCGTAGATCGGTGTAATGAGCAGAGGAAGGGCGTAAATATAAATATTATTGATCTGATCAATAACCACAGCAATGGCAACGCACATTAAATCAGCTGTTGCCATTCCCAGCAGGTAACGGGAAACACATTTAGAGAGTCCACATTTTCCACGCGACAGGATCACAATCGCCATTAAGTTAACTGTAAGGAAGGGGAAAAAAAAGAGTAAACTTCAAAACATCGGATCCATTTAAATTGATATGTATGCTGACAAATTATTTGCTCTGAATTGAGTGAATCTCATTCTGTTGACACTATGCCAGGTCAGGTCGGGTTCCATTTGGAGAATGGAAATACGTGCTCGGAAACTGCCCTTCGATTGGAGGAGAACGGTGGGTCCGAGTGGCAGTTGTACAACGGGAATTATGTAGTCCACCATATATTTGCTACATCTGATCGATCAGCAAATCTTGACGTAGAGAAGGATCTACATGTCGCCAATAAACAAGGGATCTCGCAGACAGAGCTCCGGCGATGGAAAAGATCATTTCATTTTAATAAAGGTTCAGTAAATATGATAGGGAATCAGAAGGAATGGAGACAGGCTAGTATCTGTTGACGTCAACGGACCTCAGGTTCAGAAGGTGTGCAGCTTCAAATTTCTCGGCATAAACAACACCGAGGATTTCACGTGGTCTGTGCATACCGGTTGTGTGTTGAAAAGGGCACAACAGCGCCTCTTTCACCTCAGAGGGATTGTGCGGGCCCCCAAATCCTAAGAACTTTCTATAGGGGCACATTCGAAAGCACCCTGACTAGCTGCGTCACTGTCTGGCATGAGAACCCCAACCACAAACTATTCCAGCTGACAGCCATCCGGTAAAAGCCAGCAGCAAAAGGCTCCAGAACAGCTTCGCTCACCAATAATCCTTCGGGCCCTTTTTACACACCTGTCTTTGTAAATATCCTGAATAGTGGGAAGTTCACATCTACATCATACTGCTTAACTCAAACTGACACAACTGTATTTCTCTGTTTTATTGACTGTGTTGTTGAAGAGACCATTTATAATAAATTACTATAAATTGCACATTGCATATTTAGATGAAAAAGTAACGTACTTTTTACTCATGTATATGAAGGATTTATGTAATAAAGTTCATTGAATTCAATTCAATTCCTTAAATATTTAAATTATTTCATGTTGGTAAAGTTCTGAAAAGTCGAATCAGATAAATACTGGCGAAGTTTCAACATTAACATGATTCAATTGCTAAAGTTAAATAAAAATCGGTCATACAAAGCGATTAGCAATGTCAGACAAAAATAAGGATATATTTTTAAACATGAGCAGGCTTAAGACGTTCATCAGAAGAGGCACCATCAGAAGCAGAATTAATTTACTGGGACCATTGTGCCGTTCAGTCGGTACAGCAAGAAGAACAAAATATACACACAACAGCGATATCCAGTCACTTAGCAGGGAGACCAATCAGTGCCAATACAGGATAGTAAATACACGCTATGTAGTAAACTGTTGCATAACCCATGGTGTGAAACAGCGTTCAGGTCAAATGGTCTAAATGCCAATCTCTGCTGTTGATTGTTTCGTGCGCTCTTATGCAGGAGACCAGTGCTCACTCTGGCATTTAATCATTCCACCTCCTTAGTCGCAAGAGTGACAGTCCACTGAATAAACACATCAGGTAAACCTTTTATATGAACTGTCTCATCGTGCAAAGAAAATTCCTCCTCTGAGAGATCACAAAATAACAATTATATCTAATATTGTCTGTCCTCCCTTTCAAATGAGAATGTTGTACATCTGTCTCAATGACAAAAATGTTCGTGTTTTTTTTCAAAAGGAACAAATCCCTGACTCAGTACTTTTATAATGAGCAATATTAAACTCAAATAATTATAATTTCTATCAGTCGCTCATTGCATTAATATTCATATGTTACGAAAGGCATTTAGCTTGTCAGTTAAGGTTGGCACACATTTCTCTGCAAGTCGACAATTCACGCCTTCTTTTTGCCTTCACTTTCGTTTGGTGCTAAAATAGTCCTCACGTTGGATGAGGAATTACTTAGTTGCACATTAGAGTAGTTATGCCGCTGGAGGAGCATCACGAAATCAACAATGATATGGTGGTCATCTATGAAGAACGTAAGGCGTCTGTTTCATAAAAGTATCTGTAACTTATGGACAGATTGAACAGTGAAAACAATTCCAGTATAGAATTGTACTGTTTAACCCGAAACACCGATTTCAGTTCATTAATAGGATAAGAGCTTATCTTGCCGCCCACAAATGACAGTTTGAGCCATTTCCTGGAGGTGATATATTTTCATTTATTACTCATTTTATTTCTATTCTTTTTTCCAGATTTTACAAGATGCAGAATCTACCAGAATGTTTAAGGCCAAGTAACGGCTAAAATTTTATCCGTAAAGTCTTACGCTCGCCACATTACTTCCCTTGTATGATTTATATTATATTGTATTTAAGGCAAATGCAATGAAAATCGCCAAAACAGAGCGGAATGCAATGACAATACCGTCTACTCGCAGTGTCCTTATATGTGGGAACGGCCGTTACTTACCTGCTTAAGCCAACCACACGTTCTGGAGCATTGGCCACCGCGAGTACCTCCATCAGTAGATAAGAACATAAGATATAGGAACGGATTTAGGGAATTCAGCTATCGTGTCTGCTCCACAATACTGTTATAGCTGATTTATTACCCCCAAGCCCATTCTCGAGTCTTACCTCGGTAACCTTTGACGCCTTGGCCAACGAAGAACTAATAATGCTGCAAACAGAATTTTCTCAACGACATGAATCCACAGCATCTGTGGTAAAGCATTCTACATATGCACTACCCACTGATTAACGAAATTCCTCCTCATCTCTTTTCTAAACGGATACCCCACTGCTCTGAGATTTTGTCCTTATGTCCTAGATTCACCCACTATAGGAAACATCTTCCCCACATACAGACCTTTCTTTATTTAATAGTTTCAATGGGATTTCCCTTCATTCTTCCAAGCATTAGCGAGTATAGGTCCAGATCTATCAAACGCCCCAGATATATTAACCGTTTCATTCATGGAATCATTTTTGTGAAGTGCCTCTGGACAGTCTCCTTTGTCAGCACATGCTTTCGTAAACAGGGAGTCCAAAACTAGTCGCAATACTCCGTGCCGTCTGACCAAAGCATCATAAAACCTCAACATCTGAATAGAATAGCTGTTTAACACGAAGCACCCGGATTTCCCGAAATAACATAACAGTTCATCCTGCCATCCACAATTTGTGCTATTTCTTGGAAGTGATTTGTCTTCATACATTACACATTTCATTTCTATTCTAACTTTTCAGAATTTACAAGACTGTTTTGTGAACTCTATGCAGTCCTGTGTAGATCTGTAGTCTAATGTAGTTATGTGTTGTTTTACGTAGTTCAGTCTAGTTTTTGTACTGTTTCATGCAGTACCACGATCTTGAAAAACGTTGTCTCGTCTTTACTGTGTCCTGTACCAGCAGTTATGGCAAAAATGGCTATAAAAAGTGACTTGGTTCGAGTTGACTTGACTTGAACGCCGGTAGTACGATAATATTTAAGTGTCCAGCTAAACAACGGCAAAAAATTCATCCATAAGTCTTTACGCTAGCCACGTTATTTTCCTTGCGTGATTTATAACATAATGTATTTAGGGCAAATGCAATGAAAATCACCAAAACAAAGCGGCATGAAATGACAATGCATTGCTTTTGCATATGGGAACTCCTATTACTTACGTGGTTAAGCCCATCACGAGTTCCGGAGCATGGGTCACTGAGAGTTCCTCCAGCAGACGATAAGAATATAAGGCATAGGAACAGATTTAAGACATTCAGCGGTTCGTGTCTGCTTAACCATGCAGTTATAGCTGATTCATTATCCCTCTTAAGCCCATTCTCCAGACTTATCTCCGCAATCTTTTGTTACGCCTTGTCTTATGAATAATTTCTAAATCTGCACATAGAATATTGTCAATAACATCGGATGCACAGCGACTGTGGACAAGATTTCCTCATATCCACTACCCTCTGGCTAACGAACCTCGCCACTGCTGTTCCAGACTTATTCCACACTATTCCGAGCCTTTGCCTTCTGCTCCTAGACTCATCCACCATAGGAAACACCTGCCCCACATACATTGAATCCAGATCTTTCTAAATCTGATAGTTTCCGTTGAATTTTCCTTATTTCTTCCAAACTTCAGCCAGTACAGGCCCAGAGTTATCGAACACCCCTCATCATATGTTAACCCTTTATTTCCCGGAATCATTCTTCTGAAGCTCCTCTGGACAGTCTTCCATGTCAGCACAACTTTTCGCAAATAGGCAGCCCACAACTAGCCACGATACTCCGTGCGTTCAGGCCAATGCCTCATAAAACCTCAACGGTACAACCTTGTTCCTATATTCTAATTATATTAAAATAAATGCTAACATTGCATTTACCATAATTTCCACTATCACACTTGCAGGATAAGCTTTAGTGACTGCTGTAAAGCAATCCCAAATCCCTTTGGAACTCTGATATTTGTATTTGCTCCCCGTTTGGAGCATAGTCTCCTCGTACCAAAGTGCATGACCATACATTTATCTACACAATCTGTCTCCTGCCACTTCATTGACGATCACCCAATACCTTTAAGTCTTTATGCAGACTCCCGTCATTTGAAAACTACCTGCTTCACTATCCGTCTTCGTATCGATCGCAAACCTGTCCACAAGCCAAGATTCCATTGACATTTAACGTGAAAACATGCGGTTTCAACAGCAACCCCTGTGGAACACCACTAGTCACCGAGAGCCAACCTGTAAGACGCCGTTCATTCCCTGTTTGCCTCTTGCCAGTCACCCAATATCTATCCATGCTCGTATGTTTGTGTAACACCATGGGATCCTATCTTATGAAGCACGGTTCTGTATGGCACCTTGCCAAATGTCTTCTGAAAGTGTAAGTAGCCAATATTCTCTGACTCTCCCCTCACTATCCATACTGTGAGTTCCTCAAAGAATTCCAACAGATTTTTCAGTCAAGATTTCCACTGAAGAAGACTATACAGGCTTTGACCAATTAAAGTCATATGAGTCCAATCCTTAATAAATTACTCAAACATTTTTCCAACCATTGTCGTCAGACTTTATCTTCTACCTCTCAAGCTGCATGGTGATTCATCTCTTATAATGATCCCTGCGTCCTAAGGTTTCATTTTCATTAATATCCATCCTGCTGGCCCCCTCCCTTCTTAAAGAGTGAAGTGGCAGCTGCAATTTTCCAGTCCTGGGGAACCATATAAGAATCTAGTGATTCATGTACAATCATTACTAATGCTTCTGCAGTCTGTTCAGTTACCTTGTTCAGAACCCCAGGGTGTATTCCACCTGATTCAAATAGCTTCTCGAACTTTATATCTTTCAGCTTCCCAAAAACGTTTTCCTTATTAATATCAACGACACTCACTACTATCCTCTGAGACTCTCTTATGTCTGGCATACGGGAAGTGTCTTCCACGCTGGAGACCCGAGTAAAATACTTGTTATATGTTCTTCCGCAATGTCTTTGTCTCCACGTTACTGTCACCTCTCCAGCGCCACTTTCCAGCGGACTGATATCTACCCTAGCCTCTCTTTGACTCTTTACATACCTCCGCGCGGGGGAAATTCACATATATGTCTTTATAATCATCTTATACTTCATCTTTACTTCCTGCACAACATTTTACTTATATTCTGTTAGCTTTAAAAAATTCCACATCCTTTAACTTCGCGGCAATTATATTATATGCCCTTCCTTTTCGTTTGAAGAAGCCTTTGACCTTGTGAGGCACGTATGCATCATCCTCCCTTTAGAATACCTTTTCTTCGTTGGGATGTATCTATCGTGGGACTTCTGAATTATTCCCCAAAACATCACATTGCTGTTCTGCCGTCATCCACAGAAGTGAATGCTCTTGTAACATGGCCAGCCCCTCTTTTACGCCTCTGTGACTTCCCTTACACCACTGTAATACTGCGGCCTCTGACTTTGTCTTCTACCTCTCAAGCTGCACGGTGAATCCTCTCATATAACGATCCCTGCCTCCTAAGAATAGTCTTTTCACATGTCGGCTTATCCACAAGCACCTCTGAAATTCCAGCTCGTGGGCAATATAATTTACCCTCTCTTGAGTTGCAGCACCTATCTGAACTTCCCAATCTAACGACATATTGAAATCCCCTCAATTACTATCATAACATTGCCCTTCTTTTATGCCACTTTATCTCTTGTCGTACTTTGGATCCCACATCCAAGCCACTCGTTGACGGCGTATATATAATTGCCAACAGGGATATTTTACCCTTGCAGTTGCTTAACCCAACCCGTAAATATTCTACATACACTGATACTGTGTCATTTCGTTCTAAAAATTAGATCTCAGTTTTCACCAACAGAGCCATACACTCCTTCGCCTGTCTTCCTGCACTTTCGATACAATGTGTATCTCAGAACAATAAGCATCCACTGTGACTCCGTAATTTTCAGCACGTCCTTTCTACCAGTTTCTAATTCTGCTGAAGGATTGCCTATCCAATGACATTGACCAGAGCCCTCTAGCCTGGGGTCGTCTTTCCAGTTGTCTCCAGGTGTACCCATCCTTCTTGTCCCTGGGATGAGGTCTTTCGAGCTAGTATTCGCACTTCTGTAGCAAATGTATTTTTTGGGGGGGACTTTGTTGCTATCTCCATGCCCACGTCTCCTGTGTCAGCAGCCGTGCTTCAGGACGTCCATGTCGGAGTTGTGAAGCCGCATGCCTTGATTACATCTCCGTAACCCACAACCGGACCAGTCTTTATTGAGTCCAAGAGGCAATCCCAGTTAATTTAATACAGAATATGGAGCTGATAAGGATTTTGTGTTAGAAGACCCAGTCTTTAATTGTGCAACATACATACGTTTCCATGAATCACTGCACGGCCAGTCCTTGTCCAGTGAAAAATGAAACAAAACTGAAGAGCAAGTAAGACTTGCTGAATGTTCCTGGTTCCTCGACGTATATTACGTGTCCGTGTCTCCAAATGATCCGTGGCCCTACTCGAAAGCACGTGCTACGGGACTTAAAGACAACATGTTTCACATCGTGTCAATGTACTACCGTGTAATTTTTCACCTTATGATTTACTTCTTTTTATAGCTGTTGTACTTCCGTCTACATTTTGGTATTGTTTAACTTGCACTACTACACCGTACGGGATATTGTTCAGTAGTGTATGAATCATTTTTTCATTGTCCCTCAGCACACTTATCGAGAAGAATGGACGTGACTCCAGAAATGTACTTTACTAATTAGTTGTGTTCATGGACATTGTAGGCAAGTGGTCCCATTTCGGCCTCAATAACGTTTGAAGTACTAATCCAACATCATTCAATCTGGTATTATGCATAATGAGTTCAGATATCAGCTAAACGAGGTCATTGATTGTTATTGTGGTTGTTTTGTTTACCTGCCGGGGCAGGGGTATTTCCGGTTCTGGGAGTTTGGTTTCTTTTCCCATCGTGCACAGAGGGCAGTTGATGCATTTTCTTTCATCAGCACCCATGGTTGTTCTATACTTAATTTCTATCTGGGCAGAGAAAAATATCACAGTTGTATTCTACACGCATCCTCTGAGAAAATCAAATGGACCTTTGAAACTTTGAAACTTTTTGAACTACGGGTAGTATAATATAGTTATTCAGATGTAGCTTGAAATAAATGTAGATAATAATTCATGATGGTTGAACGCTTGATATATGGAAGAAAATACAAAACAAAAAGGGGTCGATGGTTTGAATGTGTGCAGGATAGCTTTTGCAGCAATACATAGAGGCATCAACTAAAGAAGGGCCAGTGTTGGATCTCCAGTTAGGGAATGAGATAGGTCAGGTGACGAAGGTATGTGTTGGGGAGCACTTCAGGTGCAGTGATCACAATGCCATTCGTTTCAATATAATTATGGAGAAGGATAGGACTGGTCCCAGGGTTGAGATTTTTGATTGGAGAAAAGCTAACTTTGAGGAGATACGAAAGGATTTAGAAGGAGTAGATTGGAACAATTTGTTTTATGGGAATGATGTAATAGATAAATGGAGGTCATTTAAAGGTGAAATTCTGTGGGTACAGAATCTTTATGTTCCTGTTAGGTTGAAAGGGAAGGTTAAAAGTTTGTGAAAGCCATGGTTTTCAACGGATATTGGAAACGGTACGGAAAGAAGAGAGATATCTACAACAAATATAGACAGCATGGAGTCAATGCGGTGCTCAAGGAATATAAAGAATTTAAAAAGAATTTGAAGAAAGAAATTAGAAAAGCTAAAAGAAGATACGAGGTTGCTTTGGCAAGTATGGTTAAAATAAATCCAAAGGGGTGCTGCAACTATATTAATAGCAAAGGGATAGTGAAGGATAAAATTGGTCCTTAGAAAATCAGAGTGCAGCCAAAAGAGATGGAGGAGATTTTAAACAAACAATCGGTATTCACTAAGGGGAAGGATATTGAATTGTGTAAGGTAAGGGAAACAAGCAGGGAAGTTATGAAAACTAAGACGTTTAAAGAGGAGAAAATACTGGCGTTTTTAAGGAATATAAATTGGATAAATCTCCAGGTCCTGACAGGATATTCCCTAGGATCTTGAGGGAAGTTAGTGTAAAAATAGCAAGGGCTCTGACAGAAATATTTCAAATGTCATTAAAACGGACATGGTGCCGGGGTATTGGCGTATTGCTCATGTTGTTCCATTGTTTAGAAAAGTTTCTAAGAATAAGCTTAGCCATTATAACCTGCAAGTTTAACGTCAGTGGTGGGTAAATTAATGGAAAGTTTTCTTAGAGATGGTATATATAATTACCTGGATAGACAACGTCTGATTAGTAACAGTCAACATGGATTTGTGCGTGGAAGTCATGTTTGACAAATTTTATTGATTTTTTTAAGAGGTTACTATGGAAGTTGACGAAGGTAAAGCAGTGGGTGTTGGCTATATGGACTTCAGTAAGGGCTTTGACAAGGTTCCGCTCGGAAGGTCAGTAAGGAAGGTTCAATCGTTAGGTATGAATATTGAAGTAGTATAATGGATATAGTGGTTGGATGAGAGATGCCAGAGATTAGTAGTGTGCTTCAGAGGATCCAATGTTGTATGTCACATACATTAATTATCTTGATGATGAGGTGGTACATTGGATTAGTAGGTATGCAGATGATACAAAGATAGGTGGCGTTGTGGATAATGATGTAGGTTTTTAAAGCGTGCAGAGAGTTTTAGGTCAGCGAGAAGATTGGGCTGAAAGATGGCAGATGGATATCAATGCTGATAAGAGTGAGGTGCTGTATTTTGTTAGGAATAATCAAATAGTAAATTCATAGTAAATGGTAGGGCATTGAAGAATGCAGTAGAACAGAGTGATCTAGGAGTAATGGTTCATCGTTCCCTGAAGGCATTGGTGAGGCCAGATCCGGAGTATGGTGTACACTTCTGGTCACCAAATTATAGGAAAATGTCAACAAAATACAGAGAGTACAGAGAAGATTTACTAGAATTTTACGTGGGTTACAGCACCTAAATTATAAAGAAAAATTGAAAACATTAGGTCTTTATTCTTTGGAGCGTAGAATGTTGAGGGAGGACTTGATAGAGATATTTAAAATTATGAGGAGTAAGAACAGAGGCATTAACAACATCTGGCACCTACAGCAAGGGAAGGGAATGGTCTGTCTCTGGTATAAACGTGCCCTGCATATGTGACTGCTCAAGCGAAGTCAACATTTGAGTACAGGGACAGTGTGCTTTACAATACCTAGACATTCACTACCAGGACACAGAACAATAGAACTCACAGCATTGTGCAGTGAGCACATGGTCCTGTACACACCCGGCACTGTACACCACTGTTAGACACTAGAAAAACCAAAACACTTGAAGGAAAGTGAACAATTGAAAAATTGTGGATGCAGTCATTCCATTACAGGTAGAGCCGTGCACGCCACTAAGAACATCTACAAAAGACCTGTTACAGGAAAGAAGCATCCATCATCAGAGACTCCACCATCCAGCCAATGCTGTCTTCTCCATGCTGGCATCAAGAAGGAGTTACAGGAGCCTTATGTCGCACAGCAGCAGGTTCAGGAATAGCTATTACCCCTCAACGATTAGGCTTTGGAAGCGGAGGGGATAATGTCACTCAAAGTAACAAGAATCCACAGCTCATGTTTTTGATAGTTACTGCATTTTTATTATCATTTTGCCTTGCTTTTTATTCACTTACACAATTTATTCTCTTTGTTGTCTTTTCTACTTTGGTGTTTTGACAGTCTTTGATGAGTGCAGTTTTTCATTGATTTCTTTGTGTTTCTTTGTATTTACTGTTCATGTCCGCATCAAAATATATATGGAAGCATTTGTACTTCGACAGTAAATTTACTTTTAAAATTGAACTTCACAGAAAATATCTTGAATGGATAGGGCTTTTCTCTTTCACAGCAAACAGGATGAGAATTGACTTGATGGAGGTATACAAAATGATAGAAGACATCAAATGAGGGGACATCCAGGGAATGTTTGCAAAGTGGAAGTTGCTAAAACAAGGATGCATAATGCGAAGGTGATTGATGAAAAGTGTAGTGGGGTGCAGATGGCTGAGGATAACTTTTAACCACAGAAAATGAGTGGGGTTTACTGCTAGGGATCGTGGCAAACGCAAATGCTTTAGAGACTATTAAGAGGGGTATGACCCTTGCAATTGATGTATTTCAGTGGGAGACCATTTTGATAACAGTCATGTTCGATGAAGGACACAATATTGGGGGAATTTGCTTAACTAACAGCAAGTTTATGATCACTTACCACCTTATGCTTCATGCTCACCTTCCACCACCTTCTTATCCTGGTCTCGCATCTATTTTTTTTCCAGTCTTGTTAAAGGGCATCAGCCAGAAATGTTGACTATTTTCCATAGATGCTGAGTTCCTGCAGCATTTTGTGTGTGTTTTGCCACTAATGAGAATTATGTTAGGCAGGACCTGGGGACAGCAGAGACCGGGAGCAGCTGTAACTCACACCTGACCTGTGAGAGTTAATTAAGGCTGAGTGGTTCAAAAGTCAAATGGTTTATGTGAGGGGGAAAGAAAAGTATCCGGATCTAAGCTTATTGCATGATCAGAGATTTTGCAAATGGAGTCAAAAAGAAAAAGGGACGATAAGGAAAGATTAGAAGGTGGAAAGTAGACAATGTATTTGATGAATATGCAGCAATATGCAAATTAAACAGATAATTTGCAGTGCTGAATGATGGTAGGGAATGATGGAATGATTTTGTTGAGCAAGCCTGGAGAGAATACCTTGTACATACTTTTAAAAAGGGGTACCCTTTCGTACGGACAGCGAAAACAGGAATGTGGACAATTCACTGGTGAAGAAGTGAAAGCATGTCTGGACCCGGAAACTCTCAGAGAACACGAAGTTATGTAACTCACCAAGACCGGGTAGAATTCATTCCAGGTTATTGTGTAAATGATGCAAGATTGCAGTTTGCTGGCTTTCACAGGGATCTTCGTAGTATAATTTTAATTAAATATGTTGCTGCGGAGAACGGCAGATGAGCCAATATTATTCTCCCGTTTAACAAGGGTACAGTGACAAACCAAGAAACTACTCAGCGAGACACAAACATTTGGTGCAGTTGTCGATAGTGAGGAAGATTTCCAAGTAATTCGCAGAACATAGACCAGCTGCAAATGCGGGCAGAGAAATGGCATATGGGGTGGTGTACTCTAGGACATGAAACTCTAGAGGATTTTTCTTTAGAGTCTCTCTCCCTATTGGAGCAACAAGAGTGGCAGTAATGCCAGTGATATACTCTGCCTCAGGATGTGGTAAATCAGGGAGTCGGTCAGTGTCTCCTGTAAAGTCACATGAGGGACATGCACCAGGTGTAGTTCGGCTCATCTAGAACAGTCAAGCCACATCCTTTAGTGAGATTGTCACACCTAAGGTGAAGATTGCTGATAAGTTTTGTGACCACCAGGAGAGATAGGAGAAGGACTCGAACAGTGCAGGGTCCTCAGTGGCTGCTCCCCTCAAAACATTTACACGTTTTGAATACTGATGGGGGAATGACGTCTCAGGACATACCAGCATCAGCCAGGCTGCTGGAACTAACGGTGTCTCAGATGCCCAGAGGGTAAAACGGGATAGTCTGGACAGTATTTCAGAAAAGACTTAAGATTCTGTATCTGTAAAGAGTTCCCAGGATAGTGTGTTGCCTCTAGAATACCAGGATCAGGACCCAGTCAGAGCGGCTGCTGTAAATTTTCAAGTGCTCGTGTTGCATATAACTTGTACACAGTGAATAGAGGGAATTAGGAAGAAACTTAAAATGCACAACTTTAGAAATAGTAATCTCCGAATTACACCCTGTGACAAATACGTGTGAGGATATAAATAGAATGATAATTAAGTTGAATATTTGACTGAGGAGCTGAGGCAGGGGCAAGACTGAAGTTCTTGGATCACTGCAATTTATTTTGTGGTAGGGAGACTTGCACACAAGAGATGGGTTACCCCTGAACTAGAGGGAGGCCCAATATCCTGTAGATTTGTGAGTGATGCTCAGAATAGAGTAAATTGGAGTGGCGGTCAGTGTGACCCTGAACAGGAGATAATATTTTTGCCAATAACAATTTTAATCAACAGGATAGACCGGAGCACAGACAAAGGAAAGGAAAGACAATTGGTTTAAACGACATTTGCTTCAGTGTAAGAGGCTTGACAGGTCAGGTGGAAGAACTCAGGTGTGATTGACTCTGGGGATTGCTGGAATACTTCCTTTTATGTCTAGGTCACTGATTTGGGTGACAGAATTAACGGCTTTGTGGTGAAGTTTGCAGACAATTCTAATATAGATGGAGGACAGTTAGTGTGGAGGAAACAGGCAATCTGCTGAAGGGCAGATAGTTTGGGAGAATGGGGAAAGAAATGGAAGACTGAATACAGTGCAGGGAACTGTATGGTCATTCATATAAGTAGTAATGATGTCGACTACTTTCCACGGCCGTTAAAAATAAATAAAAAAAAAACGCCAGAGGTGCGAAGAGAGTTGGAAGTTCCTTTGTAGGAAGTGTAACTTGCAGTATGAGTCGGTGATAATGCAGACAAATCAAACATTAGCATTCATCTAAACACGGCATGTATACCAATGCAAAATGTTACATTCAGGTTTCCAAATCATTGGTCAGAACCCACTTGCTGTACTACGAGTGGTGGTGTGTCCCTTATATAAAACATATGATTTTCTGGCATTGGAGAGGGCCCAAATGAGAATGTCTGAGGAGTGATTAGTGGCTCTAGGCCTGTACTCAGTGGAGTTCACAAGAATTCGGTGGATCTCATGGAATCATATTGAATACTGTAAGGTTTATATAGAGTCGATGTGGAGAGGCTATTTCCTGTACAGGAGGTGTAGAGGACCAGAATGCAGTTTCAGAATAGAGGGAATAGTTGCAGGAGATGGATACAAGAATATTTCCAAGTCACAGTACAGTTAAAACAAGTACAGTTATAACAATCATCAAAAAAATGTAAAGACTAAGGCACAGTATTAAAACTGCGCAGAGCAGGCTGTCCTTAAAAACGAAGAGATCATGCAAGAAGGGGAGTGCGATGGAGGCCACCAAAAGACCTATGATAATTCGGAAGAATTTAGAAGCTTCTGTGCCGAGATGGGAGAGACTGCACATAGAACAACTGTTGTCTGGGTGCTTCATCATTTTTGTTTACTTTTCATTTACCTATTCACCGAGTTGCTTGGAGTGTTCTTTTGTCTTCATGGTGCAGTTTTTGCCAGGACACTGACGCAGCAGCAATTGGTCCTGGTGCATTTTTACAGCAGTCAGTTGAAACATCCTGACAGCACACGGTCATCTCCATTCAACTAATTATATAAATTCTAAAACCAATCGGCTGCACCAGTTATTATTTCCTGTGTCATAATAAAGGGGGTGAATTATTTTCATTTTATCACTTTGTAGATATTATTTTCATGAATATCATTTCAAAAAAATATTCTTTGTGTTATTCAGTGTCAAAAAAGCCAAATTTAAACACTGTGAATCAATGCAATAAAATAAAACATGAAAAATTCGAAGGTGGGTATGAATACTGCTTCTTAGGAACTGTAAAAGTAGGAACGATGTTGTCCTTGATCCTGCTGCTGGGTGTTCTCACGCCATCTGTCTGTTAACCAATGGAAGGTGTAAGCAGAGAGAATGACACGGGTGGGAAGGGTTTCTGATGATGCTAACTGCTTTCCCTGAGCATCAGGAAATGCAGCCGGAGTTTATGTAGGGGAAGACAGTTTCTGTGACAGACGTGGCTGTGTTCACAATTACCTCCTCTGATATGACTTCACAAATTTCCATACCTCACTCATCTGGACTGAACACCATTTACTATTCCTCAGCCTACTCACCAGGCTGATCAAGAATCCCTTGTATCAATTAATACCTTCTTCATTCTTTCTATTAGTTTGAAGATAGTGATGGGAATATATGGTCAAGTTCGCAGTTAAGGGATCTATTCTGCAGAAAAGGTGAATTTTATTGGATTTGACTGGATCTCGTAAGGGTGGCGTCAGATAATCTGTATGACAGAACAAGACCAAATTTCAGGTGGGAGTTTTTTTTTGTTTAATGAGTGTGATTGAAGCTGTCCAGAAGAAGCATGCTCCTTTTAGGGTGAAGGATAGCCCTGGAAGTTTAGGGAAAATTGGCCAATGAGAGATATAAGCACCGGTCAAGAAATAAAAGAATCATACACTGTGTGAAAGAAGTCTGAATCGGGCAAATCACTTGATAAGTATAAAAATTATTAAGAATACACTTAAGAGGGAAACCAGGGGGACAGACGAATGTTATGTGTTTGATCAGGCCGGTCAGAACAAATACTAAGAGGCTCTATAGCTATGTTAGGAGCAACAGTGTAGCTTGGGAGAGAGGCCCCATAGAGACAGCAGGGTCTCCATGAGCCACAGGGAGGGATCATGAATCAATCAATGATATTTTCAACTTTGTGTTTACTGAGTACAATATCATGGTTGATCAATGGATAATGCAAACTAGTGGAGTTGCTTTGGAGAACATTCTTATTACCAGCGATCAGTTATTAGCAGCCTAATGAGCTTTAAGCTGGATGAATCCAACTGCACTGTGGAAGAAGTGACAAAATTGTGGCGATCCACTGAGGGTTGCCCCAGTGACTGAAGAGTGGCTAATGTTGTTCCATTGTTTAAAAGAGCTGTCACGGACAAGACTGGGAACTGCAGCTCTGTCAGCCTGACCTGTATAGTTCGAAAGATACTGGAGGGCATTCTCAGGGACAGGAATCACCTGTATTTGGATAGGCTGTGTCTAAGTAGCAGGAATCAGCATGGCTTTGTTTGCGGGAAGTTGTGGTTGATGAATCTTCAGAGGTTTTTGAAGAGGTAAATAAAACTGTGTCTCAGAATGCAGGCTGGTGATTATTGATGTCCAGCGGGCAGAGCTGTGAGTCTTGTTGATTTGTGAACCCTGTGGACTCATTTTCTAATTCTGCATAAATATGATTAAAATGTGATCAGAGCTTCACGTAGGTCTAAACTAGATAAAGGGTAGCCAATTAAATAAATAACACAAAACATTATACTTGTTCATTTATTCATTCAGATAACTGATCCATGAGTCTGTGGTTCATTGAAAGTGGTGACAGTGTAAACAGGATGGTGAAGAAATCTTCTGACATGAATCCTTCATCAGCCAGGGCACTGAATACATGCGTTAGGATGCAATATTGAAACTCTACACATGTTGATGAGACTGTAGTTGGATTGTTGCCCAGCAACAGAAAGGATGTAATTCAGCTGAAGAGGTTGCCGTAAAGTTTCACAAGGACCGACAGGGGTTGAGTTACAAGCCGAGACTGGAAATCCTCGGTCTGTGTTACCGGAATGTAGAAAGCTGAGTGTTGGGCGGACAGAGGTGTATAAACTCCTGAGGGACATGGCTGATGAAATGAATGGCTGCAGTCTTTTTCACAACAAGGCCATCTAAAACTAAATGGAGTAGATTTGTTGTGAGACGAGAATGATTTAAAGGACAGTGGGGAGAAAATCTTTGCACATTCCTCTTCCCATCTTTTACATACCGCCCCCCCCCCAGTCACATTTGAACCATCTACACCTTGACTGAGGAGACTCCAGGGCTGTCCATATTTCACTCAGTTACAAAAATGTACAGGACAAAAACGCGGTCATACTAACCAATGTATGTATCCTAGAGATCCAATAACCTGTGTTTGGCCCATAAACCCTATAAACCCCTCCTATCCATGTACCTGTCCGAATGTCTGCTAAACATTGTGATTGTATCTCCTCTGCAGCTTCATCTGGCAGCTCGTACCATATACCCACCACTCTCTGTGTGGAAGAAGTTGCCCTATTGTCCCATTTGACCTTTCTGCTTCATATTACCAAAATATTCTGCCCTTTCCCAGCTTAGTGATTTTCATCCTATAATTGAGAGTCCAGAACTGCACACAATACATTGTTGTGACCTGTACTGTCACAACATGATGTCCCATCTCCTATACTCCAAACTCTAACCGATGAATGCCTTCTTCATCACCCTACTATAACTACAGATTGTATTGTAATCCTTGATATCTCTTTTTAATAAGACTTTTGAGGACCCGATACACTTGTTGTTGCCCCCAGTTACATAGTTTTCTGTCACTGAGGCTCACTCAGAACATTGAACAGTACAGTATAGGAACAGGTCCTTCTTCCGACGATGTCTGTGCTGAACAGACTGCCACTTTAAACTAAATATATTCTGTCCCTTCAATGTCACTATCATATCTGCTTACACCACTCCCCATGGCAGCCTATACCTGGCCCCACACTCTGTAAATGAAACTGATATACCACTTGCACTGCAAACCATCTTTAAATTATCACCCTGTCACTTTAAGGCATTCCATGTGAATTTGGCATTTCCACGCTTTGAAAATGATTCTGACTGCTTACCTTATCTATAACTGTCATAGTTTTCTGATCTTTTGTCAAGTATCCCCTCAGCCTCCTTTACTCCAGCGAGAACAGTTCCACTGTGTCTGCTCTTTACTGGTAACATAAGGCCTCAGTGCAGGCAACATTTCTGTGAATATTTTCTTCACCTTTCCAGCTTAATCACTTCCTTCCTTCTTGTACTGACCAGAAATGCACAGGATACTGCTGCTGTGGTTTAATTAATATTCTGCACAACTAGAATGTGATGTTGCAACTCCTCTGCTACAAAAGGCAAGCATGCTGTTCACCTACATCACAACATTGTCTACCTGTGTTGTGACCTTCAAGGAAACTATGTACCTGCACCCCAAGGTTTCTGTGTTCACTAACACTCCCCATGACACTGCCATTCACTGTTTATGCCCTGACTTGCATTAACTTTCCGGAATCCATCACTGTGCACTTCTCTGACACTGTAACAACACTTCTCCATTTCACTGCACCAACCACACAGAAATAAATGCCCTTCAACAATTCACTGCACGTGTCTGCTGTTTGTGTGTAAATTGTACAAGACATCACCTGGACCCCTCTGCAATTCACTCATGTACGTTTTCTCTCCATTTAAATAATAATCTGCCTTTTGCTTCTTTCCACCCCTGAACAAGCCATCACTGTTTACCACATTAAACTCAATTTTCTGAGTATTCTCTCTTTTTCGCAGCCTCTCTATACCCGGTTGCAGATACCAAATGTCTCATCACAATTTTGCCCCCACCACGTTCTGTGTCAGTAACAGACAACCTTGGAGCCCTCACACTCTGCCCCCTCGTCAGGGTGATTAATACCGATTGTGAATAATTTACGGCCCTCACTCTTCCCATAGACAGCCCATCACCACCCCAACCTCTGCCCACTGCACCCAGCTTTTAATTTTGATCGTATATAATTGAGGTTCCAGAACTGATGTGGGGATATTCTCTGAACTGTTAATACAATTTCTGTCTTCTATGCGAAAACCAGCCTTTCATCCTTGTGAACTCGTCGTGTGATTTCTGGTGTCATGCACTAGTCTTTCATGTGGCACCTTGCTGGATGCATTCTGAAAATCTAAGTCTCCCAAATCTACAGGTTCCCTACTGACATATAGTCATGTTAATCAAACATGAGTTGCTTTTCACTCAATGAGTTGACAGGGTCTCAAATTGGGTCTGAGATAGACATGTAGGTGATGAAACCTTTTGGCACGCTTCCTCAATCAGCAAATGCAGTGAGGATAGAGGTAGCGTGTTGTGTTGCATTTGTATAATCTGTGAGATCACATTGAAATATTGTGCTTTTAGTTTTCGTCACACTGTAAAATGAAACATGCTATTAAGCTGGAAATAAGGCAGGGGTATTTTACAAGGTCAATATTGGGACACAAATGACTGAGCTATGAGCATTTTAGGATTGTTTTCCTTGGAATGAGAGAATGAGGGGCAGTATTATAGAGGTCTATGAAACAATGAAGGTCACCGATAGTGCGAATGCACAGAGACATTTAACAGAAATGTGGAATCAGGAACTAGAGGGCACCAAACGGTGAGAGGGCAGAGAACGAATAGGAATCTGTTGCTCTGTGTCATTCAGTCAGACGGTGGTCAATTTCGCACATCACGCCTACTGGGGCATAGAGCACTGACCCGAATTCTCTGTGTTGTGCCAGTCATTCAAGCTCTCCCCAGGTGCAGCCAGTCTTCGTGGTGGGTACGTTGTTTCTCAGGGATGAAGTCTTTGGAGTTTCTGTAGCTCCTGGTACGTGTGGGATTGTTGCTGGAGTTCGGATGTCCAACTCTACTCCATTTGCAACCGGGCTTCCGACAGTGTTGGAACATTGAATATGTTCTAATGCTGAGGTCCCGCTCCCGGTCAGCCTACAGTCATCTACCTGCAATAATTGTAGGATCAAACACATTTCTCACAATACAATGCATTCATTGACCCTATCTATACCCTTTATATATACCTCTGCCAAATCTCCCCTCATTTCAGAAGCTCCAGGGAATAAGGGTAAAATGGCTTAAGTTTATTCTTGGTCCTGCTCACCACGGGACGGTTTAATTTCCTTTTTTGTTTTTTTTTCTAATCAGCTGTTCGAGCAATATTCTGGTATCGTAGTATTCAGTGAGACTCCAGTTCGATTTAGCTTCCTGAATCCCTTTAATTGTTCTGTAGAACGCTCCAGTAGCACAGATGTGCTTTTATATGCAACTCCTTCATGTGACCATATTTTATTTTCTCCTCACAATTTAGTTTTACACTGAATCCAACTGTACCCTCACTCTCCAGCTGCTGTGTCTGAGAAGGGCGAGCTGCACTGTTCTTAGCCCCGGGGAAAAACAGAAATCACTTTCACCGACTCCTCAATTGTTTCTTTGTAGAGAGGAACGTTATTCCTTATAATTCTGGAGCAGAGTTGGGAGCGGTAAAACCACGGAATCCTTCATTGTGGACCGAGTGTGTTAGAGAGTGTGACGAGAGTAGTGTCATTTAGTTCTGTTGTGCATATACCACTGGAAATTGGTGGATGCGTTAATGTTCAGGTGGAACTGGAAGATGAGGGGCCGCTCTCTGCAGTTCGTCCCTCTGACTCTGTCTCATCCTCTTCCCAAGTCTGTCTCTCTGCACCTTCCTCGGGCAGTTCGGGGTGTTGTGTATAAAAGGAGACAGCAGCAGTCAGTTCGTCACTGAGCGTCCATTTAAGCGAAGCAGCATCATGTTTGGTGGAGGGAAAAGAGCCAAAGTACTGGGAAAAGGTGGGGCAGGCACCTTTAAGAGCTCTGTGCTAACTTCCAGCGAAACATCAAACCAACCATTTCCCCCTGGCTCCTACTGGCACATTTCAGGCTGCAGCAGTGCATGCCAAGGACGCACTGAAGCTTGGTGCAGCCTTGGCAGTGTCTCGGTGCTGAAGGACCACAGGGTTGTGTTGTTCTGCAGTTGGAGAGGAAGCGTCTGGGGTGGGAGAGGAATCTCCTCGGTTATTGAAATTGTAAACCATCCCAGAGTGTGACATGAGTGGCAGCAGTTTTACTGATTGATGTGAGTAATGTAATGGAACGCTAATCAAAGCATTAACCTTGAATGTGAAGAATGAAAAGGCTTTTCATGGTCTATTCCTGTATCAGTTGTTTTATGAATAAAGATCACTTTTTAATTATCTATACCTGACTGTGTACCTAAAGAATGATATGAGTATAGGTGTGCATTATCCAGCTCTGTTCATCCTCCTCAGTAAGTCAGATTTATCTGTTGCAATCCATTAACCGCTCTGTGGCCCTCTTCCACAGCTGATCAGGATCTCCCTGTAAACTATGATAACCTTCTTCGCTATCAACAACATGCTTGAACTTATTGATCAAATCTTGTGCATTTGCATACAAATAATTTATTAAAGTAATGAATAACAAGGCTCCCAGCTCTGTACCCGCAGCACATCACTAATTACCAGCAAACACAAAGAAATCTGCAGATGCTGGAAATTCAAACAACACACACAAAATGCTGGTAGAACACAGCAGGCTAGGCAGCATCTATAGGGAGAAGCTCTGGCGACGTTTCTGGTCGAGACCCTTCGTCAGGACCAGCCTCCAGTCTGAGAAACAGTTTCATTAACCTCTAAAAATCTCTGAAAGATTCATCAAACACACCTTCCCGGGCAAGAAACCATGCAGACACCTAATAATCAGCCTCTGTCTATACCACCAGTAAATTCCCCACGACTGATGTAGGCTGACTGGTCTGTAGTTCCTGGCTTGCCCTTAACAGCTCTTTTAATCAATGCAAATACATTCCCTTTTTTGCTTTGTCATGAGACAACACTCAGTCAATTATGAAACAACTATTTTCAGAAGGGGGCCCTCAGCTTTCTCTAGACTTCCACGAAACAGTTGGTCAGGCGTTGAGTATTCATCCACCTTAATGCTGCAAATAACTGCTCTCTGGTCATATGAATATCCTCCAAAGAAACTCCACTAGTTTCCATTATTCATTGAGCAATTAATTGAATAATGATCACACCCATTCCCTTTGGCTCAAGACACAGGGAATCTACTGATCTCCATGGGAGTGGTCCTCTCTTCCAAGCCACACTATTACTCTTAATATAGCTATAAACCCTCTTCGCATTTCCTTGTCCTGCCAGATCCATTTCTCAATATTGTTTTGTCCTCCTGGTTTCCCTCTTAAGAGTATTCTTAATCATTTTATTCTTATCCAGTGACTTATCCGATCCTGACCTCCTACACCTAGAGTATGCTCCATTTATTTCATGACCGGAGCTCCATTTATTTCTGACCTCATTTATATCTCTCGTTGGCCAAGTTTACCTAAACTTGCCAGGTTACCCTTACGACTAACAGGAACGTGTACATGCTGGAAACTTGATATCTCACTCATAACATGCTCCCACTTGCCATTTATGCACGTTCCTTCCTCCACTCTCACTCCTTCCCTGCTAGATCCTGTCAAATACGCAACAATCCCGTTTTCTATGGAACAGATCCCTAAACTTTGTACTTGACTGTACATTCCCATCGCTATCTTCAAACTACTGGAAAGAATGGAAAAGACATCAACAATAACAATAGACAGACGTGGCAATACGAGCCAATCTCATTGAGGGATCAGAAGTGGAGAGAGTGAGCAATTTCAATTCCTGTGAGTCAAGATGTCTGAGGAACTAATTTGGCAGCAAAATAACAATTGATCTACAAAGAAGACAAGACAGTGGTTCTATTTTATTGGGAGTTTGAAGTGATGGCATAGGGAGTTCATCCCAGAAAAGTGTGAGATGGTCCACATTGGTAGGTCAAATGCTTACTCTTGGCAGTGTGGAGGATCAGAGGGAACTTGGGGTCCGAGTCCATAGGATACTCAAAGCTGCTATGTAAGTTGACTCTGTAGTTAAGAAGGCATACGGAGCATTAGCCTTCATCAATCGTGGGACTGGGTTTATGAGCCGAGAGGTAATGTTGCAGCTATATAGGACCCTGCTCAGACTCCTCTAGAGGAGGGGCGTGGAAACCATAGAAAGGATGGAGAGGAGATTTACAACGATTTTGCCTGGATTGGGGAGCATGTCTTATGAGAATATGTAGAGTGAACTCGTCCCTTCCTCCTTGAAGCGACGGAGGATGTGAGGTGAACTGATAGCGGTGTGCAGATAATGAGAGACATTGATCGTGTGGATAGTCAGAGACTATTTCCCAGGGCTGAAGTAGCTAGCACGAGGGGGCATAATTTTAAGGTGCTTTGAAATAGGTACAGAGGAAATGTTAGGGGTAACTTTTTATCAGAGCGTGGTGAGTGCGTGGAATGGGCTGCCGTCGGCGGTGGTGGAAGCGGAAGAGATAGGGTCTTTTAAGAGACTACTGGATGGCTACATGAAGATTAGAATAATAGAGGGCTATGGATAAGCCTAAGTATTTCTAATGTTAGGATATGTTCGGCACAGCTTTGTGGGCCGAAGGACCTGCATTGTGCTGTAAGTTCTGTAAGTTTCTTTCTTTTTATTTTTCAATGATTTGATTTCTCAACTGAAACAATCAAAAACCTATATAAAGGTACCATAGAGAGGAGAGCCCATTCTGACAGGCGGCATCACTGTCGGGTGGGGGTGGGGGACTGAAAGAAGATACTGAAATTTGCGCAGTCAGTACCCAAGACATCTTGAATAACTGGTGCTCAGGAAGGACGTCTGTGATGAAGGAACTCCATCACTCAGGACATTCCCGCATCTCATTGTTATGGTGAAGAAGGAGGTTCCGAAGTCTGAAGGCACACATTCAGCGATTCTTGAGCAGCTTCTTCCCCTCTGCCATACGATTTCTAAATGGACATTGAAAGCATGAATACTACCTCACTTTTATAGTCTATACCATTTCTGTATTGCACTATTTTTCATCGAATTTTTGCACTATTTTTTCATCTATTTTCATGCATGTATATTTATTGTTTTTGATGTTCTTGTTTTTTTTTTCATTTCTATATTATCATGTATTGCATTGAGCCGCTGTTGTAATGTAACATATTTCATGATACATTCCATTGATAATAAAACTGATTCTGATAAAGTGGATTCTTGATCAGCCAGGCGAGTAGGCTGAGGATTGTTAAATGTTGTTCAATCCAGATGAGTGAGGTGTGGGAATTTGTGAAGTCATATCAGAGGGGGACTTTGTGATCACCGCCCAGTCTCTCACAAAAATGTCCCTCCCCTCCATTGACACGGGCTGCATTTACTGCTGCCCCGGGAAAGCAGTTAACATAACCAACGACCTTTCCCACCCCTGTCTCACACCTTCCATTGGGCAGCAGACAAAAAAGAGTGAGAGCACACAGCACCAGGATCAGGGATAGAATCTATCCCACTGTTACAGTGCGAATAAAGTATTCATCCACCCTTGGAAGTCTTTACGTTTAATTTTTTTACAAAATGTAATCACACTGGATATAATTTGACTTTTTTGACACTGATCAAACAAAAGAGTATTTTGTGTCAAAGTGAAAACAGATATCTACAAAGTGATAAAACACAAAATAACACAAATTAATATGGCACATCAAATAATCATTGGTACAGCCAAGTGGTTTTAGATGTCATATAATCAGTTAAGTGGAGATCAGCGTGACAGGCAGACAGACAGAAATACTTTATTGATCCCGAGTGAAATTGGGTTTCGTTACAGCCACAACAACAAGAATAGTGAACAAATACAACAATATAAAACCATAAATAATTAAATAATAAGTTAATCTTGCCAAGTGGAAATAAGTCCGGGACCAGCCTATTGTCACAGAATGTCTGACACTCCGGGGGAGGGGTTGTAAAGTTTGATGCCCACGGGTAGGAATGACTTCCTATGACGCTCAGTGTTGCATCTCGGTGGAATGAGTCTCTGGTTGAACGTAACCACTACATTATGGAGTGGATGGGAGACATTGTCCAAGATGGCATGCAGCTTGGACAGCATCCTCTTTTCAGACAGCACCGTCAGAAAGTCCAGTTTCACCCCCACAACATCACTGGCCTTACGAATAAGTTTGTTGACTCTGTTGGTGTCTGCTACCCTCAGCCTGCTGCCCAACACCCAACAGCAAACAGGATAGCACTGGCCACCACAGCCTCGGAGAACATCCTCAGCATTGTCCGGGTGATGTTAAAGGCCCTCAGTCTCCTTATGAAATAGAGACGGTTCTGACCCTTCTTGTAGACAGCGTCAGTGTTCTTTGACCAGTCCAGTTTATTGTCCATTCGTATCCCCAGGTATTTGTAATCTTCCACCATGTCCACACTGACCCCTTGGATGGAAACAGGGGTCACCGGTGCCTTAGCCCTCCTCAAGTCCACCACCAGCTCCTCAGTCTTTTTCACATTAAGCTGCAGATGATTCTTCTCGCACCATGTGATAAAATTTCCCACCGTCGCCCTGTACTCAGCCTCATCTCCCTTGCTGATGAATCCAACAATGGCAGAATCATCAGAAAACTTCTAAAGATGGCAAGGCACTGTGTTGTAGCTGAAGTCCGAGGTGTAGATGGTGAAGGGAAACGAAGACAGGACAGTCCCATGTGAAGCCCCAGTGCTGCTGACCACTGTCTGACACATAGTGTTGCAAGCGCACGTACTGTTGTCTGCCAGTCAGGTAATCAATAACCCACGACACCAGGGAAGCATCCACCTGCATCACTGTCAACTTCTCACCCAGCAGAGCAGGGCGGATGGTGTTGACCGCACTGGAGAAGTCAAAAAACATGACCGTCACAGTGCTCGCCGGCTTGTCCAGGTGGGCGTAGACACGGTTCAGCAGGTAGACGATGGCATCCTCAACTCCTAGTCGGGGCTGATAGGCGAACTGGAAAGGGTCTAAGTGTGGCCTAACCATAGGCAGGAGCTGCTCTAGAACAAGTCTCTCCAGGGTCTTCATGATGTGGGAGGTCAATGCCACCGGTCTGTAGTCATTGGAGCCACTGGGGCGCGGCATCGTCGCTACAGGAACGAGGCAGGACGTCTTCCACAGCACAGGAACCCTCTGAAGACTCAGGCTAAGGTTGAAGACATGGTGAAGTACTCCACATAGCTGGGGAGCACAGGCATTGACCAGCCCGGGTGTGACACCATCCGGGCCTGCAGCCGTGCTTGGGTGGAGACGTTTCAGCTGTTTTCTCACCTGTTCAGCTTTGAAGCCCAACGTGGTGGTTTCAGGTGTGGGAGAGGTATAGTCACGAGAGCATGGTGGGGGGGCTGTGAGGAGGGGTAGGAGGGGAGAGTGGAGAATGTGTTAATTGACAACAGATGAATCATGTGGGGGATGGGCAGGGGCCGCAGTGTCAAATCTGTTGAAGAGCAGGTTAAGTTCGTTTGCCCTGTCCACACTGCCTTCAGCACCCCTGTTGTTGGTTTGCCGGAATCCAGTTATGGTCCTCATCACACTTCAAACCTCTCTCATGTTGTTCTGCTGGAGTTTCCACTCAAGCTTCCTCCTAAAGCTGTCTTTAGCCTCCCTGAACTTGGCTTTCAGGTCCCTCTGTATTGTACTCAGCTCCTCCCTATTTCCATCTCTAAACGCGCTCTTTTTAGCGTTCAGGATGACCTTAATGTCCTGAACCAATGGCTTGTTATTTGAATAACAAAGGACAGTTATTGCCGGAACATTGCAGCCCACACAGAAGTTGATGTAACCAGTGATGCACTCTGTGAGCCCATCAATGCCCTCTCCATGTGGCTCACAGAGGACCTGTCAGTCTGTTCCCTCAAAACAATCCTGGAGCCTCCCCCGACCATTTCCTCTCTGACCTCGAGGTTGTAGGTTTACTCTTCACCAGAGGCACGTAGCAGGGTTTGAGATGCACCAGGTTGTGATCTGACCTTCCCAGTAGGGGAGTGAAGAGGAACTGTAAGTATCCTTAACGTTAGCATACATCAAGTCCAGGGTCCTCTCCCCTCTGGTTGTACAGCTCACATACAGTCAGGATGTGCAGTCAGGATGTTTCAATTGGTTGTAGTAAATGTAAACCTGTATCTGGAAGGCCCAATTGCTGGTGAGTCGGTGCTATGACCAAAACTACACCATGAAGACTGAGGCTCCAAACAACTGGGTGTAAAGTTATATAAAAAAAAGAAAATTTGCGAAGCACAAAGGCATTGTGATTGTATTCGGAGTCTCTCCAATTTCAGCCACTGAAGCCTATATCTCTTCCTGAGTTGTCACAGGTCTCTTGGTGATCTCCAGAACTAGTCCGTTTCTTGCGCAATCTCTCAGTATTCGAGGACAGCTGCTACTGGCGGATTTACAGCTCTTTCATATTCCTTCCTTTTTTGATGATTAAATTAACTGCACTACAATGAATATTAAGTGGCTTGGAAAGTTTCTTGTATCCATCTCCTGAAGTCTTTTACAATAATATTTACACGGAATTGACGATTCTAGCGATTTGCGTTCCGGTGATCAAGGCACATAGACAGTGTTAAATAGAAACAGAAAAGATGAATTTTTTTACATGTTTTGATGTAAATGTGACAAATAATGATAATCTTTTTAAAAAAAGGAATGAAGAGTTGAAGGCATTAGATAGTTCAAGGTACTTATATGTCACTACATACAACTCTGAGATTAATTTTCTTGTCTACTCGTCAAATCTGCAGAATAATGATTATAGCAGAATCAATGAAAGTCCGTCCACCTAGCATGTTCAATCAGAGTGCAGAGGACTTCAACCTATGCAAATGCGAAAAGAAAAAAACAATAATTGAATTATCGGTTCATTGGTCGTGGGAAAATTTCCATGATGGGGCAAGTGAAGGTGAGTAAAGCTAAATCCAATGGCTCAAGATGAAATGTAAGCAAGCACTTTCCACCTTTTTTTCCTTAACCACGGCCTCGGTATCTCTCCTTAATCAGTGTTCCTGAAACCTGCCAGCCTTTTCCTTTACCCGAAAAGACTTGAAGCTACCGAACTCCTGACATCGCATATTTAAAGGCCTCCCACTTGCCAGATGCATCTTTCCTGTCAATCACTGCAAGACCCGCTTAATTGCTCCTAACTTTGCTCTGTTCTTATTTAGGAACTTAACTTGTTAATGGATTGAATTGTTCACCAGAACCATTCGAAGAACTATCAGAATGATGATTATTGAAGCCAAACTGCTCACAGACAGACATTCTGACACATACCCTGCATCATCTGTCAGGAGTCCCAATGTAGCATCCTTTCAAGCAGTGTTCAGCTCTGAAGAGTGGCTAATTTTGTTCCACTGTTGAAAGAGATCTAAGCATAAGCCTGGGAATGACCAGCCAATCAGGCTGACATCAGTCATGGGGAGATTATGGGAGGGGATTCTGAGGGACAGGTCCCACCAGCCCCTTAATAGATGAAGTCTGATTAGTAGGCGTCAGAATAGCTTTGTGTGAGGGAAGTTGTGACGGATGAATCATTCAGAGAGTTTTGAAGAGGTAACTGAATAGAGGCTGGTAATTAGTGATGCACTGTAGGGGTCAGAGCTGGGAGCCTCGTTATTCATTATTTCAATAAATTATTTGCAGGTAAATGCACAAGACCTGATCAGTAATGTAATTCATGCTGTTGATAGTGCAGAAGGTTATTATAGTTTACAGGGAGAGCCTGATCAGTTGGGGAATAGGGCCACAGAGTGGCAAATGGTTTACAACACAGATCCAGACGTGTGATAAATTCGTAAACCCTGTAGAACTTTCTCTATTTCTGCAAAAATATGGCCTAAATGCAAATCATATCTTCACGTAGGTCCTACAACTAGATTAAAAATAGTCAATCAAGAATAAAAACACAAGAATATTATACCCGTTCATTTATTTATTTAGAGAAATAATCCAGGAGTCATTGAAAGTCGTTACAGGGTCTGTGTTCCCTAAAATGTAGATTGTTGAGTGTTGAGAGTATACAGGTGTATATGCTCCTGAGGAACATGGTTGATACGTTTAATGGTTGCAGTCTTTTTCGCAACAGAGACCATCTGAAACTTAATGGAGTAGATCAGTGGTGAAATGGGAACGATTCAAAGGAGATGTGGGGAGCTACTTTTTCGCACAAAGCTGGTCGGTCCATAGGATGAGCTGTCAGTGGAAGGTGTAGATGTGTGTATATTTACAATGCATAAACTTTTCTCAGGCTTCCAGCCTCCATTCTGAGAAACAGTTTTATTAACCTCCAAAAATCTCTGTAAGATTCATCAACCACAACATTCCGCACGAGAAACCATGCGGACACCTACTAATCAGACTCTGTCCATCAAAATACTGGTTGGTACTGTCCATCAGAAACCCCTCCTGTAACTTTCCCACAACTGATGGCAGGCTGTGTGGCCTGCAGTTCCCTGGCTTGTCCTTGACAGCTCCTTTAAACAATGCAAACACATTTCTGTTTTTGCACAGTCATGGAATAACACTCAGTGATCAATTATGAAGCAAATATCTTCAGAAAAGGCTCCACAACTTTCGCTAGACTTCCACAAAGCAGTTGTGTCAGGGCCTGAGTATTCACCTACCTTAACGTATTGTAAGTCTTACCGTGTGCATTCAGGATGTTTCAGTTGACTGTAGTAAATGTACACCTGTATCTGGCAGGCCCAATTGTTGGTGAGTCAGTGTCATGGCAAAACACCATGAAGACGAAGACTCCAAGAAACTGCGTGTAGGCTGTTAAAAAGCAAGAAAATACACGAAACACCCAGTCAACAGTTGTATGCGCAGTCTCTCCCATTTCAGCCACTGAAGCTTGCAACTCCTCCCGAGTTATCATAGGTCTCTCGGTGGCCTCTATCATTAATCCACTTCTTGCACAATCTCTCAGTATTTGAGGACAGCCTGTTGTTGGCAGATTTACATCTGTGTCATATTCCTCCCATTCTTGATGATCGACTTAACTGTACTCCAGGGAATATTTAGCGGTTTGGATATTTTCTTGTGTAAATCTCCAGACCTGCTTAACAATAATCCTTTTTACAGAATTGAGGTCTCTAGCGCTTTACGGTGCAGTGATCAAGGCAAATAAATAGTACTAAATAGAAACAGAAAAGATGATTTTTTATTACTTGCTTTGATGTAAATGTGACAAATAACGATAATCATTTAAAAGGGATGGAAGTGTTGAAAGTATTAGACAGGAGTTCAAGGTACGTATATGTCACCATATATAACTGAGATTAATTTTCTTGTCTACTCAACAAATCTGTAGAATAATAACTTTAAAAGAATCAATGAACGTCCGTCCTCCTAGGGCGTTCAATTAGAGTGCAGAGGACCACAAACTGTGCAAATGCAAAAAGAAAAACAATAATTAAATAATCAATAAATATCCAGAATATGCGATGAGGTGTCCTTGAAAGTATGTTCATTGCTTGTGCGAACATTTCAATGATGGGGTACGTGACGGTGACTGAAGCTAATTTCATTGGGCTCAATAGTAAATATTTCAATAAATAATCAATACCACATTTTTCAACGACGGCCTCAGCATCTCCCGTCAACCAGCGTTCCTAAAGCCTGCCAGCCTCTTCCTTTACCCTAGAAGGAACGAGTAGGTCCTGAACTTCTGACATCACACTTTTAAAGGCCTCCCACTTGCCAGATGCACCTTTCCTGTCAACCACTGCAAAATCCCGTTTAATAGCTCCTAACTTTGTTCTGGTCTTGTTTAGTAAATTAACTTTTTAATGCATTGCTTTGTTCACAATAGCCATTTAAAAGCTATGAAAATTCTGGCCATTGGAGCCAAAATGCTCACCGACAGACAATCATGTCACTTACTGCACATCTAGACAATAGCCAATAGACAGTAGGTGCAGGAGTAGGCCATTCGGCCCTTCTAGCCAGCACCGCCATTCACTATGATCATGGCTGATCATACACCATCAGAACCCCGTTACTGCTCTCTCCTCATATCCCTTGACCCCGCTATCTATAAGAGCTCTATCTAACTCTCTCTTGAATGCATCCAGAGACTTGGCCTCCACTGTCTCCTGGGGCAGAGCATTCCACATATCCACCACTCTCTGGGTGAAAAAGTTTTTCCGCATCTCTGTTCTAAATGGCTTACCCCTTATTCTTAAACTGTAGTCTCTAGTTCTGGACACACCCATCAGCGGGAAAATGCTTCCTGCCTCCAATGAGTCCAATCCCTTAATAATCTTATATGTTTCAATCAGATCCCTTCTCATCCTTCTAAATTCTAGTGTATACAAGCCCAGTCGCTCCAATCTTTCAACATATGACAGTCCCGCCATTCCGGGAATTCACCTTGTGAACCTACGCTGCACTCCCTCAATAGCAAGAATGTCCTTCCTCAAATTTGGAGACCAAAACTGCACACAATACTCCAGGAGGGGTCTCACCAGGGCCCTATACAGCTGCAGAAGGACCTCTTTACTCCTATACTCAATTCCTCTTGTTATAAAAGCCAGCATGCCATTAGCTTTCTTCACTGCCTGCTGTACCTGCATGCTTGCTTTCATTGACTGATGTACAAGAACACCAAGACCTCGTTGTACTTCCCCTTTTCCTAACTTGACTCCATTTAGATAATAATCTGCCTTCCTGTTCTTCCTGTTAAATGTGCAATGTGCAATTATAGTAATTGATAATAATTTATAATAAAGAGAACAGTCAAAGTAATATAGAATACACTTAAATCAGTGTGAATAAATTAGCCTGATTGCCTGGTGGAAGAAGCGGTCCCGGAGCCTGTTGGTCCTGGCTTTTATGCAGCAGTACACTTTCCCGGATGGTAGCAGATTGTGGTTGGGGTAACTTGCGTCGCAATGATCCTACGGGCCCATTTTTTACGACTGTCTTTTTCACAAGACAGCTGGTGTGTACAGACTACGTGAGGTCCTCTGCGATGTGGATACCGAGGAACTTAAAGCTAGATACCCTCTCAACCCAACATCCACTGATGTTAATAGGGGCTAGTCCGTCTCTATTCCTATTGTAATCTACTGTTAGCTGCAATGTTTTTGCGACATTCAGAGAGAGGTTCTTTTCTTGACACCACTGTGTCAGAAAGATGACTTCTTCTCTGTTGGCCACCTCGTTATTGTTTGAGATAAGGCCAATCAATGTAGTTTCAGCGGCAAATTCAGTCTGGAGATGAGAGCTGTGAGTGGTGACTCAGTGATGGGTATGCAGGGAATAAAGGAAAGGACGCAGAACACAGCCATATGTGGCTCCTGTATTGAGAGTCAGAGGGGTAGATTTGAAGGAGCCCATTCTTACCATATACTGGTGATCTGACAGGAAGTCCAGGTTCTAGCTATACAAGGCATTTCCAAGATCGAGGTCTCTGAGCTTCTTGTCAAGCCTGGATGGAATTTTAGTGTTGAATTCTGAACTGTAGTCTAAGAACAATATTCTCACATAAGCAATCTTTTCCAGGTGTGTAAGGTCGGTATGCAGAGCAGTGGCTATTCCGTCATCTGTCGATAGGTTGTGTCATTAGGCAAACTGTAGAGGGTGCAGATATAATCATTGACCAGCCTCTCAAAGAATTTTCTTATTATTGAGGTGAGTACGACAGGACGACAGTCATTGAAGCATGTTAACTTGTTCTTTTTTGGCACATGGACAAGGTGGATAATTAGAAGCAGAATGGCACTCTTCACTGGCAGATGAAGAGATTAAACATCCTCTTTGCATTCGCTCTACATTGACGTTTCAATATTCAATAGGTCTCAATGAAATTCCCCCCAAATTCTAATCAACTCCAGTGAGTAGAGGCCTAGAGCCACCAATCACTATTCAAACATTAGCATTTATTTCCACCAATCACATGAATCTCCTTTGGACCCTTTCTAATGCCAGGAGATAAAGGGCCCACAATTGCTCACAGTACGCTGTGTCGTCTGACCAATGCCTTGATGAACATCAGTGTTACACTTGGCTTTTGTATCCTTGTCCTCTTGAAATAAATAATAATTTGTGTTCCTTACAACCAACTCAAACTGCAAAGTAACCTTTAGGAATCCTGCAGGAGGATTCTCAGGTCTCTATGCACCTCTGTGTTTTTGAATTTTTAATCTGCTTAGAAAATAGCACGCACCATTACCGCTCATATTCATGACCGTACAGTTACCCGCATGATATTTTATCTGCTGCTTCTTTGTCCATTCTCCCAATCTGTTTGTCCTTCTGCAGATTCCCTACTTCCGAAACTCTACATGCCCCTCCACCTACCTTCAAATTATCTTAATCCTGGCCACAAATCCATTAAATCGGTCACCCAAATCACTGACCTGCAACATGAAAGGAAGTGATCCAGCAGTCCCGAGTATCAGTCACACTTGAGTTCATGCACTTGACATGACAAGCCTCTTGCATTGAAGTAAATGCCGTCAAATTAATCGTCTTTTCTCTTTTTTGTCTGTGCTACAATTTATCCCGTTTACCGTATTTGCTCTCACTGGCGACAGTATTATCTCCTGCTCAGGGTCACAATGACGATCACTCCCATTTAAATTACTCAGAGCAGCACTCGCAATTTTACAGAATATGTTCCCCTCTAGTTTAGAAGCAATCCATTTCTATGTACAAGTCCTGCTACCACAGAAGAAATTACAGTGATCCATGAACTTCAATCTTGCCTACTTATTTATCTGAGTCAGCATTCTATTTTTATCCTCACCAATACGTGGCACAGGATTTAATACGGAGATTTCTGCTCTCGAAATTGTGCTTTTTTAAGTTTTCACCTGATGTCCTATATTTACTGCTCAGGACCTCAACACTTATTTTATCATGCAATATTTGATAAGCTTCTCCATGCAAGGCTCCTTCAGAAGGTAAGGAGTCATGGGATCCAAGAAGGCTTTGACTTGTGGATCCGGAACTGGCTTGCCCAAAGAAGGCAAAGGGTGGTTGTAGATCGTTATTCTATATAGCGGTAGGTGACCAGTGGTTTTCCACAGACATCGATTCTGCGAACCATCCTCTTTGTGATTTTTATAAATGATCTAGACGAAGAAGTAGAAGGGTGGGTTAGTAAGTTTGTTGAAGACACCAATGTTGGGGTTGTTGTGGATATTCTGGAGGGCTGTCAGAGGTTACAACAGGACGTCGATGGTATGGAGAACTGGGCTGAGAAGTGGTAAGTGGACTTCAACCTAGATAAGTGTGAAGTGGTTAATTTGGTGCGTCCAATTTGAGGAAAGAATATAATATAAATGGTAAGACTCTAGGTTGTACAGAAGTTAGTAGAGATATTACTCTTGCGGTCTTGCTGTCCCTGTCTATAGGACACTCAAAGCAACTGCGCAGATTGACGGTGCTAATAGAAAATGTATGTCATGTTGGCATTTATCAACTGTGGGACTGAGTTCAAGAGCCGTGACGTCATGTGACAGATATATAAGACCGTGGTCAGACCCCACTTACATTACTGAGTCCAGTTCTGATCATCTCACTACAGGATGGATGTGGATACTATACAGAGAGTGGAGAGGGAATTTAAAGGGGTGTTGCCTGGATTGGAGAGCGTACCTTATGAAGGCTGAGTGAATTTGGCCATTTTTTCCCATGGAGCGACGGAGGATGAGAGGTAACCTGATAGAGGTGTGTAGTATGATAAGGTGCATTGTTCATGAGGATACCTAGAGTACTTTTCCCAGCGCTGAAATTGCTGACACGATGAGGCATAGTTTTAAGGTACTTGGACATAGGTACTGAGGGGATGTCATACGTAAGTATTTCACAGAGAGAGTGGCGGGTGTGTGGAATGCATAGCCGGCGAAGTCAGTGGAAGCGGATACATTAAATTATTTTAAGACCCTCTTAGATCGGTATATGGAACTAAAACAAACAGCGGGCCATGCAGTAGGGAAATTCTTGTGAACCTCTAAAGTACGTCACATTGTTGGCACGACATTGTGAGCCGAAGAACCTGTAATATGTTGTAAAATTCTACGTTCTATATGCACCAGGAGAATTTTCTGCAGCTGCTCTGACACGTTCTTACTCCTGGTTCTCTGGAGACAACACAACATCCGTTTTACAGCCACTGAATCTTGAGTATACTCTCGACTACTCTCCTGCTTGATCTCTTCCTACCTTGCTGAGCATCAGAGACACTGTCAGTGCCAGCAACCTGGTTGCTGTTGTTGTGCTCTAATGTGTCATTCCATCATCAGTATTCAATATGTGTACTTGTTGCGAACGGAACAGCCACTGAGGGACCCTTTAATATCTGACCCTTTTCTTCGTCAGTCCTAGTGGTCAACAAACTTGTTTGCATTCTACACCTTATGCGTGAACACACTAATGATCTGGTCTCAGTGTCCCAGTCGATCCTTGATCTGTCAATCACCAACTTGATTTCCATCACTTCGTTTGTCATGAATTGCAGCTGCTGCAAATTCCCTTATGTGAGTTATTGGTGACAGCGACCGACTCCCTGATCCCCCAGATACTCAGGCAGAGAATGTCTCTGCCATAACTGTCATTACAGCTACCCAACAGGGAGAGGGATTCTGAGGAAAATCTCTGAAATTTGACTTCCCAGAGTACTCTTCACCTTATATGCCGTTTCTCTGATTCACAGACTGACTTGCTTCTTGCTTCCCATTTGTTTCTCCAATACCCTGTCCAATTTCAACTTCCTAAATCTTATATATGACCCCTCATAATTTTTTAAACAAAAACAACAGCTTTCATCTTCGTAAGTTCCTGAAAGTTCTCGTCATTTTCTATCTTCCTGACATGGACATAGAACTCCGGAATTCTGACCGACTGAACTGTGAGAGACTCTGACATGTCAGATGGATTTAACGAGAACATCGACTCCCAGAGTGCTCTCTATGATTTCTTTCCAATTCTCATGTAACTTGCCATCCACAAATTTACATTCATCAACCTGTACGTATATCCTTCACCAGCTGAAACCCTTCAAATTTATAATCCTTAAATCTTACCCAATGACTCTCCAATCATCTCTGCAGGCTCATTACCCAAGACTAGGTCCAGGCCCACTCCCTGGTGACCATCTCGATACAGTTTCAGGAAACCTTTCTGAATACACATAACATATAATGCCCAATCCAAGCCTCAGGCAGTAAGGGAATCTCAGTCATTCTGGGAAATCAATTACCCAGTACAGCAACTCTATTGATTTTTTATCCGACCATAACCTGCTGACATATATGTTAATCTGCCTGAATATCTATTGGTAGACCTACAGTATAATCCCAATACAGTGAGTGTTCCTTTCTTATTTGTGAGTTCTACCTGCATTGTCTTCCTGGATAAACATTTTGTATGACCTCGACAGTGTCCTAATCAACAGTACAGCTCTCCAACCTCATTCACCTCCCTCTGAAGTGTTTGAATCATCTGAATCCTGGAATGTTTAGCTGTCAGTGCTGACCTCTCATCCAGATCTTTGTAATGGCTAACTCACTGTGTCACATAGTAACCCTGGCTCCAAGTACGTTTGCCTTAACTTTTCTACACCCTGCACTGATATAAACACAACTCAGGCCCTTGGTGCCACTGTGTTCCTTAACGATATCCCATCTTGACTTCCTGATGGGGTTTCTCGACCGAGTCTCTACCTTCCTCTCAGTGTTACTTACTGACATGTAGCTCTGATTCCCACTCAACCCTCCTTCATGCCACATGAGAAAAGTCTGCAAGGGTGGCTCCAGCAAAATGCCCTGTCAGAATATTATTTCCCTTCAGAACAGTTGTAACCCGTCCTCCTTACACTAGTCCTACCTATCCTGGAAGAGAGCCAGGTGATCTGTGTACCTGCTGCCATCCTCTTCCACCATATTGTTAGCCCCACATTACCCTTTACCATTTACCTCGCAAGCTAATGGCACCTGAATTAATCCTGAGATCACCACCTCAGAGTTACCGTTGCTTAACTTTCTGCCCAACTCCTTCAATTCTCTTTGCAAGACCTTCTCTCTGTTATTAGTTCTAATAAGGACCTCGATTTCTGGCTGCTCACTCTGTCCACTCGTGTTAGCCATTGCCACCCTGGTGAAAATGCGCTGGGTGTCCAAGTTATCGATCTTTCCTTTTTGCTCTCGTATACCTCTGTCAAATCTCCTCTCACCCCTCTTTGCTGCAAAGAGAGAAACCCAAGCTTGCTCAGCTTTTCTGCATAATACATGTGTTCTAATTAAGGCAGAATCTTAATGAATACCCTATGGATTCTGTGTAAAGCTTCCATGTGTTCTCTTTAAAGAGGCGACCAGAACTGAACGCAATACTCCACGTATGTTCAAATCAGATTTATATAGCAACATTACCTCGCAGCTCTTGAACTCAGGCACCGACTAAAGAAGACCGACACAACAGAAGCCTTTTTGGCATAATCCTGGCATTTGTTCTCTGTGATACAGTTTGTGTTTTCATTGGGGAATCAATTCATACTTTTCCAGATGGAACTCCATCTGCCACTTCTCAGCCCAGCTCAGCAACGTGTAAATGTCCCATTGTAACTTTAGACATATGAGCTATGTCATGCCATTTAGCCTATCGAGTATGCTCTGCCATTCCATTACGGCTGAACCGGAACCCATTCAAACCTATACATCTGCCTTCTCGCCATATCCTTTGATGTCCTGACCGATCATTAAACTATTAACTTCCACCTTATAATATACGAAGGACTTGGCCTCCACTGCATTCGGTCGCAGAGCATTCCAAAGACTCACTACACTCTGGCTAAAAATAAACCTCCTTACCACTGTTCTAAGAGGTCGCTCTCCCACCCCCCCCCCCCCCCACCCCAATTTCTGAAGCTGTGCACTCTAGTTCTGGATACCACCACCATCGGAAACATCCTCCTCATATCCACCCTATCTATTCCTTTCAGTATTCGGAAAGGTTTAATTAAGCCAACCGTATTCTTCTCAATTCCGGTGAGCGCATGCCAAAGGTTGCCAAACATTCCTCATGTGTAAACCTTTCATTCCCGGAATCATCCTTGTGAATCTCCCCTGGAATGTTTCCAGTAACAGCACATCCTCCCTCAGATATGGGGCGCAAAACTGTTGCCAATACTCCAAGTGAGGCCTGGCAAGGGGAATATAAAAGCACAAAATTATCTATTTGCTTTTATATTCTGTTGCCGTCGAAATAAATGCCAACATTGCATTTACCTTCATTACCACAGACTTAGCCTAAGAAAATCTTTTTTGATGTCTCTCATGAGGACATCTATGTCCCTCTGCACTTCTGATGTTTGAACCTTCTCCCCATTTAGATAATACTCGGTAAAATTGTTCTTTTTACCAAAATGCGTTATCATACCTTTCCCAGCACTGTATTCCATGTACATTTTTTGCCTATTCTTCCAAATTCTCTAAGTCCCGCTGCAAAAACATTGCTTCCTCAGCACTTCTTACCTCTCCAGGTACCTTCATATCTTTTGCAAACTCTGTCACAAACTCCTCAGTACGATTATCTAAATCATTGATAAACAATGTGAAAAGTAGCAGTCCCAATACCGACACTTCAGGAACACCACCAGTCAATGCCAGACAACAACAAAATGCCTCTTTAATACTCATTTTCTGCCTCCTGACTGGCAGCCATTCCACTATCCATGCGAGTATTTTTCCTGTAACGCTCTAGGATTTTATCCTGTTATGCAGCCTAATGTGTGGCACTTTATCAAATAACTTCGGAAAATCCAAGTAACTGACATCCACTCACTCTCCTTTTTCCACACTGCTTGTAACTTCCTCAAAGAATTCTAAAAGATTTATCAAGGATGATTTCCCTTTACAGAAACCATGCTGACGTTGACTTAGTTTACCATCTGTCTCCAAGTACCACGTAACCTCATCCTTAATAAGACTACAACAGCTTCCTAACCACTGAGGTTAGGCTAGCTGGCATCTTATTTCCTTGTTTCTGCCTTTCTCCCTTCTTAAAGAGTGGAGTGACATTTGTAATCTTCCAGTCCTCTGATCCATGCACCTTTTGCTTTTTATTAGCAATGGCATTCACTCCTGCTCCCTGTCATTCACAGACCTCTGGAATATAGCTAGTATCTTCTAACAGAAAAAAACTCTTTAAGTTCATATGCTATATTTTGTCCCGCATTACTATCTCTCCAACATCATTTGCCATTGGTTCAATATCAACCCATACCTCCCTTTTACTCATTATACAACCAAGAATACTTCTGGTATCCTACATTATAGGTGCTGCTGTCAATGTGAGATCGTCTTCCTCTGTGCAACATATCTATCCTGCAACTTGTGCAATATTCCCTGAAACTTCAGCCACCTCTGCTCTGCTGTAATCCCTGCCAGTATCAACCTCCAGTCTACCTGGGCAAGGTCCTCTCCCATGTCTCTGTAAATTCCTTTGTTCCATTGGGATACTGATATATGTGAGTAATGCTTTACCCTCCCAAATTACAGTATGAATTCAATAATATTATGTTAAGTGCCTCCTAAGGGTTCCTTCACATTAAGCTCTCTTATGAGATCGGGCTGCTATATATCAGGTAGTATAAAGATAGGTTTTCACCGAGCAGGCTCAAGCACAAGCTGCTCTAGAATGCCACTCATAGGCATTCAACAAATTCCCTCTCCTGTCATTGAACACCAATCTGAATTTCCCAATCCCCTTCTATATTGAAGTCCCCCAATACACTTGTGTCATTACCCTTATTATCAGATTAAGAACTACGTTTATTATCACCGGCATGTGACATGATATTTGTTAACTTAGCAGCAGCTGTTCAATGCAATACATAACATAGATGAAGAAGAAAAACAAAATAATGATAATAAACAAATAAGTTCATCAATTACAAATTGATTAGATTAACATCATGCAAAAACACAGAAATAGTATATATTAAAAATTGAAGTAGTGTCCAAGGGTTCAAAGTCAATTTCGGAATCGGATGGCAGAGGGGAACTGTTCCGGAAACACTGAATCTGCGCCTTTAGGCTTCTGTACCTCCTATCTGATGGAAATCGCGAGAAAAGGGCATGCCTGGGCGCTGGAAGTCCTTAATATTAGATTCTGTCTTTCTGATCTCCTGAGAACATTGTGGGCTAATACCCAAATTGGAGTCAATTCAATTTACAACCCTCTGCAACATTTCTCCGTCCTGTGCTGTAGCACAACCCCCCCCCCCCAACAGACAGTGATGTAGCCAGTCAGAATACAATCCACGGCACATCTGTAGACGTTTTTGACTGTATTTGTTGACATATCAAATATCTTCAAATTCCTAAATATATATAGCTGCTCTCTGGCCTTCTTTAAAAATTCTTTATCGATATATTGTGACCAGGTTATATACTCAGAGCTCTTGACACCCATGAATTTGAGACTGCTCAGTCTCTCCTTTTCTGATCCCTCTATAAGGGTCTGTAGGTGTTCGTTCGTCTTACCCTTCCGGAAGTCCACAATCAGCTCTTTCATCTTACTGACGTTGCATGACAGGTTGTCGCTGCGGCATCACTCCACTAGTTGGCATATCTCACGACTAGGGACCTCTCATCAACACCTGCGATCCTACCGACAGCAGTTATATCATCAACAAATTTATAGATGACATTTGAGCTATTGATAGCCGCACAGTCAAGAGTATAGAGGGAGTAGATCAGTGGGCTAAGCACACACCCCTGAGGTACACCAGCGTTGATAGTCAACAAAGAGTAGAGGTTAACGCCAATCTGCACAGATTAGGAAGTCGGTTAGGAAGTCCAGGATTCAATTGCAGAGGGAAACAGAAGCACAGGTTCTGCAACTTCTCAATCAGGATTATGGGAATAATGACATTCAATGCTGAGCAATAATCCTGTCATCGATGTTGGTGTTTTCCAGGTGGTCTAACGCCGTGTGACGAGCCATTGAGATTGCATCTGCCGTTGAACTATTGTGGCGATAGGCAAACTGCAATGGGTCCAGGATCTTGCTAAGCCAGGAGTTCAGTCTTTCAAACTCTGAAAGCATTTAATCACTGTAGATGTTAGTGCTACCCGACCATAGTCATTAAGGCAGCTCACATTATTCTTCCCAGGCACTCGTATAAATGTTGCCTTATTGAAACAAGTGAGAACATCGGCCCGTAGCAGTGAGAGGGTGAAAATGCCCTTGAATACCCCCGCCATTTGTTTGGTGCAGGTTTTCAGAGTCTTAGATAGTACTCCATCAGGATCTTCCGCCTTGCGTGACTTCACTCTCTTTAAATACAGTTTAACATTGGTCTCTGATACAGACATCTTCCTCCTTGCCCAACAAACTCCCTAACATATTTAAACATGCATCGCTGTCACCTAGTCCACATCTTTCCACTTTGGTAAATACTGAAGCAAAGTACTTATTCTGTATTTCACTCATATTCTGCACATCCAAGCAAATGATTCCCTTTTTAGCCCAGAGGTGTCTTACCATCTCCCTAGTTATCTTCTTACCTTGATGTATGTACATATTACATTGGGATTCACCTTAATTCGACTTGCAAATGAGTTTTCCTGACACCCCCCCCCCCCCCGCTTGGCTTTCATAACTTTCATTTTTTTTTAGTTCTTTTCTGGATTCTGTACAACTTTCATCTACTCCATTTGATCCTAACTTCCAAAACTGGACATACTTTTCGTTTATCTTCTTGAACAAATTCATCACTTCTGTGGGCATACAGGTTTCCCATGTCATTCCATCTCTGTCCTTCCCTCTAACAGGAATATACATTTCCTGAACTCTATGCAATTGATCTTTAAACACTCTCCCATGTCTGCTGTGATTTGCTGGAAGAGAAGGTATTTTCAATTAAATCTTCTAAGTCCCTGCATAATGTCCTCGTAATTTGCCCTTTTACAAAAATCCCATTCTTATCTATAACTATCTTGAAAGTGAGGGAGTTGTGTTCTCTGTTACCTAACTGCTCGCCCACTGAGAGGTCAGTCACCTGAATTGACTCATTACCCAACAGCAGATAGTAGTACAATTCCATTAGTTTGATAGCACCCTTCCTGGTCTTGACTTCTACCCAAATGGACTCAGTGTCTGAACCCTTCAGTAGTTCGCCCATGTGTGCAGCTGTGACATTATCCTCGACTGTTAGTCCAACTCACAACATTTTTTTAACCGCCTTCTCCATCCTTTCAAAAACGTCAAAAACCTTGTAGATTAATCACGCGTCCCTGCCTATCTCTCAACAAAGACTCTGTAATGGCCACAACATTGTAGTTCCATGTACTGATCCATGCTCTATATTTATCACTTTTACCCATAATATCCCTGACATTCAAGTACACCATTGAAACGATATGTATCATAATACCTGTCAATTTGATTTTGCCTGGCCATACTTTATAAGATATTTAACTTCGGGTCCAATCTTTCACTTACTGACCTGGTGTTCCGATTCCCAGCCCCCTGCAAAACTAGTGTAAACCCTCTGAGAGGTATTAGCAAACTGACGGCGAGCAATTAGTTCCCCTCCAGTTCAGGTGCAACCCGTCACAATTCTACAGATCAGTCCTTGCCCAGTTAAAAGTTCCAATGATCCGAGCGTGAAACCCTGCCCCTACACCATCTCCTCAGTCACTCATTAATTTATGCTATAATCCCATTCCTAGCTACACAAGCCCATGGCACAGGGAGTTATCAATAAATTATTACCATGGAGGTCCTTCTCTTCACCCCATTACCTGCCTCTATATGCTCAGTCTGTCGGACCTCATCTCCGTTTGTTTTTCATTAACATTGGTGTCAATATGCACCACGAGCTCTAGCCGTTCACAGTTCGCCTTCAGAATATCCTGCAGACGCCCTGATACGTCTGGACCCCTGCACCCGGGAGGCAACACGGCATCCTGGAGTCTTTTCTGCGTGCACAGTATCTCATTTTTGTACCACTATCAAGCTTTCTATCCCTAACGCACAGCATGACCTTACGTTTCAAACCGTAAGGGAATCACCAGGGTTTCTTCGTCTCATTTTTTTTTTCACTATCCACAACAGCACTACTCAGAGTATCATTCAAAAACTTACTAAACCAACCATCTACATTTTCATCCCAGTCATTTTAATATTTCACAAACAGCAGAAATCCCACCACTGATCGCTGCAGAACACCACAAATTACAGACCTCTAGTTTGTACAAGTCTCCACAAACAGTTCCCTCCGTCTTTAATCAAGAGGGAGTTTGGTAACTGCTTCAGTAAAATCCATGCAGACGATATCCTTTGCTCTATCTTCATCAATCTCTTTCGTCACTTTGTCAGAAAACTCAGCCAAGCTCTGAAGACGGGACCTGCCCCAAATGAAGCCCATGATGGCTTTCCCTAATTTGGCCCTGGCTTCCAAAAGCGCATACATCCTATTCCGAAGAAGTTTGTCTAGCAATGTCCATACAAATTACGTGAGACCTACAGTTCTCCGGATTGTCCCATGTTCCTTTCTTGCATACAGGTATAACATTCGCCAATCACCCGTCCTCTGGGTACTCATCTGTGCTTAGGTAGGATACGAAGCTATTGGTCAAGGCCCAGGCAATCTGGTCTCACTTCAAGTCAAAAACATGGCATAAACCACATCAGGCTCCAGAATGTTATTAAACTTAATACTCATTAGGAGATCCAATACTTCCTCGTCCTTGACCTCCAAACTCGCTAACATGTTTATGCATGCAGCACTGTCTCCTAGTTCACATCGTTTCCCTTCAGCCGATACTGAAGTAAAGAACTTAATATATATTTCATTCATATTCTCCACAACCAAGCAATGTTTCCCTTTTTAACCCAGAGGGGATCTACCCTCTCCCAAGTAATCCTCTTGTCCTGATGTATGTATAGATTGCCTTGGGATTCACCGTAATTCTATTGCCAATCACTTTTCATGCCCCCCTTGGCTTTCGAAAATTCCTTTTCTTGAGTTCTGTCATATATTCTTTATAACCTTCATCTGCTCCACTTCTGTTGGCATCCAAGTTTCTCTTCCCTTTAAATCCCTGTGGTTGATGTTATTTCCAATTAAACCTTCTTAGTTCCTGTCTAATGCACTTTCTCTTTGCCCTTCTCCAAATTAAGATTCCCCAGTCCTTATCTATAGCTATCTTGAAAGAGAAAGAATTGTGTTCTCTGTCACCTAACTGCTCACCCACAAGGTGTGCAGTTTTCTGAATAGACTCATAACCAACATCAGGTTGTTGTACAGTACCGTTAGTTTGATTTCACCCTTCCTGTTATTGAGTTCTACTCAATTGGACTCTGTCTGAACCGTCCACTATGTCTTCCCTGTGGAACGCTGTTATATTGTCCCGGATTAGTAGTTCAATTCACCTCGCTTTTACCTTCTTCTTTGTCTTTTCAAAAACTTCAAAAGCCTTGCAGATTAATCATGCATCCCTGTCATTCAGTCAACCAAGTCTCTGTAATGCCCACAACACTGTAGTTTCATGTACTGATGCATGTTTTATATTCATCACCTTTATCCATAATATTCCTGACATTCAAATACACATCATTCAAACTATATGTCTCATCATATCTGTTAATTTGATTTTGCCTGGTCATATTTTCACTGATATCTACCTTCGTGTCCAATCCTTCACTTACTGACCTGGTGGTCCGATTCGCAGCCCCCAGAAAAACGAGTTTAAACCCTCCCAGGTAGCATCATCAAGTTTCCCAGCCAGCATATTAGTTCCCCACCTGTTCAGTTGCAAACAGTCCCTCTTCTACAGGTCATCCATTGCACAGAAAAAATGGTTCCAATGATCGAAGATTGTAACCCTACTGAAGCAACTCCTCAGTCACTCATTCAATTGTGCTGTCATCCCATTCCAACCTACACTAGGCTATGGCACTGGGAGTAATCCAAAAATTATTACCTTGGAGGTCCTTATCTTGACCCTATTACGTAACTCTATATATTCAGTATGTAGAAACTCTTTCACATTTTAGACAATGACATTGGTGCCAAAATGCACCACGACCTCTGGCTTTTCACTCTTACCTCAGAGAATATCCTCGTTCCACTTTGATACATCTGGACCCAATCGCCCGGGAGGCAACATAGCATGCTGGAGTCTCTTTTGCGTGCGCAGTATCCCCTGTTTGTACCTCTGACTCTCAAGGTCACTATCACTAATGCACTGCATGACTTTACTTTTCCCTGCCACAGGGGAAACACCAGGATTTATTCATCTCATTTTTAACTTTTTAAAAAATTCATTGAATCAGATATAGACAAAAGTTACCAAGATTGTTGATGACCTCGGGCTGACTGGTGAATAGTTCATGACTGCATCGGTTTCCTTCCAGAGACCAAAGGCAAGTTAGATGGTGTAGTCACTAGCCGCCAGACACTGTCCTTTGTGTACATGGGAGACGGGAGGAAGGTGGCAATATGAGACTGGGCAGTTAATGTGGATAAGATCAGGGTCATGCCGATTACAGCTATGTCCTGCAGAGACAGATCCCAAGTTCACGATCAAAACAGACATACTTTATTGTTCCCGAGGGAAATTGTATTTGGTTACAGTCGCATTAACTAAGCATTGTGTAGAAATGTATCAATATAAAACCATAAATAATTAAATAATAAAAAGTAAATTATTCCAAGTGGAAATAAGTTCAGGACTAGCCTATTGTCTCAAGGTGTCTGACAATCCTAGGGAGCAGTTGTAAAGTTTGATGGCCACAGGCAGCAATGACTTCCTATGACGCTCAGTTTTGCATCTCGGTGGAATGAGTCTCCGGCTGAATGTACTCCTGTGCCTAACCAGTACATTATGGAGTGGATGGGAGACATTGTCCAAGATGGCATGCAACTTGTCAGCATCCTCTTTTCAGACACCACCGTCAGGGAGTCCAGTTCCACTCCCACAACATCACTGGCTTTACGAACGCGAAGTTTGGTCCAGAATGAGGAACGGCCAGAGCGACTGTTTGATTCCGGGAGCAACTCTCAGCAATCCCAGGAACAGTGGAGTTGTCAAATTGCGGCTGGGTGGGAATATTTTACTGGAACCGTGATTCCACTCACAAATTGTAGAACTGATATTTATTCCACTCCTGGATCTGGGGAGGAGCTGTCAGTGGAGCTGGAATTATACCTTATTCCTAACTGCACCAGTTTCCTTCCAGAGACAAAAGGCGAGCGGAATGGTGTGTTCATTGGCCGTATGTTACTGTTTCTTGTGCACATGTGTGACAGAAGGAAAGAAGTCTCTTTGCAAATCTATGCATTCCTCTGTACAATCTTTTACCATTTTTTTTTTGACAATGACATCGGTGCTAATTTGCAACAAGGTCTCAGATATTCTTACCCTTCCTCTTGACAATATCCTACAGGTACACCTATACACCCTGGACTCTAGCACCAGGGATGCAACACACCATCTTTGAGTTTTTTTTTACTGTCACAGTATCTCTTGCCTGTCCCCACTAACTACTTAATCAGCTGTCACTACCATACTGCCTAACTTTACCTTTCCCTGTCACAGGGGATACACTAGGGTTCCCTCGTCTCGTTTTGAACTTAAAGAAATTCATAGACACAGGTACGGGCAAAAGTTACCAAAAAGTGTCAGTGGATTCGGTCTGACTGTTTGAGAACTTCGCGTAAATACTATCACGCATTTGACATTGAAGATCACGGAGAACAAGCCCACAGGCCAAGTGTTGCATGGTGCAAATAGATGGTGACCGCACCGGTTTCCTTCCGGAGTCCAAAGGCGGACTGGATGGTGCGTAAGCATTGGCTGTAAGATACTGTTGCTCGTGTACATGGGTAACATCTATATATGGAACACAGAAAAATAGTAATAAACTTTAAACTCAGGACATATGAAAATATGAGAGCTATAGTTGTTACGTACTCGTGACACGTGACAGTGGTACCCTTGTCACGTGACTGGGGTTGAAGCTATACTGGACTTGAGGTAATGGTCTTGTGATGGTGGAGCGATGTCATTTTCCCGCCAGTAGAGATCATGTGACAGTTTTTTTTTACAGGGTATAAAAGGAGGACCCCTCCCTGTGAGGTGGGGCAGTTCGTGGCTGGATTTGCCATGTTGACTTCATGCCACTGCGTGATTTAATGTGCTGACGCAGTTTGGTTGCAAAATGAAGTTTTATCTAATGCCTAAAGTTTAAAAGGTCATTGCCAACAGTTTCTTTACAATACTGCTAGTTGAGAATCAGTGGAGAGTGAAGATAGGAGTTCGGGAGTTAAAGATCGAGGAGAATCGATTTTGACGGTGAAACGGGTTCGACCTTTTTTGATCCTTATTCGGAAGGAATTCGTTGACTGTTCTCGTGTTAATCTCTGGGAAATACCAGAAAAGATTGAGGACAGTGGGGAAGAAAAGGTCAGTGCCTTTAAGCCGTTTTGTTTCATAAAATTCTTCGTGGGAAAAGTTTGACTTCGGAGACTGAAGAAAAACGACGTGAAAGAGAATTTAAATCGTCTTAAAAAGTCTCTCCTTTTAAATGGACTGTGAGCATTTTGAACTTTTGGCAAGATCACTTTAAAGAACTGTTTTTGCAACATCGCTTTAAGAACTGTTTGAGTTGCATCGCTTTAAGAACTGTTCAAGCTGCCGCACAGCAGCTGAATTCCGGTTACGTTAGTGTTTTGTTTACTTTTGGGGGGTTTGTTTTCAGTGTTTAATAAACATGTTATTTGTTATAAAAACCCCTGCCGAACTCATATATATTTATTGTTGCCTGAATACGTAACATAGTCAAGTGGGAAACTCTTATTGCCAAAGACAGATTGAGAAAGATATTGCTGATAATGGTAAGAGTGATTGCAAGAGATTTTGTCAATACTTTAGTGGTAAAATAAACGTTAAGTGGGAAGTTAAGAGTATTTGGAATAACAGTGGGGAAGTAAACTATGCAGAGAAGGACCTAGCAGATATTCTTATCTCTTATTTTAATAAAGTGTTCACCTGCAAAGATGTGAGCAATATGCCAGTAAGTGTAGAGAAAAATAAAGTTGCTTAAAGTTACTCAGTTATCTTAGAAAGCGAAAAGGATGAAAATTAGTACATCTCAGTATCAGACAACATATACCCAAGGGTACTTAAATTAGTCTTTTATTCAAAGCTCAAACACGTAACAATAATTATTCAAAATTCTGTGAAGATTGGGGAAATCGTGGAGGATTTGAAATGGCCTAACAGTTTACCGGTATGTAAGAAGGGTGACTGCACTGATCCTTGTAACTATAGACCAGTAAGCTTAACGTGTACTGAGGGTAAGATAAGGAAAACATTACTTAAGAACGAGATGTAAATTCATCTGATAAGAACAGGCATGCAGTTAGTGGGAGTACACGATCCTTGTCAAGTTGGCTGCCATTAACTACTGATGATCTACAAGGGTCGGTGCTGGAACCATTTTTTTTAATGTTTTATATGACATTTTAGATAATGAAATAGGTGGTTTTGTTGCCAAGTTTGCAGATGATACAAAGATTGGCAGAGTGGCAGGTAGTGTTGAGGAAACAGGTAGGATGCAGTAGACAGGTTAGGAAAATGGGCAATAAAGTGACAAATGAAATATTATATTGGAAAACGCACTGTTATGCACTTTGGTAGTTGAAATAAATGTGCAAATTATTTCACAAATGGGGAGAAAATCCAAATATCAGAGATGCAAAAGGACTTAGGAATGCTTCTGCAGAACACCCTAAAGGTTAACTTGGAGGTTCATTTGGTGGTGAGGAAGGCAAATGCAACGTTGGGATTCATTTCAAAGGGTCTGGAATACAGGAGCAGGGATGTGGTGCTGAGGCTTTATGAGGCATTGCGAAACCTCCCCTGGTTTATGATGTGCAGCTTTTGGCTCCTTATCTTTGAAGAGATGTGCGGACATTGGAAAGGGTCCAGAGGAGGTTCGCAAGGATGATACCAGGAATGAAAAATTTGTCATACGAAGTACGTTAGGTGGCTCTGCGTCTGTACTCACTGGAATTTAGAAAGATGAAGGGGGATCACAGTGAAACCTTTCGAATATTGAAAGGCCTAGACAGAATATATGTGGGAAGGATGTTTTCCATGGTGGCAGAGTCTAGGAAAAGAGAGTACAGACTCAGGCTAAAGAGTTGTCCATTCAAAACAGAGATTCAGATAAATTTCTTAAGCCAGAGGGTGGCGAATATGTGGAATTTGTCGTCATGTGCAGTTGTGGATACCAGGTCGTTGGGTGTATTTAATGCAGAGATTGACAGTTTCTTGATTGGACATGGCATCAAAGGTTATAAGTAGAAGGCCGAGAAATGGGGTTGAAGAGAAGAAAAAAAATGGTTGAGCCATTATTAAATGACACGATGGGCCAAATGGTCTACTCCTGCTTTGATTATGGTTTTATGGTCTCACGTTAGCAGAAAGTCAGCATGGTTTCAGAAAGGGTAAATTACGTGTAACCCCTGGGTCGCCTCAGGCATCGCTCAAACTCGTTCTAGTCTAGGGGGAGCAGCCTTCGGCCCCGCCAAACTGGGTAATCAGCTGGTGTGGATGCTGTGTGATGTCCCCGCCTCGCCCAAAAAACACAGACAGTACACCTTATGCGATTAAATGAGTACAATTTATAAAGATTACTATAACTAAGCGATTACTAACGATACAGTATATATGTATAAGAGAAAAAAAGAAAAGGCGCCAAACTTATCAAAGTCCAAACCACTTCGTGCACAATCGTTGGAGCTCAATTACTGAAGTCTCATGGCCACCATTCGATCCCCTCGGACTTCCTCGACCCGCCTCCTGGGACCCCCACGGTGGTCGACCAGACGCTCCACACTCCTCTGTCTCCGTCTCCTCTCATCACCGAACACCTTGGGCCGGGGACCGTCGCCCAGCTTCCAGCATCCCGTCCTCTCTCTCTCACTCCATCGCCCCGACTCCGCAAAATCCCCCCCAACAATCAGTTTACAGTCCCAAACAAGCTTCCAGCACTTATCATAACAAAGACGCTAGCATTCCTACTATTAACACAGGCGCCAGCATTCCTACTTGTAACAAAACAAAGACGCCATTTTGATTACATACACAGTAACAAAGAAGAAGAAAAAAAACCCCGTTACATACGTTTTACTAATATATTGCAAGTCTAAGAATAGGCAACTAAAATTTATGATAACAATAAAAAGGTAAAATTTACGAAGAGCTAAAGAGTTAAAGAGTTAAAAGAGTACTCGGACTTTCAGAAGACGTTTTGCAAGATGCCCCACAAGCGATATTAATCAAATTACAGGATGTAGAGTTTCAGGGTATGGTATGCAAAAGCGTGGAGAATTGGCACAAAAACAGAAATCAATGAGTTATGGTGAGAGGATCATTTTCACAGCTGGTAAATGTTAAAAGTGGAGTTCCACAAGAATAAGTTTCACGGCCGCTTCTGCTTTTTACATTAATGATTTGGATAATCACAGAACCAATTAAACTAGTTAAGTTTGCAGATGACACAATATCAGAGACATGGGCTGATAAAATACAGGCAACAGAATCAACACAGGTCGATCAAAACAAAATTCTAATGTGGGCAGATGATTGTCAAATGAAATGCAATGTAAGTAAATGTAAAATATTACACACAATAAGTAGAAATATTAGATATAAATATACAATGTGGGTCTTAAGTAAGAAAGTGCATTGTATTAGAAGGATTTGAATGTCCTGGAAGACATCACAATCAGCATCCAGGCAATGCACTGAAGCAATAAGGAAAATTAATACAATGTTGCGCTATACAATGTGCTCAGAGGGTTTCGAAGCTAGAGACGTTTAAAGATACGTCCTCCTTAAGTTGTATAATGCAATTGTGAGGCCACGCCTTGAGTACCATCTATAATTTTGATCTGCATGTTTTGTGAGGGATGTGAAGGCACTGGAAACAGTTCACATAAAGGCGACTAGACTTATTGCAGAACTGCAGGCTGCAAGCTACGCAGTAAGATTGCGAGTACTAAATCTATTTGGTGTAAGTTGACATAGAATGATAGGAGACGCAATAGAAATTATCAGAATCATTAAGGGTAGAGGTAAGGTGGATGTGAACAGCAACTTCAAAATTAATCCTAATCAGAGAAACGGGGCCACACGGGTAGACTGGTTATGGGGAGATTTCAGACTAACATAAGGAACAAATTATTTACAGAGAGATTTGACAAGTAAAGAATGAACCCCACACTCATACAGTACAAGAGACTGGCAGGTACAGAATGAAACCCACACTCTCACACTATACCAGAGCCTATCAGATACTGGAGGAATATCTGGATCCTGCAATCTGAACACCTGTCTCTCGTTAACATTCTCTCTCTTCTTTCTCTCATCAGACGTTTTATCTCATGCTTGTCTTTCTGTTGTTTACTTCCAGCCGTACTGCATTTATTTATCTCCCAATTTGAGTAGTATTTTTATTATTTAACTGGTTTTATTATTTTATTATTTATTATTTTCCGACGGAAATATTTCTTCTCACTTTCTTTTGACCTTTGACGAGATTTGAGATGTGTATTCAAGACTGTTGCATCACGAAAAATGCTGGAGGAATCAGCAAAGTTCATTTTGTTGCCTTGGATTTCTAGCATCTGTAGATTTTCTCGTGTTTGTACATCAGCAACGAGCTTATTTGACGGTTTCCATCCTGATCTCTGTCTCTCTATTGTATCTTTGTCCGAACCAGTGTCTGGGTGTTTTGAATTGTATTGACTGTATTACTTATATTCATCGTATTCATGTGGAGTAAATGCCTTTATGGTACGTCTCCGTCTAAATGTGCAATGTGCAATAAATATTAATTTCTAATAAATAGAATGTACAATATGACAGACGCTATAACATAGAAATACAATTGTACCATTGCTTCTTGTGTGTTTGTGTGTGAATGTAAGTGTGTGTGTGTGTGTGTGTGTGTGTGTGTGTGTGTGTGTGTGTGTGTGTGCGTGCGTGCATGTTTGTGTTTGTGTGTGTGTGTGTGTGTCTGTCTGTATGTGAGTCTGTGTGTATGGGAGAGTGAGTGTGAGTATCACCAGGAAGAAACTAAAGGACTGAAGGACAGTTCAAAATGAGAACCTGCAGGGACAGAGGTACGGGTCGGTCAGTGTCGCTGGTCTCCGTTCAGAGATGAATAAGTAGCCAAAAAGGATAAAATCTGTAAATGAAGCTGCTCCGTGACAAAGCTCAGTATTTGAAATTGAATCTGCCAGTTCATTTCCACCACAGGCACTGCTGAGGTAATGCTAAAAAGTTTTGATGTATTTGTCACCAATCGCTCCAGTATTTACTTTAGAGTCAATGGTATTGAATTAAAGTGTTTGTTCAATCAACTGTAACTAAAAAAGTAAGTGAGGTGTATAACCGTATCTCTGGAGACAGATCCTCTGTATAAATCAGAAACGCTTGGAATGCATCAGCTGTCTGCCGGAGCTGTGAATACAGGAGCAACAACAATCACATATTCTCACTGAAATGGTGTATCCAGTCATCTGGCGGATAGAAGACGTTTACTATCCTTTTATTTCAGCCTTTGGAATTCCCGGTAAGCCGCAGTGTCAGCTGCCGTGGGTGGATGTTGAAGTTTAATCCCACAGTTGTGATTGATTCTGCCGTGGGTTTAAACTGCCACATTCCAGTCCCAGTATTTCGCATTTCAAGAATGGAATGGAAACACCGGTACGAAAGATGTTGTGATTTCTCAGTAAAAACAAACCGCTACAGGAATCCAGCGAATCGGACCATTTCTGTGAGACTGAGCGGATCATGCAGCGGTTTATGATCAACATGGGGATGTTCGTGTCTCTGAGCTTTTGGTCTTGTAGGAGCTGCACTGTATTTGCAAATATTGTGTTTATCAGGGTGATTACATCTATTGATTGCCTGCATTTTTAAGTGAGCGGTTTTCAGAATTTCGTGCTGCAATAAAGCATTGACTGGCAGTAACACTTTAGCAAATGTGAGGAGTTCCGTGTTGTAACACGAAACTGTTGTGGATTTTTTAATAAATGTCTACGATATGATTGCATGCAAAACAGCAAGAAGTCGTTGCTAAGCCAATTAATATGATGTAGTGCTTCATAGTTAACAATATTGTGAAAAGTTTCATATTATATTTCTCATCTGACACTGTTACTGACATCTGACTATGGCACCGAGCCTCCTGCTCGACGTTGATTTCCTCCTCCCTGCTTCTCTGAGAAAGATTCAGTGGGAAGCGTCATGTCTGTCTGTGAGGTTTTGTCAGACTTCGCTGTCTCTGTTGTAATTAGTCAATGTTCTGTTGTAAAGTCAGTGAGGTGGCAAATGCTGGAATAGGAAACCATCTAGGAGAATGCTAGAAACACTGAGCCCCAGACAGCTTGTATGGAAAGAGAAACCAATTATCATTCATGTCAGGGATCGGCTGAGAACAGTTCTGAGGAGAGATACTTTTTCTCAGATATAAATTCTGTTTTAGCCTGGTTGAGTGTTTCCATCATTTCCTGTTTTTATTCCGTCCTTCGGCTGTTCTGTCGCTGAAAGGGATCGCCATGGAAGTTGATGATTGTCTGATGGAAGAATCACGCCATCAGCGTCCGGATTTATTCATTTCATCCAGACGAGACGCGTTGGGAGAAAATGTTCCATCAAGTATTGACGCTAAGGCGGTAGTTAGTCAGTTTTAGCTTTCCGCTGCCACTTCACATTTCGGCCATGAGTAAGGAATCCGAATTCAGATCATATTGACTTTATTTTACTGTGTAAACTCCTTCTCGGTCTCCGCCAGCTCTGCGCCCTCCCTCGACCCATCCACCAATAAATGCAGCAATAATGTGGAAATATTCCAGGATCCCCTCAAACTGCTGCATTGGCTTCTGCTCAGTATTTTCTCAACTTGCTGTTCCCTTTCTCTCTTCCAGCGAACTTGGTGGCGATTGTGATCCTGTCCCGGGGAAAGTGCGGTCTCTCCAAATGTGTTACTCGCTACCTAGTGGGAATGGCAGCGGCCGATCTCCTGGTCGTTATCTCGAATCCGCTGCTGGCGTTCAATGCTGGAATTTATTTTCCCCGATCATTCCTGTTCATCACTCCTCTGTGCAGGCTTGTTTTGTGGTTTGTCTTTGCGAGCATTGTGTCCTCAGTCTGGCTGACTGTCGCGTTCACTGTCGATCGGTGTGTGGCTATTTGCTGTGAGAAGCTGAAAACAAACTATTGCACCGAGAGAACGGCGGCTGTGGTTATCGGGACAGTGAGTGTGCTGGCCTGTTTGGAGACAGTTCCCTGGGGCTTCATCTACGGGCCTGGTTTAATAATTAATGGTGTTCCCTGGGGTTGTGTTCCTACACAGAGCTTCACAAACTCCCCCTCATGGGCGGCATTTGAAATGTTTGACCTTATTTTAACCCCTTGTCTCCCATTCTTTCTGATTTTGCTGCTCAATATTCTGACTGTCAGACGGATTCTAGCGGCCAGTCGAGCCCGCAGGGGGCTCCGGGGACAAAAGAGTGGAGAGAATGACAAGGACCGGGAGATGGAAAACCGACGCAAATCCATCATTTTGCTCTTCAGCATAACCGGCAGTTTCATATTGTTGTGGGGAACACTGGTGGCATTTTATATCTATAGACGGATTTCCTTTAGTTTTGTTTATTCTGTCACAGATCCCACTTACATCGCAGAACACACATCGGGAATGCTGCAGGTTCTCAGTTCCTGCACCAACACGTGTATTTACGCCGTGACTCAGAGCAAATTCCGAGAGGAACTAAAGAATGCAGTGACATACCCACTGAATCGGATTTTGAAACTCATGAAACATTAGAAATAAATGCTGTAAAGTATTACAACTCAGCAGCCCTCATGCTTCCTATTCTATACCCCACTTGTGTGTAAATGGAAACAATGTGATGAACAAAGTTACAAAACAAACAGGAGAAAGTCTGCATTCTCTCGAAATACAAAACAACACGCACAAAACCAGATCCTCTTGAAGAGTCTAGGACAGAATCGTCGACTCTTTACACTTTTCCATTTTGTGTCTGTTGCCTTTGAGTTACAAAACAGCTGCTTACAGCTGATCCCGACGGCATCACTGGCCTCACCATCCCAGAGAAATCCCTTTTGCGCATCACGTCACGCCCTGTTAAATTGAAGCTTGAGGAGAACCTGTCACCCCTGCTTCCCGGTTCTGACAGAACTTGGAAGATATTTTAGTCTGCATCAGTCACTACTGCTTCTGTCATAACCTGCCCTTTCCTTCACCCTCTTTATCCCTTCCTTCTTTACCTGTAGGATCTCTTTCTCACTGCTACCTTGAGCAATCTTCCTGTTAGAGAATTTTAACTTTTTACAAATGAAGACAAAGAACCGTTACGTTCCCTTGTCTCTCTGTGAGAGATAGAGAAAGTGAGCGCGAGCAGGAGACAGCGCGAGGGCTGAGGGCGCGAACGAGGGAGCGGATGTGACATCTCAAGAAAGGGGGCGCGAGGGAGAACGTATGAGGGTGTGCGCCAGTGCGAGACATCGCGAAGGGAGACAGAGTGAGACAGAGAGACAAAGACAGAGATGGAGAGAGAGCGAAAGAGAGAGGGTGAGAGAGAGAGAGAGAGAGACACACACACATAGACAGAGAGAAACAGAGACACCAGAGGGACAGCGAGAGAGAGAGAGGGAGAGAGAGTGATAGAGAGCGAATGAGACATCGTGAAGGAGTGAGCACGAGGGCTGAGGACGCGGAGGATAGAACGACATGGCGTGGGAGTTGGCGTGAGGCAGATGACGCGAGGGTGAACGCGAAGAGAGGGCGTGTGCGAGAGATAGAGAAAGGGAACACGAGAGAGAGTTAGTGAAGCTATTGAGACATTATGAGTGAGATAATGATATAGATACAGAGATAGACATAGAGAGATAGAGAGAGAGAAGAGGCTGTATGATATTTTCGGATCTGCGTTTCCCTTCCAACACTAATGACTGGCTTGTTTAGTGGATGATTAGTGTGTTTTTGTGCGCCCAAATCTCCTGGTCGTCGGGGCACCGTCATGACAAGCTTTTTGCGACGATCCTTTTTGGAGAGCATATGAAACCTGGCGGAGCCCTTCTCTCTCCAGGATTTTACGAGTTGTACTGATGGAAAGCGTGCAAGGGCACCTCTCGCCCAGAAGCCCTGCGCTGAACAAGACCAGAGCAAAGTTGGGAGCTATTATGTGAGAAATTACAGTTTTCCACTGGACAAGCTTGTTTATAGGAAATATGCATCTGCCAAGTGAGAAGATGTTAGAAGTGTGATTTCAGTTCAGGACCTAAATGTTCCTTCTTATGATAAAAGAGAAGGCTGGCAGGTTTGAAAAACCCTGGTTGATAAGAGATACTAAGACATTGATTGAGAAAGTGGGAGTCATACACTGCATATAAAAGATTTTAAACCAGGTAATCTCTTGTAATCTACAAATGTACAAATGTATTAATATTGTGATGTTTAAAGTTGGATATGAAAAGGATCTGAAAATGAAGATGAGACAAGTGCACCAGAGATTCTATAGCTATATGAAAAGTTAAAGGAACGTTGGACAGATACTAGATACGGTTAACGATCAACATGGCCACCTGAGTATGGAAAAAATGAAATATATTTTTTATGAATCTATATTTATTATCTCTTTATTTTTATTGTGTATAAACTGATGGAATTAAAGTAAGTTCAGGATATGTTTCAGGATGTGGTGATGTTTTAGACCACAAATGATTTAGCAGTGAGAATGAGTTAGAGTCTTTCAATGTATTAATATTGTACAATCCCCAGGACCTGCTCAAGTGAGACACAGTCGGAAATTTGCAGAGGACCTGAAGATATTTTCGATTCATACCTATCACCAATGAGGTTTCAGATAGCAGTAAGTGGCAAAATCTCCTGACGGTGATCACTTTGGCTCCAATAACCAAATTTTTCATAGTTTTTAAATAGTTTCGATGAACAATGCAATCCTTCAAGAAGGTAAGTTCCTGAACAGAACCAGAACAAAGTTTGGAGCCATTGGACAGGATGGAGAATATTGGTTTGACTGGAGAAGGTTTTTTATAGTAAAGATGCATCTGCCAAGTGGGAGGCTTTTAAATTTGTGATGTCAGGAGTTCGGGATCTGCATGTTTCTTTTTGGGTAAAAGAGAAGGCCAGCAGGTTTGAGCAACCTTGGTTAATGAGAGATACTGAGACCTTGATTGAGAAAGTGGGAGTCATAAGCTGCATAACAATAATTTTGAAACAGATATCCCTTGATATCTACAAATGTATTAATGGTAGGAGGGCAAAAGGTGGAATTAGATAGATTTTGAAGGCAATATTAGACACATGCCGAAGAGATTCTATCGCTATAGGAATAATTAAAGGTAAGATGGGGAGATACTAGGTGCTGTTAAAGATCACCATGGTCACCTATGTGTGGAACAAAGGAAATAGAAAGATTTTTATTAAATCTTTATTTATTATGTCTTTATTTGTATTGTATATACAAACTGTAAACTGATGGAGGTGATGTAAATGCAGGAAATGGATAGTAATGTTATGGACCACGTATGATCTATCAGAGAGGAGGTGTTACAACCTTTCAGTGTATTGAGTTCGTTAAATCTCCAGGGCCTGAGCAAATGGGACTCAATGAGATATGAGGGAATATTTTGCAGACAACCTGAAGAGGCTTTTACTCCGTACCTGTCCACAAATGATGTTTCGGATAACTTCCTTCTGCTGTTTAAAACTGGAAGAAAAAAAAAACAAGGCAGAAAGCTATCAGTCAGTGCATCAGTGTCTTGGATTAGTTCCAGGAGGTAACAGGGATTGTACATGGAGGTAGCATGGTGCATGTTCTCTTTTTGCATGTGAGTAGGGCCTTTGGTAAAATCCCTCACGGCAGATTAGTCAAAAAGGTTGGGTTGTATGGGATCCCGAGGGTGGGAGCAGATTGGATTCATAATTACCTCAGTGGTAGGAAGCAGAGAAACTTTGTTTCTAATACTGGATGCTTTATTTTGTGATGTGCAACTGCGGTCATTTCTGGGACATAAGTTATTTGAAATACCGTAAATGACACTAAAATAGGTGGTGCTGCAGTTAGTGCAGAGGGAATCATCCAGCACCCTGGGTTGAGGTTTTGCAAATGACCTTTACACCAGATAAATATCCAGAAATACATTTTGATACAGTGGCTGGAGCACTGGGGAGTGTTATGGAACAGGAAAGTTGAAAGCATAGTAGTGAGTGCCTTTCGTCTCCAGTGAGCAAGTTTAGAGGGTTCGATCTGAGCTCGGTAGTGTGACCGTGGTTTCATATTTCCCCTGTTTTTCACAATGGACTGCACTGAGCTCTGAGGGATGTTCAGTGCCTTTGAGATGGTCCTGTTACCTTCCTCAGGTTTGTGCTTTTATATTATAATTTCACTGACTTGCCGTGAAGGTTCTTTTATCTTCATTTTTGGTTGGTCCGTTGAAAATCTACCATATTCTTGGACCCTACAGAGAGGGCATATTGATTATTTTAGAATTCATTAAAAACAATTCAACATCAGCAAATTGGGTGAGTTGGTAAGGTTAAACATACTTTGTAGTAAAGGAAAGTTAGTGTAGCAATTGCAAAGGATGTCAATATTTTCTCAGTCTCATATTTTTGGATTTAACTATTCAGGAATTGTATGGTATTTGTCCTTTGATTTGACATTATTGACAATATTTTGTAGATTAGTTCAAAAGTCCTACTTCAAAGTTGAGAAATTGAGACAGCAAAATGCGAAGGTAGCTCTGCAGTCTGAATACGTTTTGAACGCACTGTTTCTGTAGGTACATCTAGATCGGGGAATTGAGCGGCATTTCAGAGTGAATTCAGGGTCACCGTATACACGTAAGGAGGAAAGAATGTATGCCAAGAGATATACAAGAATAGACTATTTTATAACATTTGGAAAAGACAAAATAAACACCTGTAGAATTGGGACAATAGATGTAAGTGACCATGCACCTATATATTTATCTGTTGATTTTGACCTACAACCAAAGAGTACTATTTGGAAACTAAATTAAAGTCTACTCAATGATCCGTACTTTAAGGAACAAATTAAAAAAATAAATTGGTCTCTACTTAGAATTTAATGATAATGGAGAAGTTTCTCCTCCCATTTTATGGGATACTCTGAACGCGGTCTTAAGAGGGAAAATTATAGCGATATCTTCATATAAGAAAAAAATAAGTAATAAAACATTAGAGGAATTACAAAATAGGATGAGAGAACTAGAGAAAATACACAAATTCCCCAACACAGTTTTGTGTTTTCACCGGCCTCATTCCCTCGTCGCCGTGGAAAATGAAAAAAGGTTTGCCGAAAATACAATTCATAGAATTAGGGATTCTATGAATTCAATGAAAATGACAAAAAAAAAAGCGAAGTGAGATTCAAGGCGCTTTTGAAGTGTTTTACAAAACTCTATAAACTCTATAACCCAAATTTACATCTTATTGAATTCTCTAGAGTTACCAATTTAAGCGCAGAACAAAATAGAACGATGACTGCTGACATAACTGAAGTTGAATTAAAAACTGCAATTAGTAGGCTTAAATTAAGCAAGTCACCAGGATCAGATGGGTATACGGCAGAGTGGTACAAAGAATTTAAAAATGAGATAATTCCTGTTTTACTTGCCACACTGAACTGCACTCTTAAAAAAGCACAAATGCCACCAAATTGGAAGGGTGCGATAATCTCAGCTGTACCGAAAGAAGGCAAGGATAAAATGGAATGCTGGTCATTTAGACCAATATCCGTTCTTAATGTAGATTATAGATTATTTACCTCCATCATGGCCAAACGATTAGAGGAGTTTCTACCCATACTGATACGTAACGATCAGACAGGTTTTATACGACAACGCCTGACACAAGACAATATACGAAGGACACTTCACATTATGGATCATATACAAAGAAAAATAAAATCGAAGCAATAGTGATAAGCGTGGACGCTGAAAAAGCATTTGATTCGGTTAATCGGAATTTTCTTTATAGAGTTTTACATAGATTTGTTTTCCAAGTCAAAATTATTAAAACTATACAGACACTGTATGACAATCCTACTGCTAGGATTAAAATCAATGGATATTTATCAAATAGTCTTTCCCTAAGAACGGGCACGAGACAAGGTTGTGCACCGCTACTCTTCGCGTTTTGTCTGGAACCATTAGCTCAATATATCAGACAAAATGAAGATATTAGGGGAATTACTATTAAAGGGACAGAGCATAAATTGGCTTGTCATGCGGATGACATTTTGATCTATCTAGGGCAAACAACATACTCTTGACCTAAATTGATGCAATCCTTTGAACAATATGGTCAATTATCAGGATACAAGATCAACACAGATAAAACCCAATTACTTTCATATTACTATAGCCCACCAAGAGAAATTGAAAGTAGATACCCCTGTGCATGGCACACCGAGTCTTTCAAATATTTGCGCATCATTATGCCAAAAGGTTTGGCAAAACTATGAGAATGTAATTATCAGCCTTTATATAAAACAAAATAAGAAATATGTGGCAAGATGGAACCTGATTCCCTTTTTCAGTCTCAGTTCAAGGATTGAGTCTATTAAAATGAATATACTGCCAAGACTGTTACATCTCTTTCAGACCCTACCAATAGAGATTAAACAAAATCAATTCAATGAATAGAACAAGATGTTATCAATGTATATTTGGCAGGGTAAAAGGCCTAGAGTTCGTCTCAAAACATTGCAATTAGCAAAGGACAACGGGGGGATGGGGCCTACCTTCTATTAGAGACTATTATTTTGCAACACAGTTGAGAGCTGTGATATGTTGGTGCAACCCATCATGTGACGCTCAATGGAAAACATTGAGGATCGGGTACTTCCAATCCCCATACAAGCAATTTTGGCTGATAACAACCTGCAAAGGTACATAAATACTATTGATAACCCATGGGTAAAATTGACTCTTAAAATATGGAAATCTACTATAAAAGAATAAAATCTAGAGGGAGATATTGCAATTCTTAAATGGTGTGGATATGACTGGGATTTTACACTAAATAAATTGAATACTAGATTTAAGGACTGGACAGCTAAAGGAATAACAGTTCGTTGCAACATAATGAAAGAAGGAACACTTCAGTTTTGAAATGCTTAAAGAGAAACACTTATTAGAAAAACAATATTTTTATCGGTATTTACAGATGCCAAAATATGTTAATAAGACGCTTAAAATGTAACCAAGGCAAGTACATGCTTGATAGAGCTACTTAGAAGAGTATATAATTAAGATAACGGTAGTAGTGTAGCGGTGTGCTACAAACAGCGCTGAAATAACGACACGCAATCGGTGAGCTGCAGTTGCAAAAGAGATTTATTCAAACTCCGCGTCCTTGCTTTAAAGCCTTCCTGATTCCGCCCTCCCCGGGCTGGAATTCTGTAGGGGGCGCGTATTCACAGTCCCATCCCGCGCGCGGGCATTTCCCATTGCTGGTGATGCAGGCTTGGCGCCCTCTTTGAGACCGGCCTCAATGCCAGCCCGCGCCATTTTGTAAGCTGGTTCGAGTGCGCTGGGAAGTGGGTCGCCACAGTAGAATCATTTCAAGCATGTATAAGGGGTTGTCAAATCTTAAAACACATTCGACTTCATACATTAAAAAAAATGGGAGAAGGAACGAGGGATAATTATATCTGAGGAAGAATGGACAACAATATGGAGGTATCAATGGAAGTGTACCAGCTCACAGAAATGGAGGGAGTTTGGATGGAAAAACTTGATAAGATATTTTATTACACCCGCTCAGAAATCCCATTATGATAGTAACCTCCCTGTTTGCTGGAGAAATTGTGGAAATCGAAATGCAAATCATTATCATATTTTTTGGGACTGCCCGGTTATCAATAACTATTGGAGGGGAATACACAATGCCCTACAAGACATCTTTAAATGTGAAATACCCTTAGAGAATAAGACCATATATTTTGGTTATATACCTCAAGAATGGTTTGAAAGAGATGAATATTTAATGAATATACAGAAATGGTTATCTTAGTTATCTTACTCAGAAATGGCTATCACAGGAGAGCCCAACTTTAAATACATGGATGGAAATTACAATGGATATTTACAACATGGAGAAGATAACAGCATCTGTTAGTCTTAAGCTGGAACAATTTGATTCATACTGAGACAAATGTTTTAACTACATAATGCCTCATAGGCCTGATTATATTCTCATAGATCAATGGATATGCTGTAAAAAAGATCACTTCCTACTTGTACATAGATCTTTCCTTTTGATTGTTTTTTCCCACTCTTTTCTATAAATGCATACTTCAGATAAATACTCTGTGGATAATTGTGATATATATATAAAATATCTGAAATACATCTTATGGAAATGTTTGTGTGATGATGAACTTCAATGAAAAAATACAAATTACAAAAAAAAAGATCCTAGTCAGAGGCTCAGCAAAATCTTTCCTCTCCTCGTGGAGCAGCCTGGGGAATAATTCATCAGGCCCCGGGGACTTATCCATCCTAATGCATTTTAACAACTCTAAAACCTCCTCTCCCTTAATATCAACATGCTCGAGAACATTAACCTCATTGATATTGTCCTCACCGGCATCAAATTCCCTCTCATTGGCGAATACCGGAGAGTTGTATTCACTGAGGTCCTCGATCATTTCCATAGCCTCCAGGAACATCTTCCCACCTTTATCCGTAATCGGTCCTATCTTCACTCCTGTCATCCTTCTGTTTCTCACATAATTGAAAAAAGCCTTGGAGTTTTCCTTTGACCTGCTCGCCAAGGCCTTCTCATGCCCACATGTTGCTCTCCTCAGCCCCGTCTTATGCTCCTTTCTTGCTACCCTATATTTCTCAATAGAGCCATCTGATCCTTGCTTCCTGAAGCTCATGTATGCTGCCTTCTTCCGCCTGACTAGACTTTCAACTTCACGTCACCTACGGTTCCTTCACCCTACCATTCTTTATCTTCCTCACCGGGTCAAATTTATCCCTAACATCCTGCAAGAGATCCTTAAACATCGACCACATGTGCATAGTACATTTCCCTGCAAAAAATCATCCCAATTCACACCTGCTAGTTCTATCCTGATAGCCTCATAATTTGCCCTTCCCCAATTAAATATTTTCCTGTCATATCCCCCCCCCTCTATCCCTTTTAAAGCACTGAAATCCAGGAATATTGAGAATCCCTTCCTGCCCTGGTTCCATCCAAGTCTCTGTGATGGCCACTACATCATAATTCCGAGTAGGTATCCAAGCTCTCAGTTCATCACCTTTGTTCCTGCTGCTTCTTGCATTGCAGAACCCGCAATTTATCCCTTCTACCTTTCTACCTTTACACCCTTTATTCTCCTTCTCTTCCCTCAAAGCCTCTTTATCTGTTGGATCTGGCTTTACTCCATGGCATTATACTTGCAGTTCTCGCATGCCCTTTATCCTCCTCCACCTCACCATCTACTCTAACACACTGCTCCCCTCCCCCTGCAAACCTGTTTTAAACCCCCCGGAGCTGCACTAGCAAACGTTCCTGCCAGGTTGTAAGTCCCCCTCCAGTTTAGCTGCAACCCGTCCTGTCGGAACACGTCCCACATTCCCTGGAACAAGGCACTATTGTTCAGAAAGATGAAGCCTTCTCTCCTGCACCAACTCCTTAGCCACGTATTTAGCTGCATTATCTTCCTATTTCTAGCTTTACTAGCACGTGGCACGGGGAGCAATCCTGAGATTGCAACCCTGGTGATCCTGTCCTTCAACCTTGCACTTGTCTCCCTAAACTCTCTTTGCAGGACTCCTTCTTCTTCCTATCCACGTCATTGCTCCATACATGGATCACGACACCTGGCTGCTTACTCTCCGTCCTGAGAACACCGAGAACTCGATCCGAGATTTCGCAGACCCTGGCAGCAGGAAGGCAACAGACCATCCGACATTCTTGATCTCTCCCACAGAACCTATTATCTGTCCGCATAGCTATCGAATCCCCTATCTCTGCTGCCCTCCTCTTTTCCGCCCTTCGCTTCTGAGCTGGGAGTCCAAATTCGGTGCCAGAGATGCGACGACTGCAACGTCTCCCTATTAGGTCATCCCCACCAGCAGTATCCAAAATGGCATACTTATTATTAATAGGATGGCCACAGTGGTGCTCTACTCATTTCCTTCCCTCTCCTGACAGCCAGACAGCTGCCTGCCTCCTGACTTTTAGAGCTGACTATTTAAGTTGTTGAAGAAAAAATGAGAAGCAGGATTTATTCGCATTTGGAGAGATATAATCTAATCAGGAATAATAAACATGGATTTGTCAAGGGAAGATCTTGCTTTACGAGTCTAATTGAATTCTTTGAGGATGTAGCAAAACACAATGGTGAAGTAGAGCAGTGGATGCAGTGTTTATGGATTTCAGTAAGGCATTTGATAAAATTCCACATGCAAGGTATCTTCAGAATGCAAGAAGGCATAGGATCCAAGGAGACCTTGCTTTCATTTTCCGGAATTGGCTTGCCAACAGAAAGCAAATGGTTGTAGATTGTTCATATTCTGCATGAAGGTCAGTGACCAGTGGTGTCCTGAAGGGATCTGTTCTGGAACGCTTCCTCGTTGTGATTGTTATGAATGATTTGAATAAAGAAGTAGAATGGTGCGTTAGTAAGTTTGCTGATAACACAAAGGTTGAGGGTTTGTGGATAGTCTGGAGAGCTGTGAAAGGTTATAGCGTGGCATCGATAGGATGCCGACTGGGCTGAGAAGTGGCAGATGGACTTCGAACCACATAAGTCTGAAGTGGTTCATTTTGGTAGGTCCAAATTGTAGACGGAATATGATATGAATAGAAAGACTCCTTAAAGTGTGGAGAATCTGAGAGATCTTGGGGACGGTGACGATAGGAATTCAAAGCTGCTGTACAGTTTTGACAGTGTTGCTTTTCTTTCCAGCAAAGTATGTCCCAGGACTGACCCCTGTGATGTATCACAAAACATAACCCTCCAGTCTGCTAAACAGAGTAACAAGTTAGTACTGTCGTTTTTCATTTCATATAATTTGCAAGCAGGTGTGCCGAGGTTTATCTGCATATAATCCAGACCAGATGCATTTTAACAGATTGCAATCGATTGGCATTAGAACAATGATGTTCGGTTGCACATTTAATATAAAGCCAATATACAGTGCAGGCGGTTAGCGGTGAAGTGGCAGGACAGTAGCATCTGCGCTGATTCTCCTCCTGGTTTGTTGGTTACGTAATCAAATGGAGCAGTAATATACACCATTTATATTTGCTAGATAATCACGGCCAGCTGACTGCAGCGAACAATCATTTGATAATTCCCATATTGAATTCTACGCAGAGTGGAGGAATTTAAAATATGGGTGTTTTGGGAATGACCAGGGCACGCTGTAACATTACCAATGTGTTCAATATTAAGGCTCCAGAGACAACAAGATTATCACCATGGTTAACATGGAATAGTAATGACGTCGGCAGCATGGTTTCAGTGTTCTCATCATCTCAGTTCTGCCAACTGAGATCTGGAGAAGTAATGACAACATCAGAATAGTCAGTGATGTGCCTTGAAAGTGCAGACCATTCTGAATATTGAATACAGGAGCCCGTAACCGTTCTGACGTTATAGCATAGCACTCAATGTGCCTGTTTGTGCCCGCTGTTCTGCAGTTCCAATGCAGGTAGTGGCTCTCCAGGAGATCAGAGAGAAGAGCCTAAGTGTGCCAAGTGGAGACTCCAGGCACATTCATCAAGTCTGTGTTTCACATCCGACACCAGCTGCAGGGAAATATTCCCTGGAATGTTTAATCTCATTGAAGCAGCAATTAAAATTATTGCAAACCCTTCAATAAAAACTTGTCTTGTTTTCATTTTATACCATCATGTGGCATATCACATATTTCTTCATGTGCTGAATTACAACGGGTTAACAACATCTATTTTTGACTGTAATTAATCTGATTTGTGATGCGCAATAATTCACTTTGTTGTGCACAGGCTGCTTGAAACAGCATTAACCTGAACTCTTATATGCAGCATTCTTCACAATATTTTGAGTGTTTAACTACGTTATACGTATGTCTATATGAATGCAGGATATTCTAACAATTATACCTACTATTTTATTGACACTTCGCGAGATCAGGAAAAAAATAAACAAATGTATGAAGCTGTAAGTGATGTAGACTCGATATTTTTATGCTCCCAGGTGTGTTCCATTATCTGCATCACTGAATACAAGCTGCACCTCTTATTATTTTTAGGTTTTTATCCAATGCACCGTATTAGTTTAGTGCAAATAGACCAAATTACTGATGAATACTGCATATGTTCGAATAACATGCAGCACATTCACAGGTTAGCTGTGTTACCTGCCTGGTGTCTGGGTTCGGGAAATCTTACCTGCCCTGTATAGGAACTTGCAGTGGGATGGGAAAGGTCCAGTTATGGTGGTCCACGTAGGTAGCAACGACATAGGTAGAGCGACGAAAGAAGTTCTGTTTAAGGGCATTTGAACGGCAAAGGACAAAATTAAAATGATGAACAAAGATGGTAATCTTTGCATTACTACCCAAGCCACATACAAATTGGCATAGGGTCAAGAGGATTAGAGAGCTAAATTGCAGTTCATTAAGTTTATTTTAAATTACAGCGATTCACTAATCATTTGGGGAAGAGGCCACCAGATGGGGAAATGGAATACAAAACAGATAAATGTGACTTACTGAGGAGGCTTCAGAGAGCTGGTCTATGCACATCTATACACACATCATTCTACATCTACACAGTCGGATGCTAATCATCAACTAAACAAACATTATTCAAAATAAAATTTACCATTATAGACCATGGAAAACCTTTTCATTCTTCCCGTTAGAGGTCAACACTCTGAATAGCGTTCCATTAAATTATTACATATAAATCAGTAGCACGATTGCCGCACATGTGACACTCTGGGTTGGTTTACAACTGCAATAATTAAGGGCATTCCTCACACCACACAAACACTCCCTTTCCAGTTGCAGAACAACACTACCATGTAGTCTTTCACCACGAAGCTCTTGTTGTGGCTTCACTGAGCTTTGGTGCGTCACTCTGCACCCTGAAATATGCTAGTAGGAGGCAGGCGGCAAGTGGCTGGTTTGGTGTTAGCCTGTATATCAGCACAGAACATTTAATGATGCCTATTCCTCCTTTTCCCAGTCCTAAGACTCCTTTCTTCCACCAGACATGATGCTGCTTCACTCGGTCACTGTTCCGTTACAACCTCAATGCTGCTGTCTCATTTTCTACACAGCACCTCGAACTGACCGAGGAAGGCAAAGAGAGAAACTTGGGAAGAGGATAAGACAGAGTCAGAGGGACAGGCTACAGGGAGCGGCCCCTAATCTCCCGGCTCCATCTGCACTTTAACACATCAACCAACATCCAACGGCATATGCACAATAGAACTGAAAAACAACACTCTAGACAAATTCTCTCACACAACGGGTCTATAATGAAGGATTCTCTGGTATTACTCTACCCAGCTCTGCTGCGGAATTAGAAGAAATAATTATCCACTTTGCAAAAAAACATTGGAGGAGCCGGAGATGTCAGTCCTTCCCCGGGACCAATAACAGTTCAGCGCACCCTCCTCACACACAGCAGCTGGTGGGCGAGGGTACAGTTAGTCTCAATGTGGAACAGTTCTGCTACCAAATTGTGAGGAGAAAATGAAAATATGGTCACTGGAAGGAACTGAATACAAAGAAATCTGTGCTTCCAGAGCCTTCTACAGCACGTAAACTAAAATTGGACTGGATCATCACTGAATACAAAGATAGCAGAAAATTTCTCAAACAGGTGACTAGAAAATCCAAAAAGAGACATAAATTGTCCTTTGTGAGCAGGATCAAGCATAATCTCAAGACATGTTACTGTTATTCCCTGGAGCTGTTGTGGTCCGGTCTGGAGCCCGCATTCCGGGTCTTAATCCGGTCCGCGGACACCGGACACCGGGTCTTGTAGCCGTCCCTCCTTTCACCCTTAAGCCCAAATAGGATCACCTTGGCTTAAGGAGGCGCACCTGATGCCTATCGGCTGGCAGGTGTATATAAGGGGCTTTGGGACTGAGTCTAGTTGGGGGGTTGTTCTGTGTTGTCTTTTTCCCCTTTTTGGCTTGTACGCGCTGGTCTCGCTGTTCCGTCCGGTTCGCCTTGTTCGCGCTGTCGCGCTGTTCGTCTATCTATCCCGTTTAGACTTGGTCGTCCTGTTTGCGCTGGTCGCCCTATTTATCCTGTTCCGACCTATTCATCATGTTTTCCCTGCTTGAGCTTTTCGACCGGTTGCGTTCTGTTCGGCCTGTTCGCCCCGGCTTGGGGTACCCACCGTTGATCAACCAGATCTGTAAGTCAGTCTCGGAGTTACCGTTGCCCGGCGGGGGATTCTGCCTTTCCTACCCCTCGCTTCCGACGGGTTGTGCCCCTCATCCTGCCCAGCTGTCCCGCGACCTGCCCAGGTCCCTGTGTTTCTGTCTGGGAGGCCGGGCCCTGCCCAGGAGTTATGCGGCCCACCCAGGGGGCTATCTCCCAGCATTCCTTGTCCCACAGACCCATCCTCTATCCTAGCCACGATCCTGCCTTGCCATAAACTCCACGATCCTGCCTTGCCATGAACTCCACGATCCTGCCTTGCCTGAACTATATCTGAACCTCAGGATCACCTTTAATGCCACGTCCCTGACACACGCCACGGTTTCCCCATCTTGTTCTATCCTTTAGTTGCTCCTTTCCTGCCCCTAGTACTTCAGTGCCTGCGTCCTGCATTTGGGTCCAGCCTTCTGTCCCCTTGTGACAGGAGCGTGTGAGAATAAGGGGAAAATAGACTATACAACATTATGAAGGGTATGGGTAGGGTGAATAAATGCAGGCACTATATTGTGAGAAATATGTTTGATCTCACAGCTACTACAGAGAGACGATTGCAGGCTGACCTGGAGTGATAACTCAGTGCTCATACAGCACTGTTCCATGAACAGTCCGAAGACTGGATACAAATGGAGGGGAGTTGGACACCCTAACACCAGCAACCCAATCAGACAAAAACCCAGAGCTATAGAAGCTGTAAAGACCTCATCCCTGAGGAAGTATATATCCACCACGAAGACTGGCTACACCTGGTTCAGCTTCAAAGACCGGCACAGCAGAGAGTACTCGGATGTGCGTGATGTGCGAAGCCATCAATGTTCTACACCGATTAGCAAATGTAAAAGGAGGTGGGTGACCTTACTCAACATGTGATGATGAGGGCAGACGAACATGTTGAGATAATAAATAGCGGGGAAAGAAATAGAGCTCGGGAGTGGTCTGCACACCCTCATCCATTGTCTCTTCATGGAACATAGCACAAGAGGGGAAATTATCAAAGGGTGCTAATAAGGAAACTGTGTGATCGTCATGGATCAATTTAACCACTATATTGATTAAAAACTGATCAAACTAGCAAGATGCCATGGGAGAGAAATATGTGGATTGCTCATGGCCTGTTTGTTACAACATTATGTTGCAGAACCTACTCAGGAACAGGCCATTTTAAATGTGACCCGTGTAATGCGGATGTACTGGGTGCACAGGTCAGAGACGGATCGGTAGATAAGCAGTGGCAGATAATTAAATGCTCACCAGACATTAACCCCAGTTAGAAAGAAGGATCCAGAAGAAAGAGAAACCATCTCTGGTCAGAAATTAAGGTCAAGGGAAACATTACAGACTAAAACACAGAATGTGCTAAGGACAGGATGTAGACCAGCGAACTGAAAATACTTCATTAACTAATGGAGAGAGACTCAATCACCATCATGAGAGAAAAAAAAATCACCAGGTCCCAACGACCTGCACTCGATCGTTTTACAGGGAGTGGCTGGAGAGAACGTGGACAACTCATTGACAGGGAATATGGTGAAGGTAATGTCGTGATAGAACTTTTAGTCTATACGACAGGATATGGAGAGGCTGGGTGTACAAAAGAATACTTGGAAATTATTTGTTTGTGGTAAACAGTGATTGTGTGTGCAGTGGTGGAAAGATTGGACAGGCTGACTATTTGCTATTTATATTGAGAGAAACTGCAAGTGAGTGAAGTGTGTCAGGTGTTCCCTGTGCAAGTTATACACAAACATCAGACAGGTGCAGTGAGTAACGAATGATTATTTGACATTTATTCTTGGGTTGGTGGTGTGGAACAGCAGAGAAGTGTTGTTACATTGTCATACAAATGCAGAATAATACATTTTTGGAAGTTAAAGCAGGCCAGAACATACACAGTGAATGACAATGTCATTTGCGTGTTAGTGCACAGAAAGACCTTAGGATACAGGTACATAGTTCCCTGGAAGTTGCAGCACAGATCGTCAAGGTTGTGAAGAAGGTACGCGACATGGTTGTGTTCATCGGCAAAGGCTCCTATAGGAGTTCGGTCATCACACTACAGTTGCAGAAGTCATTAATTAAACCAGAGCAGCAGAACGCTGTGCAGTTCTGGTCACCACACTAGAGGAAGGATGTGATTGAGCTGGAAATCTGCAGAAGCGATTCACAGGAATGTTGCATGTATTGGGGTCATCAGTTATAAGGATAGGTCGGTCAGGCTGGAACTGTTTCCCCTGGAGTGAAGGAGTTTGAAGGAAGACCTGGCAGAAGATTATAAAAATATGAGTGATGTAGATGAAGTAAACATGCACAATCATTTTTTTTTAGCGTGAAAATTCGCGAAATGGTGCATTTAAGGTGATAAGGGGAGAATTTGAAGATGGCAATCAAGGGAAGTAGTAGATCAGTTGTATTTACAGAGTGCTTGGGCCTGTGACTGTGAGTAAAAGATGGGCAGCAACGGAGACTCCTCACTACAGGTGTAGATGGTTCACATATGACTGGGAGGGAGGGATGAAAAAGATGGGGAGGAGGAAACGTTGCATTATTAATCAATGAGACCATCACTGAGAGAGGATGTCTCATTAGATTCTTTATATAAGGCTGCGTGAATAGAGTTTAGAAATAAATAAAATAGCTAACACATTCTGCGAATTATACTGTAAAACTCCCAGCAACTGACGGAAGGTTGAGACACAGATCTCTTGGAAAATCACTGTGATATCTTGGGGAAAGCATTACTGCAATAGGGGATGTCCACAAAATTACAAAATTATTTGAATTAACTTTCTGTGAAACCATGGGGTGGGATTTCTGAAGTGAATACAGTGAGCTTTATATGCCTGTACATTGATATTCCTAGTTGGACTAAGGCAGGGAGGTGGATGAACTGTCACTGGAAGAGGACTTTGAGATGAGTCAGCGCAGAACTTTTGATATTTTAACTCATTCAGGTGAACGGAGTTCATGTTGTAAATCTATAAATCATTGTTGACACCAAAAGTACTGTGCACAGTTCTGTTAAAACTGGTATAGGAAGAATGTCATTTAGCTGGAAAAGGGCAGAAATTAAGAATCATCCAGATATTAAGGCCAATTTCATTATCGTAGACAGAATCTGGTAGATGTGTATGTGGAGGTTTTACCTGCAGATAAATTCACATTTTGGAAATGGGAGTCATTCCACAGTGAAGTATTGAGAGTTCAGGATCTGTGACAAGATCTGAAGTATTATTAAATATGGACTGTTCCTTTAAAAGGAGGGAGAGAGAGCGTGTGTGCTATTTCAGGGAGAGAGCAACAAAAACCTGCGAGTTGCCTTAGAAACGGTAAGGCGGAGCTATATGATGGACAGCTGGTGTTGAGGCGTATTCTGCCCTGACCCTTGAACAGTCAACGAATTATGATATAGTGAAAGATGCGGGGCTTAAGGTTCACAAGCTGGTTCTGGAGGCATATAGGCAAAAGTTCAGCGATTTGAGGAAGCCTTGGAACTAACCGTATGTGGAGTTTTCCCATGAAAACGGGTGTACTTAGATCGCCGGTGCACCTCAAAAATGGCGAATGAGGATATGAACGCCTTAATGGAGTTGATGTTGATTTAAGAATTTTAAAAAACTGTGTCCCTGATAACATAAAGATGTACTTGAATGAAACAAAGGCTGCGACTCTGTCAGAGTCTGCTAGGTTAACAGACGAGTATGCTTTAACCCACAAGGTAAAGTTTGTTTATTATCCCGAACAAAAGCTACCGAAGGAGTATCAGAGATAACAAAGATAACCCACAGGTTAAACCAGAGAGTAAGTTGGGAACTAGTGACAAGAGTAAGGAGGAAGGAAAGCAGTCAGAGGGGAAGTTTCCCCGTTTTACCTGTCACTATTTTAAAAAGCCTGGTCATGTGGCGACAAATTGTTTTGCTATGAAAAGGGAAAAAGGAAAAGAAAAGGAGACAATCCCAACTGGTTGTGTTCTGTCGGTTGAGACACCGCGGAGAAAGGAGTCTGACCGAGTGCAAGAGGGATTTAAGCTGTTTTTTTCAGATGGGTTTGTGCCTGTATAGGAGGGGTCAACCTCTGTTCCAGCGAAAATCTGAAAAGATACTGGGGCTTTTCAGTCACTGATATTGGATAGTGTTTTGGTCTTCGGTGATGAGATGAACACCGATGAAGTCAATATTATTAAGGGAATTGGAAAGGGGACTGAGTCCGTGTCTTTGCATAAGGTAATTTTGAAATGCAAATTGATGTCAGGACCTGTTAAGATAGCTGTACGATCCGAATTACCAATAGACGATGTTGATGTGTTGCTGGGTAATGACCTTACAGGTGGGGATGTTTATTCAGCAGTGCAGCTAACAAGCAAACCTGTGGCTGACGACCTACACATGGATACTGATTATTACGCGCATGCGCAGTAACCTGAAGCATGTCTAAAACGTCTGCTAATGCAGATAATTCGAGGCAGGGGGATTCTGTGGCCCATGATAGCAAAACTCGGGGTTCAAATCATGATGATTTGTCACAGACTTCTCTACCTTCCACGCTACAACAGGATGTGGGTAGTAAGGAGGATGAGAAAGGTTTGTCCTTGTCCAGGGATGAATTTATAGCAGAACATAGCTGAGATTCATAAATTGCTGCGTTAAAGAAGACAGCTCTCACAAAAGAGGGGTTAGAGAGATCGGTAATGTATTATCTTAAGGATGGGGTGTTAATGAGGAAGTGGAGACCATCTACTGTGCCTGCAAGCGATGATTGGGCCTCTGAACATCAAGTTGTGTTCCCGAAAGTTCACAAGGCTGAGATTTTAAACATGGTTCATAATATGTCTTCAGGCGGACATTTTGGAGTGAGAAAGACAGTGAACAGGATTATGAAGGAATTCTACTGGCCTAATTTAAGAAAGGATGTTGTGAAATATTGCAGTACTTGCCATACCTGGCAGGTTGTGGGGAAACCTAATCAGGTTATGCAAGTAGCATCACTTAAACCGATACCTGCTTTTGGTGAACCTTTTTCTAGAGTCATAGTGGATTGTGTTGGCCCATTGTTAAAGATTGCAGCAGGGCATTACTGCGTTAACAATTATGTGTGCTGCGTCTAGGATCCCTGAAGCAGTGCCTCTCAGAAACATCCAGGCCAAGACTGTGGTAAAAGCACTAATCAAGTTTTTCACACTGGCTGGCCTTCCCAAACAAATTCAATCTGACAAGGGTAATAACTTTACCTCGAGAACATTCCGACACATAGTTGGTGAGTTGGGGGCTAAGCAAGTTGTGTCATCTGCATATCACCCAGAGTCCTAGAGAGCCTTGGAACGGTTCCATTCCACTCTTAATACCATGGTTAAAACGTATTGTGTGGAAAATGGGAAAAAAACTGGGATGAGGGTTTCCTTACTCTTATTTGCTGTTAGGGATTCGATTGAAGAATCGTTGGGGTTCAGTCCGTTTGAACTTGTTTTTGGTCAGAAAGCTAGATGACCTTTGACCCTTCTCAGAGAACAGTGGTCTGATCCGAAAGTATGTGTGAGCGTGCTTAATTATGTTTTGGAATTTAGAGACAGACTTGCCAAGGCTTGTGACCTCCCAAAGCAGAATTTACAGCACTCTCAGATAAAGATGAAGCTGTGGTATGACAGGAAAACTGAAGAAAAGAGATATAATTTTGGAGATATGGTCCTGGTTCTGTTCCCCCTTCTTACTAACCCCCTCACGCGAGATTTAGTGGACCATACCAGATAATGAAATTGACTCATGACCGAAGGAAGGCTACTGAAGTCGTGCACGTGCACATGATCAAGCCTTATCATGATACGGAGACATCACCTGCGAGTACTGTTAATAAAACAAATGAAGCTGTGGAGCCTGGTATCGCGAAACCAGATAATTTTAATGAGCTCAGTGCAGTCTCCACAAGGCTCGAAAACACGTTTGTTTTGGAAAACCTTGACCGTAAAATCCATTATTTACAGCCTAAGCAACAAACACAATTGAAAGGCTGATTTAGCAAGTATAGAAATCTATTCCTGACATTCCAAAACAGTGCGCAGCGGCAGTGCATGACGTCATTGTAGATAAAGTTGATCCTATTAAAAAGCACCTTTACAGAATGAACCAAGATAAACATAAAATGGTTCAACAAGATATTGAAGACATACTGACAGCCTGCATTATTAGGCCATCTATCTCAGACTGGGCATTGCCCTGCGTAATTGTCCCTAAGCTGGGCGGAAGCATGAGATTCTGTACTGACTACAGGAAAGTTAATGCAATAACCAAGACAGATGCTTATCCTATCCCAAGAGTGCAATGTTTCACCCTTTGGGATGAAAAATGCTCCAGGGACATTCCAAAGGATGATGAAAAGGGTTTAGAAAAGACAGGGGCTTATATTGATGATTTGGTTGTATGGAATGACACATGGGAAGAGAATATCTCAGCAGTAGAATAACTGTTTGAAAAGCTTCAAAGCGAATCTTACTGTAAACCTCGCTAAAAGTGAATTTGATACTGTCAAGTATCTTGGCTATGTAGTAGGCCAGCGCCAACCTGCTCCTGGGCAGGCCAACGTTCATCTATTGCTGACCTTCCTGTTCCGACGGGCAAGGAAGCATTAAGAATGTTTTTTTTTAGGAATGGTTGGGTGCTACCATAAGTTTTGTAAGAACTTCGCAGACATCACTCTCCCCCTAACGAAACTCCTACGGAAGAGTGAAAGACTTTTATGGACTGACCTTTGCCAGGAGGCATTTGAACGCCTGAAAAACATCCTGTGTTATCATCCTGTGCTCAAAACACCTGATTTTAATAAACCATTTTCAATTGCGGAAGACGCTCGTGCTGAAGCTGCTGGTGCAATATTGTTGCAAAAGGATGGTGATGTAATTGAACATCCAGAAGCCTATTTCTCAAAGAAATTTAATGCGCATCAGAAAAAAATACTCTACTGTTGAAAAAAGAGTTGCTATCAATCAATTTGGCATTGTAACATTTTGATGTCTACATATGCCCTGCGCAGAAACCACATGTGGTTTACACGGACCATAATCCATCAATATTTCTGAGGAAAATGAAGGATAAGAATAGAAGCTTACTTAACTGGAATCTGATCATGCAAGAATATGACATGGAAATAGACACGTGGAAGGTACTGACAACATTATAGTGGACTGTTTGTCTAAATGTTAAGTTCAAGTTTGTATACGCTTTGCTATGTTACCTGATAATTACACCTGTATTGCTTTAAGCAGTATACTCGATAGCTAAGACAAAAATTTTGCACCTTGATCAAAATATTTTTCCCAAAAAGTCGGAAGTGTGACGAGATCACAAGGATTATTAAATATGGATTGTTCCTTTAAAAAGGTAACTTGTCTTTTTCAGTGAAGTAATCCAATTTAATTTAGAGAAGTAGGGTAACAAATTAAAAACCGCCAATGCAATAATTATTTTTGCAGGAAAAGATTCTGAAGACGTTGCCGAAATGGGGGCCAATAAAATAAACGAAACGAGTATAATTTATTTTATATTGGTTGAATTCTATTTCAATTTACTGGCTTATCGACCCTGGAACATGAGTGTGCGTCTCTAGGACAAACTCGAAGAATTTACCTAGAACATGAAACTATAGGGACAGTTAAATTGAGATGGTAAAACTGTAATTTCCAGTGTACTAGTGTAAAGAATGAGTAATGTCACTCCACTGTTTAAGCAGAGACAGAGGCAGAAAGTAGGAACTTATAGACCAGAAAGCCTGACGTCAATGCTTGAGAGAATGTTGGGCTCCATTACTAAGAATGAGCTTTGGATGCACATGATAAAAGAGGCCAAAGGCAATCTGATTGCCTTCAGAAAAAAATCTTGCCTGTTGGAATTCTGAGAAAAAATAAGAGGCAGGATAGAAAAGGGAGAGCCAGTGGAAGTTGTTTACCTAGATTTTCCGAAGATATTTGACAAGGTACCATACGAGGGTGATAAGGAATAGTGTCTAACGCCATTAGCATTATGTACTCTTTTTGAGTGTGTGATGAGCAAACTAAGCTTAGATGGGGTCAAGAGTTGACCCCCTGTGAACTATGCTGCTAATGTGAGAGAGAGAGAGAGAGAGAGAGAGAGAGAGAGAGAGAGAGAGAGAGAGAGAGAGAATAAAATTATGGCTCCTTGGCTGATTGACAGCCTTTGCTCCAAGGACACATTTGCCTGCTTGTAAGATTCCTGCAAAGACAGCACGGCGGAGCCGGTTTGATGGACGGCCGGTGTCCAGCAAGTGATGATAAAAAGCAGGTCTGCGAAGAAACAGACAGATACACCAGGGAGACACACCACAGGGCACTGAAAGAGCGTTGTGCACCCACATGAAGGTGGGGATAGGAAGGATCGATTCGGGGAATCGATCAGTGGCTCACAGTGTGTGAAGTTGCGACCCGTGCGGATTTGGTGGTGTGTCCGCCCTTGCCTCGGTGACAGGTCCACCACCACTGAAGACGGTCTTACGGGGTTGTAGTCGGTGACCATAACAGGACAGGAAGACAACGGAAGGTTCGACGGCAACTGCATCAACCCCCTCTCTCTCTCTTTTTTTCTCTCTCTCTCCAACGGTACACCAGCAACTGCTCTGACCTAAACTGAACGGTACTAAACTCTGCACCATTGCAAGTCTATCCATTTACCCCTAGACTTTGAAAGAGCTTGCTTTTGATTCCTATTTCGACACTTCTGTATATATCATTGCTAACCCGTTTCATACATTTGTATTTTATAGTGCTGTATTACTTAGTTTATTAATAAACACTATTAGTTACAGTAATATTAGACTCCATCGGGTCTTCCAGTCCTGCTGGTTTGGTAACCCGGTCACAGGGTATGTGACAAGTGCTATTGGAGGGGTCGGCTTACTGGGGGAAGCAATAGTGCCAGTGTCTCCAACACGGAGTCTAGCCCTCTGGCTCTAAACAATAGAGAACGGGAGAGGTTGGCCGTGGCCATAGTGACTCTGTAGTTAGGAGAGCATATTCGCGATTCAGTGGGCGCGAAATCTAAACAAATGTCACAGTTGCCAGAGTTCGCCATGTTTCTGAGCAATTCCATGATATTCTGAAATGGGAGGGTGAGCAGTCAGAGGTCGTGGTACATATTGATACCAGCGACATATGTAGAAAAAGGGTGCAGGTCCTGAAAGCTGCCTATAGGGAGATAGGAAGGAAGCTGAGAAGCAGGATCTCAAAGGTAGTAATCCCGGAATTACTGCCTGAGCCACGCGACATGAATAGACATATCAGAATGGGAATGGGACGTGGAATTCAAAGGTGTGGCCACTGGGCGATCCTGCTTTCTTTGGCGGACAGAGCATTGGTGCTCTGGCGGACAGAACGTAGGTGAACATGTCTTATCTAACTTCCGCTAATGCCCCTCCTCCCCTTCTTAACCCATCCCTGATTTATTTATTTTCCCCCTCCCCTTTTTGTTCTTTCTCTGTCCTTCACTCTGCCTGTTCTCCATCTTCCTCTGGTGCTCCCCTCCCCCTTTCTTTCTCCCATGGCCTCGCGTCCCATGATCCTTTCCCTTCTCCAGCTCTGTATCCCTTTTGCCAATCACTTTTCCAGCTCTTAGCTTCACCACCCCCCACACCCGGTATTCTCCTATCATTTCGCATTTCCTCCTCCCCGTCCTACTTTTAAATATCTCACTATCTTTACTTCAGTTAGTCCTGATGAAGGTTCTCGGCCCGAAACGTCGACATTTCTTCTTCCTGTAGATGCTGCCTGGCCTGCTGTGTTCCACTAGCATTTTGTGCGTATTGCTTGAATTTCCAGCATCTGCAGATTTGTTCTTCTTTGCTGGGGATTTATCTACTCTGATTTGCCTCAAGTTTTCAAGCACCTCCTCCTCTTCAAACTTTATAGGTTCCATGACCTCACTATTTGTTTGCCTTATTTCCATTGACTCCACGTCAGTTTCCTTAGTATATACAGACAAAAAAAAACACATTTAATATCTCCCCCATTTCTTTTGACTCCATACATAGCCGACCTCTCTGATCTTCAAGAGGACCAATTCAGTCATTTACTATTATTTTGCTATTAATATACCTGTAGAAGCTCTTTGGATTATCCTTTACCTTGACGGCCAGAGCAACCTCATGTGTTTTCGTAGCCCCCCTGATTTCTTAAGAATTTTTTGCAGTTGTTATACTCCTCTAGCACTTTATTTGCTCCCTGTTTCCTATACATGTCATACATCTCTCTTCTTCTTTATCAGAGTTCCAATATCTCTAGAGTACCAAGAATCCTTATTCTTATTCACTTTGCCTTTAATCCTGACAGAAACATACAAACTCTGCAATCTCAAAATTTCTCCTTTCAGGGCCTCCCACTTATCAATCGCATCCTTGCCAGAGAACAACTTGTCCTAATCCACGCTTTTTAGATCCTTTCTCATTTCTTCAAATTTGGCTTTTTTTTTATAGTATAGATCAACCCGAGGACTAGATCTATCTTTACTTATGATCAAGTTGAAACTAATGGAACTATGATCCCTGCAACCAAAGTGTTCCCCTACACACACTTCCGTCACCTGTCCTAACTCGTTCCCTAATAGGAGATCTGACATTGCATTCTCTCTAGTCGGTACCTCTATATATCGATTTAGAAAACTTGCATGAACACATTTTACAAAGTCTAAGTCGTCTAGAAATTTAACAGAATGAGAGTCCCAATTAATATGTGGATAATTAAAATCCCCCAATACCACAACCTTATAATTCCTGCAAATGTCTGCTATCTCTCTGCAGATTTGCTCCTCCAATTCTCGCTGACTATTGAGTCGTCTATAACACAACCCCATTAATGTGGTCATACCTTTCGTGTTTCCCAGCTCCACTCATATGGCTTCGGTAGACGAGCCCTCTAATCTGTCCTGCCTGAGCACTGCTGTAACGTTTTCGCTGACTAGTAATGCCACCAACCCCTTAGCCACACCGCCCATCCTTCCATCCCCCTGCAAATCAAATTTAAAATCCCCCCCCCCCACCACCAATAGCTCTAACAAACCTCCCTGCAAGGTTATTGCTCCCCTTGTTGTTCAGATGTAACCTGTCTCTCTTGTACAGGTCCCACCAGCCGCAGAAGAGGTCCCAATGATCCTGAAAGCTGAAACCCTCCCCCTACACCAGTTCCTCAGCCACTTCTTCATCCTCCAGAGAATCCTAATCTTACCCTCATTGCACGTGGCACAGGTAGCGATCCTGAGATTACCACCCTCGAGGTCCTGCTTCGTAAGCTCTCTATACTCACTATTCAGGGCCACCTCACTCTTTCCAGCTTCGTCATTGGTACCATGTTTACCATGACATTTGGCTGCTAACCCTCCCTCTTCAGCTGCTCACCACTCCCACTCCCACTCTTTATATAATCAAAAAAAAAAGTTTTAGTATCCTGTTTATTGGTATACCTGTCTATTTGAGAATGTCTTCCTCTGTGTAATCTATGTATCCAGCACCTTGTGAACTATTCCCAGAAACGTCAACCATCACTGCTCTGCTGCAATCCCTGCCAGAATCCTCTTCCAATCCACCTGGGGAAGGTCCTCTTTCATGCCTCTGTAAATCCCTTTATACCATGAGGATAAGGATATATCTGAGTTAAGCTTCACCCTCTCAAATCGCTATATGAATTTAATCATATTATCATCACAGCCTCTTAAGGGTTCCTTTACATAAAGTTCCCTTATGAGATCAGAACTACTATAAAACACCCAATCTGAAGATAGCCATTACCCGAGCAGGCTGAAGCACAAGCTGCTCTAAAAAGCCTTCTCGTGGGCATTTAACAAATTCGCTCTCTTGTGATTTAACATCAAACCTGTTTTTTCCCAATCCCCTTGCATATCGAAGTTCCCACTACAATTGTGTCATAATCCTTTTCATCAGAATCAGAAGCAGGTTTATAATCACCGGCAAGTGACGTGAAATTTGTTAACATAGCAACCGCAGTTCAATGCAATAGATAATATAGAAGGAGAAAAAAAGATTCTAATAAATAAGTAAATCATTAGAGTATACGTATATTGCATACATTAAATTTATGTAAAAACAGAAAAACTATGTAGTAAAGAAGTGAGGTAACGTCAAGGGTTCAATATCCAGTTATGAATCGAATGACGGGGGGGGGGGGGAGTGGTGTGTGAGTCGCTCTTCATGAATCCCTGAGTGTGTGCATTCAGGATTCTATACGTCCTACTTGATGGTGAAAGTGAGACACGGGCAAGCCCAGGGCGCTGGTGGTGTTAAATAATGCACGCTGCTTTCCTGAGACAGCGCTTCTTGAAGACGTCCTGTCCAGTGTCCAAGTGAGACCAACTAAATTTACAAAACTCTGCATTTTCTTTCAGACCTGAGCAGTGAACCCTCATTACAGACAGTGATGTAGCCTGTAGAAATGCTCTCCATGGTACATCTATAGAAGTTTCTGAGTGTTTTTGTTGAAATAACTAATTTCTTCAAAATCCTATTGAGCTATAGTTGCTGTCTTGTCCTCTTTATAACTACATCGATAAGTTGGGACCAGGTTAGTTCCTCAGAGATCATGACATGCATTTACTTGAAACTGGTCACTTGCTCCACTTATGATGATCGGTATGTTTTCCTTCGTCTTACCCTTCTGGAAGTCCACAATCATCACTTTCGTCTTACTGACAATGCGTATCAGGTTGTTGCTGTGACACCACTATCTTTGGCATATCTCTCTCAGGTACACACTTTTGTCAACACCTGAGATTCTTTCAACAATGGTGGTATCATCAGCAAATCTTTAAGGGGCATGCCATCTATGCCTAGCCACACAGACATGGGCGTATAGAGAGTAGATTAGTGGGCTTAGCACAAACTGCTTAGATGCACCAGTGTAGATCGTTAGCGAGGAGATGTTACAACCAATCCACACAGATTGTGGTCTTCCGGATAGGAAGTTGAGGATCCAATTGCGGAGGGAGGTACAGAGGCCCACGTTTTGCAACTCCTCAATGAGAATTATAGGAATGATGGTATTAAATTCTGAGCAACAGTCGAGGAACTGCATCATGACATAGGTGTTTGTGTGGTCCAGGTGGTCTAAAGCCATGTGAAGAGCCATTAAGATTGCACCAACCGTTGACCTGTTGTGGCCGAAGGCAATTATAATGGGTCCATATCCTTGCTGAGACAAGAGTTCAGTTTGGTCATGAACAACCTCTCAAAACATTTCATTACTGTACATGTTAGTGCTACCGAGCAATAATCTTTAAGGCTAGCACATTATTCTTCTTAGGCACTGTTATAATTGTTGCCTTTTTGAAACAATTGGGAACTTCTGCCTGTAGCAGTGAGAGGTTGAAAATGTCCTTGAATACTCCTATGAATTGTTTGGCACAGGTTTTCATAGCCTTTCCAAGTACTCCAACGGGAGATTTCGCCTTGCGAGGGTTCACTCTATTTAAAGACAGCGTAACATCGGTCTCTGAGACAGAGATCACTGGGTCATCAGATGCAGCAGGGAACCTCTCCCTTTCAAGGGCGTTGAGTTCATCAAGTAGTGAGACATCACTGCCATTCATAGTATTGGGTTTACAGGATGTAATGTCTTGCAAATCCTGCCTGAGTTGTCGTACATTTGATGTCACCTCGAATCTGATTCGAATTTGTCCCTTCCCCATGAAATAACCCTCCGCAAATCATGCCTGGTTTTCAGGTACAGGTTAAGGTCGCCAGAGTTAAATGCCACTGATCTAGCATTCCGCAGACGACATGCTGTCCTTCAGTTCTGTATTCTTTGTTGGGTTTTTTTTTTCAAATGTGGCCTTAAATCTTTACTCTGTTTGCATTTGTACCCACCCATTGGCTTGTTCTTCCTTACGCATCATCTACTTGTAAACCTGCTGGGTCATCCTCAGCTCTGTCATACTGTTTCCCAGTATATAGAACAAATCATTCAACAGTACAGCACGGCGACAGAAAGTTTGGCCTTAACTATCGTGCCAAACAATCAGAAAAGTAAATCAATAAACCACCAAAAGCTACACCTTCGGACCAACACGAAGTCCATCTCCCTCCATCCTCCTCATTTCCATGTACATATCTGAACGTTCTTTCGAAAGCACTAATGTATTTTACTCCACCACTCCAGCACTCTGAGTAAAAACATGCAACTCACATCTCCTTTCAAACTACCCCCTCCCACCTTCAATGTATTGGACATTTCTACCATGTGATATAGACACTTCATATCTACTGGATCTGCGCCACGCATAACGTTATAAACCTCTATCTGTCTCTCCTGATCCTCTGCTGCTCCAAACAAAAGAGCCCAGGTTTGTCAGGACACTTAAGTTAGCACACGCCAGTTCAACCTGAAAGCATCCTAGTAAGCTTTTTCTGCTCCTTCTCCAATGCCTTAAAATCCTTCCTATGCTGGGTCAACCAGAGCTATATGCAGTACTGGAGATGTGGCCTAACCGGAGTCTTTTTAAAGCTGCAACATCAACTTTGAATTCTGAGCTCAATAAATCAGCTAATAAGAGCGAGCATTTGATAAGCATCCTAAAGGCATGCAATTATTATTCATTTTTATTATTATTTATTCCTATGTTACAAAACAGCACAGCATATCATAGGGCAGATGCAGTACAGCATATCTACACAGCTATTCTATGACAGGAAAAGAAAATAAGACTTTGAAACACAAAACAACGTTCTAAATTATTGACCGTAGTCACTTTCAAGGACTGTAAACTTGGACCTCAAAGCTCTCTGCTCAGCAACACTGTTAATGGTCTTCCCCTTAAACATCTTGGTAGGTGCGACAATTCACATTTATCTGTTTTCAGCTCCATCTACCATTTCACTGTCGTTATCTGATAATGATCTACATTATCTACCTCTTCTTTGTGGTGGCGTGTTGGGGAGGAAGCATTAAGAAGAGGGACGCCTCATGTCTTAATAAGCTGGTAAGGAAGGCGGGCTCTGTCGTGGGCAAAGTACTGGAGAGTTTAACATCGGTAGCTGAGCGAAGGGCGCTGAGTAGGCTACAGTCAATTATGGAAAACTCTGAACATCCTCTACATAGCACCATCCAGAGACAGAGAAGCAGTTTCAGCGACAGGTTACTATCGATGCAATGCTCCTCAGACAGGATGAAGAGGTCAATTCTCCCCAATGCCATTAGGCTTTACAATTCCACCGCCAGGACTTAAGAACGTTTTAAAAGCTATTATTAATGCTTTTTGAGATAGTGATTTAGATGCATATCATATTTTTTTTTACTGAGTTAAGTATTGTATGTAATTAGTTTTGTTACAACAAGTGTATGGGACATTGGAAAAAAAGTTGAATTTCCCCATGGGGATGAATAAAGTATCTATCTATCTATCTATCTATCTATCTATCTATCTATCTATCTATCTATCTATCTATCTATCTATCTATCTATCTATCTATCTATCTGTCTGTCTTCTTCACTATCCACAACAGCACCACTCTTGGTATCATTCAAAAACTTATTAAGCCACCCATCTACATTTTCGTCCCGGTCATTTTAATATTTCACAAATAGCAGAGGTCCTAGAACAGACAGGAGGAAAGAGACGATATGAGACAGAGGAGTTACCGCGGATCGGGTGAGGCCATATCCACGTCCCGCAGAGACTGAGCAAGTTTGGTCTAGGATGAGGAGCAAAAAGAGCCAGTGCCTGATTTCGGGACCAGTGGAGTTGTCAAATACTGGCTGGGAGGGAATATTTTACTGGAAACGGGATTACACTCACAAATTGCGTTACTGTCATTGTGTCCTGTCCTGTCCTGGGTCCGGAAGGGAGGTCTGAGTGGAAATGAAATTACACCTTATTTCTGACTGCACTCGTTTCCTATCAGTGACCAAAGGCAAGTTGGATAGCGCTTTCATTGGCCACAAAATACAGTCCGATGTGTACATTGGTAACAGAAGGAAAGAGACCTCTTTCCTGAATCTTTACACTCAATATGTGGGATCTCATCTTGTGCTGCCCTTAAGGCATTTGTTTAGCTTTATTACATTTTCGCTTTAGTAATTCGTTTGTAGTTATTTTCTAGTTAAAGTTAAGGTTGTTGAAAGTAAATTCGTTGTCTGTAATATATCGCGGCATGCGATGACGTCACACCCGGTTGCGCCGCGTCTTGTGGGAAAATACCGGTTTGGAGAAAGGGGAAGGAGGGGGCATGTGTGTGCAGGATCAGCGCGAGAAAAGTTGTCTTTCTACGCACTAAGAAACATCATAGAAGCAACGCCGGAAGTTTATAAGATAATCGATATGTTGAAGTAAAAATGTCAACGCTGATTCTGTTAAAAGTAATGACAATTGATAAAGTTTTTGTTCTTGATTATTGAAAGCGTTGTTGGATAGTTTGTGTTGAAGTGTATTTTAAGCCAGTTGATGGCGTAGGTAGATTCTGACTGTATGTCGTATTTTAATGTAATATAGTTTGTCGTAGTTTTACTTTTGCAAGTATTTATGATGTAAATGCTATGCCAAGAAGGAAACAAATACTGTATATATTTTGTATTGTTTTGTCAACAGTTTTCACCATACGTTAATGTGGAAGAGTGAACAGTAAACGGTTAATCTTACTGGTATCCTGCTTCATTGACTACGGTTTAACTCCGTGTTTAGTTCAGAGTTCTTACACCTGAATGAGAACACTACACATCTCATTTTCTGACAATGACATTGGTGCATATTTGTATCAGGACCTCTGGGGTTTCGCTCTCCTTCTTGACAATATCCTGCAGCTGCACCTATAAATGGGACGGTAGCACCCGTGAGGCAATATGCCGTTCTTGTGTCTCCTTTGTTGCCACAGTATCTCCTGCCTGTCTCCACTAACTAGTGAGCAAACTGTCACAATCACACTGTCTGACTTTACTCTTTCCTGTCACAGGGGAACAACAAGAGTTTCCTCATCTTGTTTTGAAATTCGTAGACTCAGGTACAGGCAAACGTTTCCAACAATTGTTCGTGGACTGAGGCTGACTGTCTGAGAACCTTGCTTAAAAACTGCTATACTCTAGTCTAGACAATGAAGTTCACAGAGATCAGGCGCAGATGCCAAGTCCTGGCTGGTGTAAATAAAAGTCACCACACCGGTTTCCTTCTGGAGAGCACCTGCGAGTTTAATGATGCCTTCACTGGCTGTAAGATGCTGTGACTGGTGTACAAGAGTAACCAAAGAAAAGAGTCGATATGAGACAGGGGAGTTACCATGGTCAGGGTTAGGGCAATACCCATGACAGTTATGTCTTTCCTAGAGAGAGCCTGAGTTCATGGCCATGGTCTGAATTGTATTGCAAAGAGATGAGAATCATTAAGAAATTACCCTGAAAGCACGGGGCTTAATTGCAACATTTATCGCATTGAGACGAATTGAATATGATCAATTATTGGCCTCACAATCTGCACATAATGATATTGCACCTTACGATTTACCTTTCTCTGCAGCTGTATCACTTTTTTTCTGCATTTTGTTTAAGTTTCAACTTGTACTACCACAATACACTGCATTATTTATGACACAATATGCTAATACACCAACAAGAGGGAAGCCCTGTCTAGATCTGATATTCTGTAATATTCAATGGACAATTTTGTGTCCGGAAGTTGTTGAGCCCTCAGGAAATGTGGTCATAGCATTGATAGTGTTGAAGTACTTTGGGTGAGTATATCAGTAAAAACGAAAGGCCTTAGATTGAATTTCACAAAAACAACGTTTGTGTAGTTGTGCCAAAGACCTCAGAAGGCAAAATGGCAGAAACTGCTTGACATTGTGTAAGTTGAGAGACAATGGCATCGATTTAAATAGTTACTATATACAGTGCAGGAATGTTCATACCCAAGGTCAGGAGATACAAAAATAAAAAGACAATAGATGAGCAAATGGATGAGCAAAGATATATAAAAATATTGAGGAAAAAACAGCTAAGTCAGGAATACAGGAAATAATAGCAATACATGTTAACGATGGGGCATATGAAAATATGAGTGCTATAGTCAAATTGGAAATTCAGATTGGCAAAGAAACGTTGAGAAGGATATTGCTGATAATACTAAGATTGGCCAAGAGCTTTCGTCAATACTTCAGTCATAAAAGTATTGTTCAGTGGAAAGATAAGTGTATTAGGAATAACATTCGGGTGTTTAATTATCCAGAGGAGGACATTGCTGATACTCTTAACTCTTATTTTGCTAATGTGGTCACCTGCAAAGATATTAAAATTAACGTTGCTTAAGCTGATTCAGCGATCTTAGTATGTAAGTTCCTGTTTCAGCTGAAAAGGTTGACATTTAATAAATCTGTGTCAGACAACATATGTACAAGGTTACGTAATGAAGTCTAAGATTAAAAATACAAATACATAACAAGAATTTTTCAAAACTCTGTGAAGATTGATGAAGTTTTAAGGATACGAAATGCGTTAAAAAAAATTCTGTAAGAGGTGTTACAGCACTAAACCTTTTGACAACTTACTAGTGAGCTTAACGTACGTCGTGGGTAAGATAAGAGAAAGATGAATAAACACCGAGTTGGAAAAGCATCTGATAAGTACACGGATGCACCAAGTGGGAATAAATGTATCCTTGTCTGTGTGACTGCCAGCAACTGTGGTGTTCCGCAGGGATTGGTTTTGGGACCACTAGTTTTTGCTGTATATAAATGATTTAGATAATGAAATAGGTGGATTTATTGCCAAGTTTGCGGATGATATGGTGGAGGGTCAGGTGTGTTGAGGAAACCGGTAGGATACAGAAGCATTTAGACAGATTAGGAGAAAGGGCAAGGAAGTGGCATAATGTTGTAGAATGCATTGCCATGCATTTTGGCAGTGGTGATAGACTTGCAGAGTATTTTCTAAAAGGAGAGAAAAAACAAAAATCCGAGAGGCAAAGGGACGTTACGGTCATTGTGTGCAACCCCTTGAAGGTTAACTTGTAGGTTGAGTTGGTGGTGAGGAATGTAAATGCAATGTGAACATCCATTTCAGAGGTTTGGAATACTAGAGCATGAATGTGATCTTGAGGCCTCACCTTGAGTATTGTGTACAGTTTTATACTCCTCATCTCAGAAGCGATGTGCTGGCATTGGAGAAGGTCCGGAGGAGGTTCACAAAGATGATTCCACGAATGAAAGGGTTGTCATAAGAAGAACATTTGATGACTCTGGCTTTGTACTCACTGGAATTTATAAGGATGAGAGACGCTCTCATAGAAACATTTCGAATGTTGAAAGGCCAAGACAGATTAGATCTGGAAAAGATGTATCCAATAGCGGGTGAGTCCAGGACGATAGGGTAGAGACTCAGATTAAAGGGGTGTCAATGAAAAACAGATGTGGAGAAATTTCCTTATCCAGAGGGTAGTGAATTTCTGGATTTTTTTTTTTTGCCACGTGGAGTTGTGCAGGCTAGGTCGTTGGGTGTATTTAAGGCCGGGATTGATTGGTTCTTGATTGGACATGGCATCAAAGCTGATGGGGAAAATGCCCGGAAATGGGTTTGAGCGGGAGAAAGAAAGGAACAGTTTAATTGAATGTTGGAACACTCGATGGGCCTAATGGCCTAGTTCTGCTCCTGTGCCTTATAGTTTTATGTTCTTCTGTTAGCCAAAAGGCAACATGGTTTCAGAAAGGGTAAATCAAGTTTTACTAATATGTTGCAGTTCTATGAAGAGGGAACTAAAATTTATGATAACAATAAAGAGATGATATACTTTACTTTGGCTTCAGAAGGATCTTGAGAAGCTACCCCAGAAGGGGTTAATATTCAAATTACAGGATGTAGGATTTCAGGGTATAGGATGCGAATGTGCTCATTTTACCGTTTCCATCCTGATCTCGGTATCTCTATTGGACCTTTGTTCGAATCTGTGTTTGTGTATTTCGAATTGTATTGGCTTCATTACTTACATCCTTCATATACATGAGACGTAAAAATCTTTAAGTTATGTCTCTGTCTAAATGTGCAACGTATAGTAATTTATAATAAAGTGTATGTACAACTGGACAGTCACTACAACATAGAAATACATTTGTGCAATTGTTTCTCTGTGTGTCTGTGTGTGTGAGAGAGAGAGAGAGTGTGTGTCACCAGGAAGAAGCTGAAGGACAGTTCAAAATGGGAAACTGCAGGGACAGAGAGTCGGTCAGTGTCGCTGGTCTCCGTTCGGAGATGAATAAATAGCCAACAAAAAGATGAAATCTGTAAGTGTAGCTGCTTCATGACAAATCTCAGACTTTGAAAGTAAATCTACCGGCATATTTCCACCAGAGACACTGCTGAGTTAATACCAAAGAATTTTGATCGGTTTGTCTGCAAATGCCCTAATATTTCCAATACAGACAATGGAATTGAAATAAAGTGTTTGTTCAAGCAACTGTAACTAAGAAAGTTTCTGAGGTGTATAACCGTATCTCTGGAGACAGATCCTCTGTATAAATCAGGGCTGCTTGGAATGCATCAGTTGTGTGCAGAAGCTGTGTATTCAGGGGCAACAGAAGTCACAGATTCACACTGAAATGGTGTATCCAGTCCTCTGGCGGATGGAAAAGATTTACTATCCTTTTATTGCAGCGTTTGGAATTCCCGGTAAGCCGCTGTGTCAGCTGCCGTGGGTGGATGCTGAAGTTTAATCCTAATGTTGTGACTGATTCTGCTGCTGGTTTAAACTCTCACATTACAGTCCCAGTATCTCGCATTTCAGGAACGGAATGGCAACACCGGAACTATAGATGCTGGGATTTCGAAATGAAAAAAAAACAAACCGCTGCAGGAATTCAGCGAATCGGCCAATTTCAGTGGGACTGAGCGGGTCAGGCAGCTTTCTTCCAGCGGTTTGTGATTAATAATGTGATGTTCGGGTCTCTGCTTTTCGCCCTGCAGCAGACGTATTGCATTTGCAAATATTGTGTTCATATGCCCGCGGAGCATATGTCAATTGATAATCTGCACTTAAATGTGTGTGTTTGTCTTAATTAGGTGCAAAAATCAAACCATCGACTGTAGTAATACTTTAGCAAACGCGAGGAGTTCCGTGTTGTAACATGAAACTGTTGAGGATTTTTAATAAATGTGCGCGATATGACTGAATATAAAACAGATGAAAGGCAACACATTGAAGTCGATGCTGAGTCAATTAGCACAATCGACGTGGTGCTTCATTGTTATCAATACTGTGAAATGTTTTCTATTATACCTACACCTGACACCGTTACAGACATCTGACTACAGCACCGAGCTTAAATTCCTCTGCACTGCTTCCCTGTGATGGATTCAGTGGGAGGAGTCGTGTCTGTCTGTGAGGTTGCGTCAGACTGCACTGTATCTGTTGGAATCAGTCAATGTTCTGCTGTAAAGTCAGTGAGGTATCAAATGCTGGAATAGGAAACAGACTCGGGGAATTCTGGAAACACTAAGCCCCAAGCTGCTTGTATGCAAAGAGAAACCAATTAACAGTCTTGTCAGGGGTGTCACAGAGAAGAGTTCTGAGGAGAGAGAACGTTAAATGTTTTCCACGTATTCTGTTTTGCCTGGGTGAGCGTTTCCACCATTTGCTGTTTTTCTTCCGTCCTTCGGCTGTTCTGTCGCTGACAGGAATCAACATGGAAACCATCAGCGTCCGGATTTATTCATTTCATCCCGACGAGATGCCGATGGCAAAGGTAGAAAATGTTTCGTCCAGTATTGAAACTGAGGAGGTAGTTACCTAGTTTTAGCTTTCCGCTGCCACTTCACATTTCGCTCATCAGTAAGGAATCCGAATTCAGATCATATTGACTTTATTTTACTGTGTAAACTCCTTCTCTGTCTCCGCCAGTTCTGCGCCCTCTCTCGATCCATCCACCGCTAAATGCAACAATAAAGTGGAAATATTACAGGATCCGCTCAAACTGCTTCATTGGCGTCTGCTCAGTATTTTCTCAACTTACTGTTCCCTGTCTCTCTTCCAGCGAACTTGGTGGCGATTGTGATCCTGTCCCGGGGAAAGTGCGGTCTCTCCAAATGTGTCACTCGCTACCTCGTGGGAATGGCAGCGGCCGATCTCCTGGTCGTTATCTCCGATCCGCTGCTGAGATGGACTGCTCTGAGTTATTTTCAAGGATCATTCCTGTTCATCACTCATGTGTGCAGACTCTGTGGATGGTTGATGTCTGCGAGCACTGCGGCTTCAGTCTGGCTGACAGTTGCTTTCACCTTCGATCGATTTGTGGCTATTTGCTGTGAGAAACTGAAAACAAAATATTGCTCCGCGAGAACAGCGGCTGTGGTTATCGGGATAGTGAGTGTGCTGGCCTGTTTGGTGACCGTCCCCTGGGGCTTTGTATTCGGACCTGGAGAAATAATTGATGGTGTTCCCTGGGGTTGTGTTCTTACACCGAGCTTCACAAACTCACCCTCATGGGTGGCATTTGAGATGTTCGACCTCATTTTAACCCCTTGTGTCCCATTCTTTCTGATTTTGTTGTTTAATATTCTGACTGTCAGGCGGATTCTAACGGCCAGTCGAGCCCGCAGGGGGCTCCGGGGACAAAAGAGTGGAGAGAGTGAAAAGGACCGGGAGATGGAGAACCGACGTAAATCCATCGTTTTGCTCTTCAGTATAACCAGTAGTTTCATATTGTTGTGGGGAACACTGGTGGTATTTTTGCTCTATAGACGGATTTCTATGAGTTTTCTTTATCCTGTCACGGATCCCTTTTATATTATAGGACAGGCGGCGGTAATGCTGCAGATTCTCAGTTCCTGCACCAACACGTGTATTTACGCTGTGACACAGAGCAAATTCCGGGAGGAACTCAAAAATGCGGTGAAATACCCGCTGAATCAGATTTTGAAACTTATGAAACGTTAGAAATAAATATTGTAAAGGATTACAATTTTGCTGCCTTCATGCTCCCTATTCTATCCCCCCACTTGTGGATAAATAGAAACAACGTAATGAACAGCGGAACAAAACAAACATGAGAAGATCTGGATTCGATCGAAATACAAACAGCACGCACAAACTCAGATCCTGATGGAGCATCTCGTCACGAAACGTCGACTGTTTACCGTTTTCCTTCCACAAAATGCCGGAGGAACTCAGAAGGCCAGGCAGCATTTATGGAAACGAATAAACTGTCGACGTTTCGGGCCGAGACCTTTCATCAGAGTCCTGTCAACTGTTTCCTCTTTCCCCATTTTGGGCCTTAGAGTTACAAAACAGCTGTAGGTTCTCCCTCGCACTGTCATCTTGAACTGTCTTCCTGTAAGAGAATTTTCCTGGTTTACAATTGAAGACAAAGTACCGTTACTTTCATTTGTCTCTCTGTGAGAGATAGAGGAAGTGAGCGCGTACAGGAAGCAGCGCGAGGGCTGAGGGCGGGAAGGAGAGAGCGAATGAGACATTAGGAGGAAAGGGCGCGCGGGACAGCACATGCGAGAGAAGGCACGAGGGAGAGGGTGCCATGGAGATGACGATAGAGTGAAGTGAAGTGGAGGGCGTGAGGGAGAGTGTGCGGGCGATGGTTAACGCGAAGGATAGGACAGAGGGAATGAGTGTGTGGCGGAGGCAGTGAAAATAGAATGAGAGACACAGGGACCGAGAGAAAGCGAGAGAGAGAGAGAGAGAGAGAGAGAGAGAGAGAGAGAGAGAGAGAGAGAGAGAGAGAGAGAGAGAGAGAGAGAGAGAGAGAGAGAGAGAGAGAGAGGGGGGGGGGAAGAGAGCGAAGGAGAGAGAGACAGAAGCACAGACAGAGAGAGAGGGGAGGGAGATGGAGATAGAAAGAAAGAAAGAAAGAAAGAAAGAAAGAAAGAAAGAAAGAAAGAAAGAAAGAAAGAAAGAAAGAAAGAAAGAAAACAGACTGTGTGACATTGCCGGATCTGTGATTACACTCATTCACAGAGATCGGCTTGTTTCGTGGATGAAAAGTATTATTTAGAATTATGTTCAGCTACTACTTTAGACATTAGTTTTTTATTATAGTTCTACATTAATATCGTACGAGTTCTAACAACTTGTGTGGTTTCAACACGTGTGCAGTCTCCTTTGTTTCCGAATGCGTAAGTAAATTGCCTGAGCTAAATCAAATAAGAATACAATGAATGAATTTTCAAACAATGTTCATTGCAAGCAGGCTATTAGCAAGCACAAAAATACACGGGAAGGAAAGATATTGAATCACATGTAGCAAACAGTTTAGCGGAGTCACAGACAGGAGTATGTGTATAAATGAGTGAGATTGTAGGATGATGCGTTATCCCAATCATGTCATGGCCAAGGATGTCCTGAGAAGGTACGGACCATTCTGAAAGGGCTGGGTGAACAGCCAGAGGTCATGTTCCTTATTAGAACTAACAGCACAGAGACAAGGTCGTGCAAAGAAAATTTAAGGAGTACGGCAGAAAGTTCGGAAATAGGAACTCTCGGTGGTGATTTCAGGATTATTTCAGCTGCCACATGCTTGCGAGGTAAGATATGGTAAGTTGGTACACTTAACTGTGAGCCTAACAATTTGGTACAGGAGGGAGGGCATCAGGAACACAGATCATTGGGCTCTCTTCCAGGATACGTGGGACTGGTGAAAAAGGGATTGGTTACTGTGGACGGGAAGTAATATTCTCACTGGGAAGCTTGCTGGAGATACAGTGACGATTTTTATCGTCTGGCATGTGGAGGGGTTGTTGGGATCCAGAGCTACAGGTCAATAAGTAGCAATGAACGGAAGGGGCATTATTTGTTTGGATTGTTCAGCAAGGTTTCCAAAAACAGTAAGTAGATAGTCCACCAGAGAGGGAGACATACTTGGTATGGATTTGGGGAATGAACCTAGCAAGATTATTGGACGTTAATTGGGAAAAAATTATGGATTTTAATTCTGGAGGGCTTCAGATGGTTATTGATGAGAATATGTTTGGACCTGCAGGTCAATTTGTGGAAGAATTGGGCAGGTGTCATAATGAGTTGTCTCGGAGCTGATGTTAATGGTTGTTGCTGGAGGGAGCTGATGTTAGCTGATGTTTAACTTGTGAGAGTCACGTACAACGCAGCCGGTCAGAATTTAGTTGTTCCATGTCTCTGTGACAAGGGTAAAGAAGGACAAGGTGATGAGAAATGCTGTTTCTGTTTAAAAAATGTAAGAGGATTCATATGTAAGGACGAGTAAGATGAAATTAGACAGGGTCTTGGAAGAACATAAAGGATGCAAGAAAAAAAGTCACACAGTGAATCGAGAGAGTGAAAAGTTACTAGGAAATCTCCTCATTCAGTAGGACCAATGAGAATCCGAAGGCATCTTATGCATACACGGAAAACAACACTATAGTGGAGAGAAGACAGGACTACCCTAGGACAAAGGTTCATGCCTAGAGCCAGAGTTAGCACGCGAGGTAGAAAATGAATACTGGTTTTCACTAAAGAAAAAGACAAGGAGGAAAGCTGATGAGATATGAGGTATGGTGGTATTCTCTGGCGTGTTGATACTAAAGAAGAAGTGTGGTTGGGTCACTCAAACCGTTTTGGTATGGTAAGACCTTTGGGGGAATTTAGCACATTGGGAGACATAGACCACATACAGTTAAATATGATGTATAAGCTGCCGGCAACATACTGTAAGAACAGTGATCTTAATAATATTTGGCCGGTATTGCAAAGGATATGAATGGTCTGTCTCTGGTATAAACATTCCCTGCATATGTGACTGTTCAGGAAAAGCTAACATTTGACTACAGGAACAGTGAACTTTACAATATCTAGACCTTCACTACCAGGACACAGAAAAATAAACTTCACAGCACTGTGTAGATAGGACACGGTCGTGTGCACACCCAGCACTGTACACCACCGTTAAGCACTACATCAACCACAGCACTTCAAGGACAGGGAACTGTACAACCGTGATAATGGACTTCACTTCATAGACACTATCTATCCCCTCAATCTCTCTGGATATCACTCAGGATGTAACAGAGAGTTGACAAAGGAGTACCTTGAATGATGAGTGCTTCAATTTCCAAAGATTTTTGAAATGCAAGCAGCAGAAAGAGGAACAGAAATGTAGGCCGGTTCTAGAAAGGGGTAAAGACATCAGAGTAGTGTGTGACTGTATTTTTCCCAACATTAGCTCAGATTGTCTTAGTGTAAAGCCTCCGAGGAGCGGAATTTTTTGGCATTGTGGAAATATTTCCCATTTAAAACTTTGATAAATTTCTCTAGATCTATGGTGGAGAATAGCCTGACCGGTCTGATTTGGAAACACCAACGCCCTTGAATGCAATAACAATTGAAAGGTTGTGGATGCAGCCAGTCCATCACAGGTAAATCCGTCCCCACAACTGAATACATCTACAAAGAGACCTGTTACAGGAAAGCAGTACCCATCACCAAGGACACCATCATCAAGGCGATGCTTTCTTATCAATGTTGCCATCAAGAAGGAGTTACAGGAACCTCATGCCGCACAGCACCAGGTTCAGAAATACCTATTACCCCTGAACGATCAGGCTTTGGAAGCGGAGTGGATAATGTCACTCAGTGCAACAATGAATTCACATTCAAGGATTCCACAGCTCATGTTCTTGATAGTTACGTATATGTGTTATCATTTTGATTTGCTTGTTGTTTACTTACACAATTTATTTTCTTTGTTGTGTTTTCGACATTGGTGCTCTGCCAGTCTTTGATATGTGCAGTTTTTAATTGATTCATTTGTGTTTATCGGTATTTGCTGTGCATGCCTGCAACAAAATATATATGGTAATATTTGCATTTTGACAATGAATTTACTTTGAACATTGAACTTCACAGAAAATATCTTGTGAGTATAGGTGAAGTAAGATAGGGCTTTCATTTTAAATACAAAAAAATGTGTGATGTTTACTGCTAGGTCAGATGCTTTAGGGACTATTAAAAAACATTGCACTGGGGCACGACCCTTGCAAATGACGAATTTCAGTGGGTGACCATTTTGATAACAATCTTGGGAGTTTTTGATAACTAAGAGCAAGTTAATGATCATCTACCATCTTGTACTTCATTCTCAATTTCCTCCAACTTCTTATTCTGACATCGCATCCATTTTTCTCCAGTCTTATTAGAGGGCCTCAGCCAGAAATGTTGACAGTTTTTTTTTTTGTTTTTTTCCCCCATAGTTGCTGAGTTCCTCCAGCATTTTCTGTGTGTTGCAAGCTAATGAGAACTATGTTTGTAATGATCTGGTGATAGCAGAGACTGGGAACAGCTGTAACTCACACCTGACATGTGAACGTTATTTAAAGCTGAGTGGTTCAAAATTCATATGGTTTATATGAGGGGAAAAAGACAAGAATTCAGATCTAAGAACATTGCATGATCAGAGATGTTGCCAATGGAGTCAAAATGGAAAAGGAACGATAAGTGAAGATTAGAAAGTGGAAATTAGCGAATACCTATGATGAATATGCAGCAATACGCAAATGAAACAGACAATCTGCTGTGCTCAATGATGGTAGGTTAGTGGGAATGATATTGCTTTGCAAGCCTGGAGAGAATACCTTGTACATACATTAAAAGCAAAAGGGTCACTACAGCGAAAGTAGGGATGTAGACAACTCAGTGGTCGAGGAGGGAAAGTATGTCTGGAGCCGGAAAAAGTGACCAAATCACCGAATGTATATTTCATGTCAGTATTCACCAAACAGAAAGTGATGGGGGAAATAAGCATCAAGAAGAGCAGAGAACATGGAACATAGAATAATACAGAACATTACAGGCCCTTCGGCCCACAATGTTGTGCCAACCCTCAAACCCTGCCTCCCATATAAAACCACACCTTAAATTCCTCCATATACCTGTCTAGTAGTCTCGTAAACTTCACTAGTGTATCTGCCTCCACCAATGACTCAGGCAGTGCATTCCACACACCAACCACTCTCTGAGTAAAAAAAACTTCCTCTAATATCTTCCTTGAACTTCCCTCCCCTTACCTTAAAGCCATGTCCTCTTGTACTGAGGAGGACTGCCCTGGGGAAGAGGCGCTGGCTATCCACCCTATCTATTCCTATTAATATCTTGTACACCTCTATCATGTCTCCTCTCATCCTCCTTCGCTCCAAAGAGTAAAGCCCAAGCTCCCTTAATCTCTGATCATTATCCATACTCTGTAAACCAGGCAGCTTCCTGGTAAATCTCCTCTGGACCCATTCCAATGCTTCCACATCCTTCCTATAGTGAGGCGAGCAGAACTGGCCACAGTACTCCAAGTGTGGCCTAACCAGAGTTTTATAGTAGAGGAGGCCATAGATAGACATATCAGGATGGGAATGGGACGTAGAATTAAAATGTGTAGCCACTGGGAGATCCTGATTTCTCTGACTGACAGGGCGAAGGTTTTCAGCGAAATGGTTTCCTGCTCCCCCCCCCCCCCCATTTTTGCTTTCCCCAGGGATAGCTCTCTACGCGACTCCCTTATCTATTCATTCCCCCCCCCCCCATCCCTTCCCACGGATCTTCCTCCGGGGACTTATCCTTGAAAGCGGAACAAGTGCTACACCTGCCCTTACCGTTCCCCCCTCACCACCATTTAGGGCCCCAAACTGTCCTTCCAGGTGAGGCGACACTTCACCTGTGAGTCCCGGTGTGGCGTTTTATATATTGGCGAGGCCCGACGCAAACTTGGAGACAGTTTCGCAGAAAATAAAGATATGTCAAGGAAGAGTGTTCATGAGTTTGATTGCATGTTCCTGTTCTGTAGAAGGGTAACCTTCCATGTTTAGGGAACCTTGGCTAACGAGAGATACAAAGGCTCTGGTCAAGATATAAAGGAAGCATTCACAGGGTGTAGGAAATATGGATCGCACAAATCACTTCATAAGAAAAAAATGTTCAAGAATACTTATAAGAGGGAAAGTTGGAGGACAAAACAAAGCTATGTGATAGATCTGACAGATCAGAAAAATCACAAGATTTTGGCGAGGGAGAGAAAGGCCCCAAAAAGATCATTAGGGACCCCATGCCTTAAGCCACAGTGGAATTGGTATGATCACGAATCAATTAATGGATATCTAGACTTGGTGTTTACTGAGTACAACATCATATTTTCTGAATGGCTAATGGAAATTGGTGGAATTGCTTTCGAGGACATTCATATTACCAGTGAGCAGTTATTTGCAGCCGCACAGTGAACTAAGGTGGACGAATTCACAGGGCCTGAGCAAATGCTTTATGGAACTCTAGAGAAAATTGCAGAGGTCCTTCTGAAGATATTTACGTCATCGTTATCTACTGTGGGTTGTCCGAAACACTGTGCAAAAACAGAACTGTCGTCACATTATTTTAACGAGCTCTGAAGGACAAGCCTGGTACTACAGGCCAGTTAGTGTGAGATTAGTAGTGGGGAACTTCCTGGAGGTATTTCTGATGGACAGGACCAACCAGCATTTTGGTAGCCAGAGTCTAATTAGCAGGTGTCAGCATGGCTTTTTGTGCAGGAAGTTGTCGTTGATCAATCTTTCAGAGAATTTTGAAGAAGTAGATAAAACTGTTTCTCAGAATGAAGAGTGGTGATTAGTGATGTGCTGCAAGGGGTAGTGCTGGGAGACTTGCTATCCAGTATACTAATGAATTATTTGTATGCAAATGCATAAGACTTGATCAGTAAGTTCAGACATGTTGTTGATAGTGAAAAAATTTATCACACATTACATGGAAATCATGATCTGTTGGGGAAGAGGACCACAGAACAAAACAGAGAAATGTAACTTTCTGAGGAGGCTGAAGAGAATGCACATCTATACTCACATCATTCTACATCCACACAAACTTTATTCAAAATAAAAATTACCGGATTTAACCATGCAAAGCGTTTTCATTCTTGAAGATCAATGCTTTGAGTAGTATTCTGTGACATAACTACACATCAATCAGTAGCATTTCTGCCACTTAAGCGACACCCTGGGATGGTTTCCGACAACAATAATTGAGGAACGTCCTCATACAACCCGGATCCTCCCTCTCCAGTAGCAGAGCAACACCACCCTGTTGTCCTTCAGCACTGAGCCCTTGCCATGGCTTCGCCAGTCCTCAGTACATGTACTCATGTACTCATGCTGTCTGAAATGTACTGGTAGTAGCCAGCTGGAAGATGGCTGGTTTGCTTTTAGCCTGAATATAATCACAGATCACCTTATGCTGCCTGGCTCCCTCTATGCCCATTTCCTTCCCTCCTTTCCCTCTACCAGATGTAATGCTGCATCACTCAAATCACTGCTCCGTGACAAACTGACTGCTGATGTCTCCTTTTATTGACAGCAACTTGAACTACCTGAGTAAGGTGCAGTGAGAGATATTTTGGAAGAGGATGAGACAAATTCAGAGTGACGGACTGCAGAACAGGACTGCAGCCCCTCACCTTCCAGCTCTACCAGCACTTTAACACAACCACCAATTTCCAACAGTATATGCATAACATATATATATATATATATATATATATATATATATATGCATAACACATATGACTGAGTTGGCGCGTGGACTAGTGACAAGGCATCGGACTAGTAACCTGAAGGTCACTGGTTCGAGCCTCAGCTGAGACAGCGTGTTGGTGTCCTTGAGCAAGGCACTTAACAACACATTGCTCTGCGACGACACCGGTGCCAAGCTGCATGGGTCCTAGTGCCCTTCCCTTGGACAACATCGGTGGTGTGGAGAGTGGAAGGCTTTCAGCTTGGGCAACTGCTGGTCTCCCATACAACCCTGCCCAGGTCTGCGCCCTGGAAAAACATCCAAGGCGCAAATCCATGGTTTCATGAGACTATCGGATGCCTATATATGCATAACAGAAGTGAATCTCAGCACTCCAGATAAACTCTTACATACCGGGTCCCTACTGAACGATTTCCTGGTTATTGATGTCCGCAGCTATGCTTCAGAATTAGAAGAAATAAATTTCCATTCTAGACTAGAGTAGTAGGAGGAAAATGAAGTAAATCCTTCCACGGGACCAGGAACAGTGCAGCATGCCCTCCTCACATATAGCAGCTGGTGGGCGAGGGTACAGGTGGTCTCAGTTTTGGTTTTGGTACCAGTTTTGGTACCAGAGAGTGAGGAAAAAATGAAAATATCATCACAGGAAGGAGCCGAGTATACAAGCAGATCTGTGCTTCTAGAGCCTTCTGCAACACATTTAAGAAGGTCGGGAACCTAAAATTAGGCTGGATACTGAATTAATACAAAAATAGCAGATAATTGCTCAAACAGATGACTAGAAAAAAAAATGGACATGAAATGCCATTGACGAGCAAGATCAACGATAATCTCAAGACATTTTACCCTCAGTCCTTTTTTTTATTAATACAGTACAAGATTGAGGGCAAAAGGGCATGTGCCCCGGTCGACACTGTTCTAGGTAGCAAATAAAATGCAAGGGTCATGTTGAGATGGTCTGAGAGACCAAAGAACCAATCCTGAATCTTATAACTGTGGGATAGAAGTTCTCCTTGATCCTCCTGTTGTGTGTTCTCAGTCCTTTTTGTCTTCTGCTCAGTAGAAGGTGTGAGAAGAGAGAACGACAGGATTGGGAAGGGTATTTGATCGCTGTCTTGCAATCTGTTCTGGAAAGCTGCGGGAACGATACTGCACCAAGAGGACAGCAACCGCCATGATAGTAATTCTGGGTTTAGGGAGCTGAGCCAGGCGTGTTCCATTTTACTTCGTGGTAGATCCTCACCTTAGCATTGAGGACATGCTCTGGAAATACATCATGAAGTCGGATTACCATACTTTACCAACGTGGAGAGCATGCCAGTTGTTAAACAGTATCAGTACAACACTGTCACAGAGGAAATTCAGGGACGAGCTGTAGATTTAAGTCGCACATCTGTTTACATTAAATGGTCGGCTACGTAATTAAAACGCAAATCGAATTGTAAGTTCAGTTGAGAGTTCAAACAACATTCCTTAAGATTTAAGTGTCTGCAAATTTTGCTATATATATATATATATATATATATATTCATGCAGTCATGTGAGCGAATGTTAGAAGCTTGCGCTTCCCAGTGTAGTCAGCAAAATTTATTTAGGTATGTGGGGCAAAGGTGGCAACGATTCAAAGCCGTTGATGTGATCGGTACATTATCAAAAATTGCATTGCAAAACATCAGATTAATGCCTCAGTCGGGGAAAGGAACCACGTGACAAAGCTATGATTTACTTTCCATTGTAAAAACTTATATTCCAGTTCACTGGATTATTCAGCCCTGGAACATGAGTGGGTTTATCTTTGACAACTGGATTAATTTACCTAGAATATGAAATTTTGGAGACAGTTAAGTTGAGCTAGTTAAACTGCAATTTCCATTGAACTAGTGCAAAGAATGTCTAATGTCAGTCCGCTATTTAAGAAGGGACGGGGCAGAAAAAAATGAATTTACAGACCAGTTTGGGTGACGTCAGTGGTTGGAATAATGTAAGGGTCAATAATTTAGAATGAGTTTTCAAAGTACTTGGAGGCACACGCCAAAACCAAAGGCATTGTCTTAAGGAAGAATATAAGAATATTTTCAGACCAATTTGTTAGAATTATGACAGTGTAAAAGCAGAGGCATTGATGATGTTTACTTAAATTTTCAGAAGGCACTTAACAAAACCCTACAGAGAATGCTAATAAAAATATGATTGTCCATGACATTACAGGAAGGATACCTCCAGAACTAGAAGGTTAACTGGCTGGCTGGAAGCAAAGAGTGGGAATAAAATGGTCTCTTTTTTCTATTTCAATGTTGGTGACTAGTAGCGTTCTGAAGGAGTCGGTGTTGGGGACATGTCTTTTCACGTTACATATCAATGATATGGATGACGGAATTGTTGGCTTTGTTTACACAGTTACCGATTAAACAAAGATAGATGGAGTTGCAGGTAGCATTGAAGAAGCACTGAGTTTGCAGATGGACCTGGAGAGCTTAGGAGAATAGACTAAAAACTGGCAGATGTAAGGAACTGCATCATTGTCAACGCTGGTGGAAGGAATAAAGGCATAGACGAGGCAGAGTTGATGGTGGAAGAAGGAAAGCCCCTTTGTTTAAAAAAGGAAGCATCTCTCCCATTTCCCGCAAACTCGGCTGTCAAACGCATCTCTCACATTTCCCGCACTCTGCCCTCACCCCATCCGCCAGCCACCCCACTCGGGATAGGGTTCCTCTTGTCCTCACCTAACACCCCACCAGCCTCCAAGTCCAACGTATAATTCTCTGTAACTTCCGCCACCTCCAACGGGATCCCACTACCAAGCACATCTTTACTCCCCCCCCCCACTTTCTGCTTTCCGCAGGGATCACTCCCTACGCGACTTCCTTGTCCACTCGTCCCCCCATCTCTTCCCACCGATCTCCCTCCGGGCACTTATCCTTCGAAGCGGAACAAGTGCTACAGCTGCCCTTACACTTCCTCCCTCACCACCATACAGGGCCCCAGACAGTCTTTCCAAGTGAGGCCACACTTCACCTGTGAGTCGGCTGGTGTGGTATACTGCGTCCGGTGCTCCCGGTGCGGCCTTTTATATATTGCTGAGACCCGACGCAGACTGGGAGACCGTTTCGCTGAACACCTACGCTCGGTCCGCCAGAGAAAGCAGGATCTCCCAGTGGCCACACATTTTAATTCCACGTCACATTCCCATTCTGATATGTCTATCCATGGCCTCCTCTACTGTCAAAATGAATCCAAGCTCAGGTTGGAGGAACAACACCTTATATACCGGCTGGGTAGCCTCCAACCTGATGGCATGAACATTGACTTCTCTAACTTCCGTTAATGCCCCTCCTCCCCTTCTTACACCATCCCTGACATATTTAGTTGTTTGCCTGTTCTCCTTCTCCCTGTGGTGCTCCTCCCCCCTTTATTTCTCCCAAGGCCTCCCGTCCCCTGATTCTTTTCCTTCTCCAGCTCTGTATCACTTTCGCCAATCACCTTTCCAGCTTTTAGCTTCATCCCACCAACTCCGGTCTTCTCCTATCATTTCGCATTTCCTCCTCCCCCCACTACTTTCAAATCTCTTACCATCTTTCCTTTCAGTTAGTCCTGACGAAGGGTCTCGGCCCGAAACGTCGACTGTGCTTCTCCTTATAGATGCTGCCTGGCCTGCTGTGTTCCACCAGCATTTTGTGTGTGTTGTTTGAATTTCCAGCATCTGCAGATTTCCTCGTGTTTGGCCTATAATTTCTGTGTTTTATCCCCTCCCTTATCCAATGTGTTTTCCCTCGTCCTCCTGATCCTCTCCCCTTCTCCCTACAACATCCCGCTTCCTTTGAACTATTTTCTTTTCTTTCGCGCGTATATTGTTCATTTCCATTGTGTTTTTTCCCTCTAAGACTCCGCATTTTTCGAATGTCACAGATTTTTATCTCACAGTACATGAAACTCCCTGTTTGAATGCTAGTCTCACAGTAAATATTGCTCTCCCCTGCTGCCCTCATAGAATTACCCACCTCTCCCTTTGTCTCTCTGCGTGCCGCATCTTGAATCTCCACTTTCCGAACAATTTTGATGGCCATGGGCAGCAGATAACATGTTTAAACAGATGACACGAAAACCACTCTACAAATAGCAAAACAAAGGTCACAACAAAGAGAATGATTGTAATACAGATATCTGATACATAACCCGCCAAAGTGTGAACGAAGTTACAGTGTGATCGATCATAATCACAGGTAAAGTCCTGAACTAAAAAATGCAGAATAAAGTGTGAAAATGGTACGGAAAAGGGTGATTCGGGCTGTCGCGTGTAGAAAATAAAAGAGATATGGCCAGTCCCAGAGAGCGACAGTAATGGAGAAACAACGGTTAGAGCAGAGTTGACCAATCCCTGAGGGGAGCAGGAGAGAGCGACAGTAACTTTTTGATAAGTGTTGAAGCAGAGTTGGGCAATCCCCGAGGGCAGCAGGAAAGAGCGACGTTAACTCTGAGAGAAGGGTTGAGCAGACGTTTGAACCATCTGCGAGATAAAAACCTGTGAAATCCGACAAGATCCGGTGACTGAGAGGAAAGAGGCAGAACCGAAACGGACAGTAAAGCAGAGAAAGAGAGAGGAAAATAGTTCGAGAAAAGGATAAGGAAGGTGATGTATCAGAAATGGTAGGGAGGATGAAGGAGGGTACATCAGAGAGAACAACATAGAAAATTAGCTGAACTGAAGGAGCGTGGCAACCAACGAGCCACGTGGCAACAAGAGAGAAAAAAGAAACAAAATGAGTCTCAGAACCGAGAACAAAAGACCGACCCTGCAGGAGTTCCTGACTGAAGAGCGATGCTGAGTAAACCTCTTTCGTCAGTGAAGTTCTCTCCCGCAACGACCGCTCACTGGTTGCTGAACCCGCTGGAAACCGTCACCAATCTACATTAGCACAGTCAAAATACTGGATGAACTGGGCAGGGCTTTAGCATCAATGAAGTGGAATGAAGAGTAACGTTCGAGACGAGACTGAACATCTGGACCCATCGTTCATTCGGCCCCCAGTCTCATTTATGTACGGAGCGGCGGCGGCGCTTGGCAGCAGCGGCGGGTGAACATTTCACCGTTGTCTAGGCTGCACACAAAGGATGAAAGTGAAACTTCAGGTTACCTCACGCTGCTCTCTGTCATCCTTGACAACAACACGTCACCAGGTGGAGATGGCGCAGCACATGTCGGGCTCAGAATAAACAATTGAAGGCAAACAAGGAAACATTCATATAGAATATTATTTAATGACTACAGTATCACAACAATAATATATAATACTAAACACTACATATGAGCAGCTTTGAATCGCTTATGAGCGGCAATCAGATGATAAGGTGGTTCTCGTCAATGATCTTTGGAATTAAATAAATGATCTCTTTTTAGAATTCAAGCCGGATACAGGTATCGATAATAACGGACGTTTCAATGACAAAATCAGCCTTCTTCCTGGTATATCTCTGAACAAAACGGTAGGGTTTGACGTCAAAAAGCCGGTTATAATCGATATCTACACCGTACTTGAATCCAGGGAAGAGCTTATTCGTCATATACGTCGAATACGCCGGGAAATAACGAAATTATTTTCCCTGGAATTAAATGTTTAATATATCAAGACGTTTTGATGACCGTGGATCTGTACTCGTCAGAGTTTAGAAGAAAGAGGCGGGTTCTCATTGAAAATTACACGACAGAGATATTGGAGAGGATGTTTCCTGTAGGTGGGGAATCTACGACCAGAAAGCACGGCTTCAGAATACAAAGACACGGATGGCTGTAGAGGTAATGAATTCTATATATCTAAAACCATTTCGCTAAAATTATTCCTCTTCATCTATGTTTTAAATTGATGTCCTTGCAATATCACTATTCATTTAATTCCACAGTTCATTCTCGTGAACCGCCATATCCTCTCATTGCCGCACATAAGCAGCCAATAGCTGCTCGTATGTAGTCTTTAATGTTATATTGTGGCGACCCACTTCCCAGCGCACTCGAACCGGCTCACAAAGCGGCGTGCGCCGGCATTGAGGCAGGTCCCAGCCTTCGTCACCCGCAAGGGGAAAAGCTTGCGCGCGGGACGGGACTGTGAATACACGCCCCCTACAGCATTCCTGCCCGGGGAGGGCGGGAACAGGAAGGCTTTAAAGCGAGGACGCGAAGTTTGAATAAATCTCTTTTGCAACTGCACCTCACCAACTCCGTGTCGTTATTTCAGCGTTGCGTGTAGCACACCGCTACAATATATTATTATTGTTGTGATACTGTAGTCATTTCTTCGTTTGCCTTGTTTATCGTGAGTCCGACATATGCCGCCCACCCTGTAATTTCCCCAAATCTAAATCAGCTAGTGACGTGTACTTCTCAAGGGAGACAGAGAGCAGCGAAAGGTAACCTGGGAACTTCTCTGCTCATCCTTCCTGTGCAGCTTAGAGTGCGGTGAAATGTTCACCCGCCGCCGCTGATGCCGCCCCGTTTCTCAATGAGCTTGGGGCGATTGAACGGTAATATCGATGGGTCCTGATGTAGAATCTCGTCTCGAACGTCGCTCTTCATTCCTCTTCATTGGTGCTGCTGACCTGCCGAGTTCAACCTGCACTTTGTCTGTGTTAATATAGTTTGGAGTCATTTTCCAGCGGGTTCAGCACCCAGTGAGCGGCCAGTGCCGGAGAGAACTTCACTGACGAAAGAGGTTTGCTCAGTATCGGTGTCCCATTTAAAAGTTCCGCAGGGCCGGTTTGTTGCTCTCGGTTCTGAGACTCAATTTTGTTCCCGTTAAATCTATACTTTACTACCTCTGACTCTCGGTTACTCGCTCTCTCATGGTGATGTTTCTGATGTAGCGTGCGGTGACCGCCAGTGTGATTGTTGCTTTCCTTTCTGCAATGGAAAACCAGTCGGTGAAGTAGAATCTCTTACACCTGTGACAGAAACGTGTGCTTTGCTTTGATAGATTATGGGGTATTGATATAACATCAGTAGGTACAGTTAGATGGAAAACAGTCACAAAAGTAGTGAGAATTCCTGCCTCCTATCTCATGCCCGCTCGTGTCTTTCTCACTGATTCTTTCAGTCCGCCTTGAATAATAATCCCCGATTATCTCGCAAAAAAAAACAGGAGGAACTCAGGCTACATCCACACTACACCGGATAAATCCGTCACCAAAGCTTTTTCTCTTCGTTTTTATCCTTCGTCCATACTAAAATGGCTTTTTCCTCCCCCGAAACCGGAGATTTTCAGAAACGCTGTCCAGGGTGTTTAATTTTGAAAACGCGCTCTGGCAGATCAGTGAAATCTGAAAGCGCTCTCATGACTTGCCGGAACAGATTGTGACGGCAGCGCACCATTTCATTGTTTTCTGGAACGCAACCTAACAATTTCAGAACAGACGGCAACCAGACTGAAGCCAAAAGAGTTAGAAATGCACTCGCCAAATACTGTGACCCATAACTTACTGAATAAATAAGTGTACAGTACTCACTTTGCCCTTTTTTCTGTCCTTGCTCGTATGAAGGTGGTTTCCATGTTTATGCAAGTACTTCTCTGACAATAGATGTGTAGATAGATAGATAGATAGATAGATAGATAGATAGATAGATAGATAGATAGATAGATAGATAGATAGATAGATAGATAGATAGATAGATAGATACTTTATTCATCCCCATGGGGAAATTCAACTTTTTTCCAATGTCCCATACACTTGTTGTAGCAAAACTAATTACATACAATACTTAACTCAGTAAAGAATATGATATGCATCTAAATCACTATCTCAAAAAGCATTAATAATAGCTTTTAAAAAGTTCTTAAGTCCTGGCGGTTGAATTGTAAAGCCTAATGGCATTGGGGAGTATTGACCTCTTCATCCTGTCTGAGGAGCATTGCATCGATAGTAACCTGTCGCTGAAACTGCTTCTCTGTCTCTGGATGGTGCTATGTAGAGGATGTTCAGAGTTATCCATAATTGACCGTAGCCTACTCAGCGCCCTTCGCTCAGCTACCGATGTTAAACTCTCCAGTACTTTGCCCACGACAGAGCCCGCCTTCCTTACCAGCTTATTAAGACGTGAGGCGTCCCTCTTCTTAATGCTTCCTCCCCAACACGCCACCACAAAGAAGAGGGCGTTCTCCACAACTGACCTATAGAACATCTTCAGCATCTCACTACAGACATTGAATGACGCCAACCTTCTAAGGAAGTACAGTCGACTCTGTGCCTTCCTGCACAAGGCATCTGTGTTGGCAGTCCAGTCTAGCTTCTCGTCTAACTGTACTCCCAGATACTTGTATCCTAATGGATACATCCTAATGGAACATTTTATGGAAATACAAGATAATACTGATGCAGAAATGTTTTATACATTTAACAAGTGGTTTTGTCAATGCAACAGAGTTCGTCAGTTTTTCAATGTTCGACATCAGCCAGGTCATACTCTCCGTGAACTCCCTGTCGGTTGCCTCCATATGCTCCAGTATTTGTTTTTTTTTAACTTTTAAGTCTTCCCGCGCGAGAGCCAACAGCTGTCCGTCTTTTAAGTTTTTTTAGTCTGTAACTGAACAAACGCGCACCGTCTTTCAGGGCGAGATTCGAAAACAAACGACATGCGCAGTAGGAGGAGATAGGCCGAAATCTCCATTTCAATGTGGACACACATATTTTTTAAAAACGCATAGTGTGAACGCCTATAGCTTTTACGCGAAACCGGCGTTTCCAAAATTATCCGATCCAGTGTGGGCATAGCCTTAGTAGTCCGGGGAGCATCTATGCGCCCTAAACGTCGACTGTACGCTTTTCCATATATGTTGCCTGGCCTGCTGATTTCCTCCAGCATTTTGTGTGTATGTTGCTTGGAATTCCAGCGTCTGCGGATTTTCTCTTGTCCCTGATTTTCACTCTTTCTGGCACGGTCTCTGCTGTCTCTTCCTCTCTGCGCTGATATTGCTCTTTGTCTTTTTTTCTGTTAATAACATGGGACTGCAGAATGTCATCTATTAAACTCTACTATAAATTTACGCAACGACATTGCCTGCACTGTCAACTATGACAATGAAGTTTACAGACGTGTGGCTGTCAAGTCAGACAGAGAGCGGGGTGGGGGGGAATGTCACGTGATGACGTAGGATCGAGACGTGGACATCCGGCTCTCTCGTAAAAATCAGTAAATTAATGTTTAAGTGAAGAAAAGTTAGTATATACTTTCTAAAAGTTACTTATAAACTACTCAGGATTGTTCCAAAGTATGTCTCATAAGCATAAGCAGAAGAGAACTACTACCTTGAAGACGGCACAAGTTGGAAAAGAATCGGGGGCCGGCGCCACGAAAGAGCCGCGGGCTCAAGTGCATTTTCCCTCCGGCGATAGAGAACGGGAAGCTGCGGCAACATCAACAGTCTCCAAAGGAAAAAAGCAACAAGAATTGCGCATGCGTGAAGGAAGGGGCATGCGCAAATACGAGCAAACTGAACTAAAAATCCCAGCTACGATCGGAACTGGAAGTGAATGTGAATCTGAGACAGTTTCAGATTTTCTGGATAAATCAGACGAAGATGCAGGTAAAAGTTTTTCTGGAGATATCGAAAAAACTTTGGTGCAAATAATCATGAATTAAAAGCATTAAAAATAATACAAAAGATATTAAAAATATGAAGATTATGTTTGACAAAATGATGAAAAAACAGGACTAAATGGATAAGAAAATTAAAGACTTGGAAGAAACAACGGGAGATATCGTTGAAAGAATGAATAAAATGGAAGACAATATTTCTGCCTGGAGATCAGATGAAAACAGTTGTTGGAAAAAGTGGATCTGCTTGAAAATTTTAGTAGAAGAAATAATATTAAGGTTGGTGGACAAAAACTGTTGGGAGTAGTAGAATTTCTTCCAGCTGTGACAGAAGCGTGTGTTTTGTTTTGATAATGATGTTCTGGGTATTGTTGTAATACTGATAGGTATAGTCAGATAGATATCAATCACACTAATTGTGAGAACCCAGAGCCTTGGCGTCCTTTGCTTTGTTTACAGAAGCGGCTCCTGTGAGGCGTTCCTATGTTTTCGGTGTTCGGAGATCCGGCTTCACCCGATTCTATCACCTAGTGAGTGTTGGGGAGAGCAACTCCCTGGGTGAGCAGGTTTGTATTTTATCGCCTCTGCTGCCTGAAATTCCCGATGGATAATATTCCCCCTTTGCTGTCCTTCCAAGAAAATGTCTAAGTTATTTTAGATCTGCAGTTGAATCGGGATTATTGTGAATTTTTAAGATTAATTCGTCTGCCGTTTTCTTAGTTTGAGTCTCGGAACAGTCCAAAGATAAATGGAAGGAAAACCCTGGAAAATGTCAGCCGCTATTCCTGCCAACCATCTGTTCCTGCCAAGGCTTCTACGAGTATTTATTTTTCAGGTGCACTATCTGTACTAGAACAGACTCCGATGCCCACTGTGCAACTCTTTCTGCCTCTCTCTCTTTACTAATTACTTTCTGTCTTCCTCACCCCTTATTTCTCTCTGCCAGTTCTCACATTCTCCCACTCACTATCGCGAACCCTCATCTTATACTTTAGCTCAACCTCCTTATCTCTCTTTCTCTTTATCTCTCACACCTCTCTACTTCTGATTTTCTCCTACATTTTTTCGTCTCTTTCCTTATGCATCTTTCTGGACAGCTCTCTCGCCTTCTTCACTCTCTCCTTCTTCGGAGTTGCACTTTATGTTTCCACTCTCTCCCTAGTTCTCCCTTTATTCAGTATTGAAGGACGGCAATTTAGAACTGAGATGTGAGAAAGTACTTTAGTCAGAGGACGGTAAATCTGTGGAATGTGTTGCTACGACTGGCAGTGGAGAACAAGTCATTGGGTGTATTTAAGACAGACATAGATAGGTTCTTGATTAGCCAGGGCATCAAAGGGTGAAGTCAGGGGAGTGGGGATGACTGGAAGAATAGGATCAGCCCAAGATTGAGTGGCAGAGCAGAACTGATGGGCCGAATGGCCTGATTCTGCTGCTATGTCTTATGGTCTTACGGTGTTTATTTACTTCTCTCTACTTATTCTTGTCTCCTTCTTTCACCGTCGTATCCTTCTAACCCAGCCCCAACTCCCTCTCGAAGTTTTGTCCGTGTTTCCTTTATCCATTTTTTCTCTCATGCTCACTGACTCTCCTATCCTACTTTGTATTATCCCCACCGTATATATGCCTGCCAGGCAACCTCCACCAACTTCTTCTCTTTACCCCTCCTCTCTCCACATCTTCTCTCCTAATGCCGCTTATTTACCCGCTAACATCATCTATGCATGTACTTCTCCCCCTCACCCTTCCATAGCATTCTCTGCATCATTCTCTCTCCCCACCCTTCTTTCCCCACATATGCTCAGCATGCCATCTCCTGATGCCTACTTGACCATCTTCCTCACACATCCTTTCTATACACTACTCACAATTTTGTTATTTTTCATCTCTCTCCTTCCCATTATCTCGTGCCCCTCTTTCTGCCCCTTGCTCTGTTTCTCATTCAGCATCCCTTCCATCACATTATTTTGCTCTAACCCTCTCTCCCCACTCCACTAACTCGCTTCATCCCTTTTCACCCCTCCTTCACTTCATCTCCCCATTACCCACACCCTCTCTCTCAAATACCACGTGCACTTTTCCTCCCCTTTCCAATCTCCACTATATCCCGCTCCCACCCTCACAATCCCATCATACAGGTTTTCTTTTTTTTTTCTTTTTTTATTGAAGTTCATCATCAAACAAACATTTCCATAAGATGTATTTCAGATATTGTACATATAATCATATATATCACAAATCTCCACAAAGTATTTATCTGAGGTATACACTTATAGAAAAGAGTGGAAAGAAAATATAAGCAAAAGGACAGAACTATGTACAAGTAGGCTGTGATCTTTTTTTTACAACAGATTCGTTGGTTTGTGAGAATAAAATCAGGCCTATGAGGCATTATGTAGTTAAACCATTTTCCCAGTATGAATCAAATTGCCCCAGCTTATGATTAACAGATGCTGTTATCTTCTCCATTTTGTAAATGTCCATTGTAATTTCCATCCATGTATTTAAAGTTGGGCTCTCCTGTGATAACCATTTCCCAGTAAGAGTCGTTTTACCGGCCACCAACAGTATATTCAATAAATACTTATCTCTTTACAACCATTCTTGAGGTATATATCCAAAATATATTGTCTTACTCACGAAGGGTATTTCACTTTTAAAGATGTCTTGTAGGGCATTGTGTATCCCCCTCCAATAGTTTTTGATAATCGGGCAGTCCCAAAAAATATGACAATGATTTATATTTTGATTTCTACAATTTCTGCAGCAAACAGCGTGGTTACTGTCATAATGGGATTTAACAAAATAAAAAATGGATGTAATAAAATATCTTATCGTTTTTCCATCCAAACTTCCTCCATTTCTGTGAACTGGTACACTTCCATTGATACCTCCATATTATTGTCCGTTCTTCCTCAGATATAATTATCCCTCCTTCCTTCTACCATTTTGTTTTAATGTATGAATTCCAGTGTGGTTAAAGATTTGACAAACCCTTATACACTCTTGAAATGACTCGACAACCGTTATCTGAATTATATGCTTTTCTAAATAGCTCTATCAAACATGTTTTTGCCTTGGTTACATTTTTAACCGTCCTATAAACATATTGCCGCATCTGTAAATACCGATAACAGTCTTGTTTTTCTAATAAGTGTTTCTCTTCAAACATTTCAAAACTGAACAGTGTTCCTTCTTTCATTTTATTGCAAAGAACTGTAATTCCTTCAGCAGTCCAGTGCTTAAATCTAGCATCCAGTTTGTTCGGCGTAGAATCCGAGTCATATGCATACCATTTAAGAATTGCAATATCTCCCTGTCCTTTATATTATTTTCTAATACTTTTCCATATTTTAAGATTTAATTTCACCCATGGGTTATCAATAGTACTTATGTACCTTTGTAAGTTGTTGTCAGCCAAGGTTGTTGTCAGGTGTTCTTTCCTCGCTCTACCTATATCGTTGGTACCGACATGGACCATCAAAACTGGACTTCCCCCTCCCACTGCAAGTCCTTTATAGGGCAGACCAGATGCACCGAACCCAACCACCAGGGAGGCAACGCAGCCAATCTGTGACTTGCTACAGGTTCTTCAACCATATCAGTATTCCTCAGTAAGCAGGGTCTACAGCATGCACAGGCTAGTGTGGGAAGGAGCGCCTTACGTCTACTTTTTTAGTCTGTCTGCAAAAAAATAATCCCTGACATTGTTCAGTGGAGTTGTGGATAAAGTATGGAATACTTATCCACCTAAAACCTAAAATGTGGAAAAAGGTGCTGCTTGTATTCAATGACGCAGATAATGAAACACACTGGGGAATATCAGAATTTCACCTACAATTTTTTACAGTTGCTTCTTTTCTCTGATCTCCCATACTGGCAATAATTGTGAAATTATAATTGTTAAAATATCCAGCATGCATGTAAACGTAAGTCTAACGTAGTTAAACACTCAAAAATATTGCAAAGAACGCTGCCGATAATCGTTCAGATTTATGTTGTTTCAGCCAGGCAGTGCAGAACAACAAATTGTGCATCATCAATCAGATTGATTACAGTCGAGATAGATGTAGTTAACCCGTTGCAGTTCAACACATGCAGAAGTATGGGATACGCCACATGTTTCTATAAAATGAAAAGAGGACACATTATTTTTAAAGCTTTTGCAATAATTTAAATTGATGCTCCAATAGGAGAAAGCCTTCTAAGGAAGATTTCTCTGCAGGTGGAGACGGATGTGAAACAGACTTGAATAAGCCCGAAATCTCCACTAGTCACACTCAGACTCTTTCATCTGACCTCCTGTACAACCACTCCCTGGATAGAAACTGAAGAATAGTATGCACGGACAGAGACACTGAGTGTTATGCTGGGACGTCAGAATGATTACGGGCTCATGTATTTAATATGCAGAGTGGTCGGCACTTTCAAAGAACGTCATTGACCACTCTGATGTTGTCATTGCTTCTCTGGATCTCAGCTCACTGAACTGAGATGATATCACTGCAGGTCAAGTTGCCGACGTCATTACTATTCTACGCCCACCATTGATCGTGATGATAATGTTGTTGTCTCTAGACCCTTAACACTGACCACAGCGATAACGTAACAGCGTGTCCTGGTCATTGCCAAGACAACTATATTCTAAATTCCTCCTCTCTGCGTAGAATTCAATTTGAGAATTATCAAATGAGGGTTCCCTATAGTCAGTTGATCGCGATTATCTAGCTCAAAGGCACCTATGTATGGTGTACATGACTGCTGCATTTGATTGCGCAACTCACAACTCAGAAAGAAAACTAGTCCAGATGCTTCTGTCCTGCCTCTTCACCGCTAACCTCAAATGCAGGATTACCGCCTACCCCATATATTTTATCTCAAATGTGCAACCAATGTATAATTGATCTAATGCCAATAGATTGCAATATGTTAAAATGTTTCTGGTCTGGATCCATGCAGATAAGCCACTGCACATGCGATTACAAATTATATGAAATGAACACCAGCAGAAATAACTTGATACTTTATTTTCAGCCTGGATGGTTATGTTTTGTGAAGTGTCACAGGGGTCAGTTCTGGGACATAGGTTTTTGGAAAGAATATGACACAGCTGTAAACCTATCAATAGCAGGCCGGCCTCAAACACTGAGAGAATCATGCAAGAAGGGGACAATAGAGAGTTATCACAACTCTGCCGGAGTTACGTGCTTCAGTGGCAGAGATGGGACAGAGTGCACAGAGAACAACTGTTGGCCTTGTTCTTGCTTTTCAATAACCTTTTTCACGGAGTTGCTTGAAATATTCTTTTGTATTCATGGTGTAGCTTTCCCCAGCAGTTGCATTTGCCAGATACAGGGAGGCCAGGAATAGTGGAGCGGACTCATAGAATACAGGACATAGAAAATTACAGCACTTCGGCCCACAATGCTGAGCCGACCATTCTAGAGACTGCACATACCTTCTATTTTTCTAAGCTCCATGTACCTATCTAAGAGCACTTAAAAGACACTATTGTGTCTGCTTCCACCATCGTCGCCAGCAGTGCATTCCATGCACCCCCCACAATCTATGAAAAAAAATACCCGCGACATCCCCTCGATACCTATTTCCAAACATCTTAAAATTAAGCCCCCTTGCGATTGCCATTTCAGCCCTGGGAAAAAGCCTCTGGCCATCCACACGATTAAAGCCAATCATCGTCTTATACACCTCTATAAGTTCACCTCTCATCCTCCGTCACTCCAAGGAGGAAAGGCCAAGTACGTAAACTCAATCTATTCTCAGAAGGTACGTCCTCCAATCCAAACAACATCCTTGCAAATATCCTTTTCAATCTATAGTACACACATCCTTCCTTTAGTGAGGTGACCAGGACTAAACACAGTACTCTAAGTGGCTTCTGAGCAATGTCTTATAGATCTGTAACATTACCTCACGGCTCTTGTACTTAACCCCACGGATGATGAATGATGGCACACCATACGTCTTCTTAAGAAAATTATCAATGTGCACAGCAGCTTTAAATTCCTATCGACACGGACACCAAGATCTCTCTGATCCTCCATATCACCAAAAGTCTTATATTATATTCTGTCTTCAATTTGGACCGACCAAAATGATCAACTTCACACCCATCTGGGTTGAAGTTGACCTTCCACTTGTCTTTCCAGTCCGGCGTCCTATCGATGTCCCGCTGTAACCTTTGACAACACCCCAGACAACCCGCAGCACCCCCGACCTTTGTATAATCAGCAGACTTGCTTACCCGCCCTTCTACTTCTTCATGCAGGTCATTTAGAAAAATCACAAAGAGTAAGGGTTCCCAGAACACATCCCTGCAGAACACCACTGGTCACAGATCTACATGCAGAATACAACCTTATGTTGGCAAGCTAATTCCGGACCCTTAAAGCAAAGCATCATTAGATCCCATCCCCTCTTTTTCTGAAACGGCCTTTCATGAGGACCATCATCAAATACCTTGCTGAAATCCATGTACACTATATCTTCTGCTCTACCTTCATCAATGTGCTTTGATACAGCCTGAAAGAATTCTGTCAGGCTCGAAAGGAAATACCTTCCCTTGACAAAGCCATACTGGCTATCCCTAATCAGATTATGTCTGTCCAAATGCAAATAAATCCTGCCTTTCAGGATCTTCTCCAACCAATTGCCCACCTCTGAAGTCAGATTCACTGGTCTATAATTTACTGGGTTTTCTCTACTCCCTTTCTTGAACAGTAGAACAACATTTGCAACCTTCCAATCCTGCAGTGTTTCTCCCGTCCCTATTCATGACACGAAGGTCATCGCAGGAGTCTCCCTCCTCGCTTCCCTGGGTTATATCCCATTCAGTCCCGGTGATTAATATAACGTAATACTTTTCAAAAGCTCGAGCACATCCTCTTTCTTAATGCTTACATACTCAAGCGTTAAAGGCCGGTGTAAGTCATCGCCACAAATGTCAAGGTCTTTTTTCCTGGTGAACACTGAAACGAAGTATTAATTAAGTACCTCCGCTACCTCCTCCAACTGCATGCACACGTTTCCATAATCAGTCCTGATTTAGTCCTATTGTAACATGTTTCATCCTCTAGTTCTTCACATACTTCTTAATATATCTGGGAGAACAGTTAGACGAGAAGCTAGACTGGACTGCCAACACAGATGCCTTGTGCAGGAAGGCACAGAGTCGACTGTACTTCCTTAGAAGGTTGGCGTCATTCAATGTCTGTAGTGAGATGCTGAAGATGTTCTATAGGTCAGTTGTGGAGAGCGCCCTCTTCTTTGTGGTGGCGTGTTGGGGAGGAAGCATTAAGAAGAGGGACGCCTCACGTCTTAATAAGCTGGTAAGGAAGGCGGGCTCTGTCGTGGGCAAAGTACTGGAGAGTTTAGCATCGGTAGCTGAGCGAAGGGCGCTGAGTAGGCTACGGTCAATTATGGAAAATTCTGAACATCCTCTACATAGCACCATCCAGAGACAGAGAAGCAGTTTCAGCGACAGGTTACTATCGATGCGATGCTCCTCAGACAGGATGAAGAGGTCAATACTCCCCAATGCCATTAGGCTTTACAATTCAACCGCCAGGACTTAAGAACTTTTTAAAAGCTATTATTAATGCTTTTTGAGATAGTGATTTAGATGCATATCATATTTTTTACTGAGTTAAGTATTGTATGTAATTAGTTTTGCTACAACAAGTGTATGGGACATTGGAAAAGAAAGTTGAATTTCCCCATGGGGATGAATAAAGTATCTATCTATCTATCTATCTATCTATCTATCTATCTATCTATCTATCTATCTATCTATCTATCTATCTATCTATCTATCTATCTATCTATCTATTATTCTGATTATAGATCGTTCCTTTCATCTTGATAATCAATAAGTTCTGCTGCCTTTCTGATTTCAGCTTCCAAACCCATTATACATTCTTGATGCTGTTTAATTCCGTGCTCTTTCCCTAGCACTCTCAACATCTCTTGCCATCCTGGTAACGTTCCATCTTTGCCCTTCCTCCCTACAGGTATCCGATGTCCTTGAACTCTCACTACTTCAGTCTGAAATGCCTCTCTTTTCCCCGATGTAGATGTACCAGCAGATACAGTGTCTTGAAAACTGATTCAGCTGCTTTCACATTTTACTGTCTCATTTTCTCAATATTGTAGGGTTTTTGAGCTAATCTACAAAACATTGTTTGTCGCGCCAAATCAAAAAAAAACAAAAAACCTCAGAACATTTCCTGAAGAGTTAAAAACAGAAATGTGAGGCTGAAAAGGTATCCACACACTTTGTAATTGCTACAGTAACTTTCCTTTGGTGCAAAATACTGTATAACCTTTCTGCATTACTGATGTAGAAATTGGGAGGACCACCTGTTTACAATGAATTCTGAAGGAATCAGTATCCCCTCGCTCCACAATGTCCAGGATCATGGTAGATTTTCAACCGACCAAACAAAATTGAAGATAAAAGAACATTCAAGACAAGTCAGTGAAATGATAATAGAGAAGCACAGATATGAAGAAGGATACAAGACCATCTCAAAGGCACTATACATACCTTTAGAGTTCAGTGAAGTCCATTGTGAAAAAGGGGAAAATATGAAAGCACAGCTACATTACCAGGGTCAGGCCGACCCCTCTAATCTTGGTCACTGGAGAAGAAAGGCACTTGCAAGTGAGGCAGTACTGTGTATTTCCTGGCTCCACAGTCACTGTCCATCGCAAACTGATTTTTTTAACGGAAGAATGCAAAGGTAGAACTTCTGGTTTAAAAAATAACACATTATCCTTGTCTGTAAAGACTTCGTAAAGAGTCGTTTAGATGCTAACTGTAAAGATGTGGAATGAGGTAAGCTGGTCAGATTAGACTAAAGTGGAAAATGTTGGCCACAAAACTAAGCGTTACATGGGGTGTAAATACAATACTGATTATCAGCCAGGTAAAGAACTGGTCAACCCGAGGAAAGAAGTTGTTGTTGGTTAACTGGAATTTCTTTACAGAGTTTTACATATATTGGTTTCCACGACACAATTATTAAAACAATGCAGGCACTATATGACAACCATACTGCTAGGATTAAAATCAATGGATATTTATCAAATAGTTTTACCCTAGAAAGGGGCATGAGACAGTGTTGTGCATGGTCACCGCTACTCTTCGCGTTATATCTGGAACCATTAGCTCAATACATCAGACAAAATGAGGATATCAGGGGAATTACTATTAAAGGGACAGAGCATAAATTGGCCTGTTACGCAGGGGATATTTTGATCTATCTAGGGCAACCAACATATTCTTTACCTAAATTGATGCAATCCTTTGAACAATATGGTCAATTATCAGGATAGAAGATCAGCATAGATAAAACCCAATTACTTTCAGATAACTATCGCCCACCAAGAAAAATTGAAAGTAGATATCCCTGGGCATTGCAAACAGTGTCTTTCAAATATCTGGGCATCATTATGCCAAAAGATTTGGCAAAATTATCAGAATGAAATTATCAGCCTATATATAAAAAATAAGGAAGATATAACAAGATGGACCCTAATTCTTTTTTTTAGTCTCAGTTGAAGGATTGACTCTATTAAAAGTTAGAACAAAGGTGGTTATCTTTGCATTACTACCTGAACCACATGCAAATTGGCATAGGGTCAGGAAGATTGGACAGTTAAATGCCAGCTCATAAAGGTTATTATAGATTACAGAGAGACACTGATTATTTCGGGAAGAGGACCACAGAGTGGCAAATAGATTACAATACAAATAAGCACTTTCTGAGGAGGCTGATGAGAGCTGGACTATGCACATCCATACTCACATCATTCTGCAGATACACAGTCGGGTGCAAATCATTAATAAAACAAATTTATTCACAATAAAAGTTACAATAATAAACTATACGAAGCCTTTTCATTCCTTCCACTGAAAGTCAATGCTTTGAGTAGTGTTCTATTTTTACTACATTACTACACATCAATCAGTAACACTGCTGCCACTCATGTGACACTCGAGGATGGTTTACAACTGCAATAATTGAGGGGATTCTTCACTTAAGCCAACCCCTCTTTCTCCAGTAGGAGGACGACACTACCCTGTGGTCCTTCAGCACTAAGCCCTTTACGTGGCTGCACCAAGCCTCAGTATGTCCCTCGGCATGTACTGCTGCAGCCTGAAATGTGCCAGTAGGAACCAAGGAGCAAATGGCTGGTTTGATGTTCCACTGGATATTAGCACAGAGAACTTGAACGTGCCTGCTTCACCGTTTCCACGTCCTTTGCCTTCTTTTCCTCCACCAAACATGATGCTGCTTCACTCAGATGGCTGCTCAGTGACAAACTGACTACTGCTGTCTCATTTTATACACAGCACCCCGAACTGCTGCCCAAGTAAGTTGCAGAAAGAAAGACTTGGGAAGAGGATGAGACCGAGTCAGAGCGGCCCCTCATCTTCCAGTTCCACCTGTACTTTAATACGTCTACCAATTTCCAATGATATATTCACAAAAGAACTGAAAGACAGCACTCTAGTCAAACTCTCTCAGACACCGAGTCCATACTGGAGGATTCCCTGGTTTTACTGTTCGGAGTTCTGCTCCAGAATTATGAGGAATAATTTTCCACTGTACAAAGAAACACATGAAGAGTGGTTGAAAGTGTTGCCAGTCCTTCCCCAGGACCAATAATAGTGCAGCGTGCTCTCCTCAGACAAAACAGCTGGAGGGTGACGGTACAGTTGGTCTCCGTGTAAAACCAGATTGTGAGGAGAGAGTGAACTATGGTCACAGGAAGGAGCTGCATATACAATCATATTCGTGCTACTGGAGCCTTCTACAACACAATTAAATGGATTCAGGAAGCTCAATCGGACAGGAGCTCCACTGAAGACAAAGAGAGCAGAAAATTGGTCAAACGGGTGAGTAGGGGGACATAAAATGCCATTAGCGAGCAGGATCAACAACAATCTCAAGACATTTTACCCTTATTAACTGGAGCGTATGAAAATGAAGGGACATTTGTAGAGTTATATATGAAGGGTATAGACAGGGCGAATGAATGTATTGTGTTGTGAGAAATGTGTTTGATCCTACAGTTATTGCAGGGAGATTATTGCAGACTGAACGGGAGAGGGTCCTCAGTACTCGAATATATTCAATGTTCCAACACCCGCCGAAGTCCAGATGCAAATGCAGTAGAGTTAGACATCAACCCCAGCAACCCAATCCCACTAAAAACCAAGAGCAACAGAAGTTCCAAAGACTTCATCCCTGAGAAAGGATGTATCCACCATGAAGACTGGCTGCACCTGGGGAGAGCTTGAAAGACTGGCAGAGAAAATCGTGCTCGAGTCAGTAGTCTGTGCCACACTGGGCGTGATGTGTGAAACTGACCACCGTCTGACTGAAAGACACAGAGCAACAGATTCCTATTCGTTCTCTGCCCTCTCACCATCTGGTGCCTGATTCCACATCCCTGTTAAAAAGTCTCTGTGCATTCACACTGTCTGCGACTTTGTTGGTTTCATGCACCTCTATAATATTGCCCCCACTCTTCCACATTCCATTGAAAATAATCCTGAATTGCTCATGACTGTCATTTGTGACCCAACGTTGATCTTGTAAGTTTCCCTACCTTATTTCCAACTTAGTGGAATATATCCTGTAACAGTGTGACCAGAACGAAACACGATATTTCAATGTGACCTCACACCTTATACAAATGCAACATAACACCCGAACCTCTATCCTCAGTGCTTTGACTGATAATTGCCAGTATGCCAAAGGGTTTCATCACCACCTTGTCTATCTTTGATCCAATTTGAGATCTAGTCAGCTCATTACGTGAAAGGCAAATCATGTTGGATAAACATGAAAAAAGTATTTCTAGATGTTAGAAAAGAACCTCAAGGTGTGGTAGACTTATATTTTCAGAAGGCATCTAATAAGGTGCCACGTGAAAGGCTGATGCACAACACCACAAGTCACGAGATGAGTTCACAACGGTAAAAGGTTGGTTTTCACATAGAACACAGACACACAATTAACAGGTTTGTTTCAGAATGGGAGGATGTAACCATTGGATTATCCCCTGGATCAATTCTGTACCCTCAATTATATGCTATCAATTTTAAAATCATGCTGAAGTGGGCGGAGGTTGAGGTGGTAATGGTAAACACAAAATCCTCTGCAGATGCTTGGATCAAAGCCACACGCACAACAAGCTGGAGGAACTAAGCAGGACGGGCAGCATCCGTGGAAACGAAGTCAACGTTTCGGGCCAAAACCCTTCGTCATGACGAATAGGAATCGGATAGCAGAGGGTTAGAAGCTGTTCCTGAATCACTGAGTGTGTGCCTTCAGGCTTCTGTCCCTCCATTCTGATAGTAACTGTTTTCGAATTTCACAACACATGCTGGTGATAAGAAACTCGATTCTGAATCTGATTCTGATACAAGGGATTCTTGATCAGCCTGGTTAGTAATCTAAGGATTGGTAAATTATGTTCAGTTAAGATGAGTGATGTGTGGCGTGAAGTCATATCAGAGGACGTTGTGAACACAGTCCAGTATGTCACAGAAATGTTTCTCCCTTCAATTGACTCCGGTTGTATTTCCTGCTGCCCAGGGAAAGCAGTTAACATAATCAAAAACCCTTCCCACCCTTGTCATTCTTTCTTCTCACAACTTCCATTCGGCAGCAGAAAAAAAGGAGTGAGAACACACAGCAGCAGGATCAAGAACAACATCTATCCTACTGTTACAGCTCCTAAAAAAAATCATACCCAGCTTCCAAGTTTTCATGTTTATTGTTTTATAACATTAATTCACAGTAGTTTAATTTGGCTTTTTTGACACTGAAAACCAGAAAGGCTATTTCCTGTCAAAACTAAAATCATTTCTACAAAGTTATAAAATGACAATAATCTATTGTAAATGAATTCACCCCCTTTAATATGACACACCAAATCATCATTAGTTTAAGCCACTTGGATTCAGAATTCATATGAATAGTGAAATAGAGATCACCGTGTGCAGTCAGGATGTTTCAATTGATTGTCGTAAAAACACACCAGGTCCAATTGCTGCTGCGTAAATGTCCTGGCAAAATTACACCATGAAGACAAAATAACATTCTAAGCAACTTAGTGAAAGGGTGATGGAAAAGCAAGAAAATTGGTGAAGCACCCAGACAACAGTTATTGTATGGGCAGTCTCTCCCATCTCAGCACTGAAGTTTGTAACTCCTTCCAAGTTATCATAGGTCTCTTGGTAGCCTCCATCATTCAAAGCTGTGCCGAAGTTGTCCCTACCTTACAACTACCTGGGCTTTGCACATAGCTCTCTATTATTCTAATTTCCATGTAGCCATCCAGGAGTCTCCTAAAAGACCCGATCGTTTCCGCCTCCACCACTGCCGTGGGCAGCCTATCCAACGCAGTCGCCAATCCCTGCGTAAAAAAACTTGCCCCTGACATCTCCTCTGCACCTACTTCGAAGCACCATAAAACTATGCTGTCGTGCTAGCCATTTCAGCGCTGGGGAAAAGCATCTAACTATCCAATGATCAATGCCTGTCACTATCTTGTATATCTCTTGTTACGGATTCAAGCAACAATAAATATATGAGTTAGGCAAGGGTTTTTATAACAAATAACACGTTTGTTAAACACTGAAAACAAACCCCCCAAAAGTAAACAAATCACTAACGTAACCGTATATCAGCTGCTGTGCGGCAGCTTAAACAGTTCTTAAAGCAATGAAGCTTACAGTCCTTAAAGCGATGTTGCAAGAACAGTTCTTTAAAGTAGTATTGCCAAAAGTTCAAAATGCTCACAGTCCATTTAAAGGAGAGACTTTTTAAGACCGTTTAAATTCTCTTTCACGTTGTTTTGTTTCGGTTCCCCAAAGTCGAACTTTTCCCACGAAGAATTTACGGAATGAAACGGCTTACAGGCACTGACCTTTCCTTTACCACACTGTCCTCAATCTTTTCTGCTATTTCGCAGAGATTAACATGAGAACAGTCAACGAAATCCTTCCGAATGAGGATCAAACAAGGTCGAACCTGTTTCACCGTCGAAATCGATTCTCCTCGATCTTTAACTCCCGAACTCCGATCTTCACTCTCCACTGATTCTCAACTAACAGTATTGTAAAGAAACTGCTGGCAATGACCTTTTAAACTTTAGGCATTAGATAAAACTTCATCTTTCAACTAAACTGCGTCATAACATTAAATCACGCAGCGGCATGAAGTCAACAAGGCAAATCCAGCCACGAACTGCCCCTCCTCACAGGGAGGGGTCCTCCTTTTATACCCTATAAAAAAAACCTGTCACATGATTTCTACTGGCGGGAAAATGACGTCACTCCACCATCACAAGACCATTACCTCAAGTCCAATATAGCTTCAACCCCAGTCACCTGACAAGGGTACCACTGTCACGTGTCATGGGTACGTAACACCTCCCTCCAAAAAAACATTTTTGGTCTGACAAAAACAAAAATTTTAACTATTACAAGAAAAACAAATGTATAAATTTTATAACATATACAATATACAATACCATCATATAACATCTTACAACTCACAATACAGTAGGAGTGTTACAATTGAAAAAAACACTCCATAAAAAAAATTACATGGTACATTCAACATCGAGATAGACAATCAACAACCACATTATCTTTACCTTTAATATGAGTTATCACAATATTGTACTCTTGTAACATCAAACTCCAATTTAATAATCTTCTGTTTTTGTTTTTCATCTTACTCAGAAAAACTAACGGATTATGATCATTATAAACAATAAGTGGTTTTTGAGTTGTTCCAACATATGCCTCAAAGTATTCTAAAGCTAAAACAAGAGATAACAATTCTTTCTCTATTGTCGAATAGTTTCTTTGATGCTTATTAAATTTCTTAGAAAATTAAGCAACCGGATGATCAACCTCATAACCCTCATTCCTTTACATTAATACTGCTCCTGCAGCCTCATCACTAGCATCTACAGCTAATGATAAATATGAAAAAGGTTTTTCAAAGTCAGGTGCCTTAAGCACAGGTTGTTGACATACCATAGTTTTCAATTTTTCAAATGCTTCGTGACAAGGCACTGTCCACACAAACTTCACATTCTTCTGCAAAAGTTTAGTTAAGGGAAGGGCAACATTAGCAAAATTCTTACAAAATTTCCGATAATATCCTACCATTCCCAAGAATCTTCTGAGAGTTGTTTTCCCCGTTGGAGTGGGAATCTCTAAAATTGCCCGAACTTTTGCCTGAACAGGAGCTACCTTACCTTGACCCACAACATAACCAAGGTAACTCACAGTGGCATGTCCAAATTCACTCTTAGCTAAATTAATAGTTAAGTTAGCTTTTGAAAGCTTTTCAAACAATTTCTCCACCGCAATAATGTGTGTTTCCCAAGTATCATTTCCTGTCACTAAATCATCAATATAAGCATCAGTATCTTTCAATCCCTGAATCACAGAGTTAATCATCCTCTGGAAAGTACCTGCGGCATTCTTCATCCCAAATGGAAGAACATTATATTCATATAGCCCAGATGGAGTTACAAATGCAGAAATCTCTCTACCTCTGTCCGTTAATGGAACACACCAATACCCTTTTAATAAATCAATCTTTGTAAGGAACTTTGCTTTTCCAACTTTATCTACACAATCATCTACTCTAGGAATTGGATATGCATCTGTTTTAGTTACAGCATTCACCTTCCTATAGTCCGTACAAAACCTAATACTACCATCTGGGTTTGGCACCATAACACAGGGTGAACTCCAATTCGAGTTAGAATGTCTAATAATATTATTCTCTAACATATATTCAATTTCTTTCTCAGCAAGTTCACATTTTTCTATGTTCATCCTATATGGGTGTTGTTTAATAGGTCTGGCATCTCCAACATCTACATCATGTGAAGCTATAGTTGTCCTTCTCGGAACATCTGGAAACAAATCCTTATATTTAAAAAATAATTCCTTCATCTGTTGTTTCTGCTCTAGCTGTAAATGTGCTAATTTCTCATCAATATTTTCCAGAATGGTTGAATTTGGTAACCTAACAGAAACAATGTTGGATTTAGAATGAAAGTCAGATGAATCATCATGTTCCTAGTTAAATCAAGCTCATTCTCACTACCCACAACAGTCACAGTATCAGATTGTTTCTCATAATATGGTTTTATTATATTTATATGGGAAAGTTGTGTTGCCCTTCTACTATCTGGAGTTTTTATTACGTAATCCACATCATTGATTTTAGACACAATTTCATAAGGACCATGAAATCTAGCTTGTAAATGATTTGTCTGCACTGGGAAAAGAACCAACACCTTATCTCCAGGCTTAAACATCCTCATCCTAGCTTCTTTATCATACCAAGTTTTCATTTTCTCCTGAGCCAACTTTAAATTCTCCTTGGCTAAGCTACAAGCTTTATGTAACCTGTCCTTAAATTTCAAAACATAGTCCAACACATTAGTGTGTATTTCCTTACTAATCCACTGTTCCTTTAATAAAGCTAAAGGTCCTCTAACTCTATGCCCAAACACAAGTTCAAATGGACTGAAACCTAAAGATTCCCTTACGGCAAATAAAAGTAAGTTTATACACTCATCCCAGTCACTTTCATTTTCCACAAAATATATCCTAATCATATTCTTGAGGGTAGAATGAAACCTCTCCAAGGCACCTTGCGACTCTGGATGGTCTGCAGACGAAGTGATTTGTTTAGCACCCAATTTATAAACTATCTGATGAAACAATCCAGAAATAAAATTACTGCCTTGATCAGTTTGTATTTCCTTAGATAATCCAAAATAAGTAAAGAATTTTATAAGAGCCTTTGTCACAGTTTTAGCTTTTATATTCCTAAGTGGTACTGCCTCTGGAAACCTAGACGATGTACACTTGATAGTCAACAAATACTGATAACCAGTTTTTGTCTTTGGTAATGGACCAACACAATCTACAATAACTTTAGAAAACAGTTCACCAAATGCTGGAATAGGTTGTAATGGAGCTACTGGTGTAACTTGATTTGGTTTACCCACAATTTGACAAGTATGGCACATTTTACAAAACATCGCCACATCTTTTCTTAGACCAGGCAAGTAAAAATGTTTTAAAATCTTGTCCACAGTTTTCCTTATACCTTGATATCCACCTAAAGGCACACTATGAGCTAAAGTCAAAATCTCATTCCGATAAACTTTAGGGACAACTACCTGGTAAACAACATTCCATTCCTCACTTGCAGGAATTGTAGGCGATCTCCACTTCCTCACCAACACTCCTTTTTCCAAGTAATATCCTACTGGCACCTTCTCAATTTCACTACCTAGTAAAGCTTGTTCCCTTAATGTTATAATCTCAGGGTATCTATTCTGCTCTGCTATCATCTCCTTCCGAGACAGAGATAAATCTTCATAGTCAGACTTACTCCAAGAATCTTGTTCAAACAATGAAGGTAAGAAAGTCTCTGACACATCCTCAAAACTCGAATCCTGAGTTGAACAGTCATGAGTAACAACCTCATTCTGCACATCAAATTTTTTAGCCATAGCTCTAGTCACAACACAGGAAGAATCTGTGTTAGAAATCATCTCTGGTTCCTCTGACTCCATTGTCAAATGCACTTCAGGGAAAACTTCTCCACCTGCCAAGTCATTACCTAACAATAAAGAAATACCCTTCACAGGTAAGCTATGCTGTAATCCTACTTTAACAAATCTTGTAACTAACCCTGACTTTAAATTTATTTGATGTAAATGTACAGGCATAAAATCACTCCCAACACCTCTTATGTAATTTTCCTCACCAGTATCAGACTCCTCATTAAACTTCAATACACTGTAACATCAGTGATTGAGAAGCTCCAGTATTCCTAAGGATTTTTATTGGCACCAGAGTAGATCCTTCTTTCAAGGATACAAACCCTTCAGTTATAAAATGACCATATCCCTTTCTAACTTGGTCAGACACTAACAAAGCCTCATTTGTGTTTATCGAACCCTGTAATTTTACAGGTGTTTCAGTATGTTGCACACAAGCATCTGGAACTGCTTCCTTCTCTTTCTTTTTCAATCTGAAACAGTTAGCTATTACATGGCCAGGTTTCTTACAATAGTTACAAATAAGACCAAACTGTCTTTCCTTCACAGGTTTTCCTTCCTCCTTACCTTTCCCATTAACATCTGATTTAATTTCTGATTTACCTTAAGTCTCCATGTTATTTTTCCTCTTAAAAAATCTGCCCTGAGGAAATTTATTCTTATGGATTAAAACATACTCATCAGCTAATCTAGCACAGTCCTGCAATTTATCAGTATCCCTCTCATTTAAGTAGGTCCTTACTTCAACAGGAATGCTTCTTTTAAATTCCTCCATTAAAACCAGCTCTCTCAATGTATCATAGTTCCCATTTACATTTTTAGAAGAATCCCATCTCTCAAAACACACAGCTTTATCATAGGCAAATTCCACATAGGTCTTTTCCACAGACTTCTTCAAACTTTTAAATCTTTCTCTATACGCTTCTGGGACTAGTTCGTATGCTTTTAGATTATGCATTTTCACAATATCATAATCAAGTGCTTGCGCAGCAGTTAAAGCTGTATGAACTTGTGCTTTGCCTTTAATTACACTCTGTAACAACACTGACCATTTATCTTTCGGCCACTCTGACATCCGAGCAATAGTTTCAAAATGTTGGAAATATCTTTCCACTTCTGTTTCACTAAATGGAGGGACCAATTTAATTTCTTGACTAGCAACAAATGGCCTTCTAGAACCAGAGGACTGATTCCCAGACCTTAATTCCGCCATTGCATAATCAAATTCCCTCTTTTTCTGATCAGCTTCTAACTTACAACGCTCCAACTTCATTTGTTTGATTTGCAACTGCATCTCCAGATTACTTATTGGAAACGACTCTAAAATCGATTCATCAAAAACACCCGAATCCACAAAGTGTGACGCGATTTTTCTCTGTATTACAGCCTTTGATGTAGTCTGCAAAATACCTTTAAGTTGCAATTTACTAGCTATCTCAGATACCTCAGTTTTCTTCGACTTCGCTAACAACTCCACGCCTGGCGAAGCCAGAAACTCATCAATATTCATCGTTGCCGAATACCACTCACAAGCCAATCAAACAAAAGAACCGAGTATTCCCCGTTTCCAAAACATCGACTCAAAATTCAACAAGCATTTAAACTCAACTGATCCAATCCGGACGCAGCCCCCATATTTATGTTACGGATTCAGGCAACAATAAATATATGAGTTAGGCAAGGATTTTTATAACAAATAACACGTTTATTAAACACTGAAAACAAACCGCCCCCCAAAGTAAACAAATCACCAACGTAACCGGATATCAGCTGCTCTGCGTCAGCTTAAACAGTTCTTAAAGCAATGAAGCTTGCAGTCCTTAAAGCGATGTTGCAAGAACAGTTCTTTAAAGTAGTATTGCCAAAAGTTCAAAATGCTCACAGTCCATTTAAAGGAGAGACTTTTTAAGACGATTTAAATTCTCTTTCACGTCGTTTTGTTTCGGTTCCCCAAAGTCGAACTTTTCCCACGAAGAACTTACGGAACGAAACGGCTTAAAGGCATTGACCTTTCCTTTACCACACTGTCCTCAATCTTTTCTGCTATTTCGCAGAGATTAACATGAGAACAGTCAACGAAATCCTTCCGAATGAGGATCAAACAAGGTTGAATGTAGATTTGTTATTAAAGTACAAGTGTCACCATATGTATTTTGTTGCAGACAAATACAAAGAAACACAAAGGAATCAATGAAAAATTGCGCACATCAAAAACTGGCAAAACACCAATGGAGAAAAGACGACAAAGAGACAAATTGTGTAAGTAAACAAAAAAATCCAAATCAGTAACTATCAAGAACATGAGCTGTGGAGACCCTGAATGTGCGTTCATTATTGTTGCGCTCAGTGACATTATCCCCTCTGCTTCCAAAGACTGATCGTTGAGGGGTAATAGCTATTCCTGAACCCGGTGCTGTGGAGCCTGAGGCTCCACAGACTCCTTTTTGATGGCAGCGTCGAGAAGAGTGCATCACCTGGATGGGGGCCCTTGGTGAGGGATGCTGCTTTCCTGTAACAGGTCTCCTCGTAGATTTGCTCAGCGGTTGGGAGGGCTTTACCTGTGATGGACTGGCTGCATCCATAACTTTTCAGTTATTATTGCATTCGAGGGTATTTGTGTTTCTATTCTCCACTACAGGTCTGGAGAACATTATCAAAGTTTCAGATGGCATGCTAAATCTGCACCAACTAACATAGCATATGCTATAAATGCTGGGAAATATTTCCAGGGTAGCAACAAATTCCACTCCTCGGAGCCTCTACACTCAGACTGTTAGGGTCCGGTCCGGAGCCCGCCTTCCTGGTCTTGCTCCGGTCCGCGGACTCTGGAATCCGGCCCTTGCAGCCAGCCCTCCTGTCACCCGGAGCCATTGGATCATCTTGGCTTAAGGAGGTACACCTGTCGCCTATTAGGGGGCAGTTGTTTATAAGGGGCTCGGGGACTGAGCCTAGTTGGGGGGTCGTCCTGATCCGAATCTGTCTTGCTCTGTATCCTGTTCTGCCCGGGTTCTGTCCTGCTCCATACCCTGTTTACCCTGCCCGGGTTCTGACCTGCTCTATATCGGTTCTGTCCAGGTTCGTCTTGTTTTCCTGCTTCTCTCATGTGCGCTGGTCCTGTTGTTCCGTCGTATTCGCCTTGCCCGCGCTGTCGCGATGTCTGCTTGTTTCTCCCTATTTTCTGGTGTATCCCGGTAGTCCTGCTGCTCACCCTGGACCCTGCTCCCTTCTGTTCCCTTGCCTCCGTCAGGTAAACCAGGCCGTCGCCGTTACCCCTTGGGTAGTTCTGTCCTTTGCCTCGGTCGGGTAAGCCAGGCCGTCGCCGTTACCCCTCGGGTGGTTCTGTCCCTTCCTGTCCCTTTCCTCCGTCGGGGAAGCCAGGCCGTATGCCGTTGGCTGGCGGGGGGACTTGGTGCCCTTCCTACCTCTCACCTCAGATGGGTTGTGCCCCGCACCTGCCCAGGTGTCCGCGCCTTGCCCAGGCCTCTGTGCTTCTGCCTCGGAGGCGGCCCTGCCCGGGATCCACGCCCTGAGGACTCAGACCCTTTCCACCCATTGCTCCCTACGTGTTGTGCCCGCAACTCTCCAGGGTTCCGCGTCTTGCCCGGGTCTTCGTGTTCCTGCCTCGGAGGCTGCCCTGCACAGGAGTTATGCGCCCGCCCCAGGGGGCTCTGCTGTCGGCCACGAACTCTGGGATCCTGCCCTGCCTCGCCTGACCTCTGGGATCCTGCCCCGCCTGCATAACCCCCTGCATGCCATGACATCCACATACTGCCCTACCCCTAGTACTTCAGTGCCTGCGTCCTGCATTTGAGTCCATTCCATGTCCGCTCCTGACAAAGACAATCTCAGCCAATGTCGGGGAAATTACAGTCACACACTACTCTGTTGGTTTTGCTACTTTCCCGAACCTGCCTGCATTTCTATTCCTCTCTCCGCTGCTGGCATTTTAATAATCTTTGGAAATTGAAGCACACTTCATTCAAAGTTCTCTTTTGTCAATTATCTGGTACATCCTGAGCGATGTCCAGTGGGATTGAAGGGATAGATAGTGTCCACGAATTGAACTCCATTATTACGGTTGTACAGTTCTCTTTCCTTGAAGTACTGTGGTTGTACAAGTGTTTAACGGTGGTGTACAGTGCTGGGCGTGCACAGGATCGTGTGTGCACTGCACAGTGCTTTTGAGTTTTATTGTTCTGTGTCCTGGTAGTAAAGATCTAAATACTGTAAAGTTCAATGTCCCTGCAATGAAATGTTGACTTTTCTTGAGCAGTCGTATATGCAGGTCATGTTTATACCAGAAATAGACCATTTCCTTCCCTTACAGTACGGGCTAGATGTTGTTAAGATCTCTGTTCTCACAGTACGGTCCAGGCAGCTTCTTTTATTTATATATAAATGCATATACATAAGCATGCATCGTATTTATTTGCATGTATTCTGTCCCCCGATGAAATAAATTCCCCCAAAGGACTTAATCATCAAAATGGTTTGAGAAACCCAACAGCACTTCCTCTTTAGTATCGATATGCTGGAAAATATCACCATACCGCTTTCTCATCACGCTTTCCTACTTGTCATTTTCCTTAGTGAACACCAGTATTCATTTTCAACCTCGCATGCTAACTCTGGCTCCAGGCATAATCTCTCACTTTGGTCCCAGACAGCTCTCTCTGATATCTGTCCAATTCTTCCACAAATTTTCGATCATCGACCTGCAGGTCCAAACATAATTCACCTGAAACCCTCCAGAATTAAGAACCATAAATCTTTTCCGTTTAAACTCCAATTTTCTTGCTAGGTTCATTTCTCAATACCATACAAGTATGTCTCCCTCCCTGGTGGACCATAGAACATAGAATAGTACAACACATTACAAGCCCTCCGGCCCACAATGTTGTGCCGACCCTCAAACCCTGCCTCCCATATCACCCCCTACCTTAAATTCCTCCATATACCTGTCTAGTAGTCTCTTAAACTTCACTAGTATATCTGCCCCCACCATTGACTCAGGCAGTGCATTCTACGCACCAACCACTCTCTGAGTGAAAAACCTTTCTCTAATATCCCCCTTGATCTTCCCTCCCCTTACCTTAAAGCCATGTCCTCTTGTACTGAGTAGTGGTGCCCTGGGGAAGAGGCGCTGGCTATCCACTCTGTCTATTCCACTTAATATCTTGTACACCTCTATCATGTCTCATCTCATCCTCCTTCTCTCCAAAGAGTAAAGCCCTAGCTCCCTTAATCTATGATCATAATCCATACTCTGTAAACCAGGCAGCATCCTGGTAAATCTCCTCTGTACCCTATCCAATGCTTCCACATCCTTCCTATAGTGAGGCGTCCAGAAATGGACACAGTACTCCGTGTGTCCTAACTAGAGTTTTATCGAGCTGCATCATTAAATCGCGTCTATTAAACTCTATCCCCCAACTTATGAAAGCTAACACCCCATAAGCTTTCTTAACTACCCTATCTATCTATGAGGCAACTTTCAGGGATCTGTGGACATGTACCCCCAGATCTCTCTGCTCCTCCACACTACCAGGTATCCTGCCATTTACTTTGTACCAATAGTATGCCTCTAATTATGATTGCCAAACTAGCATTATTTTGAAAAGGGGCATGTTTTGCAGCGACATTTTCAGATTTTGATTGTTTACTTCAATGATTAAAGATATCTACCCTAGCGTAAATGACTTTTTAATGTATTTATATTACTGTTGTATTTAGACTATACTGGAAGTATTTCTGGGATGATACAATATAAAAAGTGAATGCTGAGCAAAGTAAAACTGGGTTTGAACTTAAGTAGTTTTAAAATAGTTACTTTTTATTTTAATAAAATGATGAAAGGCAATTGTGGTCGTCCAGTGTAAAATAAGTGGCCGCCTGAGAGATCGAGACCTTATGCACATTTCTACAAGCAAATTAGAAGCTTTTCTTCGTTAAGTTTAATGGATAATCCTTGCCTAAATTGTCAGGGAAGCCATCATTTTTGTAATTGATTTCCTCAAATGCTCAATGCTCTATTTGTGACCATCTATATACTGTTTCTGGACACCTTCCTGAACACACCAAACAGATAATGCCGCAACCGCTCAATGCTACTTACTGACCTGTAGCTCTGAATCCCAACAACCCCTCCACATGCCACACGATAAAAATCGTCAAGGTGGCTCCAGCATGCTTCCCTGTGAGAATAGTACTTCTCCTTCACAGTAACCAATCCCTGATAAACAAGTCCCACTGATCCTGGAAGAGAGCCCGATGATCTGTACTCCTGATACCCTCCCTCCAGCACCAAATTGTTAGCCACACATTTAAGTGTACCAGCATACCATAACTTACCTTGCAAGCACGTGGCCCCTGAAATAATCCTGAAATCGCCACCCGAGAGTTCGTATTTCCTAACTTTCTGCCCTACTCCTAAAATTCTCTATGCAGGACCTTGATTCTCTGTTGTTAGATCTAATAAGGAACATGACCTCTGGCTGTTCACCCTGCCCTTTCAGTATGGCCCGTACCTACTCTAAGACATCCTTGGCCATGGTATGATTGGGGTAACGCATCATCCTGCAATCTCACTCATTTACACACATACTCCTGTCTATGTCCCAGGTAAAGTGTTTGCTACATGTGATTCACATCTTTCCATCCCCGGGTATTTATGTGCTTTCTAATAACCTAATAAACATTGTTTGCTAATTCATTCATTGTATTCTTCTTTGATTCAAGTCAGGCATAACCACACAATTTGTTAGAACTCGTACGATTTTAATATAGAACAAAAAAACTAATGTCTACAGTAGTAGATGTACATATTTCAAAATAATGCTTATCATCCACTAAACAAGCCGATCGCTGTGAAATAGTGGAAACACACACTCTCTCTCTCTCGCTCTCGCTCTCTCACTCTCCCTTCCTCTACCCCTCGCTCATTTTTTCTCTTCCTCTCCCACTCGCCCATTCCCTCTCTCTCACTCTCGCGACGTCTTTCACCTGATCTATTCCTCACGCCAATTCCCTCGTGCGCTCCCCCTCGTGATGTTTCCTTCTGTCGTTCTCCCTCGTGCTTATCATCGTCCACTCCCTCTCCCTGATGCCCTCTATATGTGCATTCCTCTCCCTTGCATCCTCTTCCTCACGCGCTCTCCCGCGCGCCCTTTCCTTGCAATGTCTCATTCGCTCTCTCCTTCGCGCCATCAGTCTTCGAGCTGTTTCCTGCTCGCGCTCACTTTCTCCAACTCTCTCTCACCGAGTTGCAAGTGAACGTAACGGTGCTTTGCCTTCTATTGTAAAACAGGAAAGTTCTCTTATAAGAACATGGTTCAAGTTGGCAGTAAGAGTGAAAACCAACAGGTAGACAAGGAGGAGGAAAAAGAAGGAATAGATGGGTTTTGACGGGAGCAGAAGTGGTTGATAGAGACGAAAATATACTCCAAGGTCAGGCAGTTTTATCAGAACCGGGAATCAGGGGTAACAGGTTCACCTCAAGCTTCAATTTAACAGGGCGGGACGTGAGGTGCAAAAGGGATTTCTCTGGGACGGTGATGCCAGTGATGCCGTCGGGATCAGCTGTAAACAGCTGTTTTGTAACTCGAAGGCAACACACGCAAAAATAGAAAAAAGTAAACAGTTCACAGGATTCTGATGAAGGGTCTCAGCCCGAAAGGTCGAAAGTTTAATCTTTTCCATAAATGCCGCATAGCCTACTGATTTCCTCCAGCATTTTGTGTGAGGAAAGGAGTAAACAGTCCTTGTTTCGTGGCGAGACCCTGCATCAAGATTTGATTTTGTACGTGTTGTTTTGGATTTCGAGCGAATGTGGATTATCTCATGTTTGTTTCATTACTATGTTCACAACATCATTTCCATTTATCCACAAGTGGGGGGATAGAATAGAGAAAATTAAAGCAGCTGAATTGTAATACTTCATAACATTTATTTGTAATGTTTCATGAATTTCAAAATCCGATTCAGTGGGTATTTCACCGCATTCTTTAGTTCCTCTCGGAATTTGCTCTGAGTCAGGGCGTAAATACATGTGTTGGTGCAGGAACTGAGAATCTGCAGCATTACTGATGTGTATTGTGTGATATAACGGGGATCCGTGACAGAATAAACAAAACTCATGGAAATCCGTCTATAGATAAAAAATGCCACTAGTGTTCCCCACAACAATAAAAAGCTACCGGTTATGCTGAAGAGCAAAACGATGGATCTGCGTCGGTTCTCCATCTCCCGATCCTTGTCATTCTCTCCACTCTTTTGTCCCCGGAGCCCCCTGCGGGCTCGACTGGCCGCTAGAATCCGCCTGACAGTCAGAATATTGAACAGTGAAATCAGAATGAATGGGACACAAGAGGTTAAAATGAGGTGGAACATCTCAAATGTCGCCCATGAGAGAGAGTTAGTGTAGCTCAATGATTGAACACAACCCCAGGGAACACCGTCAATTATTTCTCCAGCCTCGTATATAAAGCCCCAGGGAACAGTTTCCAAACAGGCCAGCACACTCACTGTCCCGATTACCACAGCCGCCGTTTTCACGGTGCAATATTTTGTTTTCAGCTTCTCACAGCAAATTGCCACAAATCGATCAACGGTGAAAGCGACAGTCAGCCAGACTGAGGCCGCTGTGCTCGTAGAAAGTAACCAGAAATCGAGTCTGCACACAGGAGTGATTCGCAGGAATGATCGGGGAAAATAAATCAGAGCAGTCCACCTCAGCAGTGGATCGGAGATAACGACCAAGAGATCAGCAGCCGCCATTCCCACCAGGTAGCAAGTGACACATTTGGAGAGACCGCATTTTCCCCGGGACAGGATCACAATCGCCACCAAGTTCGCTGGAAGAGAGACAGGGAACAGCAAGTTGAGAAAATACTGAGCAGGAACCAATGCAGCAGTTTGAGGGGATCCTGTAATATTTCCACTTAATTGTTGCATTTAGCGGTGGGAGGGTCGAGAGAGCGTGCAGAGCTGGCGGAGGCAGAGCGGGGTTACACGGTAAGTATGATCTGAATACGGATTCCTTACTGAGGAGCGAAATGTGAAGTGGCAGCGGAAAGCTAAAACTGGGTAACTACTTCCTCAGAGTCAACACTGGATGGAACACTTTCTACCGGTGCCTTCCGTGTCTCTGCTGGATGAAATGAATAAATCCGGACGCTGCTGGCGGGATTCCGCAATTAGACGATCATCAACTTCCATGGCGATCCCTGTCAGCGACAGAAAAGTCCGAAGGACAGAACAAAAAACAGGAAATGCTGGAAAAAAAATCATCCAGGCAAAACAGAAAATGCTGGGAACACTCACACAGGCAAAACAGAATATGTGGAAAAACAGTTAAAGTATCTCTCCAAAGAACTGTTCTCAGAAAGATCCCCGAAACGAGTTTTAACTGTTTTCGCTTTGCATACAAGCTGCTGGCGAGTTTGTTTCCTCTCTCAGCATTTGCCACCTCACTGACTTTACAACAGAATATTGACTGATTCCAAGAGAGACGGCGCAGCCTGACACAACCTCACATACAGACATGACGCTTCCCACTAAATCCATCACAGGGAAGCAGGGGAGAGGAATTCAAACTCGGTGCCGTAGCCAGGTGTCTGTAACATTGTCAGATGTCGAAATAATATAAAACACTTCACAGAATTGATAACTATGAAGCACCACGTCGATTGTGATAATTGACTCAGCATCAACTTCTATGTGTTGTCCATCAATTGCTTTGTATTCAGTCATATCGCAGACATTTATTAAAAATCAACAACAGAGTTGTGTTGCAACACTGAACTCCTCACATTTGCTGGTGTTACTACAGTCGATGGTTTGATTGTTGCACCTGACCATATAACCATATAACAATTACAGCACGGAAACAGGCCATCTCGGCCCTTCTAGTCCATGCCGAACGCTTACTCTCACCAAGTCCCACTGCCCCGCACTCAGCCCATAACCCTCCATTCCTTTCCTGTCCATATACCAATCCAATTTTACTTTAAATGACAATACCGAACCTGCCTCTACCTGACTCAGACAAACACACACATTCAAATGCAGACAATCAATTGGCATAATCTCAGCGGATTGTATAAACGCAATATTTGCAAATGCAGTGCATCTGCTACCAGACCAAAAGCAGAGAGACCCGATCATCTCATTATTGATCACAAATCGCTGGCAGAACGCTGCCTGACTCGCTCAGTTCCACAGAAATTGGCCGATTCGCTGAATTCCTGCAGCGGTTTGTTTTTAGATCCAAATCCCAGCATCTGTAGTCCCGGTGTTTCCATTCCATTCCTGAAATGCGGAATACTGGGACTGGAATCCGGCAGTTTAAACCGGCGGCAGAATGAATCACAACTTTGGAATTAAATTTCAGCATCCACCCACGGCAGATGACACTGCGACTTACCGGGAATTCCAAAGGCAGAAATAAAAGGATAATAAACGTTTTTTATCCGCCAGATGACTGGATACACCATTTCAGTGAGAATCTGTGAATTCTGATGCCCCTCTATTCACAGCTCCGGCAGACAGGTGATGCATTCCAAACGGCCCTGATTTATACAGGGAATCTGTCTCCAGAGATACTGTTATACACCTCACTAACTTGTTTAATTACAGATGCTTGAACAAACACTTTAATTCAATACCATTTCCTCCGTTGCAAACATTGAGACGATTGGAGGCAAATACATCAAAATGCTTTGGCATTACCTCAGCAGCCTCTCTCCTGGAAATAGTCCGAAATAGTCTGGAAGAATTAATTTCTAAGACTGAGCTTTGCCACGAAGAAGCTGCACTTAGAGATTTCAACTTTGTGTTGGCTAAGTTTTATCTCTGAACGGAGACCAATGACACTGACCGATCCTTACCTCTGTCTCTGTGATACACACACACACACACACACACACACACACACACACACACACAAATATAAAATTGTATTTCTTTGTTACAGCGACTGTCCTATTGTTCATACTATTTATAATAAATTACATTAAATTTCTCATTGCACATTTAGATGGAGACGTAACGTAATGATTTTACTCCTATATATGCAGGATGTAAGTAATGAAGTCAAGACAATTGAAAACACACAAACACAGATTCAAACAAACATACATAGAAAGACCGAGATCAGGATGGAAACGGTCAAATGAGCACGTTGCTAATGTACAAACACGAGAAAAATCCGGGAATCCAGATACCGGAACACCAAAAGAACATAAGAAACTCTCCTGAGTTCCTCCAGCATTTTGTGTGTGAAGTTGCTGATGGAACAGTCTTAAATGAGCATCTCAAATATGTCAAATGTCAAAAGAAATTGAGAAGTATTTCAATCTGCAAAGGAATGGGCAGACCCGTTAAATAATAAAAACACTACTCGAAATAGTGAGATAAATGGATGCAGGACGTGCAGGATGGCTGGGAGTGAACGAAAGAGGGAGGGAAAGAGGAAAAGAGGAAGCGGGAGAGCGAGAGAGAGGGAGAGAGAGAGACCGATAGGCAGGCAACCAAGCAGAAAGACAGCCAGAAACAGATGCGTAAATTGGGGGATTTGATGTTCCTCCTGTATCTCCTCGACTCTGGTACAGTGTGAGTGTGCGGGGTTCATTCTGTACCTGTAAGTCTAGGATACAGTGTGAGAGTGCGGGGTTATGTTACACGGACATGGCTGGAAAAAGGAACCCAAGTGCAGGACTCCGACACGGAGGCAGGATCAGGAGGCAGAATCTCCGTAGCAAGCACAGAATCGAGACCAGGACTAGGGAGGCTTGATTCACGAAGAGATACGGGGTTGAAGACTTGGAGCAAGTTTCCTCTCTTCCTAAGAGTCGACCAACAATCTGGCAAGGGCTGACCGGAGCCGTCGGGGTCTTATCCTCCGGTGGCTAATGGAAACCAGGTGCTGGTGATTGGGAGGAATTGGGAATCAAGAGTGGGGATTAAGGACCAATTAGGGAGCAAAGGGAAAAGGTGGGAAATGCCAGTCAGTACCCCCTCCTCAAAGGGAGTCCCGCAGCGACTTTCCCGGCTAGTCGGGATGGTCTCGATAAAAGTCCTGGATGAGGGAAGGGTCCAGGATAAAGGAGCGGGGAATCCAGGAACGCTCCTCTGGCCCATACCCTTCTCAATCCACCAAGTACTGGAACTTTCTGCCCCTTCGGCGCACATCCAATAGTTGTCGGACGGTGAAGGCTGGATGGTTGTCAATGATACGGGCTGGTGGAGGAGTATCGGGCGGTGGACACAAGGGGCTGACAGAGACTAGTTTAACTTGGGAAACATGGAAGGTAGGGTGGATGCATAGGGAACTTGGTATCTTCAGTCGGACCGCCGTAGGATTGATAACCCGTTCGACCCTGAACGGACCTAGGAAGCGAGGAGCGAGTTTTCGATGCTCATTCTTGAGCGGAATGTCTTTGGAGGACAGCCATACCAACTGCCCAGGTTGGTACTCCGGTGCCACGGTCCGGTGTCGGTCGGCTGTTTCCTTGTAGCGATCTGTTGAACGGGCTAGGGCCGCGCGTGTCTCCTCCCAAATCCTGCGGCACCGGTCAATATGATCGTGGACGGATGGTACAGTAATCTCTGCTTCCTGCGCGGGAATCAACGGGGGCTGGTACCCCAGTGAGCACTTGAACGGGGACTTTCCCATGGCTGAACTCACGCGGGAGTTATGGACCCACGGGAGTTGGTCAGTCCAGGTGGCTGGGTTGCTTTCGGTCACACAAGGCAACGTTGCTTCCAGGTCTTGGTTAGCCTGCTCCGTCTGTCCACTAGTCTGGGGGTGGAAGCCGGATGATAGGCTGACTGATGCACCCAGGGCTCGGCAGAATGCTCTCCACACCTTCGAGACGAACTGGGGACCTCGGTCCGAGACGATGTCGGCGTAGATTCCGTGGAGGCGGAAGACGTGGCGGACAAGGAGGTCAGCGGTCTCTTGGGCCGAGGGGAGTTTAGGTAGGCCTACAAAATGCACAGCCTTAGAAAATCTGTCTACCACGGTGAGGATGGTCGTATTCTCGCGGGATTGGGGCAGACCCGTAACAAATTCCAGGGTGATGTGTGACCATGGACGGCTAGGAACAGGCAGGGGGCGAAGCAATCCTACAGGCGGCCGATGAGAGGCCTTTCCCCGGGCACGTGGGGCATGCCGCGACGTAGGAGCGGGTGTCTGCCTCCATGGAAGGCCACAAAAAATGTCTTCTTAGGAGTGCCAGGGTTCGATTACTTCCGAGGTGGCAGGCAAATCGAGACGCATCCCCCGACTGGAGGACCTGAGATCGGATGCGTTCGGGCACATAGAGGCGGTCGTTGTGTCCCTTACCTGGGTCCGGGTCATCGCGTTGGGCTTCTTTTACCACGGACTCGATCTCCCAGGTGAGTGAAGCCACCACGCAGGACGGGGGGATGATCGTCTCTGGACTGGAGGTGTCCTCCCTGGCGTCATATTGGCGGGAGAGCGCGTCCGGTTTAACGTTCTTGGACCCTGGACGGTAAGTGATGGTAAACTTGAATCGCCCAATGAATAATGCGGGCCTGGCGGGAGTTCAGGTGCTTGGCGGTTTGAATATATCCCAGGTTTTTGTGATCTGTCCAGACAACTAATGGGTGCTCTGCCACCTCTAGCCAGTGCCTCCATTCTTCTAACGCCAGTTTGACCGCCAATAATTCTGGATTTCCCACGTGATAATTCCGTTCCGCGGTGGACAATCGGCAGGAAAAACAGGCACAGGGGTGAACCTTTTCGTCCGTACCCGACCGTTGGGACAGGACTCCTCCTACCCCGGAATCTGAAGCGTCCACCTCCACGATGAATTGTCGGGACGGGTCCGGATGGATCAGGATGGGGGCGGTGGTGAAGCATCTCTTTAAGTTAGTGAATGCCGCTTCTGTTTCGGCGTCCCAGGGAAAGGGTGTGAAGGGCGAGGTAAGCCGGATGAGGAGGGCGGCCACCCGACTGTAGTCCCTGATAAAACGGCGGTAGAATTTGCGAACCCCAGGAACCGTTTGCGGGTCGCTGGCCGAGGCTATTCCTCCACCGCACATATCTTCTCGGGGTCCGCTCTCACCTACCCGTCTTCCATGATGTAACCTAGAAAGCTGACCGAAGGGACATGAAACTCACATTTCTCTGCCTTCACAAGCAGTTGGTTTTCCCACAGACTCCGAAGGACTCTACGGACATGACGAACATGTTCTTGCAGGCAGTGGGGGAAAAAAAAATCAGAATGTGGTCTAGATAGACGAACACGAAACGGTTAATGAAGTCCCTTAACATATCGTTGATGAAGGCCTGGAAAACAGCGGGGGTATTCGTAAAGCCAAACGGCATTGCCAGATATTCAAAATGGCCCAGAGGGGTGTTAAAGGCTGTCTTCCACTCATCCCCTTCCCGTATCCTAACGGGGTGGTAGGCATTCCGTAGGTCCAGCTTGGAAAGGATGGTCATTCCGTGTAGCGGGTCGAAGGCTGAACTAATGAGAGGTAAGGGTTATTGTTCTTAATGGCGATATTGTTCAAGCCTTGATAATCGATGCCAGGGCGAAGCGATCCATCTTTCTTCTCCACAAAGAAGAACCCAGCGTCCAGATGCGAGGGACTTGCCCAGGTATTTCTCCATGGCCTCCCTTTCTGGTTGCGATAAATTATAGAGGCGACTGGTGGGCAACGGGACCCCAGGGAGGAGGTCGATGGCACTTCATAAGGGCGGTGCAGAGGCTGGGCAAGTGCACGTTGTTGGCTGAACACCTGTGCCAGGTCGTGGTATTCAGCAGGTACCCGGAAGAGGTGAAGGTCTGTGGACACCGGCTAAGTAGCTGGAGCCTCCCTGGGAGGTGGGGCCGACTGTAGACAGTGGGCGTGACATGCCGGACTCTACCTGGCTATCCTCCCGGCAGTCCAGTCTATCTGTGGATTGTGGTGAAACTGCCATGTGTATCCTCGTATCACCGGGGCATCAGGCGAGTGGATTAGATTGAATCTAGTCTTCTCTTGATGGTTACCAGACAGGACTAGTGTTAAGGGCGGAGTGCGGTGGGTTACCCGAGCCAGCAGACTACCGTCCAGACCCCGGGCCTCCAAGTGGGTGGTGAGTGGTTCTCGAGGGATTCCGGCCCAGGCAGCTGCGTCTTCATCCATCGGATTCCCTTCAGCACCGGAGTCTATCAAGGTAGGCAAGGACAGGGACTGCTGTTTGTAGGTTACCGTAGCTGGGATCTGCATCCGGGTTTGGGGAACTGAAGGGAGTGTCGTCTGATTCACCAGAACAGTTGGAGTGGGGGCAACACTAGGAGTGGACGGGGAAGAGAGGCTGGCTGAAGATGGTCAGGCGGGCCATAGGATGACCCGAGGAGCGGGACGACCGGCCTTCTCTCTCCGACGTTCTCGAAGTCGGTTATCTAAACTAGTGGCTACAGCGATCAAAGCGTCCAGGCTGTTCGCGTCATCCCTGGTCGCGAATTCATCTTTTATCTTGTTGGAGAGACCCCGTCGAAACACTTCCTGTAGTGCTTCGTCATTCCACCCAGAGTCGGCTGCTAATGTTTGGAACTCTACGGAGTATTTCGCAACTCTTCGCGAGCCCTCACAGAGAGTCAGAAGGCGCCTAGCGGCGTCCTTCCCACGAATGGGCTGTTCAAAGACCTTCATCATTTTGGAGACGAAGGTAGAGAAGGAGGAACAGATCTCTGGCTGGTTGTCCCAGATCGCGGTGGCCCATGATAAAGCATCCCCATGATGTACGCAATCTTTGATCTGTCCAAGCAGTACATATGTGGCTGTTGCACAAAAACCAGAGAGCACTGCTGTAAGAAAGCCCGGCACTTCCCTAAGTCCCCGGTGTAGAGTTCTGGTTCAGGGACAAACGGCTCTCGAGGGGATCTTGTTGCCGGTTCCAGGGGCACAGACGGTTCAGGTTGCCCGGATGGGTCGGCCGAAGTTCTTGGGGATTGAGGCGGACCAATGAAGATGGACAGCCGGTCCACCCGCTGACTGACCTTCCCCACACTTGTGGCCAGCGTATGAAGGTGTTCCATAACTTTCCGGAGCAATTGGTCGTGTGTGCCCAGCAACTGGCCCTGGCTGGCGAGGGCCTGTTGCACGGGATCTGAGTCCGCTGGGTTCATGGCTTGCCAGATTGTTCTGTTACATGGACGTGGCAGGAAAAACGAACCCAAGTGCAGGACTCTGACACGGAGGCAGGATCAGGAGGCGGAATCTCCGTAGCAAGCACAGAATCGAGACCAGGCCGAGTCAGGACTAGGGAGGCTTGATTCAGGAAGAGATACGGGGTTGAAGACTTGGAGCAAGTTTCCTCTCTTCCTGAGAGTCGACCAACAATCTGGCAAGTGCTGACCGGAGCCGTCGGGGTCTTATCCTCCGGTGGCTAACGGAAACCAGGTGCTGGTGATTGGGAGGAATTGGGAAAGATTGGGAATCAAGTGTGGGGATTAATGACCAATTAGGGAGGAAAGGGAAAAGGTGGGAAATGCCAGCCAGGACCATGACAGGTGAGATAGTGTGGGGTTCTTTCTGTCCCTGTCAAATCACTCCGTAAAGAAATTCTTCCCGATGTAAGTCTGAAATCTTCCTTTAACCAGTCTCCACGTGTGGCCACGTTTCCCTGTTAATGGATTAATTGTGAACGAGCAGCTGGCATCCATCTTACCTCTCCCTTAATGATTTTGAACACTTCTATATTATCTCCTCTCATTCTATGTCAACTTAGGCCAAATAGACTTAATTCTCTCAATCTTTCTGCAGAGCTCACAACTTGCAGTTCTGTAATGAGTCCAGTCGCCTTTCTGTGAACTCCTTCCCGTGCCGGCCTCATCCGTCACAAAATATGAGCGGAATTGTACACAGTACTCAAGGCGTGACCTCACAAGTACATTATGCAGCTTATGGAAAACATCTCTAAACATGAACTCCTCAAAGCGTATTATAGAGCCAAACATTGTATTAACCATCCTAACTGCTTCAGTTCAATTACCCCACCTGCAATTACCCTATCACTACCTCTGTCCCTGCAATTTCCCATTTTGAACTGTCCTACAGACCTTCAGCTTCTTCCTGGTCACACACACACACACACACACACACACACACACACACACACACACACACACACACACACACACACACACACACACACACACACACACACACAATTGCACAAATGTATCTATATGTTATAGTGACTAACCTGTTGTACATATTATTTATTATAAATTAAAAAAAATTGCACATTGCACATTTAGACGGACACATAACGTAAAGATTTTTACTTCTCATGTATATGAAGGATGCAAGTAATGAAATCAATACAATTCAAAATACACAAAACACAGATTTGAATAAAGATACAATAGAGGGACCGATATCAGAATGGAAAAAGTAAAATGAGCGCGTTGCTAATGTACAAGCACGAGATAATCTGAAGATGTTGGAAATCCCAGTCAACACAGGGAACTCTGCTGAGCTCCTCCAGCATTTTGTGTGTGATGTTGCTGATGTAACATTCTGATGTATGCTGATGTATGAGCATCATAAACCTGTCAAAGGTCAGAAGAAATCGAAATATTTCAATCTGCAAAGTAATTGGCAGACGTGGGGGGTGTCGAGAGGGAGAGAGGAGAGAGAGAGAGGAAAGAGTGAGGAGAGAGGACAGAGGAGAGAGAGAGAGAGAGAGAGAGAGAGAGAGAGAGAGAGAGAGAGAGAGAGAGAGACCGACACCGATACGGAAATTGACCAATAGATAGGCTAAGCAGGCAGAAAGACAGCTAGAAACAGATGCAAAGATTGCAGGATTGTGGTACTCCTCCTGTATCTCCTAGTCTCTGTTACAGTGTGAGAGATGGGGTTCACTCTGCACCTGTCAGTCCATGATAGATTTTGACACGGCACAGGACCGAAAAAAGCTGCAGAACTTTGAAAATCTAGTCAGCTCCATCTTGGGTACTAGCCTACAAAGTATCCAGGACATTTTTAGGGAGCGGTGTCTCAGAAAGGCATCGTCCATTATTGAGGACATCCAGGACCCAGGGCATGCCCCTTTCTGACTGTTACCATCAGGTGTGATTTCTTTTTCCACAGGGTATAAAAGGAGCACGCCTTCAGTGAATCTGTTTTGCTGCGCAATTGATTTTATGACGCAGTTTCGTTTTAAAAGTGTAGTTTTAATTTCTACTGTAAGAATCATTGTGCCGGCGTTCTGAAAATCTCTGCGAGTTAAAGTCCAGTCGGACAGTGAAAAATTTATTGAAGTACGGAAAACCCGAAGGATCAAGAAAAGTTTTTGTTGTCGGCGGTGAAATAGGTTCGACCTTATTTAATCTTCATTCAGAAGGAATTAGTAACCTGTAGTCCAAGATAGTTCCTGCTAAAGAGCAGAAAGGACTGGAGCATGGTTTCGCCAAGGAAAGGTCAGTGCCTTTGAGTCGTTTTATTTCCTTCATCGTAAATCCTTCGGGAAAGGCATACTTCGGCTCGGATCAGCAGTAACGTCATGTAACGGAATTTATTACTTCAAGGAAAGTCTCTCCTAATTGGCTGTATAAATCACATGGACTTGTTACATTATCACTCAAGAACTGTTTTTGCATTATCGTTTCAAGAACTCTTTGAGCTGCCGTAAAGCATCTGACTTCCGGTTAAGTTAGTTGTTTGTTTACTTTTGGGTTGTTTTTTGAGCAATGTTCAATAATTGTTTTATGTGTTATAAAAAAATCTGTCTCAATTCTATATTCATTGTTGCTGAATCGTAACAGTCAGGGTCTCGTGGGATAGGTACCACTTTTGAGTTTAAATGCTTGTTTAATTATTGATCGGTGTTTTCGAAAAGGGGAATACCCGATTCTTTTGTTTGATTGGACTGTGAGTGGTATTCGGCAACAATGAATATTGACGACTTCCTGGCATCGCCAGACCCGGAGTTATTAGCGAAGGTGAAAAAAGTGATGTCTTTGAGATTGTTAGCAGGTTGGAACTTAAAGGTATTTCGAAGGTTACAACAAGGCCTGTAATCCAGAGGAAAATCGCAGAACACTATGTAGATTCGGGTGTGTTTGATGAAAAGATTTTAGATAAGTTCCCTGTGAGTAAAACAGCAATTCAGTTACACTTGGAACAAGTAGCGTTAGAAAAGCTTTGAATAGAAGCTGAGTTAAAGTTGTTATGCCTGCAGCCCCCTCCTTTGTGAGAACCGCAAGATCACTATTGGGTTGGGTCAGGGGACCCAGGAAATGAGAGAGAGACGTGCAGAATGCCTCGTTCCCCGGCAATGTAAAGCTACGGGACATGGCCATTGTCTCTTGGAGACACATTTGTGGATTGAGATGCAATGCTACGTGACCGCCCTCAGGCAAAGAGGGCTGGGTGAGAAAGAGATTGCATCACCTCAACCTGATTGACATCGACGACTCTGCGAGTCAGGATAAAAGAGGGTCTGTAGGAATAGCCCCTCAGACGCACCAGAAGACGCACCGTAATAGCGGGAAGCCATTTGAAGGAGGCCACGGGCGTTCAGTTCCGTTGCTTGGAACTGGTGGCTGGAACCACGGAAAACGGCTTTTAGCTAGCAACGGGGAAATCAACTCCCCCGACTCAAAGGACTGGCATCATAAAAGACCTGGGCAAGTTTAAAACCGTCTCTCTTAAATCCAAAGAGCTGCAGCTTGAATGACAGTGACTTTTCTATTTCCATCGGACAATACATTATCCCCTAGACAACGATAGAGCTACTTCTTATTGATTATTATTATACCCGCGTTTTTATAGTTAGCATTGACGAAGTATATCATCTGTATGTTTGCATTGATATTATTTTATGTCTTTTCATCAATAAATACTGTTAAAAAATAGTACGATCAGACTTGTTACTTACCCTTGTCACGTGACTGGGGTTGAAGCTACACTGGACTTAAGGTAATGGTCTTGTGATGGTGGAGTGATGTTATTTTCCCGCCAGTAGAGATCAGGTGACAGGTTTTTTTTTACAGGGAATAAAAGGAGGACCCCTCCCTGTGGGGAGGGGCAGTTCGTGGCTGGATTTGCCATGTTGACTTCATGCCACTGCGTGATTTAATGTTATGACGCAGTTTAGTTGAAAGATGAACTTTTATCTAATGCCTAAAGTTTAAAAGGTCATTGCCAGTAGCTTCTTTACAATACTGCTGGTTGAGAATCAGTGGAGAGTGAAGACCGGAGTTCGAGAGTTAAAGATCGAAGAGAATCAATTTCGACGGTGAAACGGGTTCCACCTTGTTTGATCCGTATTCGGAAGGATTTCATTGACTATTCTCGTGTTAATCCCTGGGAAATACCAGCAAGCATTGAGAATGGTGGTAATGGAAAGGTCAGTGCCTTTAATCCGTTTTGTTCCATAAATTCTTCGTGGGAAATGTTCGACTTTGGGGAACCGAAACAAAACGACGTGAAAGAGAATTTAAATCGTCTTAAAAAGTCTCTCCTTTAAATGGACTTTGAGCATTTTGAACTTTTGGCAATACGACTTTAAAGAACTGTTCTTGCAACATCGCTTTAAGGACTGTAAACTTCATTGCTTTAAGGGCTGTTTAAGCTGCCGCACAGCAGCTGATTTCCGGTTACGTTAGTGATTTGTTTACTTTAGGGGGGTTTGTTTTCAGTGTTTAATAAACGTGTTATTTGTTATAAAAACCCTTGCCTAACTCATATATTTATTGTTGCCTGAATCCGTAACCTAAATATGCGGGCTGCGTCCGGATTGGATCATGTGAGTTTAAATGCTTGTTAACTTTTGAGTCGGTGTTTTGGAAACGGCGAATACTCGATTCTTTTGTTTGATTGGCTTGTGAGTGGTATTCGGCAACGATGAATATTGATGAGTTTCTGGCTTCGCCAGGCGCGGCGTTGTTAAGAAGGCGAAAAAAACTGAGGTGACTGAGATAGCTAGTAAATTGCAACTTAAAGGTATTTTGCAGACTACATCAAAGGCTGTAACACAGAGAAAAATCGCGTCTCACTTTATGGATTCGGGTGTTTTTGATGAATCGATTTTGGAGTCGTTTCCAGTAAGTAATATAGAGATGTAGTTGCAAATTGAACAAATGAAGTTGGAACAACGTAAAGCAGAATTGGAGCGTTGTAAGTTAGCAGCTGATCAAAAGAAAAGATAATTTGATTATGCAATGGAGGAATTAAAGTCTGGGAATCAGTCTTCTGGTTCTAAAAAGCCATTTGTTGATAGTCAAGAAATTAAATTGGTCCCTCTATTTAGTGAAACAGAGGTGGAAAGATATTTCCAACATTTTGAAACTATTGCTCGGATGTTAGAGTGGCCGAAAGATAAATGGTCAGTGTTGTTACGGAGTGTAATTAAAGTTAAAGCACAACAAGTTTACACAGCTTTACCTGCTGCGCAAGCACTTGATTATGATATTGTGAAAATGCATATTCTAAAAGCATACGAATTAGTCCCAGAAGCGTATAGAGAAAGATTCAGAAGTTTGAAGAAGTCTGTGGAAAACACTTATGTGGAATTTGCCTATGATAAAGCTGTGTGTTTTGAGAGATGGGATTCTTCTAAAAATGTAAATGGGGACTATGATACATTGAGAGAGCTGATTTTAATGGAGGAATTTAAAAGAAGCATTCCTGTTGAAGTAAGACCTACTTAAATGAGAGGGATACTGATAAATTGCAGGACTGTGCTAGGTTAGCTGATGAGTATGTTTTAATCCATAAGAATAAATTTCCTCAGAGCAGAATTTTTAAGAGGAAAAATAACATGGAGACTCAAGGTAAATCAGAAATTAAATCAGATGTTAATGAGAAAGGTAAGGAGGAAGGAAAACCTGTGAAGGAAAGACAGTTTGGTCTTACTTGTAACTATCGTAAGAAGCCTGGCCATGTAATAGCTAACTGTTTCAGATTGAAAAAGAAAGAGAAGGAAGCAGTTCCAGATGCTTGTGTGCAACATACTGAAGCACCTGTAAAAATACAGGGTTTGATAAACACAAATGAGGCTTTGTTAGAGTCTGACCAAGTTAAAAAGGGATATGATCATTTTATAACTGAAGGGTTTGTATCCTTGAAAGAAGGATCTACTCTGGTGCCAAAAAAAATCCTTAGGGATACTGGAGCTTCTCAATCATTGATGTTAGACAGTGTATTGAAGTTTAATGAGGAGTCTGATACTGGTGACGTAAATTATATAAGAGGTGTTTGGAGTGATTTTATGCCTGTACATTTACATAAAGTAAATTTAAAGTCAGGGTTAGTTACAGGATTTGTTAAAGTAGGATTACAGCATAGCTTACCTGTGAAGGGTATTTCTTTATTGTTAGGTAATGACTTGGCAGGTGGAGAAGTTTTCACTGAAGTGCATTTGACAATGGAGTCTAAGGAACCAGAGATGAATTCTAACACAGATTCTTCCTGTGTTGTGACTAGAGCTATGGCTAAAAAGATTGATGCGCAGAATGAGGTTGTTACTCATGACTGTTCAACTCAGAATTCGAGTTTTGAGGATGTGTCAGAAACTTTCTTACCTTCGTTGTTTGAACAAGATTCTTGGAGTAAGTCTGACTATGAAGATTTATCTCTGTCTCGGAAGGAGATGATAGCAGAGCGGAATAGAGACCCTGAGATTATAAAATTAAGGGAACAAGCTTTACTAGATAGTGAAATTGAGAGGGTGCCAGTAGGATATTACTTGGAAAAAGGAGTGTTGATGAGGAAGTGGAGGTCACCTGCAATTCCTGCTAGTGAGGAATGGAATGTTGTTTACCAGGTAGTTGTCCCTAAAGTTTATCGAAATGAGATTTTGACTTTAGCTCATAGTGTGCCTTTAGGTGGACATCAAGGGGTAAGGAAAACTGTGGACAAGATTTTAAAACATTTTTACTGGCCTGGTCTAAGAAAAGATGTGGCGATGTTTTGTAAAACGTGCCATACTTGTCAACTTGTGGGTAAACCAAATCAGGTTACACCAGTAGCTCCATTACAACCTATTCCAGCATTTGGTGAACCGTTTTCTAAAGTTATTGTAGATTCTGTTGGTCCATTACCGAAGACAAAAGCTGGTTATCAGTATTTGTTGACTATCATGTGTACTTCGTCTAGGTTTCCAGAGGCAGTACCACTTAGGAATATAAAAGCTAAAACTGTGACAAAGGCTCTTATAAAATTCTTTACTTATTTTGGATTGCCTAGCGAAATGCAAACTGATCAAGGCAGTAATTTTATGTCTGGATTGTTTCAACAGATAGTTTATAAATTGGGAGCTAAGCAGATCACTTCGTCTGCATACCATCCAGAATCGCAAGGTGCCTTGGAGAGGTTTCATTCCACCCTCAAGAATATGATTAAGACATATTGTGTGGAAAATGAAAGTGATTGGGATGAGGGTATAAACTTAATTTTATTTTCAGTAAGGGAATCGGTACAGGAATCTTTAGGTTTTAGTCCATTTGAACTTATGTTTGGGCATAGAGTTAGAGGACTTTTAGCTTTATTAAAAGAACAGTGGATTAGTAAGGAAATACAAACTAATTTGTTGGACTATGTTTTGAAATTTAAGGACAGGTTACATAAAGCATGTAGCTTAGCCAAGGAAAATTTAAAGTTGGCTCAGGAGAAAATGAAAACTTGGTATGATAAGGAAGCTAGGATGAGGATGTTTAAGCCTGGAGATAAGGTGTTGGTTCTTTTCCCAGTGCAGACAAATCCATTACAAGCTAGATTGCATGGTCCTTATGAAATTGTGCCTAAAATCAATGATGTGGATTACGTAATAAAAACTCCAGATAGTAGAAGGGCAAGACAACTTTCCCATATAAATGTGATAAAACCATATTTTGGGTAACAATCTGATACTGTGACTGTTGTGGTTAGTGAGAATGAGTTTGATTTAACTAGGAAGATGATAGATGATTCATCTGAATTTCATTCTAAATCCAACATTGTTTCTGTTAGGTTACCAAATTCAACCATTCTGGAAAATATTGATGAGAAATTAGCACATTTATAGCTCGAGCAGAAACAGCAGATGCAGGAATTAATTTTTAAATATAAGGATTTGTTTCCAGATGTTCCAAGAAGGACTACTATAGCTTCGCATGATGCAGATGTTGGAGATGCCAAACCTATTAAACAACACTCATATAGGATAAACATAGAAAAATGTGAACTTGCTGAGAAAGAAATTAAATATATGTTAGAGAATAATATTATTACACATTCTAACTCGAATTGGAGTTCACCATGTGTTATGGTGCCCAAACCAGATGGTAGTATTAGGTTTTGTAGGGACTATAGGAAGGTGAATGCTGTAACGAAAACAGATGCATATCCAATTCCTAGAGTAGATGATTGTGTAGATAAAGTTGGAAAAGCAAAGTTCCTTACAAAGATTGATTTATTGAAAGGGTATTGGTGTGTTCCATTAACAGACAGAGGTAGAGAGATTTCTGCATTTGTAACTCCATCTGGGCTATATGAATATAATGTTCTTCCATTTGTGATAAAGAATGCCCCAGGTACTTTCCAGAGGATGATTAACCCTGTGATTCAGGGATTGAAAGATACTGATGCTTACATTGATGATTTAGTGACAGGAAATGATACCTGGGAAACACACATTATTGCGGTGGAGAAATTGTTTGAAAGACTTTCAAAAGCTAACTTAACTGTTAATTTAGCTAAGATTGAATTTGGACATGCCACTGTGACTTACCTTGGTTACGTTGTGGGTCAAGGTAAGGTAGCTCCTGTTCAGGCAAAAATTCGGGCAATTTTAGAGATTCCCACTCCAACGGGGAAAAAAACTCTCAGAAGATTCTTGGGAATGGTAGGATATTATCGAAAATTTTGTAAGAATTTTGCTAATGTTGCCCTTCCATTAACTAACCTTTTTGCAGAAGAATGTGAAGTTTGTGTGGACAGTGCCTTGTCAAGAAGCATTTCAAAAATTGAAAACAATGATATGTCAACAACCTGTGCTCAAGGCACCTGACTTTGAAAAACCTTTTTCATTAGCTGTAGATGCTAGTGATGGGGCTGCAGGAGCAGTATTAATGCAAAGGAGTGAGGGTGATGAGGTTGATCATCCAGTAGCTTACTTTTCTAAGAAATTTAATAAGCATCAAAGCAACTATTCGACAATAGAGAAATATTTTTTTTCTCTTGTTTTAGCTTTGGAATATTTTGAGGTATATGTTGGTACAACTCAAAAATCACTTATTGTTTACATATTATAATCCGTTAGTTTTTCTGAGTAAGATGAAAAACAAAAACATAAGATTATTAAATTGGTGTTTGATATTACAAGAGTACAAAATTGTGATAACTCATATTAATGGTAAAGATAATTTGGTTGCTGATTGTCTATCTCGATGTTGAATGTACAATGTAATTTTTTTAATGGAGTGGGTTTTTTTTCAATTGTAACACTCCGACTGTATTGTGAGTTGTAAGATGTTATATGATGGTATTGTATATTGTGTATGTTATAAAATTTATACATTTTTTTGGTAAATAATTGTTCAAATTTTTGTTCTTGTCATACCAAAAATGTTTTTTTGGAGGGATGTGTTACGTACCCTTATCACGTGACTGGGGTTGAAGCTATACTGGACTTGAGGTAATGGTCTTATGATGGTGGAGTGATGTCATTTTCCCGCCAGTAGAGATCATGTGACAGTTTTTTTTTACAGGGTATAAAAGAAGGACCCCTCCCTGTGAGGAGGGGCAGTTCGTGGCTGGATTTGCCATGTTGACGTCATGCCACTGCGTGATTTAATGTTATGACGCAGTTTAGTTGAAAGATGAAGTTTTATCTAATGCCTAAAGTTTAAAAGTTCATTGCCAGTAGTTTCTTTACAATACTGCTGGTTGAGAATCAGTGGAGAGTGAAGATCGGAGTTCGAGAGCTAAGGATCGAGGAGAATCGATTTCGACGGTGAAACTGGTTCGACCTTGTTTGATCCTTATTCAGAAGGATTTCGTTGACTATTCTCGTGTTAATCCCTGGAAAATACCAAAAAGGATTGAGAATGGTGGTAAAGGAAAGGTAAGTGCCTTTAAGCCGTTTCGTCATGGGAAAAGTTCGACTTTGGGGAACGGAAACAAAACGACGTGAAAGAGAATTTAAATCGTCTTAAAAAGTCTCTCCATTAAATGGACTGTGAGCATTTTGAACTTTTGGCAATACTACTTTAAAGAACTGTTCTTGCAATACCGCTTTAAGGACTGTAAGCTTCATTGCTTTAAGGACTGTTTAAGCTGCCGCACAGCAGTTGATTTCCGGTTACGTTAGTGATTTGTTTACTTTAGGGGGGTTTGTTTTCAGTGTTTAATAAACGTTTTATTTGTTATAAAAAAACCCTTTCCTAACTCATATATTTATTGTTGCCTGAATCCGTAACAGACTTCAACGGACCTCTCTATCTTTGCTGGTAAGTGACCCAGTTACGGGGTACGTAACAAAATGAAGCAATTGGAATCTCACTTGGAACTAAGTCGATTAGAAGCTGAAAATAAAAAGAGGGAATTTGAACTTGCGATGGCGGAATTAAGGTCTGAGAATCAGTCCACTGGTTCTAGAAAAACGTTTATTGTTAGTCAGGAAATTAAATTGGTCCCTCCATTTAATGTAACAGAAGTAGAGAAATATTTTCAGCATTTTGAAACTGTTGCTCTGATTTCAGAGTGGCCGAAAGAGAAATGGTCAGTGTTGTTACAGAGTGTAATTAAAGGCAAAGCACAACAAGTTTATACAGCTTTAACTGCTGAGCAAGCACTTAACTATGGTACTGTGAAACAGCACAGATTAAAGGCATATGTGCTAATTCCGGAAGCATATAGAGAAAGATTTAGAAATTTGAAGAAATCTGTGGAAAAAAGTTAATGTGGAATTTGCCTACGATAAAATTGTGTGTTTTGAGAGATGGGTTTCCTCTAAAAATATAAATGGGGATTATAATAAATTCAAAGAGCTGGATTTAAAAGTAGCCTCCCTGTTGAAGTAAGGACACACTTAAATGAAAGAGACACTGGTACATTGCAGGACTCTGCTAAATTAGCTGAAGAGTATGCTTTAAACCACAAGAATAAATTTCTTCGGGGCAGAACTTTTAAAAGGAAAAATAACAAAGAGAGTCAAGGTAAACCAAAAGTTAGTGAGAAAGGTAAGGAGGAAGGAAAACCTGTGAAGGGAAGACAGTTTGGTCCCATTTGTAATTATTGTAACAAAACCTAACTGTTTCCAATTGAAAAAGGAGAAGGAAGCAGTCCCAGATGCTTGTGTGCAACCTACTGAAACACCTGTAAATTCACAGGGTTTGATAAACACATACGAATCTTTGTTAGAGTCTAACCGAGTTAAGAAGAGATATGATCATTTTATAAGTGAAGGATTTGTATACTTGAAAGAGGGATCCATTTTGGTGCTAATAAAAATCCTTAAGGATACTGGAGCTTCTTAATCACTGATGTAAGATAGTGTGTTAAAGTTTAATGATGAGTCTGATTCTGGTGAGGTAAACTATATACAAGGGGTTGGGAGTGGCCTTATGCCTGTACATTTGCATAGAGTAAATTTAAGGTCAGGGTTAGTTTCAGGACTTGTTAAAGTTGGACTACAACCCAGTTTGCCTGTGAAGGATATTTCTTTATTGTTAGGCAATGACTTGGCAGGTGGACACGTTTTTCCTGAAGTGCATTTGACAATAAAGTCAGAGGAACCACGGATGTTGTAACTCGAGCAATGGCTAAAAAGCTTGATGTGCAGAATGAGGTTGTTGCCCATGACTGTTCAACTCAGGATTCGAGTTTTGAGGATGTGTCAGAAACTTTCTTACCTTCATTGTTTGAACAAGATTCTTGGAGTAAGTCTAAGCATGAAGATTTGTCTCTGTTCGGAAGGAGATGATAGTAGAGCAGAGTAGAGACCCTGAGATTATCAAATTAAGAGAGCAAGCTCTTCCAGATAGTGAAATTGATAAGGTGCCAGTAGGATATTATTTTGAGAAAGGACTGTTGATGAGGAAGTGGAGATCACCTACAATTCCTGCAAGTGATGAATGGAATATTGTTCACCAGGTAGTTGTTCCTAAAGTTTATCAAAATGAGATTTTAACTTTAGCCCATAGTGTGCCTTTGCGTGGACATCAAGGGGTAAGGAAAACTGTGGACAAGATTTCAAAACATTTTTACTGGCCTGGTTTGAGAAAAGATGTGGCGATATTTTGTAGAACCTGTCGTACTTGCCAAATTGTGGGTAAACCTAATCAAGTTACTCCAGTGGCCCCACTGCAACCTATTCCAGCACTAAGTGAACCGTTTTCCATTATTATAGATTGTGTAGGACCATTACCAAAAACAAAAATTGGCTATCAGTATTTGCTGACTATCATGTGCACTGCGTCTGGGTTTCCAGAGGCAGTACCACTTAGGAATATAACAACTAAAACTTCAACAAAGGCTGTAATAAAATTCTTTACTTATTTTGGGTTGCCGAAGGAAATACAATCTGATCAAGGCAGTAATTTTATGTCTGGATTGTTTCAACAGATAGTTTATAAACTACGAGCTAAACAGATTACCTCATCTGCATACCATCCAGAATCGCATGGCGCTTTGGAGAGGTTTCATTCTACCATCAAGACTATGATTAGGACGTATTGTGTGGAAAATGAAAATGATTGGGATGAGGGTATACATTTACTTCTATTTGCAGTAAGGGAATCGGTACAAAAATCATTAGGTTTCAGTGCATTTGAACTTGTATTTGGGCATAGAGTTAGAGGATCTTTGGCTTTTTTAAAAGAACAATTGGTTAATAAAGAGGTACACACGAATTTGTTGGACTATGTTTTAAAATTTAAAAACAAATTACATAAAGCTTTTAGCTTAGCCAGGGAAAATTTAAAATTGGCTCAGGAGAAAATGAAAACCTGGTACGATAAAGAAGCTAGAATGAGGACATTTAAGCCTGGAGATAAGGTGCTGGTTCTTTTCCCAAAGCAAGCGAATCCTTTACAAGGTAAATTTCATGGTCCTTATGAAATTGTGTCTAAAATTAATAATGTGGATTACGTGAAAAAACTCCAGATCGCAGAAGGTCAACACAACTTTGCCATGTAAATATGATAAAACCATATTTTGAGAAACAGTCTGCTACTATGACTGTTGTGATCAATAACAATGAGTCTGATCCCACTAGGAACATAACGGATGATTCATCTGAAACTCATTCTAAACCCAACATCGTTTCTGTCAGATTACCAAACTCAACCATTCTGGAAAATATTGATGAGAAATTATCACATATACAACCTGAGCAGAAGCTGCAAATGAAGCAATTAATTTTTAAATACCGATATTTATTTCTAGACATTCCTAGAAGAACCACAGTAGCTTCACATGAGGTAGATGTTGAAGATGCCTATATTGACCATGTAGATACAGAAAATGATACTTGGGAAACATGCATTACTGCAATGGAGAAACTATCTGAAAGGCTTTCAAAAGCTAACTTAACTATTAACTTAGCTGAAAGTGAATTTGGGCGTGCCACTGTGACTTACCTTGGTGCTGATATAGGTCCGGGTTTGGTTAAGGAAAATAGTTAAGGAAATAGCTCCAATTTAGCAACGAAGGTTTAATGTTACAGGAGTATAATATTTGATGACTCATATTAAAGGCAAATATATCTATCTGATTGTCTATCTCGTTGTTGAAAATACAATGTAATTTTTTTATGGAGTGATATTTTAACATTTGTAACGCTCCTATTGTATAGCAAGTTGTAAGATGCTATATGATAATACTATGTATACTGTGTATATTGTAAATTTTATACATTTTTTTATTTTTGTAAATAGTTAATTGTTAAAATTTTGTTCATGAAAGACCAAATTTGTATTTTTGGAGGGAGGTGTTATATACCCCGTGGGTATCCTGTAACTATCACATGACCATGATGTAATTGAGGCTCTGCATGGCATGATGAAATGGTCTTGTGATGGTGGAGTGAAGTAATTTTCCCACCAGTGAGAGGTCATATTTGTTTTTATATTGGGTATAAAAGGAGCACGCATCCCTGTGACGCAGGTCAGTTCATGGTTTAATTCGTCAGTGACTCCTTTCTGCTGCGTATTTGATTTTATGATGCAGTTTCATTTTAAAAGTGGAGTTTTAATTTCTACTGTAAGATTTGTTGTGCCGGCAGTTCTGAAAATCTCTGCCAGATAAAGTCCAGTCGGAGAGTGAAGAATTTATTGAAGTACGGAAAACCCGAAGAATCGAGAAACGTTGGTATTGTTAGCGGTGAAATAGGTTCGACCTTATTTAATCTTCATTTGGAAAGAATTAGTAACCTGCAATCTAAAATAGTCCCTGCTAAAGAGCAGAAAGGACTAGAGCAGGGTTTTGCCAAGGAAAAGTCAATGCCTTTGAGCCGTTTTATTTCCTTCATCGTAAATTATTCGGGCAAGGCATACTTCGGCTTGGATCAGCAGTAACGTCACATAAGAGAATTTATTTCTTCAAAGAAAGCCTCTCCTAACTGACTGTATAAATCACATGGACTTTTTATATTATCACTCTAAGAACTGTTCTTGCATTATTGTTTTAAGAATTGTTGGAGCTGCTGCAAAGCAGCCAAATTCCGGTTAAGTTAGTTGTTTGTTTAACCATAGAACCATAGAGCATTACAGCACAGAAACAGGCCTTTTGGCCCCTCTTGGATGTACCAAACCATTTTTCTGCCTAGTCCCAATGACCTGCACCTGGGCCATATCCCTCCAAACCCCTTTCATCCATATACCTGTCCAAGTTTTTCTTAGATGTCAAATGTGAGCCCGCATTCACCACTTCATCTGGCAGCTCATTCCACACTCCCACCACTCTCCGCGTGAAGAAGTCCCTCTTAATGTTCCCTTTAAACTTTTCCCCCTTCACCCTTAACCCATGACCTCTGTTTTTTTTTTCCTCTGGCCTCAGTGGAAAAAGCCTGCTTGCATTCACTCTATCTATGCCCATCATAATTTTATACACCTCTATCAAATCATTCTCCTACGCTCCAGGGAATAAAGTCCTAACCTATTCAACCTTTTACTTTTGTGTTTTTTTAAGCGGTGTTTAATAAATGTTTTATTTGTTATAAAAAAGAAGTCTCAATTCTATATTCAATGTTGCTGAATCGTAACAGGTCTCCCTCACCTTCACGCCTATCACATTTAATACAGGAGCACCTCACGGCTGCGTTCTCGGTCCCCTCCTTTACTCCCTGTATAACCATGAATGTGACGTCACCCACAGCGCTAATCTGCCCATTTATTTTGCCGACGACACTACATTAATTAGCCTTATCTTAAACAATAACGAAGTAGCCTACGGGGAAGGTCACCTCGCTGACCCAGTGGTGTCAAGAAAACAACCTCTCCTTCTGTTAAAGTCGGATCTAAATAAAACTCGGAAGTCCAGCTTCTTATACTTACCACCGTTCATTGCGAACCCTCCTGCAGGAGCTTGAGACTCAGTTGTCAAAGGGAAGGAAGTAAGTACTGCCACCATCAGACAAGTGGGCCTGTCCCTCAGGTTACATCCGTATATTTATGCATAGTAAGCCCCATACATTACTGTTGCAAGATGTTATTAGAATTGGTACGCCCACCAAGTCTGTTGCTGCAAAACATAGTTACAAATAAGAGTTTATGCGAGATCAAGGCTTAATTACAGATGCATGTGCTGTCCAGTCCTTATTGGGTATTCCCTTTGCTAGGCCCTGAATTAATTACAGATAGATGTTCATTCCTGTCCTTATGGGTGAGCCCTGCCTCCCCTACTGAAATGAAGTTTCAATGTACAGTACAATGTTAACAAACCGTCAATGTCTGTCTGCAATCCGGGGAGAACTTAGCTCACTACTGAAGGCAGAGTTAACAACAGTTCAAAAATTCTTGTTCAGTCCCAATTATTCCTTTAATCAGAGGTTACATCAGTTCGAAGTGCTTCTTTTATATCCCCAATTCCTCACTTCAATGACTCAAAAACAAAGGAGCTCGTGCTGGATTACAGGAGGAATGGAGATGGGTTAGCCCCTATTGACATCAGTGGATCTGGGGTTCAGAGGGTAAATAGCTTTAAGTTCCTCGGCATCCACATCTTCGAGGACTTCACATGGTCTGTACACACCAGCTGTGTGAGGTGGAAAATGTACAACAGTGCCGGTTTCACCTCAGACAGTTGAGCAAGTTAGATATGGGGCGCCAAATCCTAAAAGCTTTTTACAAGATCAGAACTGAGAACATCCTGACTGGCTGCATCACTGCCTGGTATGGGAACTGTACTTCCCTTAATCGTAGGACTCTGCAGAGAGTGGTACAGACAGCTCAGCGCATCTGTAGTTGTGAACTTCCCATGATTCAGGACATTTACAAGGACAAGTGTGTAAAAAGGGCCCGGATAATCACTGGGACCCGAGTCACCGCAACCGCAATCTATTCCAGCTGCTACTATCTGGGAAAAGGTACCGCAGCATAAAAGCCAGGACCAACAGGCTACGGGACACCTTCTTCCACCAGGCCAGTAGACTAATTAATTCACCTGGTTTGAGTGTACTCTATATTACATTGACTGTTCTGTTTATTACAAATTACTATAAAGTACAATAATTGCACATTGCACACTTAAGACATAACGTGGGGATTTTTACTCCTCAGGTATGTGATGCAAGAAAAAAAATCAATTCAATTCAATTTATTCCTATAGTGGAGGCGTGTAGGACCAAAGCACACAGTCTCAGAATAGAGAGACATCCATCTAGATTTAAAATGAAAAGCAACTGCTTCAGGAAGTGGGTAGTGAAACTGGGATTCATTGCCATAGACAGGTGCAGAGGCCAAGCCATTCAGAAGATTGATGGGTTTAGATCACTCAGTGCATCAAAGTGTTGTGGGGAACAGGTAAGAGAATGGTGGTAGAAGTGTTATTAGAAAGGGTTATTATAAAGCGCAAGTCAGGAGATGGATACAAGAAAATTTCCAAGCCACTGAATATCCCTTGGAGTACAGTTAAGTCAATCATTAAAAAATGGAAAGAATATGACACAGCTCTAAATCTGCCAACAGCAGGCTGTCCTCAAATAAGGAGACTAGTGATGGAGGCCACCAAGAGACGTATGATAACTCGGAAGGAGTTATCAAGCTTCAGTGGCTGAGATAGGAGTAAATGTGCATACAACAACTGTTGCCCGGGTGCTTTGCAAATTTTCGTGCTTTCAATAATTTTTCATGCAATTGGATGGGGTCTTTTGTTTTCATGGTATAGTTTTAGCCAGGCACTTACCAGAAAATGGGTCTGCCAGACACACGTATATTTTAACCGGTCAATTGGAACATCCTGACTGCACGCAGTGATCTCCATCTAACTAATTTTGTGTCTTCTAAAACTAATTGGCTGTACCAGTGACAATTTTACGTGTCATATTAAAGGGGGTGAATAATTATGCAACCAATTATTTTGTGTTTTATTACTTTGTAGATATCTGTTTTCACTTTGACCCCAAAGACTCTTTCTGTCAAAAAAAAGCCAAATTATATCTACTGTGATTAAATGCTGCAAAACATTTAGACGTGAAAATATCCAAGAAAGGATGAATACTTTAATAGATACTGTAACAGAGAGATAGATGTTGTCCCTGATCCTGGTGCTGTGTGTTCTCACACTTTTTTGTCTGCTGCCCAATGGGAGGTGTAAGAAGAGAGAATAACATGGCTCGATAGGGTCTTTGATAATGTTAACTGCTTACCCGGGGCAGCAGGGAAGGCAGGTGGTCAGTGGAGGGGAGGCACATTTTTGTGATAGACTGAGCTGTGTTAATAAAGTCCTTCTCTGATATGACTTCACAAATTTCCACACCTCACTCACCAACACTGAACATCATTTAATATTCCTCAGTCTAATCCCCCGGCTATTCAAGAATCTCATGAATCAGAAGCAGAATCAAGTTTATTATCACCAGCATGTGTTGTGAAATTTGTGAACTTAACAACTGCAGCTCAATGCAATACGTGATAATAGAGAAAGGAAAAGAAATAAACAAGTAAATCAATAATTGTAAGTACATATGCATATTGAATCCATGAAAAACAGTGCAATACAGAAGTAATATAGACTAAAAAAGTGAGGTAGTGTTCATTGGTTCAATGTCCATTTAGGAATCATATGGCAGAGGGGAAGAAGCTGTTCATGAATTGCTGAGCGTGCGCCTTTAGGCTTCTGTGCTTCCTTCCTGACCATAACAATTAGAAGAGGGCATTCCCTGGGTTATGTGCATCGTTCATTGCAAACGTCACATTTCAGAGGCATCACTCCTGGAAGCAGTCCCGGTTTTACAACTTTCAATAGCTTCTTTCGGTCCTCTGCAGTATCCCCCACTCCCACACTCACCAGGCAGTGATGTAGCCTATCAGAATGCTCTCCATCGCACATTGAAAGAAGTTTTTGTGTTTCAGTTGAGAGAACAAATCTCTTTAAACTCCTAATGAAACATAGCCACTGTCTTGTCTTCTTTATAACTGCATTGTTACTTCAGGAGTATGTTAGATCCTGAGACATCTTGACTCCCAAGAACATGAAATTGCTCACTCTCTCTAATTCTGATTTCCCTGTGAGAATTGGTTCATATTGCCACGTCTTATCCCTGTAATTGTTAAAGCCTTCTTCATTCTTTCAATTAGTTTGAAGAGTGATAGGAATGTACTGTCAATTCCTCAGTTTAGTGATCTACTCTGGATAGCAGGGGATTTCTTTATGGATTTACTAGTATCTAGCAAAGGTGGAGTGAAAGAGTCTTTATGAAGGAAAATAACAAAATGGCAAGTCGGAGTTTTTCTATGACTGTGATTGCAAGTGTATAGGAGAAGCATGTTCTGATGTGGTGAACGGTTACCTGGCAAGCTTAGGGCGCATTGACCATCAAGAGATATGATGCACCATCAATAACTCTCGGAGACGGGAGGTGAACGATAGGCTTTTATTAGCAGCAAACGAGACCACAACATCCTAGAGACTGAGGGAGGAGCAGTGCCTCCAATCGCCTTTATACAGGGGTCTGTGGGAGGAGGCACAGGAGCAGTCAGCAGAGGGGCGTGTCCAGACAGGTATACATAGTTTAACACATTCACCCCCCCCCCCTTTGTTTTAAAAGAGAGTCCCCACGGGGCGAAGATTCTTACAAGTATATTTACAGGTTAAGTCTATCAGGTGGTCGAGTCTGTCGCTGCGATCTACGTAGCACCGGTGGTGATTGCACCGGTGACCATGGGTGTGCTGGCTCCAGCCTGACTTGAGGTGCCAGCCCGTTAGGCATCAGTAATCCCTCATGTGTGTGCAGGCGCCCGGTATGGGAGTGTCGTGAGGAGTCTGTGTAGGGCTTGGTGTGCACGGTGTCTCATGGGTATAGACCTCCGTGGGTACGGGGTTCATAGTCACCGTGGAGTGTTCGGGGTAGGGGGTCTGGTGCTCCTGCAGGTGCCAGTTCGCGGACGGAGACCGTGTCCTCCCGCCCATCAGGTAAGACCATGTAGGCATACTGGGGGTTCACATGAAGTAGGTGAACCCTCTCGACCATCGGGGAGTATTTATTGCTCCTCGCATGTTTCCGGAGCAGCACTGGCCCTGGGGACATCAGTCAAGACATCAGACATCACTAGTGGTCCCAGTGGCAGACTTCCTGGGAAAAGAAAAGTGTCGCTCCTGAGGGGTGGCATTGGTGGACGTGAATAACAGGGAGCGGATGGAGTGGAGTGCCTCGGGGAGGACCTCCTGCCAGGGAGAGACCGGCAATCCCTTTGACCTAAGGGCTAAGAGTGTGGCCTTCCACACAGTGGGATTCTCCCTCTCCACCTGTCCATTCCCCCGGGGATTATAGCTCGTGGTCCTACTAGTAGAAATACCCCTAGCCAGCAGGTACTGGCGCAGCTCGTCACTCATAAAGGAGGACCCTCTATCACTGTGGATATAGCAGGGATATCTGAACAGAGTGAAGAGCTAGCGCAGGGATTTTATGACGGGCGTGGCAGTGGTATCGGGGCAGGGGATGGCAAAGGGGAACCGCAAGTACTCGTCGATGACGTTGAGAAAGTAGACATTGCCGTCGGTAGAGGGAAGGGGGCCCTTAAAGTCGACACTCAGTCGCTCAAAGGGGTGGGTGGCCTTGAGAAGTTGTACATTTTCTGGACGGTAGAAGTGCGGTTTGCACTCAGCGCAGACTGGACAGCCCCTGGTCATCATCCTGATTTCCTCAAGGGGGTAAGGCAGTGTTACGTACCCCGTAACTGGGTGTCTAACCAGCAGAGAAAGAAGAATTCGTTGGAGTCTGGTGGTACTATTTTCCAACAGTGTTTATTAGTAAAATATACAAATCAATATCAACAATGCAAGTATACAGATAATACACGTTAGCAATACTAAACCTAAAAGTGTGAGTATAATAATAATCAATAATAAACAAGCTCTATTGATGTCTATGGGGTAAATAAATTGTCATAGAAAAGTATAAAGTTCAGTTCAGTTCATGAGTGCTGATGTAGTTATAGTTGTATTATAATCGTTGGAGAGAGAGAGAGCGAGCAAGATGTAACAGCTAGTCAGGCAAACCTTCCTTTGCTTTCTTAATCCGTCGTATCGGTGTGGTCATTCAGTTATGACCTCTCCGTCCTTCTGCTAGACCATTCTTCTGTGGTGGACTCGTCACTCTGGCATGAGTGGACACACACACACAAGTCCCCATCGGCCCTGCGTTAACACTGATTGCCTTAATGACCGACCTTCTGGTTCGGTCTTCGAAGCCCCCACCTTTCTTGTGGGTTCCAACGCTCAATCAGCGTCCACTGGCATGTCTCCTGGTGTGTCTCTCCAGACCTGTCTTTTTAACCCAACTGACGGGGACTCAGCTATCCATCACTCCTGAATGACTGTGTCCATCAAATAAGGCCACTCCTTCAATCCACTGACGAATGTTTATGAGCAAACTATTGTCCTTGCAGCAAAACAGTAAATAATTCAAAAAGGAGTCACAATACAGTTAATCAGCAATTTCCCCCTCTCTGTTATATCGCCGATGTTCTTGCTTCTTTTTCCGTCTCTCTTTCTCATGGTCAGCATAGCAACAGTAATAGTTCGTGTTTCTCAGGAGGGGAATGGTTAACTCTGTAACCCATTGTCCATCAGGTCTATTCATCACTCGTAACAGGCAGGTTCCAGGCCTACACAAAATGATAAAATCGGGTGACCCCCAGGTGGCAAAGGTCTGCATGGAGGGCATATAGCCGGTCGAGCTGCGCGCTGGCACACGCTCCTCGGGATAGGGCATCAGGGGGCTCATTGAGCCTTCCAGACCGGTTCAGGATATCATAGTTGTAGTTGGAGAGTTCTATTCTCCACCTCAAAATTTTATCATTTTTGATTTTGCCCCGCTGTTAGTTGCTAAACATGAACGCAACTGAGTGCTGGTCGGTTAGCAAGGTGAACCTTTTGCCGGCGAGATACTGCCTCCAGTGCCTAATAGCTTCCACTATGGCCTGGGCTACTTTCTCCACCGCGGAGTGCCGAATTTCAGGGCCCTGAAAGGTACGAGAGAAGGCTGCTACCGGCCTTCCTGCCTAATTGAGGGTAGCAGCCAGCGCGAAGTCAGAGCCCTCACTCTCTACTTGGAAGGGAATGGTCTCGTCCACCGCATGCAATGTCAATGGCAATCTCCCCTTTAATGCGGCTGAAGGCCGCGCGAGCCTTGCCTGAGAGGGGAAATGCGGTGGACTTGACCAGGGGGTGGGCCTTGTCTGCGTAGTGAGGGACCCATTGGGCCTAATAGGAAAAGAAGCCCAGGCACTGTTTCAGGGCTCTGAGGGTGATGGGAAGAGGGAGCTCCAAAAGGGGGCACATACGGTCAGGGTCAGGGCCAATGACCCCGTTCTCCACGACATACCCAAGGATAGCAAGTCGAGTGGTTCCGAACACACACGTCCCTGTTATAGGTAAGGTTAAGAGCTTTGGCCGCCTGGAAAAATCGTTGGAGGTTGGTGTCGTGATCCTGCCAGTCGTGAACACATATGGTGATGTTATCCAGATATGGGAACGTGGCCTTCAGTTGGCACTGGTCCACCATCCGGTCCATTTCCCTCTGAAAGATAGAGACACCATTCGTGACACCGAAGGGGACGCGCAGGAAGTGATAGAGCCTACCGCCCGCCTGAAAGGCGGTGTAGGGGCGGTCCTCCGGGCGGATGGGGAGCTGATGGTAAGCGGATTTCAGGTCTATGGTCCAGTACATCTTGTACTGAGCTATCTGAATGACCATATCCGCGATGCGCGGTAAGGGGTACGCATCAAGCTGCGTGAACTTATTGATGGTCTGGCTATAGTCCACGACCATCCTATTTTTCTGCCCGGTCCGAATAACGACCACCTGGGCCATCCAAAGACTTGTGCTTGGCTCAATTATCCCCTCCCTGAGCAGCCGCTGCACCTCCGACTTAATGAAGGCCCTGTCCCCCGCGCTGTACCACCTACTTTTAGTTGCCACAGGTTTACAGTCAGGGGTCAGGTTGGCGAACAGCGGTGGGGGAGGGATCTTGAGGGTGGAGAGGCTGCAAGTGGTGTGAGTAGCGTGGCTGTTGGCATGGTGCTGGGTGGGATGTGCAGGGCGGTGTGTGTGTGTGTATGTTTGGTCAGTTGCGGAGTATATAATGACGTCCCACAAAACTGAGGATTTCTGACAGTGATTGGTGGGAGGGACCCGTCATACTCCATTGTCACACTTTTCAGGTGGCTCTGGAAGTCGAGCCCCAATAGCACAAGGGTATACCAGTTGAGGCATGACCAGTAACGCAAAGTCCCGATATTCTGTGCCCTGCACCACCAATGTCGCTACACAACCCCCCCCCCCCCCGGATGTCTGTGGAATGCGATCCAGAAGCCATGGTGACCTTCTGGCTTACCGGCTGTGTCACGAGTCCGCAGAGTGGCACTGTGTCCGGGAGAATTAAACTCTCATTGCCGCCCATGTCAAACAGGCAGCTAGTCCTGTGCCCCTCCACCAGGATGTCCATCATTGACTTTGCGAGCTGGTGTGGTGCGCTTTGGTCGAGGGTCACGGGGGCCAGAGTTGAATTGCCGCCTTGGTGCCCGGTAAGCACCCGTGGGTCGAAGGCGGGGTGAGTTGGTGCCAACAAAGATGGCTGCCCCCATGCCTCGCACGAGGCGGGCAGGCAAGATGGCAGTGACCAAGATGCCGACCCCCATGCCTCGCACATGGCGCTGCTTGACCCCGCTCGTGGTTTGGACTTCCAGGCCTTGGCGAAGTGGCCCTTCTTTCTGCAGCTGGAGCAGGTAGCTTCTCGGGCCGGACAGCGTTTTCAGGGGTGCTTTTCGAGTCCGCAGAAGTAACACTGCGCGGACTTGCAACTGGCAGCAGCCAAGGTCGATTTGCCGGCGGGTTGCGGGGACTTCATGGACTTGCGACTGGCAGCAGCCGAGGTCGATTTGTCGGCGGGTTGCGGGGTCTGCAGCGTCCATGGGATATCGCGCGGCTGGACAGCGTCAGCATTGTGCAGAGCGGCCTCCAGCGTGTCGGCCAGCTCGATCGCCGAATGTAAGGTAAGATCGGCATGTTCCAGCAGCCGCTGGCACACGTACACTGACCTGATCCCCGTACCAGGAGCTCCGCTATCAGTCACCTGCAGTCGCAGGCCTGCACGAGTGTCTGTAGGGCCCAGACAAACTCAGCGCTCAACTCTCTGGCCCGCTGCCACCGTGTCGATAAGCAATGTCTTGCGTAGATGGTGTTCACGGGCCAGCGGTATTGTCTTTTGAGGGCATCCATCACACCCTGATAGTCCATTTGGTCTCTGATCATGGAGTAGACCCTTGCACTGACTCTGGAGAGGAGAACCCTGCGCTTTGTGGCAGGGTCGGTCACATGAATCTCCTCCAAGTACGATTCGAAGCATGCTAGCCAGAGTTCGAAAGCATCGCCGGCTCCCTGGGATTGGGGGTCGAGATCCAATCTGTCTGGTCGTAAAATGCTCTCCATTTTCTATAATTGCTGCTAATAAAATTGATGCACCATCAATAACTCTTGGAGATGGGAGGTGAACGATAGGCTTTTATTAGCAGCAAACGAGACCATGACATCCTGGTGACTGAGGGAGGAGCAGTGCCTCCAATCGCCTTTAAACAGGGGTCTGGGGGAGGAGCCACAGGAGCAGTCAGCAGAGGGGCGTGTCCAGACAGGTATACATAGTTTACCACAAGATATAAAGGCTCTGGTCAAGAAATAAAGGAATCATACACTGGGTGTAGGAGATCTGGATCGTGCAAATCACTTAATAAGAGAAAAAAGGTTCAAGAATACTTTCAGGAGGGAAACAAGGAGGACAAAACAATGTTGTGTGATGGATCTGGCAGGTCAGGGAAATCCCAAGAGGTTCTACAGCTATATAAAGACTAACAGTGTGGCTTGGAAGAAAAAGGCAACAGAGTGATCAGCAGGGTCCCCTTGTCATAAGCCACAGGGAATGGGTACGATCATGAATCCATTAATGAATATTTCTTCTTGGTGTTTACTGAATACGATATCATGGTTGCTCAATTGATAATGGAAACTAGTCGAGTTGCTTTGGAGGATGTTCATATTACCAGAGTGTAGTTATTTGCAGGCTTTCTTTGCATTAATGTGGATGAATCCTCAAAGCCTATCAAATGCTTTGTGGAAGTCTAAAGAAAATTGTGAGGCCCTTCTGAAGATATTTACTTCATCATTATTGACCATGGGTTGTCCCAAAAACTGCGCAAACACAGAAATGTTATTGCATTGTTTAAAAGAGCTCTCAAGGACAAGCCTGGGAACTACAGGCCAGTCAGTGTGACATCCGTAGTGGGGAAGTTACTACAAGTATTTCTGATAGACAGGACCAAACAGAATTTTGATAGACAGTTTGATTAGCAGGTGTCCGCATGGCTTTTTGGTAGGAAGTTTTCATTGATGAACCTTTCAGAGATTTAGAACTATAGAACGTTACAGCACAGAAACAGCACTTTTCGCCCTTCCTGGCTGTGCTGAATCATTTTTCTGCCTAGTCCCACTGAACTGCAGCTAGACCATATTCCTCCACAGCGCACTCATCCATGTACCTGTCCAAGTTTTTCTTAGATGTTAAAAGTGAGCCTGCATTCACCACTTCAACCAGCAGTGACAACTCTCTGTGTGAAGAAGCTCCACTTAATGTTCCCTTTAAACGTTTCCCTTTTCATTCTTAACCCTTGTCTTCTGTTTTATTTTCTCTCCTAGCCTCAGTGGAAAAAGATTGCTTGCATTCCCTCTATCTATGCCCATCATAATTTTATACACCTCTATCAAATCTCCCCTCATTCTTCTATGGTCCAGGGAATAAACTCCTAACCTTTTCAAACTTTCTCTGTAACTCAGATTCTCAATTCCCGGCAATATCCTTGTAAACCTTCACTGCACTCTTTCAACCTTATTAATATCCTTCCTGTAATTAGATGACCAAAGCTGCACACAATACTCCAAATTCGGCCTCACCAATGTTTAAAACAACCTCACTATAACATTCCAACTCTGATACTCAATACTTTGATTTATAAAGGCCAATGTGCCAAAAGCTCCTTTTACGACCCTATCTACTTGTGACACCACCTTTAGGGAATTATGTATCTGTATTCCATGATCCCTCTGTTCTAATGCACTCCTCAGTGTCCTACCATTTACCTTGTATGGTTGTATGGTCTACCTTGGTTTGTCCTTCCAAAGCGCAATACCTCACACTTGTCTGTATTAAACTCCATTTGCCATTTGTCAGCCTATTTTTACAGCTGGTCCAAATCGCTCAGCAAGCTTTGAAAACCTTCCTCACTGTCCACTACACCTCCAATCTTTGTATCATCAGCAAATTTGCTGATCCAATTTACCACATTATCATCCAGATCATTGATATAGATTACAAATAGCAATGAACCCAGCACTGATCCCTGTGGCACACGACTAGTCACAGGTCACCAGTCAGAGAAGCAATCCTCCACTACCACTCTCTTGCTTCTCCTATTGAGCCAATGTCTAATCCAATTTACTACCTCACCATGTATACCTAGGGATGGAAACTTCCTAACTAATCTCCCATGCGGGGCCTTGTCAAAGGCCTTTCTGATGTCCATGTAGACAACATCCACCGCCTTCCCTACGTCCATTTTCCTTGTAACCACATCGAAAAACTGTAATGGATTGGTTAAACATGACCGACCATGCACAAAGCCATGTTGACTCTCCCTAATATGCCCCTGTCAAAACAAATACTTGTTGATTTTAAATCATAGTACTCCCTACAATAACTTACCTAAAACTGACGTCACACTTACCGGCCTATAATTTCTCGGATTACTTTTAGAGCTTTTTTGACACAACGGAACAACATGAGCTATCCTCCAGTCCACTGGCACCTCACCCGTGGATACCTACATTTTAAATACATCTGCAAGGCTCCTGCAATTTCAACACTAGTCTCCTTTAAAGTCTGAGGCAATACACTGTCAGGACCTGGGGATTTATCTACACTGATTTGCCTCAAGACAGCTAGCACTTCCTCCTCTTTCATGTGTTTAGGTTCCATGACCTCACTACTTGTTTGTCTTACTTGCCAGTTTACTTTGTAAATACAGATGCAAAAAATCTATTTAAGATATCCCTCATTTCTTTTGGTTCCATAAATAGCTGACCACTCTGATCCTCAAGAGGACCGATTTTATCTTTTACTATCCTTAATATACCTGCAGAAGCTCCTCGAGATTATCCTTCACCTTGACTGCCAAAGCAACCTCACATTTTTCTTTTACCCCTCCTGATTTTTTTCTTAAGTATTTTCTTGCACTTTGTCGTACATCTCTCTCTGCTTCTTTATTAGATTTCCAATATCCCTCGAAAACCAAGGTTCCTTATTCTTATTTACTTTGCCTTTAATCCTGACAGGAACATACAAGCTCCGCACTCTCAAACATTCTTCTTTGAAGGCCTCCCACTTACCAATCACCTCTTTGCCAGAGAACAAACTGTCCCAATCCACGCTTTTTAGATCCTTTCTCATTTCTTCAAATTTGGCCCTTTCCCAGTTTTCCAGTCCTCAACCCAAGGACCAGATCTATCTTTATCCATGACCAAGTTGAAACCAGTGGTGTAATGATCACTGGAACCAACTTGTTCCCCTACACACACTTCTGTCACTTGTCCTAACTCGTTTCCTAAAAGGAGATCTAATATTGCATCCTCTCCAGTTGGTACTTCTATATATTGATTTAGAAAACTTTCTTGAACACATTTTACAAACTCTAACCCATCTAGACGTTTAATATTATGAGAGTCCCAATCAATATGTGAAAAATTAACAATTCCTACTATCACAACTTTATGTTTCTTGCAATTGTCTACCATCTCTCTGCAGATTTGCTCCTCCAATTCTCTCTGACTATTGGGTGGTCTATAATACAACCCCATTAATGTGGTCATACCTTTCCTGTTTCTCGGCTCCACCAATACGGCCTCAGTAGACAAGCCCTCTAATCTGTCCTGAGTACGACTGTGACATTTTCCTTGACTAGCAATTTTTCCGCCCACCCTTCATCCCTCTGCCTCCATCACGTATGAAACATCGGAACCCTGAAATACTAAGCTGCCAGTCCTGCCCCTCTTGTAGTCAAGTTCAACTAATGGCTATAACGTCGCAATTTAATGCGTCACTCCACGCCCTCAGCTCGTCAGCCTTCCCCACAATACTCCACCCATTGAAATAGACAAACCTCAGAAGATTATTACCATCACACACAACCCTTCTATTTCTGACTTTGCATGAACTTTAACATCATTTATTTTCACCCCCGCTCAACTATCTGCTTTGGCACACTGGTTCCCATACCCCTGAAAATCTAGTTTAAGCCCGACCCAATAGCACTAACAAACCTCCCTGCAAGGATATTGGTCCCCCTGTAGTTCGGGTGCAACCCGTCTCTCTTTTACAGGTTCCACCTGCCCCAGAAGATGTCCCAATGATCCAAAAATCTGAAACCCTGCCCCCTACACCAGTTCCTCAACTACGTGTTCATCCTCCAAAGCAGCCGACACTTACCCTTGCTGGCACTTGGCACAGGTAGCTATCCTGAGATTACGACCATCGAGGTCCTGCTTTTTAACTCCTACCAAGCTCTCTATCCTCATTCTTCAGGGCCTCCTCACTCAGCCTTCTTACGTCATTGGTGCTGATGTGTACCATGACATCTGGCTGCTCCCCCTCCCACTTCAGAATGCTGTGCACGCGATCAGAGACATCCCTGATCCTGGCACCCAGGAGGCAACAAGCCATCCAGGAGTCTCTGTCACAACCACAGAACCCCCTCACTGGACCTCTAACTAACGAGTCCCCTATCACTACCACTCTTCTCTTCTTCCACCCTCCCTTCTGCACTGCAGAACCAGACTCATAACAGAGATCCGGCTGCCGCAGCTTATCCTAAATTAGTCATCCACCCCAACAGTATTCAAATCGGTATACTTGTTGTTGATGGGCATGGCCGCTGGGGAACCCTGATCTGCCTGCTCTTACCCCTTTCCTCACCTGACGGTAACCCAATTACCAGTGCCCGAATGATCCGGAGGTCATCCAGCTCCTGTTCCAGTTCCCTAACACAGTTTGTTAGGAGCTGCCGCTGGATGCACTTCTTGCAAGTGTCATTGTCAGGGACACCGGAGGTTTCCCTGACTTCCCACATCCTGCAAGAGGAGCATTCGAACATCCTGCCTGGCATTCTCGCTAAACTTTCTAGTTGCAAAAAGAAATCGAATGAGAAAAAACAACAACAACCACCACTTACCGGAACCTGTCCTCGCCTCTGCCTGTTCACACCGAAGCCTGTTGAGCCAAAGCCGTCCCACTCTGCTCCCTCTCACTCCGCTGCCCGCTGTATATGGTGGTCTGTTTTTTTTTAAACCTTTGGTGGTCTACGTCACGCCTTCAGCAGTCTAGCCTTTTTTCACCCGAGCAATGTAAAAAAAATGGCTTCTCTCCGAGATTCCTTATTCCTACACTCTCAGCCTCTTGCTCTGATTATAAGAGCAAACCTTTATCTACCTGCAAACCTTTCAGCTTTCCAAGAACCTTGTCATGAGGAACAGCAACTAACACAATTTTGCCAACTTATGCTCTTGAATCGCATGCATTCTGCTGGTGTCTTCCACAGAGGAGACTGCCACAAAACAGTCATTGATTTTTTCTCCCATTTTTTGTCCTGCATTACTCCCTCTACAGCATCATTTTACAGTGGCTGATATCCACTCTTGTCTCTCTTGTAATCCTCATAATATATACCTGTAAATAAAACCTTTTCATTTTCAGTTTTATGTTACCGACGAGACTCACTGATATTTAAACTCTTCTATCCTCGCTTTGTTTTAGTTGCATTTTGGATTTAAGATGGCTGAGAGTGTAATGAAGTGATGGGGCCCAGGACCAAGACGGAGGAATGACGCGAGATTTGGTCAGTGTAAATGTCGGACCATGTTGAAAATACGATGTTGTTGCAGCTGGAGGCCAGGAATGTCCCAAGTGTCCCAACGATCAAATTTGGATGAAAAGCTCCACCCCTGCGCTGAGTGGAATTACGACGTGGGTAATCGGGAACTCCTGGCGGTCAAACTGTCATTGGAAGATTGGAGGCACTGGCTAGAGGGGCCAGAATAACCGCTTGTGGAATGGACTGATCATAAAAGCCTGAGGTAAATTCAGACCACCAAATGTTTGAACTCCCTTCAGACCCATTGGGCATTTTATTTTGGACGGTTCAAGTTTTCGCTTACATACCGTCCAGGGTCCAAGAACGGGAAGCTCGACAAGATGTCCCGCCAATTCAACTCCAAGAAGGACACTTACAGCCCAGGAACTATCCTCCCACTGTCCTGCGGGGTTTCCACCCTCACTTGGGAGATCGAGTCCAAAGTAAAAGAAGCCCAAAGGGATGTCCCTGATCCCGGTAATGAACCTGGTGATCGCCTGTATGTGCCCGTTTCTGTCAGGTCTCAGGTTCTCCAATGGGGGCACACGTCTCTCTTCGCCTGCCACTCCGTGAGTGATCAGACCCCAGCGCTCCTGAAAATAAGCTTTCGGTGGCCGTCCATGAAGGTGGATGCCCGTTCCTATGTCTCGGCATGTTCCATCTGTGCCCGGGGAAAAGCCTCTCATCAGCCACCTGTTGGTTTACTTCGTCCTCTACCGGTCCCTGTTCATCCCTGGTCGCACATCGCCCTAGACTTCATCACTAGTCTAACCCCTTCACATGGTAACACCACTGTACTCACCGTGGTAGATTGGTTCTTCAAGGCAGTGCACTTCACAGCCCTGCTTAAACTCCTTTCCTCTCAAGAAACCGCAGATCTTCTCGTCCACCACGTCTTCCGCTTCTATGGAATCCCCACAGTCATCGTCTCCGATTGAGTTCCCCAGTTCATCTCACAGGTATGGAAGGCCTTCTGTCAAGCCTTAGGTGCATTGGTCAGCCCGTCATCCGGTTTCCACCCCCAGATGAACCGGCAGACAGAACGAGTCAACCAAGACCTGGAGGCGACATTACGTTGTGTAATGGCAAACAACCCGTTGACCTGAAGCGACCACCTCCCATGGTTGAGTACGCCCACAACTCTCTGGTGAGCTCTGCCATTAGAAGGTCTCCATTCGAGTGCTTCCTAGGGTACTAACCCCCACTGTTCCCCGCACAAGAAGTGGAGATTGCGGTACCATCAGTTCAGGACCATATCAATCGGTGCCTAAAGGTTTGGAAGGAGACACGGATGGCCCTACTCAGATCAGCAAAACGCAATAAGAAGACGGCCGACCCACACCGGACTCCGGAACCTGAGTACCAACCGGGGCAGATGGTGTGCCTTTCATCCAAGGAAATCCCACTCAAGAACGAGCATAGGAATTTCACCCCTTGTTTCCTGGGACCATTCAAGGTCGAAAGTGTTATCAATCCTGCAGCGTCCGCCTAAAACTGCCAAGATCTAAGTGTATCCACCCGACTTTTCATGTTTCCCAGTTAAAGCAAGTTTTCGTCAGCCCCTTCTGTCCACCATCGAAAACCATCCGGCATACACCGTCTGAAGAATACTGGATGTACGCCGTAGGGGCAGGTGCTTCCAATACCTGGTAGACTAGGAAGGATATGGTCCAGAACAGCATTCCTGGGTCCCCCTCTCCTTCATCCTTGACCTTTCCCTCATCCAGAACTTTCATCGGGACCATCCAGATAGGCCTGGAGGATCACCTGCAGGCTCCTGTTGAGGGAGGGGTACTGTCATGGTCCTTTCTGGCAATCCCCCACCTTGCCAAAACCTCAATCCCTTGTTTAACGTCCAATCATTCCCAGGTTTCACTAACTACACACAACTGCTTTCAATCAGAAAATGCAGGTTTAAGACCCTGTGATCACAACAAGGATCTGCCAGTTCGTTGGTCGACTCATGTGTGAGGAACCTCATTTCATGGTTCTTCAGACGGTCAGTTCTAAGTCTAGCATCGCTCCTGGATACCGATTCCACGCTCGCTACGTCAATAACGCCTCCAAGCCCATGTTCTGCACTTGGGTTCGTCCACTGCCATGCTCATGCAACATGAATGCCATACGAGTGAACCTTCTTGACCATCCTCCCAAGGAGGACCTCGTCAATTTCCTTGCTAAAGACGATGTCTTAGTCCGAAATCAAATCCTCTGTATCTTGATCCTGTGTCCCCTAGTTTCAGTCTTACTTAGCGGTGGAAACAACATCCCTGCCTTTATCCTGTCTATCCCCTTCATGATTTTGTTTGTTTCCGTAAGATCCCCTTTGATTTTTCTGAATTCTACAATGTCTAATTTAAAAGAGGACGTCGAAGATGTCGCAGCAAATCCGCAGGGCCTGATGAGATGGATCCCAGTATTCTGTGGGAGACAACAGAGTACTGTATTTTCTACCTATGAAAACAGGCCCATTGTCCCATGATGTGCTGACCATGGTACTCATCTAAGCTAGTTCTACTGTCATCAGTTGGCCCATATCTCCGTAAACTTTTCGTATGTACTTGTCCAAATTTATTTTGAATGTTATCACTATTTCTGCCTCAACTATTTTGTCTGTCAACTTGCTCCATGTACCCATTACAGTGTGTTGATATGTAGTACTTTAGCTCCGTTTACCCCTTACATACTTTTCATATTCTATACTTTCACATAATGGTCCGGGTCAATTTTGACCCGGCCCAGGAATCCCCTAATAACAAGTGCCTATACCAAATTTTGAGCCACAGGTCTATTTAGAATGTATAACTAGCCTCTCTGACATTAATAAACAGATGATTAATTCATAAATAATGTTTCAGAGATCTAAGAACCATTTCAATAGATACGGGTTACATTTGACCTGAAACAGCCTCATGTACAAAAATTTGTAACACCTATACAAAAGTGCATTTTTTAAAAATATTTTCAATTTTACACATTTGGGTCACTTTAGGAAAAGTCATCAAATTTCGGCAAAAATAGCATTTAGGGTATTTTTACGACTTGTCAAATGTCAAAACCGGTCAAATTTGACCGAAACAGTATGTGAGGGTTAAAATCTTTCCCCTATCACCTCGAACCAATGCCCTCTAGCTTTTAATTTCTATACCCTGGAAAAATTTTGCATGACTATCTCTGTACCCCTCGTGACTGTATGCATCTGGATAAGGCCCCCCTCAGTTTTCTAGCTCCAAACAATAAATTCCATGCCTGCCCAAACTCTTCTTGTACCTAAGGTCCGCGACCCTCAAAAACTTTCTAATAAAAAGTGCATGCACTCTTCCCAGCTTAATGATCCGGAGGGGATAAGAGAGCTTAGGGTTAAGGAAAACTGACGGAACAGTGATCGGAATATCAATATGATCCAGTTCACTTTGAAATTTGAGAAGGAGAAAGTAAATTCCAATGTGTCTGTATTTCAGTGGAGTAAAGGAAATTATAATAGCATGAGAGGGAAACTGGCCAAGGTTAACTGGAAAGGGACACTAGCAGAAAGGACAGCATAGCCAGGAGTAAGATATGTTAAAGTGCCGGGGTTAGGACTCAATGTATTTAAGTAAACTACTTAAGAACTTTTTAAAAGCTATTATTAATGCTTTTTGAGAGGGTGTTTTTTAGATGCATATCATATTTTTACTGAGTTAAGTATTGTATGTAATTAGTTTTGCTACAATAAGTGTATGGGACATTTGAAAAAATGCTGAATTTCCCCATGGGGATGAATAAAGTATCTATCTATCTATCATAGCGTCAATGGCTGGAGCTTCTGTGAAGAATGAGGGAAGTGCATGACAGATATATTCCAAATAAGAAGAAATGTTTGAATGGAACGAGGAAATTACCATAGTTGACAAGTCATGTCAGAGCCAGAGTAAAAGCCAAAGAGAGAGCATACAAGGAAGACAAAGCTAATGGGATAATATAGGTTTGGGAAACTTTGAAAAAATTGCAGAAGGAAACTAAGAAGGCAATTAGGAAGGAAAAGATAAATTACGAAATGAAGCTGGCGACTAATATCAAAGAAGATAATAAAAGTGTTTTTTAAGCAGATAAAGGATAAATGAGAGTTGAAGGTAGATATAGGACAATAGAAAATTACACAAATTAACTGTGCTCTTTGGAATAATACCTTAAAATATCTATGGTATTTCTTTGTCTGACCAACATGTTATTGCATTTGTTACATTGATAGCAAGGAGGGCCATTCTGTTGAAGTGGAAGGGTACGTCGGCTCCCACTCTGTCACAATGATTCTCTCAAGTGATGTCATGTCTTAGTTTGGAGAAAATTAGAAGTCGAACCTTCGAACCTATGTTTAATTTTGAGAAAAGATGGGTTTCATTTTCTCGCTGCTACCATTTGAGTTAATTGATAAGATTTCCTCCACGATCCAATTGTGCATTTTGTTTTTTTTTTGCTGCCGGCTTGATGTTTATCTTTAGAAGCTTTTTGTATGACGCATGGCTCCGGGGTTGAACACCTAATGGGTTCTTTTTGTCTCACTTTTTTCTTGCTTTAGTTGGGTTTTATTTTCTTTTCTTCTCTTTTTTGTGTCACCATATTTTTCAATCCTTAATATTGTCTTTTACCCCTTTGAGACATTGTAAGTGGTACTTACTTCGATGTATTGTTATTTTGGATAATAATAATAATAAGATTTGTAAGAAAGAAAGAAAATGATGCTGCAGATATTATAGAGACAAAGAGATGGTAGAGGAGCTGAATGTGTATTGTGGAAGACATGAGCAGTATACTGAATATTCAGAAGTGTCAGGGAAGTGAAGTACATGCAGTGAACACTATGACTGAGAAGGTGCTCAGGAAACTTTTTATTTTATTTTCAAATCTTCTTCTTTATTATTATCATTATTATTATTTATTATTATTATTATTATTATTATTATCATCATCATCATCATCATCCAAAGTAACAAGAGTACATTGAAGTAAGTAACACTTACAATGTCTCAAAAGAGAAAAAAAAATATTAAGGATTGAAAAATATGGTGACACAAAAAAAGAGAAGAAAAGGGATAAAAAAAAACCTACTAAAGCAAGAAAAAGGTGAGAAGTAATAAAGAACCCATTAGGTGTTCAATCCCGGAGCCATGCGTCATACTAAAAGCTTCTAAAGATAAATATCAAACCGCCAGCAAAGAAGATTATACCAAAATTTACAATTAGATCGTGGAGGAAATCTATCAATTAACTCAAATGGTAGTAACAAGCAAATGAACCCCAACTTTTCTCAAAATCAAACATAGGCTCGAAGGTTCAACTTCTAATTTTCTTTAAACTAAGACATAACATGACTTGAGAGAACCATTGTGACAGAGTGCGAGCCGACGTACCCTTCCACTTCAACAGAATGGCCCTCCTTGCTATCAATGTAACAAACACAATAACGTTGGTCAGACAAAGAAACACCAAAGATATTTTGAGACGGTATTCCAAAGAGCACAGTTAATTTGTTAGGTTGTAAATTAAGTTTAAGTGCTTTAGAAATTGTAGAAAAAACTGACTTCCAAAACTGTCCCAGTATAGAACAAGACCAAAACATGTGTGTCAGTGTGCTCAGGAAACTTAATGATCTGAGGGAGGATAAAACTCCTGAACCTGATGGAAGTAGCTGAAGAGATTGTGGAGGCATTAACAATGATCTTTCAAGAAACGAAAGATTCCAGCAACGTACCGGATTATTGGAAAATTGCAAATGTTACCCCACTATGTAAGAAATGTGGGAGGAAGCAGAAAAGAAACTATGGAGCTGTTACCCTGCAGTCAATAGTTGGGAAGTTTCTGGAATCAATTGTTAGGGATGAGATTATGGAATACCTGGAGGCACATGACAAGATAGGCCAACGCCAGTATGGTTTCCTGAAAGGAAAATCCTGCCTAATCTACTGCAATATTTTGAGGAAATTACAAGCAGGGTAGAAAAAGGAGATGTAGTAGATGTGGTGAACTTGGATTTTCAGACAGCCTTTGACAAGTTGTCGCACATGAGGCTACTTAGCAAGAAAAAAGCCTATGGAATTACAGAGGAGCCGATCAGCAGAAAACAGAGAGTTGGAAAAAAGGGATCTTATTCTGGCTGGTTGGCGTTTATAAGTGAGGTTCCATAGGGTTCAGTGTTGGGCCACTGCTTTTTCCGATGTATGTCAATGATTTGGACTATGGGATTAATTGATTTGTGGCTAAATTTGCCAATGATACGAAGATATGTGGAGGAGCGGACAGAGTTGCGGAAACAGAGAGCCTGCAGATAGTTTAGTGGAATGGGCAAATAAATGGCAAATGAAATACAATGTTAGGAAATGTATGGCCATGCACTTTGGTGGAATAAGTAAATGGGCAGATTATTACTTAGATGGGAAGAGAAATCAAAATGCAGAGATGCAAAGGGAATTGGGAGTCCATGTGCAGGATACCCTAAAGGTTAACCTCCAGGTTGAGTCGGTTGTAAAGAAGGCGAATGCAATGTTGGCATTCATTTCTAAAGGTATAGAATATAATAGTAATGTGATGTTGAGGCTCTATAAGGTACTCGTAAGACCACACTTGGAGTACTGTGTGTAGTCTTGGTCTCCTTATTTTCGATAGGATAGACATTAGAGAGGGTTCAGTGAAGATTCACGATAATGATTGCAGGAATGAAAGGGTTACCCTACGAGGAACATCTGGCAGCATTGGGCTGTAATGCCTGGAGTACAGTAGAATGATGGGGTATCTCATAAAAACATTCTGAATGTTAAAAGGCCTGAACAGAGTAGATATGGCAAAGTTATTTTCCATGGTAGGGAAATCTAGGACAAGAGGGCATGATTTCAGGATTGAAGGACGTAAATTTAGAACAGAGATGGGGTGGAATTAATTTAGTCAGAAGGTGGAGGATTGAGCGGCTGTGGAGGCCAAGTGACTGGGTGCCTTTAAGGCAGAGATAGATAGGTTCTTGATTAGTCAGGACATCAAAGGGTATGGGGAGAAGCAGGGCAGTGGGGATGACTGGAAAAATTGCTCAGCCCATGACAGAATGGCGGACAGACCCGATGGGATGAATGGCCTACTTCTGCTCCCATATCCTATGTTCTTCTGGTCTTAACAACATCTTTCCTGAAACAGAGCAATAAAGTACTCAAGGTATACAACTGCAGTGTACGTCAAAAATCCTGGACTTATACATAGTCCTGTGGGTACGAGCATTATGGTGCAGGATTACTCATGACAAGTGATGTACCACAGGGATAAGTACTGAGTCCCTTCCTGTTTGATAGACAGGGGAGCAGATCAGTTGTGAATAGTTTAACAATTTCTCATATGATACATAATTGGTGGTGATATTAGAGAGTATCAGCTGGTGAATTGGACAAGAAAATGTCAGACAGAAATTAATTTTATTAAATGTGAGGAGATGCATGATGGTGAGTTTAAGGGATTGTAGACAGTAAGGAACGCCGATGTGAAATTTCTCCTCACTAAATGGGGCACAGAATAGAAGCTTCGAAGAATTTTTAAAAATATTAGCTGCTGTGGTTAGAATAGTCGCAGACACATGGAACCCTTCAGGATGAATGTGTTTACACTGGAGAGGGTCACAAGGTGCAACATGGATGGATGATTTCATTTAGAGATTGGTAGGGGAACAGTCAGTGTCTTTTGTTAATCACAGAGTAGGGGGCTTAGGGTTCAAAGTGAGAGGGGAAATATTTAAAGGATATAAGAGGGACAATTCTTTCACAGAGTGACAAATATTGTGAATGGGTTCCCAGGAAATTGTAGAAAGAGGGACAAATAGAACATTTTAAACACACATATCAGGGTACAGGGACAGGAACAGGAGCAGAAGGATAAGGGTCAAATTCAGGGAAATGGGTGCAGCTCAGATAGGCATGGATGACCTGGGCAAAATGGTTTGTTTCTGTGCTCAATAACTGTAGTAAGAGGTGTGTCAGACAAAATGTTTCAGCAGCGCAGTAAGAGCTTTAGAGATGTGAGGAAGAATTTGTTCTTCATCCAGAGGAATTTTATATTCTTGAACACACTCACTGAGGAGGTGGTGTAGGCAACTGTTTACAGAGCATCTTGATGAGCACTTGAATCAACAAGCCATGAGAAACAACTTCCATTTCCAGAACTCAATGTGCTATTTAATTTTTAACAAAGGCAGCCACTCCATGTCCATTCCCCATTTTCCACTCACAACCTAAATCAACATAACCTTGTATTTTAACACGTAGACTAGATTTCATCCAGGTTTCCTGTATACATATACAGTAGCATCATTTTTGTTTAGTAAATCTCCAATATAGTTCTTACATTCTACACCATTAGCTAGTAAACTTCCAGCATTTCATTGTTGATTAAAAAAACATAACCACCTTTTTTTGAAGTCAGAATATAAGTTACCCCCTTGTAAAGTAGCTTTAATATCTTCAAGAATTAAATAGTTTGGGTATCGGTTTTATCCCTTCAATATCACCTAGTAAAAGTAATATTGGATTATGTGGAAGTTGTGTTCCAATAATTTGTTCCAATAAAACTTAAATTTGTCCAAAAAGGTTGAATTTTAGAACAAGACCAAGTAGAATGTAAAAAAGTACCAATTTCTTGGTTACATCGGAAACACTGATCGGATAAATTTGGGTTTATTTATTTATTTTTTGTGGTGTAATATATAATTGATGTAAATAATTATATTGCACTAATCTTAACCGGACATTTATTGTATTTGTCATACTCTCAAGACATAGACTTGACCAATTTTTTTCTTCAATTTCAGCGTTCTGTGTAATGAATCCCGGCCCTACTTCCTGTATCCAAGGAGGGGTCCCAGCACTGTGTTCTGTGTTATAAGTCCCAGCCCAACGTCCTGTTCCCAAGGAGGGGTCCCGGCTCAGTGTTCCATGTTCCTGTCTCTTCCTCGACCAAGACCCTGGGTTCTTGTCATGTCCATGTGCCTCGCCCAGCACAGGAGTACCTTGGCCAGCCCAGTGCTGCGATTCCCAACATCCTGTGCTGGGGTTCCCTTGTCCAGGAGTCTCACGTCCAGTCCTGTTGTCTCTCCCTCGACCAAGGCTCAGGGTTCTCGTCATGTCCATGTGCCTCGCCCAGCACAGGAGTACCTTGCCCAGCCCGGTGCTGGGATTCCCTCGTCCTGTGCTGAGGTTCCCTTATCCCGTCCAGGAGCCTCCCGTCCCGTCCAGTCCTCACCTGGTTCTGGAGTCCAAGCCTGAGTCAAGACCCAGGTTCTGGGTCCTTGTCCAGTCTCTGGCTCAGAGTCAAAGCCCAGGCTTCTAGTTTCCAGTTCCATGTCCTGGTTCTGTTGTCCTGGTCAAGTCCTAGACTTTGTCTTGTCCAGGGCCAGTGTCATGTCAAGTCTCCTTTCTTCCCTACTTTCCTTGCTTCCTTCTCATGCCTAGTCCTGTTCCTGGTACTTCAGTGTCTGCGTCTTGCATTTGGGTCCACTCCCATCGCCCTCCTTATGACACCTGCTGCTTCAAGAGCCGATTCATCTATTTAATTAGCTATAATGCCTGGGGGTAATATGATATGTGATTCACCTTCATTGGCAGCCTAGTCGTTCACTCGGCTTATCTGAGCAATGAAATGAATCATCAGATTATATTTCTTTGAAGGTCCCACGACAACTGATTAACCAGCAGTCTCTTCAGAGTAAGATCCTAATTAGTCTATGTACAGGGAATTGCTATTACTAGACCAGAATATGTGTCAACCATTAGTGAGCAAGCATTTCAGTCATTGGTGCTGTGGCAGGTGCCCAACGCAATCGGTCTGCCATATCTGGGCTGAGCCAGTCCCTTTTCTATGAGGGCAGCTGGTGTCTCCAGGAAGCTCTCCCCTTGACCTGTTGCTATTAAGTGATTTCTGTGGCTGAGTTAAATGCAGTAGCTTTCCACACCTGCATGCCAGCTTTCCATCAAAAAAGTTAGTTGTATGTGCTTTATACTGTTCATACGGCACTCCCTGTGAGGGAGGTGGGGACTCTGGGATGGGAGGCTTAATGATCTCTTTGAAATCTGTAGGGGGTATGTGGGATACACGTTTATGCAACTTGCAGATTCCTTCTGGGCTCTCACCAGCTCATTCTGCAAAGTCCCACTTTGCAACAGAGACTTGCTGTGCCCTTCTCAACCTGTTTGCCAAGTTCTCCGAGAGAACCCACATCATAATGGATTGTTCGTGTTTGACAGTGACCTCGGTTCCCTCTGTTACTGAAGTCACTGTGACCAGGACAGCAGCAGCTAACGAGGGGCGAGTTCATTCAGCTGCCGATATTACATGTCATTCTCCAGTTGCCATCTGAACTCTTCACTGGCCAATAAGGGCTGTTGGGGTTTGGGGTTAATTATGTGATCACACCTTGTTTTAATAATCCCACAATTGTGTCGGAGACTCCGAGAGTCCTCCCGCTATACGGTATTGACACACGCTGACCATGGTACTGTGTAGCGTATTGTAAGATACTTCACTAACTACACTAAAACAGATGCCTTCAGTGTTCAGAGTTGGAGTGAGTAAAGTTATCTCATCTAGTTCACGATACTGATAGTTGAAGAGTAATAAATTTTCCTGGAGGTTATTTGTCCTTACATTGAAATAAATCGATTTTAGTCCATCAGATCTTCCTCATTCACCACCTTGCCCTGTCTGTCTTAACTATTGAACCCGCTCATTTATTTTTGTTTAACTTGTATCAACTTTCCCATTTGCCGCTCCACTGCCTTGGATCCCAGCATAGTTCAGATGAGTCAGAAGTGTGGGAAGTTGCCATTACTCAGGAGAAGATTCTTGGAAGTTTGGAAGGTCTAAAGTTCGATAACTCACCTGGACCAGATGCTGTAAATTCCAGGCAGAAACATTGGTATGATCTTTCAAGTACCACAAGCTGGTGGACTGCTTCTGAAGACTGGAGAATTACAAATGTCACTCTACTCATCAAGAAGGGAGAGGGGCAGAAAGAAAAAGAAAAGATTTTTTAGGTCACAAACTACATAATAGATATGGAACACAGACAAATCAGAAAAAATACATAGGCTTCATGTTATTTACATGGGACCCTATGCCGGAGACTATGCCGAGGAGTTTCCAACTACCAGTCACATGTAAGCGGTGTGTCTATTGGATACAACACTGAGCTTAGAGGAAGTGATTTTGAAATAGTGTCACGTGCAATCGCTTGTGTACAAACAGCTGCGATTTTTGTCACTGGTCGTTGTTGAGTAATAAGCAGTAGGATATTTCAGAACTGCTTTTCTCACTGCTCTTTCAGGCCTTCAAGCTTGGAGATATCAGAAATGGCTGGGGAGAAAAAATTAGATTTCTTTGCTTCAACAACTTTGGATCTATGAAGTATTTGAAGATATTGACAATCATATTGAATATTGAATATTACAATGAAAATGATTATTTGCATGTTCCAATCATCGAAAACATTGTTTGAAGGCACCCCATTCCCTCTGCAAGCTGTCTGCGCTGATATGTTTACTCTCAGTCCAAAGACTGCGGTATCATACTCAGTCAATAACTATTAGGAACTGGAGAGTTGTGGTACAGTGGAAGTATTGGTAGTGTTCTAATTTGGTTTGTATGTCATTTAACTACATAATTTGATACTCAGTCTGTCTTCTTTTTACTTTTTTTAACTATTTCCACAAAGACTCGGTTAATTGGGCTAAAATGTACCAGTCCCAATGTGGCCCAGTTAACCGGAAGCAATTATGCTGGTTCAAATTTTTAAATTATAATTATGGGCAGTATAATCTTAAAGGCTTTAGAAAGAAACTTGTAAGAGTCGACTGGGAGAGGCTGATTGCAGGTTAAGGGGTGCCTGGTAAGTCGCACCTTCTAAAAAAACACAGTGGGCGAATGTTTCCATTAGAGTACAGGGCATTCCTGCAGGATTAGGGAATCCTAGTTAACGAGGCTCTGGTCTGAGAAAAGGAGGTGACGGGTCATGTGTAGGCATCTGTGATAACGTGAATCCGATGAGAAGTATACAAGATATAGGATTACACATGAGTACAACAATGCAATGGAAATGGCTCTTATAAAAGCTAGTGTCACTCAAGAAGTTCTTCGCGAAGGAAAAGAGAAAGCGTTCCATGAAGCTCTAGATTCAAATAGACAAGGCAGGAGTACTATGATTCAGTTGCAAAATGACATAGTGAAATGAGGCATGGACACTGGGGCAGATGTTACATTCACCCCGAACGTTTGTTCACAAAATTGGCCAAGAAAACAGGTATCAAGCTAAAACAAACAAAGAATGTGCTTATGGGCAGAAGGAAACATAAGCCCAGAGTGAAAGTAATGTTTATTGTTTTCAACCATAAAAATGAGGAACAGTTGAAAGACTGTCTATTCTGTTCAGAATCTCTTTCCACACTACTGGGATGACAAGCCATTGAGAAACTGAACCTCACTGCAATGTTGGGTTTGGTAAACAATGGTCAGTGGCAGGAGAAATGCCCTCAGTTGTTCATGGGTCGGTGTGCACTGGAAGAAGAATGCTTTATCAAGCTGAAGCCAGGAGTGACACTGAACTCTCTGACCACAGCGAGGCGAATACCAGTCCCATTGAGGAACAAAGTTAAAGATGAACATGGGAGAATGGAGGCACCTGATATCATAACTATAGTGAATAGTCTACTGCCCGGTGTGCGAGCGTTGTTCCTGTTCTCAGGTGAGAAGGCACAGTGAGGATGTATATTGATCAAAGAACATCAAATTGTGCAGTGAGGTGGGAGAAGTTTATTCTGTTGAGCAAACATTGGGTCTGCTGGGTGGAGAGAAATTCTTCAGAAAATTAGATGCACACTCAGGGTTCTGGCAGATCTGTTTAGGCCCGGGGTCACAGAAGCTCAAAACCTATATTACATCATATTAAAGCCATACCTTCAGGAGACTCGCTTTGGCATCTCATCAGCCCCTGAACTCTTTAAGACAATGATGACACAAACTTTGGAGAGACATCAAGGAGTAGTTTTCCACGTGGATGACAGATTCATTTTTGAAGGCTCAAGTGAGGAACATGTCAAAAAAAATGGCAGTTGCCTTGGAGAAACTGAAACCTGTTGGATTTACCCTGAATAAAAATAAATGCAAATTTGTAAAGTTGGAGCTGAAGTTCGTTGGCCATCAGCTGTCCTCGGAGGGAGAGCAACCAGATTCAGACAATCAGGCAAGAGTTTGTCCGGACAGACCAGCACTAATGTATCAAGGACCCAGTCTGCCTCCGAAAACTCCAGCTTGAACGACAAGTAACCCTCATACGGGTAGTTATCCCCAGATCTCCAGTGCACTGATTCGCGTCAATGGTAGATGCATCAATGACCTGTTGTAAAACGAACAGTACCAGAGAGTAACCTGAGTGCCTGTATCAGGCATGGCTCTAAAATAAATACCCTCAATCCATAGCGATGCACTGGAGCTTGGCTCCACTAATACACTGATGATCAGGAATAGGGTTTTTTGTTTTAGGGTGTTACTTTACATATTGCTGGGAACATCTTCCGCTCGAGATGCCAAACCATTCCATTACTTGGCCTGTTCCAAGTTTCCCAACATTTCCCTCCGCTTAGGCCCCAGCAGGATCACTCTCTGACGGCTTTCTTGGCATTCACAGTTACAGCACAAATTACTAGTTGATCCTTTTCTCGCAGTATCACGTTCATTGGCAGCCCTCTGTTTAGTCCGTCCCATCAGGGTTCTGATAGCCTGTCGGCTAAGCCGTGCGAGGTGGCCAAACCCACCAATAACAACTCGGACATATCAGTTCTAAAGTCTGCCCCAGGTTCCTTTACCACCCCTCGCGGAGGCCATCAGGTGGTAATTTTAGCAAACTGTATTCCTACCGAGGACTGTACCCTGCTGATGATGACCTCCCACGCCGCCTTTGCATTCTTCTCCTCTTTTACTTCTCTGATCAGCTCGACAAACGAGAGAAGGTGGCATGTAGTATGGGATATACGGAGCAAGAGATCATGACCTGTGACTGTGCGCCAATCGGCACTTGGTACATTCTTAACTGATGAAGCTCAAGCGTTTGAATGACGCTTCTACACCGCATACAATTCAGCTGCCTCAATAGCCAAAAACTGTAGGTGGAAAGTTTATCCCTCTTCTCCTGAAACGTGTTCTGTAACGCAGTCATAGCTCCATGCAGCTTACTGTCGCGCCAAAAAAAGCATTTTCTAGCTTTTGCATGTAGCCCGCAGTGGTAGCAAAGGGTTCTGTGTTTCTAATTATGACACTATGTTAGCAGCCGCCCACTGCAAGCTCTCCTACAATCGGTGCCTTTTTACGTCATCAGAGCACTGCAACTCATCGAGTATCTGAGAGGTCTGCTCTGAACAACTCTCGAACTCCTCTTCCCCCTTAGGGGTGGGCTTCTTCTTTCCCGAAAACATTCTGAGTCTACGATAGCTAGGACTTTGAAATTGGGCATTTTGCCATTTATTCACCAGGGAAGAAAGGGCTGCTACCAACCCAGATTGCTCACCACTCGCTGGGGTCTCATTATATCTTCTAAATCAGACCACCCATTCCCCTCGCCCTGCAGAATCGAGAGTAAATTCTCATTAAAGTCTCCGCCCCCAGCTACAGGTAACTCAGCTTCCGATTCGGCCCGCTCGACTGTGCTCCCCTCCTCCCAGAAACTATGGAAAGCCCTAGGTCACACCACTCCCGGGGCCCTATTATTACCAGAGAGATCCACTGCCGTTATGTCAGCACTAGACTGAACTAAACCAAAATCTTTGCCCACCATTTTGCCAAACCTCTGCTCAATGATGGTAACTGTTCCTCGTGCTTTAACGGGACACCAATGAACAACTCGCTGGGACTACAAATGTCTACCTCACTCAATACACACACATTCGTTACCTGTAACCCCGTGGATTCGCACCACTCTCAACCCTTGTTGCATCCAGAACCTCAGATCCTAATCACTTTTCAGGACAACTGTTTAACACAGAGCTGGATCAATGCTCAGGGGAATCACGCAGCATCAAATGAAATCAATCCCTGATGATATCCCAAGAAATGAAACCCCGCTGGTTTCCCTGGTTGTGTAACACTAGGAAAGACACTCCAGTCCTTCCAAACCAATGAGATTGGGATGGCTATCCCACCCAAAACCCATGTTTGTGCGGATGCTGTGCAATTTTCAATCCTGTTACATATCAGTGCCAAGAAATAACAGATATCACACTACATATGATTAAAGCAATTACATTTACAAATCTTAAATAAAGAAAACAAAAAGGACCCATTATAATTAAGCACTCAAATATGTGCCAGTTGAAGCTCAAATCACCGATTCCTAGTCGATCTTGTCGATTGGCTATATTGAATCACAAGCTCCCCACCGGGTCGTATCTAAGGATCAATTCTCTCCGGCGTCTTCACTCTTCATTTCACGCCACACAAAGGACCCATTTCATGTTCCATAGCACCCGTTATCTCTTACCATAACCCAAACACTGCTTCTACAGAAAGACCATGGCAATAGCAGCGAAACCTATCCCAGTGTGTTACATTGTAAACTAGGAGCACAGATTGACAGGGAAGTAAAGTCGGTGTATGGCATGTTTGCCTTCATCAGGCACGGCATTGAGTTCAAGCACCAGGATGTTATGTTAAAGGTTTATAAAATGCCAGCCAGGCCACATTAAAAGTATAGTGTTCACATCTGGTCACCTCATTATAGGAGCACGCACAGGTTTTGGAGCAGGTGTTGAAGTGGTTTACCAGGATGTCCGGAGGTGGTGTGCGGTGAGGAGAGGCTGGACATGCTGCATCTTTTGCCTCTCGTTGACCGGCGGCTCAGGAGAAATTTGATGGTAGTTTATAGAATGTTTTGATCATATCTGATGTTTTCTACCAGAATAAATTTGTTTAAAAGTGAAGAAAACAGAGTGATGGGGACTTTGGAATGCACTGTAAAGGTGGTCACAGAGACAGAGAGCACAGCAATACTTAAGGGACTCTTGGACAGGCACAGAAGGGCCAAATGTCCACTCTTGTAATGTCCTACATTCTAAGAATGGGCATGGATTCATACTTGACACTGAAATATTAAAACCCTAAGAGAGAAAAAAATTGTTAAGGGAAGGACAAGACTGGCAATGTACTTTCACAGTACAAATGCTACAGGTACGACGGAGTGAAGGTCAGAGAGGAGGGAGAGATGTGGTTCATCAGGGAGAACATTATAGTGGAACATAGATGAGAATTTCTTGGGCATCATCCCAAGAATCGGACTACTGTATGGACCTTTAAAATGACGAAGGGATGCTCACAGTGATGGGATTGTATTATCGGCTACCAAATAGTCAGCAAGAATACGAAGAGCCAATAGGGCTGTAAAACAGGGACATTTCAGCTTCGCTCGTTGACTGGGACCGCCTTAGTATAAAGTGTTTGATGGAGCAGAATTTATTCAATGTGTCCAGGAAAGTTTTCTCAGTCGGTTTTAAGAGGATCCAGCTCAAGAGAGGAAAATATTACACCTGCTTCAGGGAAATAAGGCTGGACAAGAGACCAGGGTTCTGGCGCTGAAGAACTCAACAAAAGCCAACCCCTCACTCTATATACCAGGCACTAACAAAAGGGCGTTCTCAGTACAAACAACCACCCCATAGAGGGAGTAGTGCCTCTGGAGATCTGAGAAAATGTTTATGGCTTCCTGCAGCCAATTATTGTCACATCTGCAAATTCCTTCATCAGGTCACTACACTGACAGCAGAGTTGTCACTTCCCATCAAAATCAAGGGGCCTGGCATTGGTCCCCAGAGACCCCCACCACAAACAGCCCTAAAGCATTTGTAAATGGTTACCGAGAATTATATGGTGGACGTGTATTTGGTGGGGTGGTAGGTAAGGACAAAAGGAACGCTAACCAGGTAGGGTGGTGGTAGCTTGTGATGAGAGCAGCTGTGCGTGAAATGGAAGAGATGCGATTGACGACAGTGTGATGGTGGAGGAAGGGAACACCATTTTTTGAAAAAGGAGGTCATTTTTTTCTGGAGGACGGAGCATAGCAGGTCAGCGAATTGGTCTAACAGTCTACGCCAAGTCCCACCAATATAAAGATGGCTACACCGGGAGTTCTGGATAAAGTATATGACCCCACAACTCACAGGTGAAGTGTCGCCTTACCTGGAAGGAATGTTTGGGGTCCTGAATGATAGTGAGGGAGGAGGTGTAGGGGAAGAGTAGCAATTGTTCTACTTTCAAGGATAATTGCCAGTTTTCCTGGTGGATGAAGACCAACTGATCGGCGAAAGGATCTCCGAATTTAAGTCGGGTTTCACGATAGTGGTGCGAATTGAACCCAGATCGCTGGAACTCAAAAGGGTTTTTCCTAACGACCAGGCCACCGGTCCATTCCATGGGCGGCAGACAGCATGCAGGCAGATGAATTAGTTTAATTAAGTATCCCTGGCTTAATCAGGTCAGCCCAACGTCACAGAGGAAAGGGCCTATTCCTGTCCTGCACTGTTGTATCTTCTAACTGGAGAAAGAATCACTCTTCAGATAAAGTAAACTTCTTTCCACTCGTCTTGTCTGTCCAGCCCTATATTCAGGGACTGTTATTCTTGGTAACAGAATTCTCGGTCAGGGTAAACATCCTTCCTACATTCGTCTGTCATGATTTGAAGGAATCCATCATTCTCCTATTCCCAGAATATGAAGACCCTGCTTACTCACTCTCCTGTCACACAGCCAACCTGCCAACCCTGGAACCAGCACCGTCAGTGTGGGGAACAGTCACTGTACTCCCCTTATTGCAGCGATATCCTTCCTGAGGAAGTGTGACCTGGGCATAATATTCAAGGTGTGGTAACACCAGGCCATATATAATCCCAATGAGACATATCTACAATGTTCTGCAATTCTCCTGCACCATGAGGCAAAAAAATCCTTTGCTTTCAAGTCCCCGAATGTGAACTCTTAGTGATTTGTTTCCAAGGACCCCCAGGTCCCTCTGAACATTTCACTACGTCCCTACATAAACATCACTTTTCTGGTTTATTCTGCATGGAGTAAATGCCTTCACATTTTCTTACATTCTGCCCATCAGCCAGATTCTCACTGATTCACTTCTCCCATCTACATCCCCAAACTGTTACAAGGCCTAGTTACGAACCCAAACTGTTACGAACCCAAGTGCTGAACACGGGCATGGAATTACCCGGAGTCTTGGTTTTAGTAGAGAATTCAGGAACGATGCTAGACTTGGAACTGATAGTCCTAAGAACTATGGAACGAGGTTGCTCGTACACGAGTCGACCAATGAACTGGCAGCTCCTAGTTGTGATCACAGGATCTTTATCCTGCAGTTTCTAATTGGAAGCAGGTGTGTGGAGTTTAGTGGAACCTGGAAATGATTGGAAATTCAATGAGGTGATTGAGGCCCAATTGCTGAGGTAAATAGCAAGGTGCCAGAAGGGACCATGACACAAACCATCTCAGCACCTTTCTCACTACTGACCCTGCCAGCCAGCAGCAGACATGGATAAAATACACTTGGTCTCACAACCGAACCACTGATATAGGTTGTTAACAGCTGGGCTCTCAGCCCCAATCCCTCTGTCACCCTACTGGTTACAGCTTCCCAAATCGAAAATGGTCCTTCTCTTGCTTTGAACAGCTGACTAATTCTCAGAACACACACAAGTACATTATCTACAATCCCATGGGCCTAGCAGAAACTTTCTTAAATTCCATCCACATCACATACACCAATTCTCAATTTTCCATCTGTTCGTCCTTGAACGCTTTGATTCCAAATTCTGCTGTACCAAGGCAGAATCAGAGCATAGAAAATTCCTGTTTGGCTTTTGGCCACTAATTCTAATGTTTATACAGACAACTCATTTGTTAGCCTCTCTCCAGCACGACATTAAACCAGTGGATAAATATACCGAATGCTCCACTTCAGGTTCAATGTACACTGGACTTACGAACATCCAAACTATATAAAGCTGAAGCCTCTCTATGAATCACACAACCATAATCCCGTAAGAGTGTTTTAAAGCTCGATAAATTGTCAATAGTGAACCCCTAGAAGTAGCCGTAGTCCCGTAGTACCCCTAGCCAAACTATACAGCCACACAGTGCATAAAGTTAATGACCTGCTTATATTTATCCTCCAGAACCTTTATATGTGTTCTCTAAGTCAGTCTTGCATCCAGCCATAGGCCCAAATGTTTCGTATGTTTTTTGTTTCGTATGCTTTTGTAAAGATTTTTTAAAAGTAATTATTTGGATTTCTTTATGTTTTAAAGATAGACCGGACAATTTAAAGATGGCGATTGTTTTTCTTCTGTGCAAATATTTCAAGAATTGTTTTGGATGTGTTTTTCTTCCCTTATCTAATGTTATGAAGGTTACTTTCAATTGAAGGTCGTTTTGTTATACAAGAAAAACACTTCCCTTCCAAGCTAATTATATTGAGATATATGTCGACTGTAATGAGTTTTATGTTCGGTAGAGAGAGACAGAATTTTTCTTCTTTTTTTTTATTAAGGTAGGCAGAGTTTGTATTTGCATTCGCGTCTATGCTTTTCTTGGGGCTTGCATCGATTGATGTCAACTTGTTTCTGGGCTTTGTAGTTTGGGTGGGATTTTTTTCTTTTTTTTCCCATTATGCAATCCAAGAGCATACGCCAATTATTTTTATTGTTGTTCATCTCTGCCATTTTCGACTATCATATCCTGACATGCGTCTAACTATTGTTTTTAGACACAAAGTTCTGTGGTGACCCATTTTCCAGCGCACTCAAACTGGCTCACAAAAAAGGGCGTCAGGCCTTTTCCACCAGCAAGATGAAAAGCCCGCGCGCGGGAAGGGACTGTGAATATGCACCCCCCATAGCATTCCTGCCCTGGGAGGGCGGAAATGGTACGGCTTAAAAGTGAGGCCGTGAAGTTTGAATAAATCTTTTACGCAACTGCAACTCACTGTCTGCGTGTCGTGATTCCAGCACACCGCTACAATTGGTGACCCTGACATCGGTCCACTGTGAAAACCTCCTCTTTCCCCCCAATGTCCAGCACGAACATAGACCCGTTGTTCCTGATCACCTTAAACGGCCCCTCATAGGGCCGCTGTAGTGGTGCCCGATGTCTGCCCCGTCGTATGAAAACAAACTTACAGTGCTGTAGGTCTTTGGTTACGCAGGTCGGGCTCTGTCCATGCTGTGAAGTGGGTATGGGGGCCAGGTTACCGAGCCTCTCATGTAGTCTGTCCAGGACTGCTGCGGGTTCTTCCCCTTGCCCCCTTGGGGCTGGTATAAACTCTCCTGGGACGACCAGGGGTGCGCCATACATCAACTCGGCCGACGAGGTGTGCAGATCCTCTTTGGGCGCCGTGCAGTATTAGAAAGTGTCACAGAATTAGATAAAATCTCTAAACAAATTAAAGAATTAGATAACATTAATGTAATCGCTCCAAATACTGTTTCATTTAAAAGAGTAGAATTACAATTATAGTATAATTTATTACTAACATATCCTATTGAAGGATATTTGCGTAAATTGAAAAGTCAATTTTATATCTTTGGGGATAAAAATAATAAGCTCTTAGCTTCTCAATTAAGAGCAGCTAGAGCTAAAAGACAAATCTTAAAGATTCGTAAAAATAATGGAGATATAGTAAGTAACTATGAGGACATCAATAATTTGTTTCAAGATTTTTACTCTGATCTTTATAGATCTCAATTTCCTGCAGACTCCTCTAAAATGAAGGCTTTTTAACATAAGATTAAATTTCCACAAATTTCTTTTGAAGATCAACAGATGCTTGATACTCCAATTACTGAGCATAAAATTCAGAAAGCTATTTTATCAAATAGGTAAAGCTCCTGGACTTGATGGTTATTCAGTGGGATTCTACAAAAAATTTGAAAGATTACTTTCTCTGTATCTTTTGGAAATATTTCATGAATTCTTTGACAAGGGTAATTTACCTTCTTTTTAAGAAGCATCTATTTCCTTAATTCTTAAAAAAGATAAAGATCCTGTTGAATGTTCATCATATAGACCTATTTCATTATTAAATGTGGATGCAAAAATTCTCTCTAAAATATTGGCCAATCGCATGGAAAATATTTTAACTAAAATTATTTCTATGGATCAAACGGGCTTTATTAAAGGCTGTTATTCTTTCTCTAACATTCGGAATTGATGAACATTATTTATTCATCATTATCTAAGCAACCTCAATGTGTTATATCTCTCGATGCAGAAAAGGAATTTCATAGAGTTGAGTGGCCATATTTGTTTAAAGTATTAGAAAATTTTGGTTTTGGTTATAATTTCAATAGATGGATTCAAATGATTTATAAGAATCCTATTGCCACGGTCATTACTAATAACTGCCGGTCTTCGTTTTTCTCACTTTCTCGTGGCACTAGACAGGGATGTCCATTAAGTCCTTTATTATTTAATCTTGTATTGGAGCCTTTAGCTATAACATTACATGAAGCTAAAAATATCAATGGTATCTCTATGAATGGAACCATACATAAGATTTCTCTTTATGCAGATGATCTTTTGGTTTTTATTTCAAATCTTGAGGAATCAATTCCTAATCTTTTGGAAACACAAAGATTTTGATAAATTTTCAGGATATAAACTTAACTTCAATAAAAGTGAATTGTTTCTATTAAATGTTCATATTAGTACGTATAATGATATTCCTTTTAGAACTGTTAATACATTTAGATATTTAAGGCATTATAATTGCTAAAAAATATAAAGATCTCTATAAAGCGAATATAGTTCCTTTAATGGACTCCATGAAACAATTATTTTCTAGATGGAATAAGTGATATTTATGAAAATGATGATTTTACCTAGATTTTTATGTTTTCCAAAATATACCTATCTTTTTAACTACAAAAATTTTCGATCAAATTGACTCTCTTATTTCTTCTTTTATTTGGAACAATAAGAGACATAGAATTAATAAGTATCATTTACAAAAAATTAAAAAAGATGGTGGACTTGCACTTCCTAATTTAAGACTGTATTATTGGGCTGTGAATATCACACAATTATGTTTTTGGTTATATTGGCTTGATAAGAGCCAAAAACCATTATGGGTTGATTTGGAATTAAAAGCTGTTAAACAATTTCATTTAACTTCAATTTTAGGAGCTCCATTACCTTTGCAGTTCTCTAAAATTCCAAATTTAAATCTCTATCCGGTTATTAAACAATCCCTACGAATTTGGATTCAGTTCCGTAATTCTTTTAATCTTGAACAATTTGTTATCTAGTTTTTGATGTCAAATTTTTTTATTTTGTGATGGTCCATTGCTGACTTTTGAGGGGTTAATTAATAAAATTTCTCTCACTCCTACACAATTTTTGCAATATTTTCAGGTTAGATATTTTTTACAATAATATTTACCTAAGTTTCCATATTTACAAGAATCTAATTTGTTGATTGTTTCCAGTTTGAAATTGAATCCCTTAGTGAAAGGTTCCATTAGTAGAATTTACAATTTACTTTTGTTACAAAAAGAGAACCTATCACAAAAGATTAAACAAGATTGAGAGAGAGAACTTAATATGACCTTTGTTAATGAAGATTGGCTTCAAGTTTTGAAAAACGTAAATTCATCTTCTGTATATGCCAACCATTGTTTAATTCAATTTAAAATTGTACACCGTTATTACTAAACAAAGGAGAGACTATCTAAAATATTTCCTAGTTTTGATAACTATTGTGATAGATGTAAAACTGAAGTAGCTACTTTGTCACATATGTTCTGGTCATGTTCTTCTTTAAAATCGTTTTGGAAATCTTTATTTTCTACAATTTCTAAAGCTTTGAAAATTAATTTACAACCTAATAGATTGACTGTTCTATCTGGAATAGTTCTGCATCATATTCAGGGTATCTCATCTTCAGATCAACACGTAATTGCATTTGTTACACTGCTAGCAAGAAGGGCTATTTTATTAAAATGGAAAGATATTTCTTCCCCTACATTAATTGAATGGTTTTCTCAAGTGATGTTATGACTTAGTTTGGAAAAAATCAGAAGTAGAACTTTTGATCCTCGATTTGAGAGAAGATGGGGTTCTTTTGCCAAATATTATCATTTAATTTGAATTAAGTTATATGGTTTCCTTCCAATTTTTGTAAACATAAATATGAAATGACAGTTGATGACTCTTTTTTTATGTACTTAGATGATAGTCAAACGTATTACTCTGGGGGTTGATTCCTAATGGGTCTTTTTCATATAGAGGGTTTTTGCTTTCTTAGTTAGATGGGGTTCTTCTTTTTTCCTTCTTTTTTCTATATAGAAAAAAACTTCCATTTTTATATTTCAAGATCAATTTTTTCTTTTCTTCAGCTTTATTAATTGTATGCATATTAATCTGTTAAAATTTTGTATTATTTTATAGCTGTTGATGACTACGTATCAATAAAAAGATTCTAAAAATGAAAATAAGGAGTAGGCCTCAAGCTGCGTGCTTTCCTGTAGCTGCAGTCCAGGTGAGACAGCACTACAGGTGGTGTAGTGTAGAGTCCATGTTAGGTTGGGAGCTGGCCTCTCCCATCAGTGCTACCCTCCAGTGTTCAATTGGTGGAATGACAGGCTGGGTTGCCAGGGACTATACCATCAATTTGCATGTTGCTCAGGGACTTGGACTCTACATGTGATTTCTTACATAACAATGTGCTATTTTCTCTCTCTCTCTCTCGCTATTCTGAATGTATATTATGCACCTTGGCCCCAGAGTAATGCTCTTTCCTTCGACTGAATCCATGTATGGTTTGAATGACAATTAAACTTGATTGGATTGGATTTGATTTGATTTTATCTTTCACTCAAATCATTAAACAGTGGTATCCAGTTATGGTTGTCCCACAGATGAAAATTTCCTCTCCCACATGTTCTGTCAAGACCACTCATGAAGGTGCATGTTTTAACTGGTTATAGATTTATTGCTGACATACATCCCAAAGTGCAGGAAAAGTGTCTGTTAACATTACACCCAGACAGGCCATTCCAAACACAAGTATGTGGAGGTAGAGCAAAAGGAAAATGCCAACAGAATGCCAAAAATGTAACAGAATACAAGACCCCTCTCCCGTCTTTTAAATTCCAGATACAAGCCCAGACTGCCCAACCTCTTCTATTCAGACAACCAGCCCATTGCCAGTATTAGTCTTGTAAACATTCTGATACAGCAACATCATTAACTCAAGTGTCCAAAAGGAAGTATCAGATGTCAGGGGAAGTATGGGCAGCTCTGATGACATGGCTAGTTTGAAGGACGAGTATCTGAATGTTGAGTATTATTACAGATGACGAATATAGAACATGGATCAATACATGTAACTACAATATTGTGGCTATTACGGACACTTGGTTGAGAGATGGGCAGGGATAGATGATTAATGTACCAGACTTTCGAAGTTTTAGAAACGATAGAGAAGGAGGTAAAAGGAGAGGGGTTTGCATGACTAATCGGGGACAATATCACCACTGCACTCAGGGGAGATAGAGTTTGGGGTTGACAAAACAAATCCATTTCGGTAGAACTCAAGAACGGGAAGGGTGTAATCTCAGGGGAAGCCAGCAGTGTTCTCAGGGTGTTACTGATCACGTGTTGGGATGATAGGGGCCCTAAAGCACCCATCTCTCAGTTAGACAAGATCACTCCAGGAGCCCTCTAATTCCCATATCCTCAATAACCATAGGACCAAAGACACCAAGATTTTTGTCTACCTGTCCCCTAAACTCGCTAACTCTAGCAGAGCTCTGTCATCTGGAAGGTGTCCATGTACCAGCTCCCACACATTCCTGAGCCTCTTCCCCATTCCCCTCCCAAGAGAAAGAATCTGTAGATTGATGCCCCAACTGCAGTTTTAGGAACACGTGATCATTGACTTGGCCCGTTCTGTTTTGAAGAGTCATCATTTTGAGCGATTATTCCAAGGGTTAAACCGAGGGGTCCACACTACTCTCTCTCCCTCATTGTAATCATCCAGCCAGACCGCTGCCCCCCCCCCCCCCCCCCCATCGCCCAGCCCCACAGTAAGATCATCAGCACGCCTCATCATGGCTCAAACTTTAACATGGTCGGGTTGCCAACCAGCTCGGTGCACTGCATCTATGTGATGTAGTTTAAAGATTACAAGCTAACCCTATGTTCTTTAAATTTGTAGTCTGGCACTGAGTCATCAAGTGATCCTCTTAGAATAATGCAGCACTGACTGAGATCCTCCAGTTCACTCTTAAGCTTTACTATCACGTAATACTAATCTTACAATCATTACAAACAGCCAGAAAGCATCCTGGCGGCTATCGTTTCTCCTGGGAAAACCCAGAGATTTTACGTATGGAAACAATGTGGTGTCACATTTCAACACTGGTGAAACCTAACTGGTCTGACCAATCAAGCAGCATCCAATAACCCATCAGAAACTTAGCAAGACTTCCAAAGCCACCCTGGGACTCTGCATCTCCCAGACGGAGGGTCCACTCTTTTAAACAGCCTTTCAATAAAATCCATTTCTGCTCAATTAATCACCTATTTACAAAGAATAAAAATTCGACCAAACATTCATACCAAAATTAGACACCACAAAGCTGAATATTCAATTAACGTAAAGCACAGAGCATACCTTCCCAATGGCTTTGTGCACCAGTTGCCTTAAACAAAGGGAGAGGAAACCTCCCACACGAGCTCTCTGCAGTATATATCCAGGATATTTGAAATGACACCCGGCGGCTATCCAATGGGAAAAGCGGCTGCAGTTTCTAACCTAACCAATCACGACCGAAGCAACTCTCAACAATCAGAATAAGGTAAGTATTGCCCCACCCCCACAGAACGATAATTTCAGAACTGTCTGTGGTTCAGAGACCTGCGCATCATCCAAGAACCTTCCCAGCACCTTGGGCAATTTTCCTTTTGTGACGTCATGTCAGCACAAAGGATTCCAGATTTCAGAGGTTTTGCATTTTGGAATTATGGACCAACCTGCGCAACCTCAATCATTACTTTGTACTGCAGTGACCATTGTTGTTTTCATTTTGTTCTGATAGTCTTTTGCCTTGCACATTTTGGTATAATTCATGTTTAATTTCAGTGTTTCTTGTTAATGTTGTGTCTCTGATGCAATGTGGCTGTGCTGCTGTTAGAAGTACAATTTTCCTTTCCGCTGTGCATAAATAAATTCGACTTTGAACTTTACATCGAAATGGCCAAATCTCTCCTTCATTCTCCTGCTGCCCTGGGTCAGTAAACGTCTTGGTGTTTAGTTTTACAATACTTGATCTGATTTTATTTTCATTCTGCTTTTGAAATTTATGGTTTGCTTTCATTTTCAGCCCACACCCCAGCTCCTCTCTTCAATACTTCCTCCCCCATTAAATGACAGCGGAAAGTGACACGAATTGGCGCCGGTTCCCATTCCGCAGTGTTTCGATTGGTGATTTGTTTCCCCAAACAGCCAATAGCAATGCTTGGCATTCCCATCTTTATTAAACACCATTTTGGGCGCTGCCTATTTATCCAGTTTTCCCAGTTCTGCATATTTTTAGGTTTGAAACTGATGAAGAAATACCTGATCCAGTGAAATCCACTCCCAAGAAGGGCACCAAGAAAGCTCTGTCCAAACCGGCGAGCAAGTCTGGCAAGAAGCGCAAGAGGTCGAGGAAGGAGACTTACGCCATCTACATCTACAAAGTGATGAAGCAGGTTCACCCCAACACCGGCATCTCCTCCAAGGCCATGAGCATCATGAATTCATTCGTGAACGATATTTTTGAGCGCATCGCGGGTGAGACTTCCTGCCTGGCCCATTACAACAAGCGGTCCACCATCAGCTCCCGGGAGATCCAGACCGCCGTGCGCCTGCTGCTGCCCGGGGAGCTGGCCAAGCACGCCGTGTCCGAAGGAACAAAGGCGGTGACAAAGTACACCAGCTCCAAGTGCAGACAAGTTTACTGACAAAACAAATGGTAAAATCAAAGGCTCTTTTAAGAGCCAATCACGGTTTCATTAAAAGAGTTACACAATATTGAACCATTGATTCGAGGTAAAGTTAATCATCAGAATTTGCTGTCCAGTGCTCACTATAATGTCGATATCTCTTGTTACATTCCTGCCCTGTGCAGAGACACGGAATCATTACTCACCCTGTCGTTTCCTCTCGGTCATCACATACAGTGGCATGCAAAAGTTTGGGTACCCCTGGTCCAAATTTCTGTTACTGTGAATAGCTAAGGGAGTAAAAGATTACCTTATTTCCAAAACGCATAAAGTTAAAGATGACACATTTCTTTAATATTTTAAGCAAGATTACTTTTTTTATTTCCATCTTTTATAGGTTCAAAATAACAAAAAAGGAAAAGGGCAGATGTTTGGGTACCCTGCATGGTCTGTACTTAGTAACACCCCCTTTAGCAGGTATCACAGCTTGTAAATGCTTTCTGTAGCCAGCTAAGAGTCTTTCAATTCTTGTTTGGGGGATTTTCACCCATTCTTCCTTGCAAAAAGCTTCTAGTTCTGAGATTCCTGGGCCGTCTAGCATGTACTGCTCTTTTGAGGTCTATCCACAGGGGACTGATGGCCATGGCAAAACCTTCAGCTTGTGCCTCTTGAGGTAGTCCATTTTGGATTTTGAGGTATGTTTAGGATCATTATCCTGTTACAGAAGCAATCCTCTTTTCATCTTCAGCTTTTTTACAGATGGTGTGATGTTTACTTCCAGAATTTGATGGTATTTCATTGAATTTATTCTTCCCACTACCATTGAAATGTTCCCCATGTTACTGGCTGCAAAACAAGCCCAAAGCATGATCGATCCACCCACGTGCTTAACAGTTGGAGAGGTGGTCTTTTCATGAAATTCTGCACCCTTTTTTCTCTAACATATCTTTGCTCATTACAGCCAAGAAGTTCTATTTTAACTTCATCAGACCCCAGGACTTGTTTTCAAAATGCATCAGGCTTGTTTAGATGTTCCTTTGCAAACCTCTGACACTGAATTTTGTGGTGAGGATGCAGGAAAGGTTTTCTTCTGATGACTCCTCCATGAAGGTAATTTCTGCAGGCGTCGCTGTACAGTAGAACAGTGCAGCACCACTCCAGAGTCAGCTAAATCTTCCTTGAAGGTCTTTTGCATTCAATCGGGGCTTTTGATTTGCCTTTCAAGCAATCCTACGAGCAGTTCTCTCGGAAAGTTTTCTTGGACTTCCAGACCCCAACTTGACCTCCACCGTTCTTGTTAACTGCCAAATACTTAATTACATAACGAACAGAGGAAACTGCTACCTGAAAACGCATTGCTATCTTCTTATAGCCTTCTCCTGCTTTATGGGTATCATTTATTTTAATTTTCAGAATGTTAGGCAGCTGCTTAGAGGAGCCCATGGCTATCAATTGTTGGGACAAGGTTTGAGGAGTCAGGGTATTCATACCGCTTTGAAATTTGCAACACCTTGCCCCTTACCTAACAATGATTGTGAACAAGCCATAGCTCGAACAAGCTAATTAAGGTCTGAGACCTTGGTAAAAGATATCTGAGAGCTCAAATCTCTTGGGGTCCCTGAACTTTTCCATGGTGCTCCTTTCCTTTTTTTCCCACTCTAAAATTGTACAAAACAAAAATAATACACTAATGTTGCTTAAAATGTTGAAAAGAATGTTTCATCTTTAACTTGATGACTTTTGAAGATCAGTTCATCTTCTACTCACTTAACTATTCACAGTAACAGAAATTTTGACCAGGGGTGCCCAAACTTTTGCATTCCACTACCCGGTGGCATTGCTGACTGACTTTCATTCAGTTACCAGCCACAAACCCAGCCACAAAACTACAAAAGTTAATTCACACAAAACACCAACATTAAGCACATACGAGAGTGAAATTAAATTATAAGAAAAAATAAGCACCACTGTCTGGGGTCACTGCTCCCGGAAATCCCCCAGAGCACCCATCGCGACAGCATGCTCCCAGTCCAGGGACAGCTGGGCATGTCCAAAGCAAACAAAACAGTAACAGCCGCACCAGCTGTACATGGCAGGTTTGTGGAAGAAGTGAAGGTCCGGGGAGACCCTGACAGGGAGGGAGCGCATTCATCTCCTGTCATAGAAACATAGAAAATAGGTGCAGAAGTAGGCCAGTCGGCCCTTCGAGCCTGCACCACCATTGTATGATCATGGCTGATCATCCAACTCAGAACCCCGTACCTGCTTTCTCTCCATACTCCCTGATCCCTTTAGCCACAAGGGCCATATCTAACTTCTTCTTAAATATAGCCAATGAACAGGCCTCAACTGTTTCCTGTAGCAGAGAATTCCACAGATTCACCACTCTCTGTGTGAAGAAGTTTTTCCTCATCTCGGTCCTAAAAGGCTTCCCCTTTATCCTTAAACTGTGACCCCTCGTTCTGGACTTCCCCAGCATCGGAAACAATCTTCCTGCATCTAGCCTGTCCAATCACTTTAGAATTTTATATGTTTCAATAAGATCCCCCCTCAATCTTCTAAATTCCAGTGTTACGTATTCAGGCAACAATAAATATATCTGAGTTAGGCAAGGGTTTTTATAACAAATAACACGTTTATTAAACACTGAAAACAAACCCCCCAAAAGTAAACAAACACTAACGTAACCGGAAAACAGCTGCTATGCGGCAGCTTAACAGTTCTTAAAGCGATGTTGCAAAAACAGTTCTTAAAGCGATGTTGCAAAAACAGTTCTTTAAAGCGATATTGCCAAAAGTTCAAAATGCTCACAGTCCATTTAAAAGGAGAGACTTTTTAAGGCGATCTAAATTCTCTTCCACGTCATTTTCCTTCAGTTTCCAAAGTCGAACTCTTCCCACGAAGAATTTTAGGAAACGTAATGGCTTAAAGGCACTGACCTTTCCTTTATCACACTGTCCTCAATCTTCTGCTATCCCGCAGAGATTAACACGAGAACAGTCAACGAAATCCTTCCGAATAAGGATCACACAACGTCGAACCCGTTTCCCCGTCGAAATTCGATTCTCCTTGATCTTTAACTCCCTCTCCACTAGCAGTATTGTAAAGAAACTGCCGGCAATGACCTTTTAAACTTTAGGCATTAGATAAAACTTCATTTTTCAACTAAACTGCGTCATCACATTAAATCACGCAGTGGCATGAAGTCAACATGGCAAATCCAGCCACGAACTGCCCCACCTCACAGGGTGGGGTCTTCCTTTTATACCCTGTAAAAAAAACCTGTCACATGATCTCTACTGGCGGGCAAATGACGTCACTCCACTATCACAAGACCATTACCTCAAGTCCAGTATAGCTTTAAACCCAGTCACGTGACAAGGTAACAGTATAAACCTAGTCGATCCAGTCTTTCTTCATATGAAAGTCCTGCCATCCCAGGAATCAATCTGGTGAACCTTCTCTGTATCCCTCTATGGCAAGAATGTATTTCCTCAAATTAATGGACCAAAACTACACACAATATTCTAGGTGCAGTCTCACCAAGGCCTTGTACAACTGCAGTAGAACCTCCCTGCTCCTGTACTCAAATCCTTTTGCTGTGAATGCCAACATACCATTTGCCTTTTTCACCGCCTGCTGTACCTGAATGCCCACTGGTGTACAATGACACCCAGGTCTCGTTGCACCTCCCCTTTTCCTAATCGGCCACCGTTCAGATAATAACCTGTTTTCCTGTTCTTGCAACCAAAGTGGATAACCTCACATTTATCCACATTAAATTGCATCTGCCATGAATTTGCCCACTCACCTAACCTATCCAAGTCACCCTGCATCCTCTTAGCATCGTCCTCACCGCTAACACTGCCGCCCAGCTTCATGTCATCCGCAAACTTGGAGATGCTGCATTTAATTCCCTTGTCTAAAACATTAATATACAAACACCATTTCCAGAAAAGTTGGGATATTTTCCAAAATGCAATAAAAACAAAAATCTGTGATATGTTAATTCACGCGAACCTTTATTTAACTGACAAATGTACAAAGAAAAGATTTTCAATAGTTTTACTCACCAGCTTAATTGTATTTTGTAAATATACACAAATTTAGAATTTGATGGCTGCAACACACAACAAAAGTTGGGACAGAGTAAAAATAAGATTGAAAAGTGCACAGAATATTCAAGTAACACTGGTTTGGAAGACTCCACATTAAGCAAGCCAATTGGTAGCAGGTGAGGTATCATGACTGGGTATAAAAGTAGCATCCATCAAAGGCTCAGTCTTTGCAAGCAAGGATGGGTCGTGGCTCACCCCTTTGTGCCAAAATTTGTGAGAGAATTGTTAGTCAGTTCAGAAGGAACATTTCCCAATGCAAGATTGCAGAGAATTTAGGTCTTTTAACATCTACAGTACATAATATTGTGAAAGAATTCAGAGAATTCAGAGACATCTCAGTGCGTATAGGGCAAGGTCGGAAACCACTGTTGAATGCGGGTGATCTTCGAGCCCTCAGGCGGCACTGCCTAAGAAACCATCATGCTACTGTGACAATTATAGCCACCTGGACTCGGGAGTACTTTGGAAAACCATTGTCACTTAACACAGTCCGTCGCTGCATCCAGAAATGCAACTTGAAACTGCATTACACAAGGCGGAAGCCATACATCAACTCTAGGCAGAAATGCCGGTGATGGCATCTCAGATGGACCGAATGACTGCAGAACCATGTGCTGTGGTAAGATGAGTCCACGTTTCAGCTAGTTTTTGGAAAAAAAGGATGTCGAGTTCTCCATGCCAAAGAAGAAAATGACCATCCTGATTGTTATGAGTGGAAGGTGCAAAAGCCAGCATTGTGATGGTATGGTGGTGCATCAGTGCCCACAGCATGGGTGAGTTGCATGTATGTGAAGGTACGCAGAGTGCATGTGCTTGACTGGCCTGCTGCCAGTCCAGATCTATCTCCTATTGAAAATGTATGGTGCATCATGAAGAGGAGAATCAGACAACGGAGACCACGGACTTTTGAGCAGCTGAAGTCTTATATCAAGCAAGAATGGACAAAATTTCCAATTGCAAATCTACTACAATTAGTATCCTCAGTTCCAAAACGATTAAAAAGTGTTATTGAAAGGAAAGGTGATGTAATACAGTGGTAAACATGCCTCTGTCCCAACTTTTGTTGAGTGTGTAGCAGCCATCAAATTCTAGATTTGTGTATATTTACAAAATACAATTATGTTGGTCAGTAAAACTATTGAAAATCTTTTCTTTGTACTTTTATCAGTAAAATAAAGGTTCACGTGAATTAACATATCACAGATTTTTGTTTTTCTTGCATTTTGGAAAATATCCCAACTTTTCTGGGAATGGGGTTTGTATATTGTAAACAACTGGGGTCCCAGCACTGAGCCTTGCGGTACCCCACTAGTCACTGCCTGCCATTCTGAAAAGGTCCCGTTTACTCCCACTCTTTGCTTTCTGTCTGCCAAACAATTCTCTATCCACATCAATACCATACCCCCAATACTGTGTGCTTTAAGTTTGCACACTAATCTCCTGTGTGGCACCTTGTCAAAAACCTTTTGAAAATCTAAATATACCACATCCACTGGCTCTCCCCTATCCACTCTACTAGTTACAACTTCAAAAAATTCTATAAGATTCATCAGACATGATTTTCCTTTCACAAATCCATGCTGACTTTGTCGGATGATTTCACCTCTTTCCAAATGTGGTTATCACATCTTTGATAACCAACTCTAGCATTTTCCCCACCACCGATGTCAGAAAAGCTTTAAAAGCTTTTACAGTCAGTTTTTATGTTCCCTGCCAGCTTTCTCTCATTATCTTTTTTCCCTTTCCTAATTAAGCCCTTTGTCCTCCTTTGCTGGTCTTTGAATTTCTCGCAGTCCTCAAGTGTACCGCTTTTTTTTTGCTAATTTGTATGTTTCTTCTTTGGACTTGATACTATCCCTAATTTCCCTTGTCAGCCATAGGTGCACTACCTTCCCTGGTTTATTCTTTTGCCAAACTAGGATGAACAATTGTTGTAGTTCATCCATGCGATTTTTAAATGCTTGCCTTTGCATATCCACCGTCAACCCTTTAAGTATCAGTTGTCAGTCTATCTTAGCTAATTCAAGTCTCCTCCTTCAAAGTTACCCTTCTTTAAGTTCAGAACCATTGTTTCTGAATTAACTATGTCACTCTCCATCTTAAGAATTCCACCATATTATGGTCACTCTTACCCCTTAGTGTTATGCAGCTCTACCCATATCAATTCCACATCCTCCAGGCTAATGTCCTTCCTTTCTATTGCGTTAATCTCCTCTCTAACCAGCAATGCTACCCCACTCCTGCCTATCCCTCCTGAATATTGAATATCCCTGGATGTTGAGCTCCCATCCTTGGTCACCTTGGAGCCATGTCTCTGTGATCCCAACTATATCATATTCATTAATAACTATCTGCACATTCAATTCATCCACCTTGTTACAAATGCTCCTTGCATTGACACACAAAGCCTTCAGGGTTGTTTTTACAACACTCTTAGCCCTTATAAAATTATGCTGAAAAGTGGCTCTTTTTGCTTTTTGCCCTCGATTTGTCGGCCTGCCACTTTTACTTTTCACCTTACTACTTTTTGCTTCTACCCTCATTTTACACCCCTCTGTCTCTCTGCACTTGTTCCCATCCCCCTGCCACATTAGTTTAAATCCTCCTGAACAGCAGTAGCAAACGCTCCCCCTAGGACATTGGTTCCAGTCCAGCCCAGGTGCAGACCGTCCTGTTTATACCGGTCCCAGCTCCCCCAGAACTGGTTCCAATGCCCCAGAAATTTGAATCACTCCCCCTTGCACCATTTGTCAAGCCACGTATTCATCTGAAATATCCTCCAATTTCTACTCTGACTAGCACATGGCACTGGTAATAATCCAGAGATTATTACCTTTGTGGTCCTACTTTTTAGTTTATCTCCTAACTCCCTAAATTCACCTTGTAGGACCTCATCCCATTTTTTATCTATATCGTTGGTACCTCTGTGCACCACGACCACTGGCTGTTCACCCTCCCATTCCAGAATATCCTACATCTGTTCAAATACATCCTTGACCCTTGCACCAGGGAGGCAACATACCATCCTGGAGTCTTGTTTGTGGCCGCAGAAACGCCTATCTATTCCCCTTACAATCAAATCTCCTATCACTGTAGCTCTCCCACTCCTTTGCCTTCCCTCCTGCGCCGCAGAGCCACCCATGGTGCAATGAACTCGGCTGCTGCTGCCTTCCCCTGATGAGACATCTTCCCCAACAGTATCCAAAACAGTATATCTGTTTAGGAGGGAGATGACCTCAGGGGACTCCTGCACTACCTGCCTACTGCTACGCTGTCCAGTGGCCACCCCTTCCCTTTCTTCCTGTGTAGCCTTTACCTGCGGTGCGGCCAACTCACCGAATGTGCTATTTACGACTTTCTCAGCATCGCGGATGCTCCAGTATGAATCCAATCGCAGCTCCAGACGCTCAATGCGGTCTGCCAGAATCTGCAGTTGGACACACTTCCTGCACACATAGTCGTCAGGGACACTAGAAGTATCCCTGATTTCTCACATGCTGCAGGATGAACAAACCACAGGGGCGATCTCAGCTGCCCAATACTTGCCTCAACTTTTGAAACCTTCTCCTTTGAAAGGAACTTACCCGGCCTTGCCTCACTTGGAGTGAAGCTCGTTCTTCGCCTCTTCTCGTCGCAGCCTCTCGAGTTAAAGCCTCAAATCTCCACTCCTTCACTGGCCCACTCACTCACTGGCCACTTTCCACAGCGCCTGGTCCAGGAGATCACTCAGGACTTCAAAACTGATCTGCGTTTCCAGAGCTCGGTCGTCATGGCCCTGCAGGAGGCCAGTGAGGCTTACCTGGTCGGGCTCTTTAAAGATACTAACCTGTGTGCCACCAATGCCAAGCCAGTCACCATTATGCCCAAGGACATCCAGTTGGCCCGCCGCATCCGCGGGGAGTGAGCCTAAGCCCAGCCTACACACCAAACACAAGAAAAGGCTCTTCTAAGAGCGACAACCATGGGAAAAGAAAGGGCTGTAGCTTGTTGATCATTACTGTAGTAGTGTTTTGCCCTCCTGATCAGTTTTGCATGAATTGACCCCCATCATCAGTAGTTCTGGGCTGACAGGGTAATTCAGTGAGGGACAGCAATCGACTTGATTTATCAATTTATCGACTCACACGCAGCAGTTGGTGGGCGAGGGTGCACTCACTTCCAATGATGAGGGAGTTAATTCATTAGAATAATTGTTCCTCTGGGTCACAATGTAAATGAAAATCCAGTCACATAAAAGAACAGGATACATAAGCAGATATAAGGATATATAGACAGCGCAGGTAAAGCCCAGGTAAAGGGGAGGCTGAGGAGCTGGTGCGAGGTGGGTGCGGGTTTCCAGGTACAAGGATCATTGGGGTCCTGAGGGAAAGGTGAGACGGGTCCAAGGAGGAGAGGAGCCAATATGTTTACGGGAGCTTTCTTCGTGCTACACATAAGGTTTTAAACGAGCAAGTATGGGGTCCTACACAGTGATTTTCGGGAACTCAGTTAAAAAGCAGGACTTCCAGGATTGTAATTACGGAATTGTGGCCCAAACCTTGTGCTGGTGTGGTGAGAAATCATTATTTTGTGCAATTCAATACATTGCTGAGGAACTAATGCAGGAGGGAGACCAGGACAAACAAGGCCATTTGCATCTGAACCGGAAGGGACCAATATCCTCACCAGGAGGTTTGATGGTGTCACTTGGCAGAGTTTGAACTCGAGTAACAAGTGGCAGAATGCATGTATGACAAGACAGTCTGAAAAGAACAAGAGCCAATGACAGGCTAATAAATATGGTGGGACTGATGGGCTGAAATGAGTTTATTTCAACATTAGGAGTAATATGTTGTCAGACGGACAGGGCTGGCAGCTCACCATTCCTGGGTTTGATTGTTTTACATGTACGGGGGGGAGGGGGGGTTAAAAGAAGCAGAGTTTACCCCACTGGGAATGTCACAACAAACTGGAGTTTCACTTACAGAGGCAATCTGCAGTTACACATAGAACATAGAAACATAGAAAACCTACAGCACAATACAGGCCCTTCAGCCCACAAAGTTGTGCCAAACATGTCTCTACCTTAGAAATTACTAGGCTTACCTATAGCCCTCTATTTTTCTAAGCTGCATGTAGCTATCTAAAAGCCGCTTAAGAGACCCTATCATATCCGCCTCCACCACTGCTGCTGGCAGCCTATTCCATGCACTCACCAGTCTCTGAGTAAAAAAACTTACCCCTGACATCTCCTCTGTACCTACTTCCAAGCACCTTAAGCCTGTGTTCTCTTGTGGAAACAATTTCAGCCCTGGGAAAAAGCCTCTGACTATCCACAAGATCAATGCTTCTCATCATCTTATACACCTCTACCAGGTCACCTCTCATCCTCCGTCACTCCAAGGAGAAAAGGCCGAATTCACTCAACCTATTCTGATAAGGCATGCTCCCCAATCCAGGCAACATCCTTGAAAATCTCCTCTGCACCCTTTCTATGGCTTCCACATCCTTCCTGTAGTGAGGCGAACAGAACTGAGCACAGTACTCCAAGTGGAGTGTCAATAGGGTCTTATAAATATAACCATATAATCATATAACAATTACAGCATGGAAACAGGCCGTCTTGGCCCTTCTAGTCCGTGCTGAATGCTTACTCTCACCTCGTCCCACCGACCTGCACAGCCCATAACCCTCCATTCCTTTCCTATCCATATACCTATCCAACTTTTTTTAAATGACAATATGGAACCTGCCTCTACCACTTCTACAGGAAGCTCATTCTGCACAGCTACCACTCTCTGAGTAAAGAAGTTCCCCTTCATGTTACCCCTAAACATTTGCCCCTTAACTCTCAACTCACGTCCTCTTGTTTGAATCTCCCCTACTCTCAATGGAAAAAGCCTACCCACGTCAATTCTATCTATCCCCCTCATAATTTTAAATACCTCTATCAAGTTCCCCCTCAACCTTTTACACTCCAAAGAATAAAGACCTAACTTGTTCAACCTTTCTCTGTAACTTAGGTGCTGAAACCCAGGTAACACTCTGGTAAATCTCCTCTGTACTCTCTCTATTTTGTTGACATCTTTCCTACAATTCAGTGACCAGAACTGCGTACAATACTCCAAATTTGGCCTCACCAATGCCTTGTACAATTTTAACATTACATCCCAACTCCAATACTCAATGCTTTGATTTATAAAGGCTAGCATACCAAAAGCTTTCTTCACCACCCTATCTACATAAGATTCCACCTTCAGGGAACTATACACCGTTATTCCTAGATCACTCTGTTCCACTGTATTCCTCAATGCCCTACCATTTACAGCTATACAGCTGCAACATTACCTCTCGGCTCCTTAAATTCTATTCTATGATTGATGAAGGCCAATACACCTTCTTAATCACAGTCAACCTGCGCAGCTGCTTTGAGCATCCTATGGACGCGGACCACAAGATCCCTCTGATCTTCCACAATGCCAAGAGTCTTACCATTAATTCTATATATTCTGACATAACATTTGACCTACCAAACTAAACCACCTCACACTTACCTGGGCTGAACTCCATCTGCCACTTCTCAGCCCAGTTTTGCATCCTATCAATGTCCTGCTGTAACTGCTGACAGCCCTCCACACTATGCACAACACCTTCAACCTTTGTGTCATCAGCAAACTTACAAACCCATCCCTCCACTTCCTCATCCAGGTCATTTCGAAAAATCTCGAAGAGTAGGGGTCCCAGAACACATCCCTGAGGCACACCACTGGTGACCGACTTCCATGCAGAATATGACCTGTCCACAATCACACTTTGCCTTCTGTGGGCAACCCAGTTCCAGATCCACAAAGCAATGTCCCCTTGGATCCCATGCCTCCTTACTTTCTCAATAAGCCTTGCATGGAGTACCTTATCAAATGTCTTGCTGAAATCCATATACACTACATCTACTGCTCTTCCTTCATCAATGTGTTTAGTCACATCCTCAAAAAATTCAATGGCTCATAAAACATGACCTGCCCTTGTCAAAGCCATGCTGACTACTCCTAACCATATCATGCCTCTCCAAATGTTCATAAATCCTGCCCCTCACGATCTTCTCCATCAACTTACCAACCAGTGAAGTAAGACTCACTGGCCTATAATTTCCTGGGTATCTCTACTCCCTTTCTTGAATAAGAGAGCAACATCCACAACCCTCCAATCCCCCGGAACCTCCTCCATCCCTATTGATGATGTAAAGATCATCGCCAGAGGCTAAGCAATCTCCTCCCTTACCTCCCACAGTAGCCTGGGGTACATCTCATCCGGTCCCCACAGCTCATCCAACTTGATACTTTCCAAAAACTCCAGCACATCCTCTGTCTTAATATCTACATGCTCAACTTTTTCAGTTGCTGCAAGTGATCACTACAATCACCAAGATCCTTTTCCATAGTGAATACTGAAGTGAAGTATTCATTAAGTACCTCTGCTATTTCCTCTGGTTCCATACACACATTCCCACTGTCACACTTGATAGGTCCTATTCGTTCACATCTTATCCTCTTGCTCTTCACATACTTGTAGAATGCCTTGGGTTTAACTTAATCCTGCCCAAAAAGGCCTTCTCATGGCCCCTTCTGGTTCTCCCAATTTCTTTCTTAAGCTCCTTCCTATTAGCCTTATAATCTTCTAGATCTCTAACATTACCTCGCTCTCTGAACCTTTCGTAATCTTTTCTTTTCTTCTTTAGATTTATTACAACCTTTGTACACCACGTTCCTGTACCCTACCATAACTTCCCTGTCTCATTGCAACTACCTATGCAGAACTGCACACAAATATCCCCTGAATAGTTGCCACATTTCTTCCGTACTTCTCCCTGAGAACATGTGTTCGATTTAAGCCTCCAGTTTCTTGCCTGATAGCCTCATAATTCCCCTTACTCCAATTAAATGCTTTTCTAATTTATCTGTTCCTATCTCTCTCCAATGCTATTGTAAAGGAGACAGAATTATGATCACTATCTCCAAAATGCTCTCCCACTGGGAGATCTGACACCTGACCAGGTTCATTTCCCAATACCAAATCAAGTACAGCCTCTCCTCTTGTAGACTGATCTACATATTGTGTCAAGAAACCCTGAATGCACCTAACAAACTCAACCCATCTAAACCCCTTGCTCTAGGGAGATGCCAATCGATATTTGGGAAATTAAAATCTCCCATCACAAGAACTCTGTTACTATTATAACTTTCCAGGATCTGTTTCCCTATCTGATCCTCAATATTCCTGTTACTATTGGGCAGCCTATAAAAAAGAGCCAGTAAATTTATTGACACCTTCCGGTTCCTAATTTCCACCCACAGAGACTCCGTAGACAATCCCTCCATGGCGTCCACCTTTTCTACTGCCATGACACTATCTCTGATCAACAGTGCCACGTCCTCACCTCTTTTGCCTCTCTCCCTGTCCTTTCTGAAATATCTAAAACCCGGTACTTGAAGTAACACTGTTGGAATGTTTGTATTGGCCCTGCAATAACCAGTGGGGGGACTTTATCTTCTCTAGAATTGGCTGGAACTTGCTTAATTCATAGGTGTGCAAGATTTCTTCAGTGAATCCGAAGAGTGTTTGATACATTATGTACAGAGCCCAACCAGAGGTGAGAACTGATGGGAATTAGTTTTGGGAAATGAGCTAGGCCAGGTGGCAGCTAAGAGTCAGTGAACATTTTGGGAATAGTGATTACAACTTTTTTTTTCTTAGTTACAAGTAAAAATAAAGGTAGATCTTGTATGAATGTACTAAACTGCAGGAGGGCAAGTACGGACAGAAGAAGACAGAAGCTAAGGGGCATTGATTAGGAGCAAGCCCACGTCTGACATGCGGGAGTTGTTTAAAGACCAGCCGATCTGAGTTCAGAATCAGCATGTTCCAGTGAGGAGTGAGGAGAAGGATGGTAAGTAAGGGAACTTTGGATGAGCAGAGAGATGCTTAATTTAGTCAAAAGGATATGGAAGGTTTATGAAGCTAAAGTTAGACTGGATACCTTTGAAATATAAAGATAGCGGGGAAATGCTAAAGCTGGTGATAGGAAAGGCCAAATGGGGCCACAAACTGTCCTTGTGGAGTGGGAGCAAAGATAATCCCAAGGCCTTTTGATTTGTATTAATTAATAAGATGAGGATAAACAGAGAATGGAAAGGTCGACTCAAGATTAAAGGAGGAATGATGTGGTTGAAGTCAGACCAAGTGGCTGAGGTACTAAATGAGTATGTTGTGTCAATATTTACCGAGGAGAAGGAATTGAATGGCAATGAAAACAGAGCGAGACATGCTCATCTGCAGAGACGTGTTGAGATTTAAGGAGGAGGTTGTGCTGGGTCGTCTGAAATGCATTAAGATGGGTAAGACTCCAGGGCCTGAAGGCATATATCCTACCATAGTGAATGAAGCAAATGAGCAGATTGCTGGGGATTTGACAAGGAGCAGTGTGTCCTAAATCACAACATGTGAGGTCCCACAGGACTGGAGTGTCGCAAATGTTGCAGCTTTGATCAAGAAGGGAAATAACAAGAATCCAGGAGCTGCATCTCCTTAGGGACTCTGTTAGGGAACTGGAGATGCAGCTCGATGACCTTCGTCTGGCCAGAGGAGGTGATAGAGAGGAGCTATAGGCAGGCAGTCACTCCGGGGCCTGGGGAGACAGTTAAGTGAGTAACAGTCAGGAGAGAGAAGGGAAAGAGGCAGATGCCAGAGAGTACCTCAGTGGCTGTCACTGTACTCCTGTTTGAGTACTGTTGGGGGGGGGGGGGGGGGGAGGCGGAAACAACCTACCTGGGGGAAACAACCGTAGCCACGTCTCTGGCACAGAGTCTGGTCCTGTGGCTCAGAAGGGCAGGGAAAGGAAGAGAATGGCAGTAATGAAAGGGCACTCTATAGTTAGGAGGTCAGACACAGGAAAGAAACGTAGATAGTAGTTTGCCTACCAGGTGCCAGGCTCCAGGACGTTTCTGATCGTGTCCACGATATCTGGAAGTAGGAAGGAGAACAGCCAGAGGTTGTGGTACATAAAACAGACTGCAGGGAGTTAGGAAGGAAGTTGAGCAGCAGGACCTCAAAGGTAGCAATGTCGGGATTACTGCCTGAGCCATGTGACAGTAAGTATAGGAATAGAATGAGGTGAAGGATAAATGTGTGGGTGAGGGATTAGAGCAGGGGGCAGGGATTCAGATTTCTGGATCATTGGGACCTCTTTTGGGGCAGGTGTGACCTGTACAAACAGGACGATTTGCACTTGAATCCCAAGGGGACCAATACCCTAGCGGGCAGGTTTGCTAAGCCTATTGGGGTAAGTTTAACCTAAAATTGCTGGGGGGTGGGAACCAAACTGAAGTGACGGAGGAAAGGGAGGTTGGCACTCAAATAGAGAAAGCTTGGAAAAGGAGGATAGGCAGGTGATAGAGTAGGGATTCACTCAGACCGACAGTTTGAGATGTGTCTATTTTAATGCAAGGAGTATTATGAACAAAGCAGATGACCTTAGAGCACGGATCAGCATTTAGAGCTATGACGTTGTGGCCATTACAGAGACTTGGGTGGTGCAGGAGCAGGAACGGCTACTTGAAGTGGCAGGCTTTAGATGTTTCAGAAAGGACAGGGAGGGAGGCAAAAGAGGTGTGGGCGTGGCCCTGTTGATCAGGGATAGTGTCACGGCTGCAGAAAAGGAGGAAGTCATGGAGGGGTTGTCTGCGGAGTCTCTGTGGGTGGAAGTTAGGAACAAGAAGGAGTCAATAATTCTACAGGGTGTTTTTTTATAGACACACAATAGTAACAGGGACATCAAGGAGCAGACAGGGAGACAGATTCTGCAAAGATGTAACAATAACAGGGTTGTTATGGTGAGAGATTTTAATTTCCCCAAATATTGAATGGCATCCCCCTAGAACAAAGAGTTTAGATGGGGTGGAGTTTGTTAGGTGTGTTCAGGAAGGATTCTTGACACAATATGTAGAGAAACCTACAAGAGGAGAGGCTGTACTTGATCTAGTATTGGGAAATGAACCTGGTCAGGTGTCAGGTCTCTCAGTGGGACAGCATTTTGGAGATAGTGATCACAATTCCATCTCTTTACCATAGTATAGGAGAGGGATAGGAACAGACAAGTTAGGGAAACGTTTAATTGGAGTATGGGGAAATATGAGGCTATCAGGCAGGAACTTGGAAGCATAAATTGGAAACAGATGTTCTCAGGGAAACGTACAGAAGAAATGTGGCAAATCCATACGAGATATTTGTGTGGGGTTCTGCATAGATAGATTCCAATGAGACAGGGAAAGGATGGTAGGGTACAGGAGCCGTGGTGTACAAAGGCTGTTGTAAATCTAGTCAAGAAGAAAAGAAGAGCTTACGAAAGGTTCAAAAAACCAGGTAATGATATGAATCTAGAAGATTATAAGGCTAGCAAGAAGCAGCTTATGAATGAAATTAGGAGAGCCAGAAGAGGCCATGAGAAGGCATTCTACAAGAATGTGAAGAGCAAGAGGATAAGACATGAGAGAATAGGACCAATCAAATGTAACAGTGGAAAAGTGTGTATGGAACCGGAGGAGATAGCTGAAGTACTTAATGAATACCTTGCTTCAGTATTCACTACAGAGAAGGATCTTGGAGATTGTAGGAATGACTTGCAGGCAACTGAAAAGCTTGAGCATATAGATAGTAAAGATATACTGGAGCTTTTGGAAAGCATCAAGTAGGATAAGTCACTGGGACTGGGCGGGATGTACCCCAGGCAACTGTTGGAAGTGAGGGAGGAGATTTCTAAGCCTCTGGTGATGATGCTTGAATCATCAATAATGATGGGAAAGATTCCGGAGGATTCGAGGGTTGCGGACATTGTTCCCTTATTCAAGAATGGGAGTAGAGTTAATCCAGGAAATTACAGACCAGAGAATCTTACTTCGGTGGTTGGTAAGTTGATGGAGAAGATCCTTATAGGCAGGATTTATGAACATTTAGAGAGGCATAATATGATTAGGAATAGTCAGCATGGCTTTGTCAAAGGCAGGTCGTGCCTTGCAAGCCTGATTAAATTTATTGAGGATTTCACTAAACACATTGATGAAGGTAGAGCCCCAGATGTAATGTATATGGATTTCAGCAAGGCTTCTGATAAGGTACCCCAAGCAAGGCTTATTGAGAAAGTAAGGAGGCATGGGATCCAAGGGGACATTCCTTTGTGGATACAGAACGGGCTTGCCCACAGAAGGCAAAGAGTAGCTGCAGATGGGTCATATTCTGCATGGGGGTCGGTGACCAGTGGTTTGCCTCAGGGATCTATTCTGGGACCCCTACTCTTCATGATGTTTATAAATGACCTGGATGAGGAAGTGGAAGAATGGGTTAGTAAATTTGCTGACGACACAAAGGTTGGAGGTGTTGTGGATAGTGTGGAGAGCTGTCAGAAGTTACAGCGGGCATTGGTAGGATGTAAAACTGGACTGAGAAGTGGCAGATGGAGTTCAACCCAGGTAACTGTGAGATGGTTCAGTTTGGTAGGTCAAATATGATGTCAGAATATATAGCATTAATGGTAAGAGTCTTGGCAGTGTGCAGAGGGATCTTAGGATCCAAGCCCATAGGACACTCAAAGCTGCTAAGCAGGTTGACTCTGGTTAAGATGGCATATGGTGCATTGGCATTCATCAACCGTGGGATTGAGTTTAAGAGCCGAGAGGTAATGTTGCAGCTTTATTGGACCCTCGTTAGACCCCACTTATAGAGTACTGTGCTCAACTCTGGTCGCCTCACTACTGGAAGGACGTGGTAACCATAGAAAGGGTGCAGAGGAGATTTTCAAGGATGTTGCCTGGATTGGGGAGCATGCCTTATGAGAACAGGTTGAGTGAACTCGGCCTTTTCTCTTTGGAGTGACAGAGGATGAGAGGTTACCTGATAGGTGTGTACAAGATAATGAGAGGTGTTGATCATGTGAATAGTCAGAGGTCTTTTTCAAGGGCTAAAATGGCTAGCATGAGAGGGCATAGTTTTAAGGTGCTTGGAAGTAGGTACAGAGGAGTTTTTTTTTTACACATAGAGTTGTGAGAGTGTGGACTTGGCTGCCAGCGGCAGTGGTGGAGGCAGAAACAATAGGGTCTTTTAAGAGATTCCTGGATGGATACATGGAGTTTAGGAAAATTGAGGGCTATGGCTAAACCTAGGTAATTCTAAGATAAGGACATGTTCAACACATCTTTGTGGGATAAAGGGCCTACTTGACAGATAGACCTCAGTATGTGCGGTTGGGAGACTGTAGGTCTGACACGGTGGTCAGCAGCACAGGGGCGCTGCAGGGAACCGTACTCTCTCCGGTCCTGTTCACCCTGTACACATCAGACTTCCAATATAACTCGGAGTCCTGCCATGTGCAGAAGTTCGCTGATGACACGGCCATAGTGGGGTGTGTCAGGAATGGACAGGAGGAGGAGTATAGGAAACTGATACAGGACTTTGTGATATGGTGCAACTCAAACTACCTGCGTCTCAATATCACCAAGACCAAGGAGATGGTGGTGGACTTTAGGAGATCTAGGCCTCATATGGAGCTAGTGATCATTAATGGAGAATGTGTGGAGCAGGTTAAGACCTACAAGTATCTGGGAGTACAGTTAGACGAGAAGCTAGACTGGACTGCCAACACAGATGCCTTGTGCAGGAAGGCACAGAGGCGACTGTACTTCCTAAGAAGGTTGGCGTCATTCAATGTCTGTGGTGAGATGCTGAAGATGTTCTATAGGTCAGTTGTGGAGAGCGCCCTCTTCTTCGTGGTGGCGTGTTGGGGAGGAAGCATTAAGAAGAGGGACGCCTCACGTCTTAATAAGCTGGTAAGGAAGGCAGGCTCTGTCGTGGGCAAAGTACTGGAGAGTTTAACATCGGTAGCTGAGCGAAGGGCGCTGAGTAGGCTACGGTCAATTATGGATAACTCTGAACATCCTCTACATAGCACCATCCAGAGACAGAGAAGCAGTTTCAGCGACAGGTTACTATCGATGCAATGCTCCTCAGACAGGATGAAGAGGTCAATACTCCCCAATGCCATTAGGCTTTACAATTCTACCGCCAGGACTTAAGAACTTTTTAAAAGCTATTATTAATGCTTTTGAGATAGTGATTTAGATGCATATCATATTTTTTTACTGAGTTAAGTTTTGTATGTAATTAGTTTTGCTACAACAAGTGTATGGGACATTGGAAAAAAGTTGGAATTTCCCCATGGGGATGAATAAAGTATCCATCTATCTATCTATCTATCTATCATATTGTGCTGTAGGTTTTCTATGTTTCTATAGGCAGGGCAGCCTCATTTCTGTGGTAGAGAAGCTACTGGGGAGGATATTGAGGTACAGAATTTTTGCACACTTGGAAAGGCTTGGCCTGCTTAGGGACAATCAGCATGGTTTTGTGTGGGCAAAACACACTTCACAAAGTTGCTCGAGGTTTGTGTGGTGGTGATATAGACTATAAGATATAGGAGCAGAATTAGACCATTTGGCCCATTGAGTCTGCTCCGACATTTCATTGTAGCTGATCCATTTTTCCTCTCAGCCTCCACCTCTTGCCTTCTCCATGTATTCCTTCATGCTCTGACTAATCAAGAATCTATCAACCTCTACCTTAAACATACATGAAGACTTGGATCAATAGCTGCCTGTGGCAATGAATTTGAAAGATTCACCACTCTCTGACTAAAGAAATTCCTCATCCCCACATTCTACAAGGATCCTCCTTTATTCTGAGCCTTTGTCCTCTGGTCTTAGATACTCTCATCCTCTGCACTTCCAATTTATCATGGCCTTTCACCATTTGAAATTCCAGTGAATACAGGCACAGAGCCATTAAACACTCTTCATTTGACAAGATGTTTAATCCTGGAATCAATTTCGAGAATGTCCTTTGAAACCCATCCAGTTTCAGCCTATCCTTCCTAAGATAAAGGGCCCAAAACTGCTCACAATACAAATGAGACCTCACCAGTACTTCATAAATTCTCAACATTATTATGATTAGCAGATATATTGTGGACTGAAGGGCAGGTTGCCATCTGTTCCATATTGTGTATTTACAAATATGTTTAATCGACCAGCTATTGCAGGGACGGTTACGGAGACTGGGACTGGGAATTCGACCTTCCATCATGCTTAATGTTGCACCCTGAATTGGCAAAATGGAAAGGAGCAGGGTGGATTTGTTCATAATGTGCTGGTGAGGGGGTGGATACAGTGCATAAAAAAAGTATTCAGTCTCCTTGGAAGTTTTCATGTTTTATTGTTTTACAATGTTGAATCATAGTGGATTTAATTTAAAACACAGATCATCAGAAAAGACTCTGTGGTGTCAAAATTTAAAGATCTTTACAAAGGGATCTAAGTTAATTACAAATATAAAACACAAAATAATTGATGGATAAGTATTCACCTCCTTCAAGTCAGGAATGAGTTGATACACCTTTGGCAATAACCATAGTAGACTGTGTGCATAGGTCTCTATCAGCTTTGCTCATCTGGACACTGCAATTTTTCCCCTTCTTCTTTACAAAACTGCTGAAGATCTGTCAGAATGCATGCAGTTTGTGTGTGAACAGTCCATTTCAAGACCAGCCACAATTGGATTGAGGTCTGGACTCTGACTTGGCCACTACAGGACATTAACTTTGTTTTAAGGCATTCCTGTGTAGCTGTGTTGCAGTCATTGGCTTGTGCCAAACTTAGTGATTAGTTTGATGGCCAAAAAGGGCAATTTTGTTCTTGTCAGACCATAGAAACTTCTTCCAGCTGACTTCAGGATCCACCACATCTTCTGGCAAATTCCAGGCAAGATCATGGCCTCCTCTACTGCCATGATGAGGCCAAACTCAGGTTGGAGGAGCAACACCTCATATACCGTCTGTGTAGTCTCCAGCTCCTTGGTATGAACGTCAAATTATCCAACTTCCGGTAATTCCCTCCCTCTCCCTTCCCCCATCCCACTTTCACTCTGTCTCCTCTTCCAGCTGCCTATCACCTCTCTCATGATTCTGCCTTCTTCTACTATCCATAGTGCTTTCCCCTTAGATTCCTTCTTCACCTTTCCTGCCTATATATCCTCCCTGCTTCCCCTCCCCCACCCCTTGATCTTTCTTGATTGTTTTCCACCCTCCCCCCACCTTCTTTATGGGGCCCCTGCCCCCTCCTTCTTCAGTCCTGACGAAGGGTCTTGGCCCAAAATGTTGACTGCTAATTTCAACGGATGCTGCCCAACCTGCTGAGTTCATCCAGCTTGTTTGTACTGCAGCTTGTAACTCCTCTAGAGATGTCACAGGTCACTTGGAGCCTCTCTCACTGGTTCCCTTCTTGCACAATCACTCAGTTTTTGAGAACGGCATATTCTAGGTAGATTTACAGCTGTGCCACATTCTTTCCATTTCTGGATGCACATGTGACTGCACACGTGATCTCCATTTAACTGATTATGTAACTCCTAAAAGCAAGTGGCTGCACCAGTGATGATTTGGTAAGTCATATTAAAGGGGGTGAATACTTATTTTGTGTTTTTATTTTGTATTTTTGTGTTTGTGAATTATTTTGTGTTTTATATCTGTAATTAATTTAGAGCTCTTTGTAGAGATCTGTTTTCACTTTGACACAAGTTTTTTTTACCGTTGATCAGTATCAAAAAAAGCCAAATTCAATCCACTGTGATTCAATGTTGTAAAATAATAAAAGATGAAAACTTCCAAGGGCATGAATACTTTCCACAGGCACTTTACATGTAGGGACAGTCATGGTGAAAGGGGGAGGGAAAGAAGACACGGGGAGGAGTGGTCTCAAGATCCTCATGTGTTCCTCCCGATGGGATAAAGCAGAAAAAGGGGAAATATCAAAGAGAGATGAGAATGGAACTGTGATTATCAGCAGAGATTTAATCAGAAGCAGATTAGGGTAGTGCTGCATAGAAACATAGAAAATAGGTGCAGGAGTAGGCCATTCAGCCCTTCGAGCCTGCACCGCCATTCAGTATGATCATGGCTGATCTTCCAACTCAGAACCCTGTACCTGCTTTCTCTCCATACCCCCTGATCCCTTTAGCCACAAGGGCCATATCTAACTTCTTCTTAAATATAGCCAATGAACCAGCCTCAACTGTTTCCTGTAGCAGAGAATTCCACAGATTCACCACTCTCTGTGTGAGCAAGTTTTTCCTCTTCTCAGTCCTAAAAGGCTTCCCCTTTATCCTTAAACTGTGACCCCTCGTTCTGGACTTCCCCAACATCGGAAACAATCTTCCTGCATCTAGCCTGTCCAATCCCTTTAGAATTTTATATGTTTCAATAAGATCCCCCCTCAATCTTCTAAATTTCAGTGCGTATAAGCCTAGTCAATCCAGACTTTCTTCATATGAAAGTCCTGCCATCCCAGGAATCAATCTGGTGAACCTTCTCTGTATCCCTCTATGGCAAGAATGTATTTCCTCAGATTAGGGGACCAAAACTTCACACAATATTCTAGGTGTGGTCTCACCAAAGCCTTGTACAACTGCAGTAGAACCTCCCTGCTCCTGTACTCAAATCCTTTTGCTATGAATGCCAACATACCATTTGTCTTTTTCACCGCCTGCTGTACCTGCATGCCCACTGGTGTACAATGACACCCAGGTCTCGTTGCACCTCCCCTTTTCCTAATCGGCCACCATTCAGATAATAACCTGTATTCCTGTTCTTGCAACCAAAGTGGATAACCTCACATTTATCCACATTAAATTGCATTTGCCATAAATTTGCCCACTCACCTGACCTATCCAAGTCACCCTCGAGTACCTTTGCTCTGTGAGCTGTGAGCTGAAAGTAAGGGACTGAAAAAAAACTTAATCAGAAGAAAGGTTATGAAAATATTCAATAAAATGTCCCAGACCTTATGAAACTTTATGTCCGAATTAAGAATTGAGTAGTGAATTTTTTCAAGGTCTAAACAGGACATAATATCATTGAGCCATTGAGCATGCGTGGGTGGGGAAACATCTCTCCATCTAAGAAGAATTAGATGTCTAGCCAGAAGAGAAGCAAAGGATAGGGTTCGACATTTAGTCGAGCTCAAACGTATATCCATCTCACCCAAGGAACCAAAAAGAGCAATCAGAGAGTTAGGCTCTAAGTGGCAATTCAGAATATGAGATAAAGTTAGGAAAATATCTCTCCAAAATTTCTCTATACTAGGGCAGGTCCAGTACATATGAATGAGAGAAGCCTCACCACTTTTGCATTTATCACAAACCAGACTAGTATTAGGGTAAAATCGAGACAATTTAGATTTGGACATATGAGCCCTATGAACAATCTTAAACTGTAAAAGACAGTGGCAAGTACAAAGAGAAGTTGAGTTAACTGACTTGAGAATCGAGTCCCAAACCACATCAGATAAGGGAAAATTAAGTCATGCTCCCAAGCCATTCTGATTTTATCCAAAGGGTGCTAATTTATCATGAATAAAAGATATTAAGCCTTTACCCAATGGATTAATAGAAAGAAACAAGTCCATAACATTTTTCTCGGGCATCTCAGGAAAGTTGGGTAATAAAGGATTAATGAAGTGTCTAATTTGGATGTATCTAAAGAAATGGGCATTAGGTAGATTAAATTTAGCAGAAAGTTGTTGAAAAGATGCGAAACGGTTATCAATGAAAAGATCTTCAAAATACCTAATGCCCTTTCTATACCAATCATAGAATGTTGAATCATGCATAGAGGGTAAAAAAAGATGATTATGTAAAATAGAACTAGAAAGGGAAAAACCATAGAAACCATTAAATTTCCTAAAATGGGCCCATATTCGCAGAGTGTGTCTAACAAGAGGATTAACAATTAGTCTAGGCAAACTACTAGGGAGTGCAGATCCAAGAAGTGCAGAATTAGAGAGATCCTTAGTGGCATTCAGTTCTATTGCCACCCATTTAAGGCGGTCAGACTGACTATGAAAAAAAGACCAGAAGGTAAGACAACAAATGTTAGCTGCCCAATAATATAAACAAAAATTAGGTAAGGCCATGCCACCTTCTTTTTTAGATTTTTGAAGGTAAGCTTTATTAATTCTAGAACTCTTACCTTTCCACAAATAGGACAAAATAATAGTCTAAGGAATCAAAAAAGGTTTTTGAAATAAAAATTGGAATACATTGAAATAAGTATAAAAATTTAGGGAGAATATACATTTTAATAACATTAACACGACCTACCAATGACATAGATAAAGGCGACCATTGTGACAAACTCTGTTTTGTAGAATGCAAAAGATTGGCAAAATTTTCGCTAAAAAGATCCTTAAAATTCCTTGTAACTGTAATACCAAGATAGGTAAATTGATTATCAACAACTTTAAAGGGGAGGTCACTAAATACTAATGCTTGTGCTTCTTTATTGATTGGAAAAAGTTCACTTTTATGAAGATTAAGTTTATAGTCAGAGAACTGGCTAAATTGATCAAGAAGAGAAAACATTTGATGTAGGGATGTGGACGGATTTGAAAGAAAAAGTAGTAAATCGTCAGCGTAAAAAGAAACTTTATGCCTAACACCCCCACCCCCAGACAGCTTCGAAATGCAATTGCCAGAGCCTCTACAGCCAAATCAAAAAGAAAGGGACTTACGGGGCATCCTTGACGGGTGCCACGTTTAAGGCAAAACGACTGGGATTGCTGAGAGTTAGTCAGAACAGAAGCGGTAGGACATAAATATAGCAATTTGATCCAAGAGATAAAACTTTGCCCAAAGTCAAATTTTTCTAAAACCGCAAAAAGGTAGTTCCACTCTATACGATCAAATGCTTTCTCCGCATTGAGAGAAATAACGCATTCAGGAGTCCCAATTGAAGGCGAGTATAAAATATTAAATAAATGCCGTATATTAAAAAAAGACGATTTTTAATAAAACCAGTTTGATCATCAGAGATAATAGAGGGTATAACATTTTCTAATCTATGGGCCAAAACTTTGGCCAAAATTTTAACATCAACATTAAGCAAAGAAATCAGCCTGTAAGAGGAGCACTCTGTTGGATCTTTGCCCTTTTTGAATAAAAGGATAATACATGCCTTATTAAATGAAGGTGGCAATTTACCATAGTTAAACAAATCAAATAGTACTGAGAGTAGCTGAGATGAGAGAAGTGAAGAGAATGATTTATAGAATTCTACGGGGAACCCATCAGGTCTGAGAGATTTGCCTGACAACAGTGCAGAAATAGCAAAAGATACTTCTTCTAGTGATATAGGCTCATTAAGTTTGGCTTTGGAATCAGATGAAAGCGAAGGGATATTCAAGCTATTTTAAAAAAGGCCAACAGAAATATTATCATTCAAGGATTCGGAGGAATAAAGCTGAGAATAAAAATTCTTAAATGAGTCATTAGTTTTGGAGTGACTCGATGCAATATCCCCATTCTCCTTCTGAATCTTTGTAATATGTTGTTTAGCTTTAGAGCGTCTCAACTGATTAACTAGAAACTTGCCAGATTTGTCACCGTGAATATAAAAGCGACGCTTACTTTCAAGAAGTTGACATTCAACTGGTTGAGTAGAGAGAAGGTCAAATTTAGTTTGGAGTTCTACACGCTTCTAGTATAATTCGGGGTTTTTAGTTTGAGCATATAGTTGATCTAATACTTTAATCTGATTAATCAAATCTAATCGATCTGAACGGGACTTTCTATTAAGATTCACTGTATATGAAATTATTTGACCCCTCAAATATGCTTTCATAGCATCCCAGACAATCTGGGATGAAATTTCAAGATAGTTGAGAGATCTTCGACAAACATCTCAGCCTCTCTAACTGACTTAAACCACTTATAATCCCCAGTAGTAAGCGTAATTCGAAGATCGGCAGGATTACGAAGAGAAGGTTTGAATCCACAATTGAAGAGTTCCTTCATAACGCCTTTGTACTCAGCACGCATCTTCAGAATCTGGGGAGCATAGTCTTCCACGATATGAATGGTAATATTTTGAAAAGTTAGAGTGCCTTTCCAGTGTGCCTCCATAATCAGACCGTTTTTAACCTGATATCGATGAAAACACAGGATAACTGGCCGTGCTCCAGAACCTAAATCAGCTCAAGGGATATAAACTCTGTGGGCTCTTTCTAGCTCAGGTGGAGTCGATTCTTTCCCAAAAATCTCACAAAGGAAAGAAGAGAAAAATTCAAAGGAAGAACCCGTTTCAGTGGCCTCTGGCAAACCGAGAATTTGCAGATTGCAGCACCTGCTCCGATTTTCGAGATCCGCCATTTTGGAGGTAAGTTTGCTGTTTTGCTCCGTTAAGTTAGAGCAGAGAGTCTCCAGCTGCTGCATGCGGTGTTTTAAATCTTCGGAGGTTAGGTCGATGCAAGATAAATGTTCGGCTTGATCATCCACTCTGGCGTTAATCTGGTCCAATCTTGATTCCAGCTGAATAATAGAGGCTCTAAATTCAGTCTTGATATCAGATAGAATGTCTTGTCAATTCTGTTCCAGAATAGAGAGAATCTCGGCAGACAGAGACGTGGAAGCTTCTTTTTTCCCGGATTTAGGAATCTTTGTAGTCATTGTGAGATAGACGTATTCGCAGGCAGGTAAGAAAAATCAGATAAATTGACGAACAAGATTTAAAAAGGAAGATACACAGTGCAAAGGTAAGAAATGTAACAGAGCGAAAGTTTGAAGCCACTAAGCGATCGCCATCTTACTGGAAGTCCATCAGGATTTTTCCAGGAACCAGTGATGAGACAAAAGCTAAAACTAACAAGGAAAAAGCAGAGAAATTAACTCCAATAACTTTCATTAGTGTTCACAGTGGGGGGCACAGCAAACATCCCACAGATATCTGATGGTGACATTTCAACATTGTGCCATAATGTGTAACAATTGCCATCACAAGGGAGAAACTAATGAGAATAAAAGCAAACATTACTTGGTCCCATGACCTGCACTGGAGGGTTTCACAGGAAGTCTGGAGAGAAAATAGAGACATTGAAGTCTGTCAAAACTCACTATGTTACAGAAAGGTCCCAGTGGAGTTGAAAACCATTGATGAAGAAGGGTGGAAGATAAAAAGCAGGTAACTGTAGTCCTGATAACTTCACTTCAGGTACTGGAGTCTATAATCTATGAAGAAATAACGTCATTTAGAAAAGTTTAATGTCATTGAACTAAATCACCAGGGTTTACAGTCAGATTCACACAGCACAGAAATGAGCCCTCCAGCTCAAATGGTCCACGATGACCAAAGTTTCCATCTGAGCTTGTGGTCTGCAACCCCCTCACCACCACATTATGAACAAGGCTATCCTCCTCCTTGTTCCATTTCCCTCCATCCTTAAAAACATTTCCTTTCCGTCCGCCTGCCCAAGTGCCTTTTGAATGTACCTGACTCAACCACTCCCCTGGCAGTTCATTCCATTTACTGACCAGCCTGTGTGTGGAAAAGTTGCCTTCAGGTCCCTATTAAATCTTATTTTAAACCAATGTCCTCCAGTTGTTGATTCCCCAACACTGGCAAAAAGACTGTTCTCTTTGACCCAACCCAGGTCCCTCATGAATTTATACACCTCTGCAATATCACCACTCACTCTCCAACATTCCAAGGAAAATTGTCTAAAATGATTTCTACAAATCTCCTCTGCACCCTTTCCAGCTTAATGGTGTCTGTCATACAGCAGGGTGACCAAAACAAATCATTCTGATCACCAGTGAATCTTCTTAGCTCCAGGGTGGACAAGGACAATTGTGTAATAAGGACACACTTCTGTAAAAACACTGATACCATATTCCAAGCACACTGAGCATCCAGAGCACAGCACCGGCCAGTGAGGACACAGACCAGTACAACACTGGCACTCTACTACAAAGTTCAAAGCTGAAAATAAATGGATTACCAAACTACGTTTCTGTCACCATATGCAACCCTGAGATTAGTTTTCCTGTGGACATACTGCCAGTTTGTTAGAGCAGTAGAGGAGGGTTAAACTAATTTGGTGGAGGAGGGGGGTAGTTACCAGAGTGAGAGCACTCAGGATAGGATGGAGGGGTACCCCTGGTGTTTATACATAGTTTCTACTTCCAGGTTCTGGGGTTTTACTTCCGGTCTTTTCTGCCCCGGTGCGCATGCATGTAACTAAATGATCTGGGGTCGATCTTACCTTTTACTAAGGCCAAAGTAGGGGATCTTGGGCTTAGAAAGGTTGGTGACCAATAGTTTAGGGGTAACATGAGGGGGAATTTCTTTACTCAGAGAGTGGTAGCTGTGTGGAACGAGCTTCCAGTAGAAGTGGTAGAGGCAGGTTCGATATTGTTATTTAATGTAAAATTGGGTAGGTATATGGACAGGAAAGGAATAGAGGGTTATGGGCTGAGTGCAGATCGGTGGGACTAGGTGAGAGTAAGCATTCAGCATGGACTAGAAGGGCCGAGATGGCCTGTTTCTGTGCTGTAATTGTTATATGGTTTATATGGACATTTCGTTAGAACAAAGATAAGGAGTAATTTCCTTAGTAAAGGGTAGTGAATCTGTGCTGCCTATATCAGGATGTTGTTCACTGACTAAAGCTCAGCGTTTAACACCATCATTCCCATAGTCCTGATCAATAAGCTACGGAACCTGGTCCCTCTGCAAATGGATCCTCGACTTAATAACCGAGACCACAATCTGTGCGGATTGGTGATAAAATCTCCCCCTCACTGACCATCAGCACTGGTGCATCTCAGGGGTGTGTGCTTAGCCCACTGCTCTACTCTCTACATACCCAAGCCTGTGAGGCTAGGGATACCATCTACAAATTTGCTGATGATACAACCACTGTTGGTCGAAACTCGTATGGAGATGAGACAGCGTACAGGAATGAGATATACCAGCTGTGGTATCGCAGCGAGAACGTTGCACTCAATGTCAGTAAGACAAAAGAGCTGATTATGGACCTCAGGAAGGGTAAGAAGAGGAAACACAAACCAATCCTCATGGAGGGATCAGAAGTGGAGAGAGTGAGCAATTTCAAGTTCCTGAATATCAAGATCTCTGAGGTCCTAACCTGGTCCCAAGTTATCGATGCAGCTACAGTATAAAGAAGGCAAGACAGCAGATATATTTCATCAGGAGTTTGAAGAGATTTGGTTTGTCACTTAAAAGCACTCAATAACTGCTATAGATGTACCACAGAGAGCATTCTGACAGGCTGCATCACGGTCTTGTATGGGGGAGCCGGTTGGTTACTGCACAGGACTGAAAGAAACTACAGAAAGCTGTAAAATTTTCCAACGTGCTTGAGAGTGGCCGCCATTCAAATTTTCAACCCTGCGCAAGCTTTATGTGTATCAAGGAAGCACGACAAGGCTTTAACAAGTGTAGTAAAGTAACCGAGAAGACACTGGGACGGTCAGTCTTCGCTCAAATTGAGCATGATAATAAACTTGCTCCATCAGCAGAAGACACCATCTTCTTAAAAATAATGGACACCAAGGTCTTCAGAGACAAAGCAAATAACTGGGTCACCCCACTACCTTTCAGAGAACCATGCCAGCACTTGCCAAACAACAAAGAGGAGGCAGTCATGGCGACCTTCCCACACGATGACTGTGCTCCAGCAATCAAGGACATAGATCTAGATGGAGAAACCGTTCCCACACAAAGGAGTTTGGGTCTCCTCTGGGAGATTACAACTGACACATTCACGTTCTCCATGCCAACCATGATCAAGCCATTCACCCACCGTGGAGTTCTCTCCACTGTCAACAGTGTTTTCGATCCCTTGGGTCTACTGGCACCGGTTACGATCCAGGGAAGAGCCCTTCTCAGGGAACTTACCTCTGAGCTCTCCAACTGGGATACTCCTCTACCAGAAGACAAGCTAAGCAGATGGGAGGCTTAGAGAGATTCACTTCAAGACCTAAAACAGCTTCATATCCCACGTAAGTACACTGCGACCTCAGTCACCGAGGCAGCGCATAGAGAATTGAGCGTGTTTTCGGATGTGTCAACCAAAGCCATTGGGGCTGTGACTTACTTGAAAGTAGTTGGGAAGGATGGTCAAGTTGAAGTAGGATTTGTAACTGGTAAGGCGAAGCTCACTCCTCAGTCCGAGCCGACAATTCCAAGGCTTGAACTGTGCGCAGCTGTCCTGGCTGTGGAAATGGCGGATCTTGTCCAGGACGAGCTAGACCGAGAGCTGGACGATATCAAGTTCTACACAGATAGCAAAGTAGTGCTTGGCTATATTTATAATGAATCAAAACGTTTCTACGTGTACGTTCATAATAGAGTTCAACGTATCCACCTGTCTTCAAAGCCTGAACAATGGCATTATGTACGTACAGAGGATAACCCTGCAGACCATGCATCGAGATCCTTACCTGCATCTCGTCTGGCGCAGGCTTCATGGTTCACTGGACTCCCTTTTCTGTATCAGCCACCAACAGAAAAAACCCAAACGAGCAAGACATTTGAGCTGATCGAACCCGACAGACTCAGAAATTCGGCCGCAAATACAAACAGGAGGCACCTACCTGGAAGAATCAATACGTACCACCAAATGCTTTCAGCGGTTCTCCAATTTGAATTCCTTAGTGAGAGGACTTGCGTTCCTCATTCACATGGCCAGATCCCACAAACACTCATCCCGAAATAGTAAATGAAAGGGATGGCACAAATGTGACTTACCTCGCACTGCGGAGGAATTAGCCCAGGCAAGGGACGTCATTCTTAAAGCAACTCAAAGAGCAGCTTTTGAAAGAGAGTTTTTGGCTCTCCAAGCTAATAAACCAATACCAAAGGATAGCCCTTTGAGGAAACTCAACCTGATCCTGAAGAACGATCTTATTAGCATTGGAGGCCAGTTAATATACTCTCCCCTTTCAGCTACAGAAAAGAGCCCAGTAATCCTGCCCAAAGACAGCTACGTGTCCTTACTGCTCACACACCATCACCATGAATAGGGAAGGCATGAGGGCCGTCACCTGACGGAGGGAGCAATCAGAGGAGCGGGACTGTGGATCTTGGGAGGCAAAACACTGATCAATTCAGTACTCCACAGATGTGTAACTTGCCGGAAACTGCAAGGGAAGCTGGAAGTTCAGACAGACTGACAGACAGACATACTTTATTGATCCCGAGGGAAATTGGGTTTCGTTACAGCCACACCAAGAATAGTGAAGAAATATAGCAATATAAAACCATAAATAATTATATAATAATAAGTTAATCATGCCAAGTGGAAATAAGTCCGTGACCAGCCTATTGGCTCAGGGTGTCTGACACTCCAAGGGAGGAGTTGTAAAGTTTGATGGCCACAGGTAGGAATGACTTCCTATGACGCTCAGTGTTACATCTCAGTGGAATGAGTCTCTGGCTGAATGTACTCCTGTGCCTAACCAGTACATTATGGAGTGGATGGGAGTCATTGTCCAAGATGGCATGCAACTTGGACAGCATCCTCTTTTAAGACACCACCGTCAGAGAGTCCAGTTCCACCCCCACAACATCACAACGTATTGCGGACCTCCCACCAGAATGCCTCAATGCCTGCCCTCCTTTTACATATGTAGGGCTCAATGTATTTGGTCCCTGGACTATCATCACTAGACGCACCAGAGGAGGACAAGCAGAGAGCAGACGGTGGGCCATCATGTTTGGCTGCAGGAGTTCAAGAGCAGTGCACATTGAGGTCATCGAATCTTTGGATACATCCAGCTGCATTAATGCTCTCAGGAACTTCTTTGCACTAAGAGGCCCTGCAAAATAGTTAAGGTCTGATTGCGGCACAAACTTTGTTGGGAGTGTCCAAGGAGCTCGGGATGGACAAAACGGTGCAAAGGTACCTCAGTCAGCAGGGATGCAACTGAGAATTCCATACACCACACGCCTCTCACCAGGGAGGCGCATGGGAGCGGATGATTGGTATCACCAGAAGAATTCTTGATTCAATGTTTCTGCAGCAATGCACCCGACTGACCCACGAAGTACTGTGCACACTAATGGCAGAGGTCATAGCCATAATAAATGTGCAACCACTCCTACCTGTGTCTTCTGACCCAGAAAGCCCCTTCATACTCTCACCATCAATGCTCCTTACGCAAAAGGCAAGAGTTCTCCCTCCATCTGGGTACTTCTTGGACAAGGACTTGTACACAAAGCAATGGAGACAGGTTCAGGCTCTTGCAAATCAGTTCTGGTCCCGTTGGAGACATATCTACCTTAGTTGCAACACAGACAAAAGTGGACAGAACCTCACAGGAATCTTCAAGCTGGAGATTTAGCCCTGCTCAGAGACAAACAGATCACCCGCAACTGCTGGCCAATGGCCAGAATCACTGCCACATTCCCTGGTAGGGATGGTCATGTCAGGAAGGTTGAGTTGAAAACTTCTGACCAAGGTAATGTGAAAACTTACCAAAGACCAGTTGCAGGAGTCATTCTACTTCTACCTAAAGAATGATCCAGAGACTAAAGTTTTGTATCATGTTCATAGTGACCTTACGAAGGTCAGGCAGGGAATGTGTTGCCCTTAAGGCATTTGTTTAGCTTTATTACATTTTCGCTTTAGTAATTTGTTTGTAATTATTTTCTAGTTAATGTTGTTAAAAGTAAATTCATTGTCTGTGTTGTATCGTGGCATGCGACGACATCACACCCGGTTTCGCCACATCTTGTGGGTAAATACTGGTTTGGAGAAACAGGAAGGCGGGGGCTTGTGTGTTAAAAGTAATGATGGTTGATAAAGTTTATTTTCTTGTGCTATTGAAAGCATTGCTAGATAGTTTGTGTTGAAGTGTATTTAAAGTTGTTGATGGCATAGGTAGATTCTGACTGTATGTTGTACTTTAATGTAATATAGTTTGTTGTAGTTTTACTTTTACAAGTATTTATGATGTAAATGTGATGCCAAGAAGGAAACAAATACTGCATATATTTTGCAAACACGAGTAAATCTGCAGATGCTGGAAATTCAAACAACACACACAAAATGCTGGTAGAACACAGCAGGATAGGCCAGGATAGACATATCAGAATGTGAATGGGACGTGGAATTAAAATGTGTGGTATCTAGGAGATCCTGCTTTCTCTGGCGGACCGAGCGTAGGTGTTTCTCCCTTCTGGCACTTATCCTTGTAAACAAAACAAGTGCTACACCTGCCCTTACACTTCCTCCCTCACCACCATTCAGGGTCCCAGACAGTCCTTCCAGGTGAGGCGACACTTCACCTGTGAGTTGGCTGGTGTGGTATACTGCGTCCGGTGCTCCCGGTGTGGCCTTTTATATATTGGTGAGACCCGACGCAGACTGGGCGACCGTTTCGCTGAACACCTACGCTCGGTCCATCAGAGAAAGCAGGATCACCCAGTGGCCACACATTTTAATTCCACATCCCATTCTGATATGTCTATCCATGGCCTCCTCTACTATCAAAATGAATCCAAACTCAGGTTGGAGGAACAACACCTTATATACCGGCTGGGTAGCCTTCAACCTGATAGCATGAATATTGACTTCTCTAATTTCCATTAATGCCTCTCCTCCCCTTCTTACCCCATCCCTGACATACTTAGTTGTTTTTTTTTCTCTCTCTCTCTGCCCATCACTCTGCCTGTTCTCCATCTCCCTCTGGTGCTTCCCCCCTCCTTTCTTTCTCCTGAGGCCTCCCATCCCATGATCCTTTCCCTTCTCCAGCTCTGTATCACTTTCGCCAATCACCTTTCCAGCTCTTAGCTTCATCCCACCCCCTCCGGTCTTCTCCTATCATTTCACATTTCTCCCTCCCCCCACTACTTTCAAAACTCTTAGTATCTCTCCTTTCAGTTAGTCCTGACAAAGGGTCTCGGCCCAAAATGTCCACAGTGCTTCTCCTTATAGATACTGCCTAGCCTGCTCTGTTCCACCAGCATTTTGTGTGTGTTGTCTGCATATATTATTGTTTTATCAACAGTTTTCACCATACATTAATGTGGAAGAGTGAACAGTAAACAGTTAATCTTACTGCAATCCTGCCTCATTGATTTCGGTTTAACTCGGTGTTTAGTTCCGAGTTTCTATACCTGCACAAGAACACTACAGGGTCAGATAGGCAATTCTGTGGACGCAGGAAAGAAACGCAGATGGCAATTTGCCTCCCAGGTGCCAGGGTCCGGGATGTTTCTGATCACGTCCACAATATCTTGAAGTGGGAGGGAGAACTGCCAGAGATCATGGTACATATTGGTACCAACAACATAGGTAGGAAAAGGGAGGAGGTCCAGAAAACAGACTACAGGGAGTTAGGAAGGAAGTTCAGAAGCAGGACTGCAAAGGTTGAAATCTGGGGATTAATGACTGTGCCACGTGACAGTGAAAATGGGAATAGGATGAGGTGGAGGATAAATGCGTGGCTGAGGGTTTGGAAAAGGGTGCAGGGATTAAGATTTATGTATCATTGGGACCTCTTCTGGGGCAGGAGTGACCTGTACAAAAAGGACAGGTTGCACTTGAATCTGAAGGGGACCAATATCCTGCCGGGAAGGTTTGCTAAGGCTCTTGCGGAGAGTTTAAGCTTGAATTCCAGTGGGGTTGGGAACCGAACTGAAGTGATGGAGGAAAGGAAGGTTGGCTCACAAATAGAGAAAGCTTGGAGGCAGTGTGAAAGGGATGATAAGCAGGTGACAGAGAGGTGATGCGCTCAGACTGATGGTTTGAGATATGTCTTTTTAATGCAAGGAGTATCATAAATAAAAAGGATGAGCTTAGAATGTGGATCAATACTTGGATCTATGCTGCTGTGGCCATTGCAGAGACTTGGATGGTGCAGGGGCAGGAATGGCTACTTTAAGTGCCAAGCTTTAGATGTTTTGGAAAGGACAGGGAGAGAGGCAAAAGAGGTGGGGGCGTGGCACTGTTGATCAGAGATAGTGTCACAGCTACACAAAAGGAGGAATTCATGGAGAGGTCTCTGTGGGTAAGTTAGGAATAGGAAGAGGTCAATAAATCTGCTGGTTGTTTTTTATAGACCACACAATAGTAACAGGGACATCAAGGAGCAGATAGGGAGACAGATTCTGGAAAGGAATAATAATAACAGGGTTGTTGTGGTGGGAAATTTTAATTTCCCTAATATTGATTGGCATCTTCCTTGAGTGAGGGTTTTAGGTGGGGTTGAATGTGTTAGGCATGTTCAGGAATGCTTCTTGACACAATATGTAGATAAGCCTACAAGAGGGGAGACTTACTTGATCTGGTACTGTATTGGAAAATGAACCTGGTCAGCTGTCAGGTCTCTCAGTGGGACAGCATTTTGGAGACAGTGATTACAATTCTATCTCCTTTACCATAGCATTGCAGAGGGATAGGAACAGACAAGACAGGGAAACTTTTAATTGGAGTAAGGGGAAATATAAAGCTATCAAGCAGGAACTTGGAAGCATAAATTGGAAACAGAAGTTCTCGAGGAAACGTACGGAAAAAATATGGCAAATGCTCAGGGGATATTTGCGTGGGGTTCTGAGTACCGGAGATTCCAGATTATAAGCCGCTACTTTTTTCCCACATTTTGAACAGCTTTGAACTCTGCGGCCTTTAATCCAGAGCGGCTAATACATGGTTTTTTTTCATGCCGCCTCGTAAACATTTTGCCTCGTAACAGTAGACCAATAAAATTGATGAGTAGTTCACAGAGGTCCAATGAAATTGTACGATAAATCAAGCGCACTTTCACAATTAAATTATTGTAAATCAGTCATTTGTACTCACCCTCATCAACATGGAAAATACTCGAAGAAAAGCAAGACCCGAGCGCGTCAGACCCGAGCGCATCAGACCCGATTAGACCCGATCGCGTTACGCAAGCGCGTCAAGACCCGATTAGACCCGATCGCGTTACGCAAGCGCGTCAGACCCGAGCGCATCAGACCCAATTAGACCCGATCACGTTACGCAAGCGCGTCAGACCCGATTAGACCCGATCGTGTTACGCAAGCGCGTCAGACCCGAGCGAAAACGCTGCTTTTAAGTTAAAGGCGATCAATAACTTTTCCTGGTAGGCTGCAGTATATATATTTTTACCAGTCGCTAGGAGATATTGGAATGTTGTTCGTGCTGTTCAGTAAAAAAGTATATGCAACGTAATTTGTGTTACCGATACGTATGTATATTTAAAAGTAGCAGTGCGGCCTAAAATCCGGTGCGGCCTTTACAATTAAAAAATTGATTTTATTTCTAAAATTAGAGCCAGCGGCTTTTAATCAGGTGCGCTCTGTAGTCCGGAATCTACGGTAGCTACGTTCCAATGAGACATGGAAAGGATGGTAGAGTATAAGTTCCGTGGTGTACAAAGGCTGTTGTACATCAAGTCAAGAACAAAAGAGCTCACAAAAGGTTCGAAAATCTAGGTAATGATAGGAATCTAGATTATAAGGCGAGTAGGAAGAAGCTTAAGAATGAAATCAGGAGAGCCAGAAGGGACCATGAAAAGTCCTTTGCAGACAGATTTAAGGAAAATCCCAAGGGCTTCTACAAGTATGTGAACAGTAAGAGGATAAGATGTGAGATTGTAGGACCAATCAAGTGTGACAGTGGAAAAGTGTGAATGGGACCAGAGGAAATACTCTGGAAGTACTCCAAGCAAGGCTTATTGAGAAAATAAGGTGGCATGGGATCCAAGGGGACATTGCTTTGTGGATATAGAACTGGCTTGCCCACAGAAGGCAAAGAGTGGTTGTAGATGGGTCATATTCTGCATGGAGGTCGGTCACCAGTGGTGTGCCTCAAGGATCTGGTCTGGGACCCCTACTCTTTTTGATTTTTATAAATGACTTGGATGAGGAAGTGGAGGGATGGGTTAGTAAATTTGCTGATGACACAAAGGTTGAGGGTGTTGTGGATAGTGTGGAGGGCTGTCAAAGGTTACAATGGGACATTGATAGGATGCCAAACTGGGCTGAGAAGTGGCAGATGGAATTCAACCCAGATAAGTGTGAAGTGGTTCATTTTAGTAGGTCAAATGTGATGGCAGAATATAGTATTAATGGCAAGACTCTTGTCAGTGTGGAGGATCAGAGGGATCTTGGGGTCTGAGTTCATAGGACGCTCAAAGCTGCTATGCAGGTGGTTAAGAAGGCATAAGGTGTATTTGCCTTCATCAATCATGGGATTGTGTTTAAGAGCCGAGAGGTAATGTTGCAGCTATATAGGACCCTGGTCAGACCCCACTTGGAGTACTGTGCTTAATTCTGGTCACCTCACTACAGGAAGGACGTGGAACCCATAGAAAGGGTGGAGAGGAGATTTACAAGGGGGAGCATGCCTTCTGAGAACAGATTGAATGAGCTCGGCCTTTTCTCCTTGGAGTAACGAAGGATGAAAGGTGACCTGATAGAGGTGTATAAGATGATGAAAAGCATTGATCGTTTGGATAGTCAGAGGCATTTCCCCAGTGCTGAAATGGCTAGTATTGGAGTATAAAAGTATAAATTTTGCTGTGTAACCAAAACTATGAAGTCAGGAGAATGAAATCTTAAAAATGTAGAAGACAATGGTGTGTTAATGAGAGGTAGCTAAGAGATGTAGATTAGACAATGATTAAGTCAATGGATAAAAACAATAGTGGCAAGATGTACGTGTGGTACGTGTGATACGCAACTATAGACCAATTACATATGCTAATACAACTGGACCAGGAGATTGCTATAAAAAATGCTGTGTCCGAGGATCGGTGGGCAATCAGCGACTAGCTCAATGACTGTCTCAGCTTTGATTTGCAAATTAAAGTTTAACCCTTCTTGAAGAATCTTCTGCGTCTCTTGGTCATTTGTGGGGCACGAGAAACTACAACAAAATTGGCAACCGCGGCAGGACCGGAAAGAGACCCGCGGAAAGGAAACGGCAGATTGGGGACGCTTCCCAGTCCTCTAGGGACCCCCACAAGGCTAACAGAATTAAGGGTGCACCCTAACAAAAGGTAAGCGCTTTTTGCAACAATTTGGACTAAGAATTCCGTTGGCTTTGGGGAGGTCTTGGAGTCTCAGAAGTGTGGAACCACTGCCGAAGGGTCTCTCCGGTCCAAAGAATCTGGCAGAATTGGGGGTTAACTGAGGAGGCTCAGAGGATTGATCAAGAACACTGAAGTGAGGGTAAGTACAAATAAGTTAGAGTAAGTTAAGTTAACAAAAAGTCCACGTGGTGTTGGTAAATCCCTGTGGGTACCGCTTCGTATGAAATGAAGGGCTGAACGGGCAGGGAAAGGAAAATAGAATAGAATTAGAGTAGAAAATCCTCGTGGATACCGCCTTAAGAGATAAGGGTCTGAACAGGCGAGGTGCAAAGAGCAAGTTCTGTGGGTACCGCTCTGAATAGAGGTCTGTACGGGCAGAACAGAATAGGAAATAAGGACAGTCCAATATATAGTTTCAAGCGCTGGTAGATAGACGATAGACTAGGCATAGAATTAGAGTAAATAATATTATCCAGTAAACGAACTGTGAATCTCTGAAATACCTTAAAAGAGAGAATAACATGACAGGTAAAGGAACGGCAGTAGAGATTCTGAGCAAAAATTCCCGATAAATAAATATGAGAGCACAAAAACTTCAGAAAAATGGGAAAAAAGAACCAAAAACCTGGTCACAAAGTGGCCAAGAGAAGGAACGTTTGATGTAAGTTTGTGTGAAGAAATGGAGGGACTAATTAAAAATTACAAACCAAAAGATAAATCTAAGAAAAGAGGGCAAAAAAGAGAACGAGAAATGGAAGTGCTAAAACTTCAGAACGGAGGGAGAAAGGCTGAGGAGGACAGGTAGAATATTGATTACAAACGAGGAAGACACTAAGGTGCTGGAAAAACAGCCTGTTAGAGAGAGAGGAGGGTACGGTGAGAAGCTGGCTTCAGCTCCATACCTGGATGCGAAAGAAACAGAAAAACCCCCTCCCTATAATGAGGAAGGAACCCCTAAGCAGTGCCCCCTGCTGACGGGAACAGTAAACATGCAGGGAGAAGTACAAGTTTGGGATAACGAGGAGGAAAAAAAAACAATACGAGAAGGAAAAAGCGGCGATATGGAAGGAGATACAGGCAGAAAGGATAAAGATGGAACAGGTACAGAGAGAAATGGAAGAAGGGATTGAACGGATGAAATACTTGAGAGAGGAAAAGGAGTATCGGTTATACTATAGAAATAAACAGACTAGAGAAGAAAGTGGCTCATCAGTGCAGGAAGAGATGAGGCATTCAAGAAGAGGTGGAAAAAAGATAGGCGATGAGAGTCTTGGAGAAACACAAGAGAGAAGGGAAACAAGCACAAGTAAGGATCATGAGGAGTCCCTGCCACAGGTGTACAGACACGGACAGAAAGAAAGAGAAGGTGACTTATTGGAGGAGCAAGAGTTAAGTGGAAAGAGAGAGGACGCGAGAATTTGTGGGGAAGAGGTAGGAGGCAGAAACCTAGAAGAGGAGAAGGAGGCGGTAGGGGAGCGACTTGCGGAAGTAGAGAGAGAGCTAGTTAAGTTACTGAGAGGGGATTGCCAGAAGAGATGCGAAAAATACTCCAGGGGCCAACCAAGTATTGAATCAAGACAGAAAGGAAGGACTCCACAGGGAGACCGAGGGAAGAGCAGGACCCCGGAGACATTTGTGTGGGAGGCAGTAAAGACATACCCTGAGACAGATGGGGAGTCAGGTGAGGAGGAGAGCCAGGACAGGTGGGAAGAAGGAGGAAGAATGATGCCGTTGTTAGTAAAAGGATCAGGACAAGTGCAGTATATCCCTTGGGGATCCCAGGACCTAGAAGTGCTGAAAAACACTCTGCCCAATTTACATGAAGGAGCAGGGAAATGGATTAGAACCTTTGAGGAAGAAACAGCGGGACGATTATTGGCTATGGGAGATTTGAAGGCACTGTTGATAAGGTTGATGGGAACCTCCAAATTTAACAAACTAATGGAAATGGCTGGCATAGTAAACTCGAACGACCCAAGAACTGATGGAGATGGGTTTGACAGAGTGAGGCAGAGGGTATGGCAGGCCCTCAGAAAGTGTTATCCACCCAAAGTGGACCCCAAAGCCTTAAAAGGGGATCCACTGGGAGACACTGAAAACCCAGCAGCCTACGTAGAAAACCAGTTGAAAAGATGGAAACTGGAGACTGAGCAAGAGGTGGAGAATAGCTTATTTATGACCTCACTGTTACGACATAGCATTTTGGATACAATGCCTCCACAAGTAAAATCCAAACTGGAGGAAGTGGTTGGGCTGACATCAATGACCCCACAAGAATTTAGGGACCATGTAGACCATGCGGTTGAGAACTACCGGAAAGACAAACGAAGGTTGGCTGAGCAGCAGGAAGAGGTGCAAAGAAAGTTAATACAAATGCAGCTCGAAGAACTCAAAAAGAAGGAAAAAGAGAAAAACAAAAAGATGCTGCCAGCAACCACCGGTTCGAGTACAGCCATCGAACTAGACAAAGCACTGCTATATGGAGGGACCGATCATACTGTAAGACAAGGGCTGGAAAACCCCATGCCAATAATTGTCTTTGGGGGAGCATTCCCACAAATGCCCTATCAGGAACAGACTAAATTCAAACAGCCCAGACAGGACTGGAAGTCCCAAGGAGGGGGACAGAGGAGCTATGGGCAGAGAGGACCAGTGAGGAAACAAGGGGAAAGAGAGGTAGAGAGATTGTGCTGGGAATGTAATCAGCCAAGTCACATGAGAAGAGATCGTCTGTTTACACTATGGCCTGTCACATACCAGCAGGAACCGATAAGAAGGGAACCAAAGTTTAGCCAAGGACCAGCCCCCACAGGCCCAAGCGGACCTGTGAACTGCTATGCGAGGTATTAGGGGTGCCCCGAGAACTTGAGTGGGAAGGGACATTACCCAATGATAAAAAGGGAGGCAAATGAGGAACCCATTGTTCAGGTTATGTTAGAAGGACAACTGACACCAATGATGATAGATACTGGAGCCACGTACACTTGTGTACAGCCACAGTATGCCCTTCACCTTCCCATGTCAGGAGAGTTTATTAAGATGGTAGGGTTCTCAGGGAAAACACAGTTGACACAGTGCACGGCTCCAGTGCAGTTGAGAATGGGAAATAAAGGAATTGTTTTGCCAGTGCTAGTATTTAAAGGAACTCCAATTAATTTGATAGGCAGAGATGCCTTATTGAAACTGGAATTAAAATTAGAATGCACCAGAAATGGGCTGAGTGTGGAAAGAGCAGGGGCTCAATTGATAATGCAAGAAGACAAGAAGGCTAATGTCTTTTGGATAGGAGACATCGCAGATCAGATTCAGGAAACCTGGGAAAAATGGAAAAAGGGCGTGCAGGCTATATTACCCAGGGCTGTAATGCCCAAATCTGAGCTACATTGTACAGTGATTTTTGACGAGACTCAGAACAGGGAGTTAGAGGAGAAATGGCACCTGGAGGCATGTACCCAGCAGCACCTGGAAGGGGAGGCTGTGATAATTGGAAAGCAAGGGGCAGCTTTACAAGTTAAGTGGAACACCTTTTTAGAAAAATGGTACAGGATACCGGAGGCTGCGCCCCACATAACATTGTTGGTAAATAAGGGATATCAGTCTAAAGACTTAGGACCTTTAGTTAAGAGTGCTGAAACCGTAACAGTGTGGAGGGAAATCACGCCAGAGGTGTGGATATCAGAAGACAACAATTGTATTAAAATAATGGTAAGTGTAGATATGGTAGGGACAGTGAGAGAGGTCGAAATAACTCCCCAACCACACATGCCCTTGCTGGGAAAGGAAAGAGGCCAGCAGAAAGATAAAAGGTTAGATGAATTGCCGTCTATTCTGTGGTCACAGCATGACACGGACATAGGGAAAATAAAAACAGCTAGTCCGGTGGAAATAAAGCTGAAAAGGGGAGCAATTCCACCCAGGAGACCACAATACCCTCTAAGACCAGAAGCAGAAGAGGGAATAGCATCGACAGTGCAGGGGTTGCTTGAAATAGGAGTGCTTAAAAGAACAAACAGTCCATACAATACCCCGTTGCTGCCAGTCTTAAAAGCAGATAAATCTCAGTGGAGATTGGTGCATGATTTGCGAGCGGTAAATGATGTGGTAGAGGACTGGCCAGCGGTAGTCCCCAACCCACACACGCTTTTGACTAATGTTCCACCAGAAGCAAGTTACTTTTCAGTGATTGATTTGTATTCGGCTTTCTTCAGCATTCCTCTAGCCGATCAGTGTCAGTATTTGTTTGCATTTACTTACAGAGGTGCTCAGTATACCTATACCAGAATGCCGCAAGGATTTAAACATTCACCACACATTTTTAATCAGGTATTGAAGGCAGACCGAGAGGGCATGCCATTGGAAAGTACATTGGTACAGTATGTGGATGACCTGTTGATTTGCTCCCACAGCGAGGAACAGTGTGAGCAGGACACTATAACTTTGTTAGAGAAGCTAGTGCACGGAGGACATAAAATATCCAAAAAGAAACTGCAATTCTGCACGCAGCAAGTGGAATACTTAGGCAGGGTAATATCCAAGGGAATGAAGGCAATAGCACCAGATCAGATTGAAGCAATAACTAAGGCCCCCAAACCCCAGACTGTAGGGCAGATGATGACGTTTTTGGGAATGGCAGGGTACAGCTCAGATTGGATAGGAGAATATGCTGAGATTGTGGCGCCTTTGAGAAAGATAACGAAAGAAGCAGGACATACAAATTTGAAGAACGGCTTACAGTGGAATGGAGAGGCGGAGATAGTTTTCAATACTATTAAGCAGGAATTGCAGTCAGCACCAGCATTGGCTTTGCCGGACTACGAGAAGGTTTTTTATTTGTATGTATCCAACCGACAGGAGGGTTATGTCACAGCGGTTCTAACACAAGAGACAGGCACAGGAAAAGCAAAGCAGCTGATAGCATACTACAGTACAAGACTAGATGAGGTGGCTCAGGGGTACCCACCCTGTTATCAGGGATTGGCGGCGCTGTACTATGCATATGAAAAGGCATCATCGGTAACCCTGGGCTATCCTGTGACTCTGTACACACACCACAAAGTAGCAGAATTGCTGGAAAGAGGGAAATTTGTGCTGATGCCAGCCAGGATAGCAGCATATCAGATGCTATTGACATTTCCAGATATAACTATACAGAGATGCACTACCAGTAATATAGCCAATTTTGTCCCTTTAGACTATGAAGGAGAACCCCATGATTGTGTAGGGAAGACGATGGCATTTGCCAAATTGAGAGCAGATTTACGGTCAGAACCACTAGAGGATATAGATAAAAAGGTTCTGTTCGTAGATGGCTCTTGTTATAGGGATTATGATGAAAATCACGCAGGGTTCTCAGTAGTGCAGCAGGATCAGTCGAGCTATAAGATTATTAGGATGGAGTCCTGTCCTCAACCGTGTTTCGCCCAACTAGCAGAAATCAAAGCCCTGACAGCTGCGTGTGAAATGATGGAAGGTGAGAAAGTAGACATCTATACTGATTCGGCATATGCTCATGGAGTATGCCATTTGTTCGGGGCAGTGTGGAAGCAGAGAGGTTTTAAAAAAAGTAGCGGAGATCCCATACAACATTGTCAGCAAATACTAGACTTAATAAAAGCCATAATGAAACCTAAAGCATTGGCTATAGTAAAATGCCAGGCATATAAAAAGGGAAATGATGTAATAACAAAGGGAAATCAAGCTGCAGACGAGGCAGCCAGAAAAGCTTCTGGATGTACATCAGCTGTCATTGCCCCCCAGGTAAGCCTAACTCCAGAACCTGAGGTAGAGGACCTAATTGAAATACAAGGTAAGGCAACTTTGGCAGAACAGACAATGTGGAGAAAAAGGGGGGCCAAGCAGAACTCGGAAGGCTTGTGGAGCACGGAAGACGGTTTGTTGGTAGCGCCCACCCCTCTACTGACATTTCTGATTTCAGAAGCGCATGGGATGGACCATTGTGCAAGGGGGGAAGTGATAAAGAAAATAAAGAAGGATGGTTTTTGGTCACCTTATTTACAGGCTTCAGTGGACTTTGTCTTGTCACAGTGCGAGGTATGCGCACAGAATAATGTTCGGAAGGGAATTACAACCCCAATAGGTCACATCCCTGTACCTGAAGGACCATTTAAACATCTAGTGATCGATTACGTAGACATGATAAAGACAGTGAGAGGGAAAAGATACATGCTGGTAGTAATTGATCAATTTAGCAGATGGGTGGAGGTGGTACCTTCAAGAGATCAAGGGGCAAAGACAGTGGTAAAATTTCTGATAAATGAAGTGATCCCAAGGTTTGGAATACCTACAGAAGTTAGCTCAGACAATGGTTCAGCTTTTATCCAGAAAGTGGTCAAACTGGTACGACAGGCGCTGAGGATAAAGCAAAGATTTGGATGTGTATACCACCCTCAGTCACAGGGCATGGTAGAGAGAATTAATGGAACCCTGAAAGCCAAACTAAACAAAATTTGTGCAGACACTAAACTTAATTGGGTCGATGCTTTACCGTTAGCATTGATGAGTTACCGCATGCAAACTAATCGAATAACATGCCTGACACCGCATGAGATGCTCACTGGGAGGCCCATGCCAGTGCCCCAGTGGAGAGGGCCGTATAAGGGACCTAGTTTGGAACAATTGGAAATAGAATTGAAACAATACATGCAGCAGCTAACTATGATACATAGGTCTATTTATGCCCAGGAAAAACAGAAAGAGCCGGAGACCGTACAAGGGGAAGGACCGATTAAACCAGGAGACCAGGTTTACGTGCGAGTTTTTCGGAGAAAGTGGAACGAGCCAAGAAGGGAAGAACCCTTTACGGTGACCAAGGCATCACCCACCGCAGTTCAGGTAGAAGGACGCTCCACCTGGTACCACCTGAACCATTGCACGAGGGCAGTCCTGCAAGGGCAATCAGGTGAAGTGTCCGAGGTAAGTGATGCGGAAGAGCAGTTAGCAGGAGACAGACGGGGAACAAGAAGCTGACACTACACCGCAGGAGTTTGATCAATTAGTAAGGGAAATTTTTGATTCTGAGGACGGGCCTGAAGACCCTCGGGATGTGGTGGTGGATAGTAGGGCTTCTTAACAGACAGGTACTGGATTGGCTTTTGGCAGAAAAAGGGGGTGTGTGTGTAATGTTTGGAGAACAATGCTGCACTTTCATACCGAAGAATACTAGCCCAGAAGGGTCTTTCACCAGAGCAATGAATAAATTAAAGAATCTGCGGACAGAGGTCAAACAGAATGCAGGATTTGAACATCAGTTCTTTGATTGGTTGGAAAGTAGACTCGGAGGATGGGGAGCATGGCTGACTAAAATAGCAATAACTGTCAGTATTACATTGTTGAGCTGTGCGTTTGTGCTGTGCTGTTTTCTTCCTTGTCTCAAATCTCTTGTAGTGCGTGCTGCAACCAAACAATTTCCAATGCTCGTGGCAATTACTGAAGCAAGCTTAGTGGAGAAAGAAACACCGAAAATGTATCGTTACAGCTTACAACACCTGCAGGATGAACAGGAGCAAAACGACAGTGTGGGAGTAGATTGTAAAGGCTGCTGAGTCTTTTTCCCTGTCTCAGATACAGAGGGACAGGTTTTTGGCTCAGCGGCCCAGGGTAACAGGGAGAGAATACTTTGAGGTCTTGGCGCAGAAAATTATAGTTTAACCCGAGATTTGGGAATAAGTGCTTGAGTTTATTGGGGCTCTTGTACGCAGACTCTTAGTCTTCTTTCTCTGTGTGAGACCCTCTGGGTCTCAAAGGGGGGATATATTGGAGTATAAAAGTATAAATTTTGCTGTGTAACCAAAACTATGAAGTCAGTTTTGAAACTTGCTATTTGATATGCATGTACTCAATTTAGTAGGAGAATGAAATCTTAAGAATGTAGAAGACAATGGTGTGTTAATGAGAGGTAGCTAAGAGATGTAGATTAGAACATGATTAAGTCAATGGATAAAAACAATAGTGGCAAGATGTACGTGTGGTACGTGTGATACGCAACTATAGACCAATTACATATGCTAATGCAACTGGACCAGGAGATTGCTATAAAAAATGCTGTATCCGAGGATCGGTGGGCAATCAGCGACTAGCTCAATGACTGTCTCAGCTTTGATATGCAAATTAAAGTTTAACTGTTCTTGAAGGATCTTCTGCGTCTCTTGGTCATTTGTGGGGCACGAGAAACCACGACACTAGCAGGAGAGGGCACAGTTTTAAGGTGCTTGGAAGTAGTTACAGGGGAGATGTCAGGCGTAAGATTTTTTTTTAAACGCAGAGTGGTGACTGTGTGGAATGGGCTGCTGGAGGAGGTGGTGGAGGCAGAAACGATAGGGTCTTTTAAGAGACTCCTGGATGGCTACATGGAGCTTAGAAATATAGAGGACTATGGGTAAAGCTTAGGTAGTTCTAAGGTACAGACATGTTCGGCACAGCTTTGTGGGCTGAAGCACCTCTATTGTGCTGTAGGTTTGCTATGCTTCTATGTATTCCCATGACTGTGTCGCCACCCGCCGCTCCAATCTGCTAGTTAAATTTGCTGACGATACTGCACTGATTGGCCTAATTTCAAATAATTATGAGGCAACCTACAGAGAAGAAGTCATCACTCTGGCACCGTGGTGTCAAGAAAACCACCTCTCTGACAATATCACAAAAATAAAGGAGATGGTTGTGAACTACAGGATGAATAGAGACAGATCTATTGACATCAATGGATCTGGGGCTGAGAGTTTTAAGTTCCTCAGCATAAACATCACCGAGGATCTCACGTGGTCTGAGCATACCGGCTCAGAAAAGGCAGAACAGCGCAGCTTTCACCTCAGACGGTTGAAGAAATTTGGTGTGGGCCCAGAAATCCTAAGAACTTTCTATAGGGGCACGATCGGAAGCATCCTGACTGTTTTTTTTTAAACTAAAGGGAATACTTATAAGGTAACAGTGAGAAGGGGATCTTAAGTGTAAATATTTCACACAGAAAATCACTGGCATCCCGAATAAGCTGCCAGAGGAGGTGTGGGGGCAGAAACCCACAAAGTCTCTGTTCATTAAAAGTTCTCAGGAACCTGTCATTCACTGTGTACATCCTGCCCTGGTTGAACCGCCCAGAATAGAGTCAGTGATTTATACAGAACTGAAACCGTCCCTTCGGTAAAACTCATCCACGCCGACCAAGTTGTCGACCTGAACTCGTCCCATCCGCCTGCATTAGGCCCGTGTCCCTCTCAACCTTTCCCATCCATGTAACTGTGCAAATATGGTTTAAATATTGTACCTGAGGCAGAGAGCCGGTGCGGTGAGGCGCTGACAGACACTCACTGTTCCGTGGGCAGGAAGAGGAGAGGCCGATTCCCACAGTGGAGCCGAAACCCCAACAAGCGGAGACCAACTCCACTTCTTTACCCATTCGTCCATCCCGAATTTTTACCGGGCCGTTTCCCAGGAAACGACGTCGGAGTAAGAGGGCTCTCTGTGACGTCAGCGCGCCATGGGTCGTAATCATCTTGTGTCACGTCCCGGAGGGGCAGCCGGACCTGTCAATCAGTGGAAACTTGCGAACATTGTAAATAGAATGGGAGATTTCTGGGAACGGTGACCCTCCCCCCCACGGAAATTGAGTGTGTTATAGACAGTGATATTCTTATTTTAATTTGACTCTTCACGGTCTTAGAAATATTTAAAGTTTTGTATGTTTTTTTGTGTGGATAATCTTTTGTAATTTTGGGCAAAACACGTTGTAACTGTAATCACTGAACACTCCGTGAAAAAAGAGCGTCACGGAAAAAATATTGTCAAAGTCCAAAGTTAAACCCAAAGCAAGTTGTTATTTTAGTACGTATATGTCATCATATAAATCAAAGTTCAACGAAAATGTATTTCCACAGTACATACATGAAACCACATACAACCCTGAGATTCTTTTTCTGCTGTCATTCTTAACAAATCTATAGAACAGTAACTGTGAACTGTAAATGTGAGGAACGAGAAACTGTAAACAAACTGTGCAAATGCAGAAAAAATAGCAATAAATAACAAGCATGAAATAACAATGTAACATAATCCTTAAAAGACTCCTGACATGGAGGTAGTTATCCCCTTTTCTTCAAGCCCCTGATGGTTGAGGGGTAGTAATTGATCTTGAACCTGGTGGTGCGAGTCCTGAGGTACCTGTACCTTCTACCTGATGGTAGCAGTGAGAAAAGAGCATTGTCTGGGTGGTGAGGATCTTTGATGATGGATGTTGCTTTTCTACGGCTATGATTCATGTGGATGTGCTCAGTGGTTATGAATGTTTTACCCGTGATGTACCTGGGCTGAATCCACTACCTTTTGTAGTTATTTTCCACTCAAAGACATTGGTGTTCCTATACCAGGCTGTAATGCAGCCAGTCAGCAGACTTCCCACGACACACTTATAAAAGTTTGGCAAAGTTTTTGTTGACAGGCTGAATCTCTGAGAGCCCTGAGGTGCTTTCTTCACAATAATATTTATATGATGGGTCCAGGACAGGTCCTCAAAGAGTGACACCCAAGAATTTAAAGTTACGGACCCTTTCCACCTCTAATCGTCCTTTGATTACTGGCCCATGCACCTCTGGTTTCCTCTCCTAAAGCCACAATCAGTCCCTTGGTCTTATTGACATTGAGTGAAAGGTTGCTGATATTACACAACTCAGCCAAGTTTTCAATCTCCCTCCTATGTGCTGATTGATCCCCTCCATTGATACAGTCCACAGCAGTGGTGTCATCAACAAACTTGTATATGGTGTTGAACGTGTACTTGGCCCCTCAGTCATAGGTGCAAAGTAAGTAGGTGTGGGGGGGGGGGGGTGGAAGCTAAGCACACTTCCCGGTTGTGCTCCTGTGGAGGAGATGTTTTTGCCAATCTGAACTGACTGGGGTTTGCAACTGAGGAAATCCAGGATCCACTTGCATACTGGGGTATTGATGCCCAGGACTTGGAGTTTACTGATTAGTTTGAGAATGACAGTGTTCAATCCTGAGCTATAATCAATAAAGGGCATCCTGATGTTTGCTTCTTTGCTGTCCAGATGTTCCAGAGTTGTGTGAAGAGCCAACGAGACACATCTGCTGTTGCTTCTGTAGGTGAATTGGAGAGGATCCAAGACATCATTCAGGCATGAGCTGATATGCTTCACACCTGCCTGTCAAATCACTTTATCACTGTGGATGTAAGTGCCACTGGGCAACAGGTATTTAGACAGGTTACCAGGCTGCTGTTGGGCACCGGTATGATTGAAGTTTCCTTGACGCAAGTGGGAACTACACACTGCCGGAACAAGAGGTTGAGGTATCTGTGAATACACCAGCCAGCTGGTCAGCACGGGTCTTCAGTACTCAGCCAGGAACACCATCCAGACCGGACGCTTTCTTTGGATTCACTCTCCTGAAAGCAGCCTGCACGTCATCTTCAGATACTAAGACCAAATGACCATCAGGAGACATGGGAGTGGGTGATGGTTCCTGGTGGACAAAGTAAGCATAGAAGGCATTGAGTTCAACTGGAAGTGAAGCTCTGCTGTCCCCTTTGTCACAAGATTTACCTTTGCGCGAGATTCTGGCATTCACACCCTGCCACAGCTGTTGAGCATCCCTCTTTTATTCCAGTCTAGTCCTGAATCTCCACTTCGCCCGAGAGATGGTTTCCACTGTCATACCTGCATATCTTGTAGCATTCTTGATATAACCATATAACCGTATAACAATTACAGCACAGAAACAGGCCATCTCGGCCCTTCTAGTCTGTGCCAAACGTTTACTCTCACCTAGTCCAACTGACCCGCACTCAGCCCATAACCCTCCTGTCATAAGGGGACAGGAGGCTGGAACCAAGTGCAGGATGCAGGCACTGAAGTACCAGGGGCAGGACGGGAACAACTAAATGATAGACAAGATATGGTGACTGTGGTGTGCGTGAGGTACGTCAAGGTGATTCTGGGGTTCCGGGAGAGTCTTAGAGTTCAGGCAAGGAGGATCCCAGAGTTCATGCAAGGAGGATCCCAGAGTTCAGGCAAGGAGGATCCCAGAGTTCAGGCAAGGAGGATCCCAGAGTTCAGGCAAGGAGGATCCCAGAGTTCAGGCAAGGAGGATCCCAGAGTTCAGGCAAGGAGGATCCCAGCGTTCAGGCAAGGAGGATCCCAGCGTTCAGGCAAGGAGGATCCCAGAGTTCAGGTAAGGAGGATCCCAGAGTTCAGGCAAGGAGGATCCCAGAGTTCATGCAAGGAGGATCCCAGAGTTCAGGCAAGGAGGATCCCAGAGTTCAGGCAGGGCGGATCCCAGAGTTCAGGCAGGGCGGATCCCAGAGTTCAGGCAGGGCGGATCCCAGAGTTCAGGCAGGGCGGATCCCAGAGTTCAGGCAGGGCGGATCCCAGAGTTCATGCAAGGAGGATCCCAGAGTTCAGGCAGGGCGGATCCCAGAGTTCATGCAAGGAGGATCCCAGAGTTCAGGCAGGGCGGATCCCAGAGTTCAGGCAGGGCGGATCCCAGAGTTCATGCAAGGAGGATCCCAGAGTTCAGGCAGGGCGGATCCCAGAGTTCAGGAAAGGAGGATCCCAGAGTTCAGGCAAGGAGGATCCCAGAGTTCAGGCAAGGAGGATCCCAGAGTTCAGGCAAGGAGGATCCCAGAGTTCAGGCAAGGAGGATCCCAGAGTTCAGGCAAGGAGGATCCCAGAGTTCAGGCAAGGAGGATCCCAGAGTTCAGGCAGGGCGGATCCCAGAGTTCATGCAAGGAGGATCCCAGAGTTCAGGCAGGGCGGACCCCAGAGTTCAGGCAGGGCGGATCCCAGAGTTCACTGGGCAGGTCGCAATACTCCTAGGCAGGGCCCGGACCTCCCAGGCAGGAACACAGGGGCCTGAGCAGGTCACAGGACACCTGGGTAGGTTGTGAGGCACAACCCGTCGGCAGCAAGGGATGGAAAGGGGCAGAGTCCCCCGCCAGGCAATGGCAGTCCAGCCAGGCTTGCCCGACAGAGGCAAGGGATAGGAAGGGAACTAGGTCCAGGGTGACTGTGAGACTTACTCGAAGAACTCATCTTTAATGAGGGGAATTCCAAGCCAGAGCAACCAGTGGAACAGGGTAGACAGGACAACCAACACACACCACCACCCCCCACTCCACTCAGTCCCAGAGCCCCCTATATACACTGTCAGCTGATGGGCATCAGGTGTGCCTCCTTGAGCCCCAACAAGACACGATGATCCACAGGTGTGACTAATTGGGCTCAAGTGCAAAAGGAGGGATGGCTGCAAGACCCAGAGTCCAGAGTCCGCAGACCGGATCAAGACACAGAATGTGGGCTCCGGACTGGACCATAACACCTCCACTCCTTTCCTGTCCATATACCTATCCAATTTTACTTTAAGTGACAATACCGAACCTGTCTCTACCACTTCTACTGGAAGCTCGGTCCACACAGCTACCACTCTCTGAGTAAAGAAATTCCCCCTCGTATTACCCTTAAACTTTTGCCCACTAACTCTCAACTCATGTCCTCTTGTTTGAATCTCCTCTACTCTCAATGGAAAAAGCCAATCCACGTCAACTCTATCTATCCCCCTCATAATTTTAAATACCTCTATCAAGTCCCCCCTCAACCTTCTACACTCCAAAGAATAAAGGCCTAACTTGTTCAACCTTTCCCTGTAACTAAGGCTGGAGGCCTTAGGGCAACAGCTGGATGCAACTAGCAGGATGGCGTGGCAAAACAGACAGGTACTCGATTGACTTTTGGCAGAAAAAGGGTGTGTGTGTGTGTAATGTTTGGAGAACAATACTTTTATACCAAACAATACTAGCCCGGAGGGGTCTTTCACCAGAGCAATGAATAAACTAAAGAATTTGCGGAAGGAGGTCAAACAGAATGCAGGATTTGGACATCAGTGGGTTGACTGGTTAGAAAGCAGATTAGGGGGATGGGGAGCGTGGCTGACCAGAATAGCGATAACTGCCGGTATTGTGCTGATGAGCTGTGCGATAATTCTGTGCTGTTTTCTTCCATGTCTCAAGACTTTGATAGTGCGTGCAGCAGCAAAACGATTCCCGATGCTCCTGGAAATTGTTGAATCTGACCCCACACAAGGAGAAAAACCAATGATGTACTGCTACAGTCTGCGCAACGCTTCAGCTGAACCGAAGAGTGCTAATCATGTAGCCACTAGTCTGTAAAGGCGCCTGAGTCTTTTTTCCTGTCTCAGCTATGGAGGGACAGGTTTTTGGCTCAGTAGCTAACAGAGAGAGATCACTTTGAGTTCCGAGTACGGAAATTGTAGTTGACCCAAGTTTGGGATTAAATACTGAACTCTGTTTTGGCTTTTGTGCACGGATTCTAAGTCTTCTCTTTCTGTGTGAGACCCTGTGGGTGTCAAAGAAGGGATTATATTGAGAAAAATACCTGAAATGGGAGTAGAAGCTGTGTATTAATTGAGCTATGTAACACTCTTTATTACATATATTTACTAGATATATCATCTATAATTAACCGAAGTGTATTAATTGAACTATATTCTATGTACTATAAATTAGCAGAAATATGCTTAGCTGAAATGTACTCCATATATTATTCAATAGAATGGCTTATGAAGAGATAACGGTGGCAGACAGGATGATACAAACAGGCAATGGAATGTTGAGGGAGGCTGACTGAGAAACAACCGTGGCCAGGAATGAGGCTCAAGATGTGAACTGGAAAGAAATAATGGTGGTGAATCGAGAGCTAGTCAAGAGCGATTGATTAGTTAATGTATAGATGATATGCAGCTAAAGAATGAATGGGTATGCTGATAAGGCCAAAATGTAACTGAGATAAGAAATGGCTATAAAACACGTTGTGTACCGGGGCTCGGGGAGCGGTCAGTGACAGGCTCATTGATTGCTTCAGCTTTAGTTTGCAAATAAAGGCTTAACTTCTCGAAGAATCGTCTGCGTCTCCTGATCATTTCAAGAAACCATGACATTTGCAGGTTATGGAATCAGTTCAGATAAGTTATTTATGCTGTTTCAAGAGCATGACCTGTGTGGGGTAATAACTCATTCTGAACCTGGTGGTGTGGGACCTAGGGCTCCTTCCCGATGGCAGCAGTGAGAAGAGAGCGTGAGGTGAATGAAGGATGTTGTTGATGATGGATGCAGTTTGCTTGTAGACGTGCTTCTTGTAAATGTACTGAATGATGGGGAGGGCTTTGTCTGTGATGAACTGGGATGCATCCACTGCTTCTTGTAGACCTTTCCATTCCTGATCATTGTGTTTCCATATCAGGCCGTGATGCAACCAGTCAGGATACTCTCCAATGTGCGTCTATATAAGTATGTTAAAGTTTTAAAAGTCATGCTGATTACAGACAAACTTCTAAGTAGTCATTGCCGTGCCTTCTTTATAATGGCACTCATTGTTAGTCCCAGGACAGATCCTCCGGAATGATAACAACAAGGAATTTAAAGTTACCAACTCTCTCTACCTCCAATCCCCTGATGATAAGAGGCACATAGACCTCCACTTCGCTTCTCCTGTAGTCAATGATTAACTCTTTGGTTTTGCTGATATTGAATGAGTGGTTATTGTTGAGGATCCATTCAACCAGATTTTCCATTTCCCTGCTGTTGGCAAATTTGTCACCACCTTTGATTCATCCAACAATAGTGGTGTCATCTGCAAACTTAAATGTGACATTGGAGTTGTACTTGGCCACACAATCACAGTTATAAAGTGAGTAGAGTAGGGGCCAAGCACAGCCTTGTGGTGCACCAGTGCAGATGGTGATTGTGGAGAAGATGTTGACTTTGAATGCAAATTCCTTCACCGTGGAAGTGAAATAGAAATTGCAACTGAGGGAGAAGATTACATTAAAATAAGCAAAATGTAAGAATTAGAGTTAAATACTATTTCTCAGAAATGTGAAAATACATTGTGAAAATTGTACTGTATTGTGACAAATGTGTTTGATGTTATAGGTATTACAGGGACACGTTTGCAGGCAGATTGGGACTGGGAACTCAGTATTCTAGCTTATTCAATGTTCCACACAAATCTGCAAAAGTGAAATGAGGAGGGTGCCCTTGTTCATTGATAAAACTAATCGATCTGGCACAGGAAAAGGAACTTGTGGAGTGGCCAGAGACAGTTTCCTACAGCATAATGTTACAGAACTTGCCCAGGAACAGGACATTTCAGATGTGATGATGTGGGATTAATAAGCGATCCTGTGGTGAAGGATGCTTGAGGAAGCAGTAAACACAGCATGGGAGGATTCCAGATACAATTTGAGGATGAACACCCACGTCCACAGCCAATGTCCTCAACCTAATTAAGGACAATTACATAGATGTGAAGGTGGAGTTGTCTGGATTTGACAGGGTAAATAGACTCAGGACAGCTCGGTAGATGAGCAGTGGCGGATGTTTAAACAGCTGGTTCATAACACTCAGCAGACATTGATCCCAATTAGACAGAGAGACCCAGGAGAATGATGGACCAATGGGGTCAAGAGAAACATTAAATCAAAGCCTAGAGCACAGACAGTGACAAGGCATATAGGTAGGCCAACAGACTGAGAATAATTCAGGAACCAGTGGCAAGAGCCTCAATAGTTACAGCTAACAAATAAAATTGCAATAAATTAAACTCAATATGTGAATATTATTCACATTGGGGACATGGGACACATCTCAATGATATATTGGTTGACATTTCAGCACTGTGCAATAACTTATAATACTCACCATCATGAGAAAAAAATCTAGTGAGACTAAAAGTTAACATCACCAGGTCACAATTGTCTGCACTCGAGAGTTTAACAGGGAAGTGGCTGGAGAGAAAGTGCAGGTAGAAGTTGCTGTTTGCCAGAACACACTGTGTTCCAGGAGGGACCCACTGGAGTGGAAAACCTCAACTGCCTCCATTGTTCAAGAAAGTTAGAATACAACAGAAGGCAATTGTAGTCTTGCTAACTTCACATGTGTTGAGGGCAAGATGCTGGTGTCTGATCTATGAAGAAATTACAAGTCATTTAAAGAAGTGAAATATCATTGAACCAAGTGAACGTGATTCAGATTTGTAGTGTCACACTGCATGAAAATGGAACTTTCCATCCATCTGGTCCAGGTCAAGAAAGCTCTCTTCCAGGTAGTACCCACATCGGACTGAACGTTGGTTCAGATCACTTCTCCACGACGTTTACTCTCCCCTGTGCTGAACTTCGGGCTCTCTGTTTGTTTGCATGTTATTTTTTCTCTCTGCACTTTGAATGGTCCTCTTTTTATGTTTGGGGGGGGGGGGGGGGTGTCCCATTGTTTCATGGCTGCCTGTTTGGAGATGAATCTCAAGGTTGTATAATGTGAGCATAATTTTGATAATAAATGTACTTTAAACTTTTGAACTTTGAGCACTGACTGGGAATTCCATGGAGCAGAACATTCAATGGGACAGATGTTGTTAGCCATGTCTAAAAGGGGTTCTTTGAGTAGTATGTGCATAGTCCAACTAGACCGGAGGTCTATTCTGTTCTGAGAAGTGAGCCAGGTGACTGACTTTTCAGTGGGTGAGCCAGTGGAAGTTGCAACAAGGCAAGCATAAAGTTAATGCTCAGGCAAGGATAGTTTATAGACAGTGTGCAGTCAGTCTTGGCAAGAAAGGGTTTTGAAGAGCAGAGCTTCCCTTTGCACAGCAGGACCCATTTTATATTCCAAGACAAGATAATGATGTAAGTGACAGATTGCCGTGTAACAGTTGCTTTACTAATTTCCGATTATTATTGGCATTTAATGTGCAGATTATTTTGTGCATTAATACTGTATTATTGTAGTTTGAATGTGGATCAAACAAACAGATAAGGAATTTGAACATAAACAGGTTCCATTTCAAACATGAGAAGATCTGCAGATGCTGGGAATCCAAAGCAGCACACACAAAATGCTGGAGGAACTCAGCAGGAACTCAGCATCTATGGTAAAGAGTAAAGATTCGATGTACGTTTGGGCCGAGACCCTTAATCAGGACTTGAAAAAAAAAGAGAAGTCCGATTAAGAAAGTGGTAGGTAAATTATTGGAATGAGTACTAAGAGATAGGATCTACAAGTATTTAGATAGACAGGGACTTGTTAGGGAGAGTCAACATGGCTTTGTGCATGGTAGGTCATGTTTAACAAATCTATTAGAGTTTTTTGAGGAGCTAACAAGGAAATTGGATGAAAGGAAGGCAGCGGATGTTGTCTACATGGACTTCAGTAAGGTCTTTGACAAGGTCCTGCATGGGAGGTTAGTTAGGAAGATTCAGTCACTAGGTATACATGGTGGGGTAGTAAATTGGATTAGACATTGGATCAATGGGAGAAGCCAGAGAGTGGTAGGGGAGGATTGTTTCTCTGAGTGGAGGCCTGTGACTAGTGGTGTGCCACAGGGATCAGTGCAGGGTCCATTGTTATTTGTCATCTATATCAATGATCTGGATGATAATGTGGTAAATTGGATCAGCAACTTTGCTGATGATGCAAAGATTGGAGACCAGCTTGAAAAATGGGCTGAAAATGGCAGATGGAGTTCAATACAGACAAGTGTGAAGTGTTGCACTTTGGAAGGAAAGGCTAGGTAGAACATGCAAGGTAAATGGTACATCACTGAGGAATGCAGTAGAACAGAGGGATCTGGGAATACAGATACAAAATTCTCTAAAAGTGGCGTCACAGGCTGATAGGGTAGTAAAGACTGCCTTTGGTACGTTGGCCTTTATAAATCAAAGTAATGAGTTTAAGAGTTGGAATGTTATGGTGAGGTTCTATAAGGCATTGATGAGGCTGAGTTTGGAGTACTTTGTGCAGTTTTGGTCACCAAATTACAGAAAGGATATTAATAAGGTTGAAAGAGTGCAGAGAAGGTTTACAAGGGACTTGAGAAACTGAGTTACAGAGAAAGGCTGAATAGATTAGGACGTTATTCCCTGGAGCATGGAAGAATGAGGGGAGATTTTATAGAGGTATATAAAATTATGATAGGTATAGATAAAGTGAATGCAAGCAGGCTTTTTCCACTGAGGCTGGGGTAGAAAAAAACCCAGAGGACATGGGTTAAGGGTGAATGCGGAAAAGTTTAAAGGGAATATTAGGGGGGACTTCCTCACACAGAGAGTGGTGGGAGTGTGGAATGAGCTGCCAGATGAAGTGGTAAATGCAGGCTCACTTTTAACATTTAAGAAAAACTTGGACAGGTATATGGATGAGAGGTGTATGGAGGGATATGGTCCAGGTGTAGGTCAGTGGGACTAGGCAGAAAAATGGTTTGACACAGCCAAGAATGGCCAAAAGGCCTGTTTCTGTGCTGTAATGTTCTATGGTTTTATGGTTCTATGGGAGGGAAGGGAGAAGTAAATGGTAGTAGGTGATGTGTGAAACTGGGAGAGGGGGAGGGGTGAAGGGAAGAACTGGGAAATTGACTGGTGATAGAGATGAGGGGCTAGAGGAAGGGGAATATGATAGCAGAGAATAGAAGACCATGGAAGAGAGGGAAGGAGGAGGGGATGGACAGGTAAGGAGATAAAGTAAAAGAGGGAAACAGGAATGTGGAATGGTGAAGGAGAGGAGGAGGCAATTAGTGGAAGTGCAAGAAATCAATGTTCATGCCATCTGTTTGGAGGCCACAGCAGGATCACTGGATGCAGTAGACAGTCCCAGCAGACTTTCGGAGCCCTGAATGGTAGTGAGGGAGGAGGGATAGGGGCGGAGATGGCACTTGTTCCTTTTGCAAGTGTAAGTACCAGGAGGGAGATCAGTAGGAAGCGTCAAGTGGAGAAGGGAGTCGCACAGGGAACAATCGTTGCGGAAAGTGCAGAATGGGGGTGGGGGATGTAAAGATTACCATTTTGTTATTAACAGTCTCCGAATAAACAACTCTGTAAAAAGTGATATTTCTTTGTTCAAACTCCATATCAGTTTGGTTCAGAGGCCATGTTGTTTTCCTTGTGCACAGGTAACTGAGGTTTGATTGAAGAATGAGTGCGAGTTTTCAGATTCCAGCTAATGGGTGATGGTGGAAACATGGAGTTTCCTCTGAGAAACTGAACCCTTGGCTTTGTTTTACAAGAGAAAGGAAATCAGCCCCAGTAGCTGATCAGTCCTCAAACAGAATTCCTCCTGTGTGGAGTAGTCCATCACCTTTGTCAAATGTAGGAAAGCTGCAACAGTAAAAAAGGAGCATTAGGTGGGTTTGAATCAGGTGAGTGAATAGAGGGAAACTGTGGCTGCCTCGGGCCGGGCTGGATCCCATGAGTCGATGCGAAAAGAGGATGCCTCATGCTGGACTGAATCCCATTGGTCATGATGCATATGCCTTGGGGTGGATTTGATCCCATGATGAATGAAAGAGAATTCTGAAGTATGAGTGGAGTGTTTTGATTGTGTATCTGAATGGTGGCGTGAGAGTCCCTTACTGGACATCTAAGAGAACTCTGGTGGCATGTGTGTTTGCACATTATGAAGCAGAAAGAATGAAGTATGTTGAGAAGTGGGTGGAATGGAAGAAGGGAGTGCTTGCAGAAGTACAGATATAAGGAGAGAGGAAACTTTCAGGTGCCCTGTGGTGTTCACCTGGAGAGAAATGCAAAAATAATTGGTTGCTCCTCACAGTACGAGCAGAGAAGATGAAATAAAGTTAGAGAAAATGACTCAGAAAGAACAGGAAAATGTAATCAAGTCTACCTCAGTGTTTAACAAGACACAACTGGTACCAATGTCTGAGTAGGAAATTGTAGGAACCTGTTGTACCCCTGGCTCCCACAGGTAAGGTTACAACAAAGCCCACCCCAGTAGTGTCTCCTGAGTACTCGACAAGGCTGGTGTAAACCTTTCAATTGCACTATGAGAGAATGAGCATTATGGAGACTTTTATGCACTTTGAACTAAAATGGTATGTCATATTGAAGTGTTTCCTTCACACACCATAATGACATATATACACTGTATTGCACAAAAAACAGATGAGCACATTAACAAATTTGTAATGTTACCTACCCGTGACGTGACAGTGGTGTACTTGTCACGTGACAGGTGTTGAAGCTATACTGGACTTGAGATAATGGTCTTGTGATGGTGGAGTGATGTCATTTTCCCGCCAGTAGAGGACATGTGACAGGTTTTTTTTTACAGGGTATAAAAGGAGGACCCCTCCCTGTGAGGAGGGGCAGTTCGTGGCTGGATTTGCTATGTTGACTTCATGCCACTGCGTGATTTAATGTTATGACGCAGTTTAGTTGAAAGATGAAGTTTTATTTAATGCCTAAAGTTTAAAAGGTATTTGCCAGCAGTTTCTTTATAACACTGCTAGTTGAGAATCAGTGGAGAGTGAAGATTGGAGTTCGAGAGTTGAAAGATCGAGGAAAATCGATTTCGACGGTGAAACAGGTTCGACCTGGTTTGATCCTTATTCAGAAGGAATTCGTTGACTGTTCTCGTGTTAATCCCTGTGAAATAGCAGAAAGGATTGGGAACAGTTCTGTAAAGGAAAGGTCAGTGCCTTTAAGCCGTTACATTTCATCTTCATATATTCTTCGTGGGAAAAGTTCAATTTGGGAACCGAAGCAACACGACGTGAAAGAGAATTTAAATCGTCTTAAAAAGTCTCTCCCTTAAATGGACTGTGAGCATTTTGAACTTTTGCAATACTACTTTGAAGAACTGTTTTTGCAACATCGCTTTAAGAACTGTTTAAGCTTCCTTGCTTTAAGAACTGTTTAAGCTGCCGCACAGCAGCTGATTTCCGGTTACGTTAGTGATTTGTTTACTTTTGGGGGGTTTATTTTCAGTGTTTAATACACGTGTTATTTGTTATAAAAACCCCTGCCTGACTCATATATTTATTGTTGCTGAATCTGTAACAGTAAAGTAGACAAACAAGGTATTTCAGAAGTTCACGGATTTACTTGATCGTAATGAATGTTATTGTAAATGATGCATAAATGAGCCCAGGTTAAAGAAAATATAGATTGTTATTGTTTGAGATGAAAAGAAAAAAGTAAAATTTTGAGTGCTTTACAATAATTCCAGATGAAATCAAGTGATTCAGACTGTTAAGGGAATCGATAATATTTGTGTGAGGAGTGGAGACTCCCTGGACTGCTCTACCATTGTGTCATTAATATTGATCGTTGTATAAAAATATTGTGACAGTTGTCCTATACAATTTGAATGTTATTTTAACTTATATTCTATTTCATATTTAATAAAAATGACAGTGACCACATTGTTGCTGATCATTACTAGATTAACATCTGTTTACGATTTCACTCTAAATTTAGTTTCAACATTACCTGCTTTACATGCATTTGACTTGTCACCCACTTGTGAGTGGTATTATTTTTATTTTGTAAAGCGTATAGTATTACTTAGAAAAAGCTATTCTAAATGGATGGATTGCGCAGTTCTTTGATTCACTTTAACAAACATGGGGATGTGGCAGTAGCAGGACAAGGCGAGGTAGGTTTAACTGTTAATTGTGGAAAGGAGGAAGTATGTGTGTGAGGCCAGTTTTCTGTGCTTGGTGTGAGATGCCGCAGGTCCTGGAGTCTGCCAGCCTCCCAGAGGGCCACATCTGCACCCGGTGTGTCAAGCTGCAGCTCTTGAGGGACCAAGTTAGGGAACTGGAAATGCAGCTCAATGACCTTTGCCTGGTCAGGGAGAGCGAGGAGGTGATAGAGAGGAGTTATAGGCAGGTGGTCACACCAGGGCCACGGGAGAGAGACAAGTGGGTTACAGTCAGGAGGGGGAAGGGGGAAGAGTCAGGTACTAGAGAGTACAACTGAGGCTGTACCCCTTGACAATAGGTACTCCTGCTTGAGTACTGTTGGGGGAAGGGGGGACAGCCTACCTGGTGGAAGTGGCAATGGCCGTGCTTTTGGCATAGAGTCTGGCCCTGTAGCTCAGAAGAGTAGGGAAGGGAATAGTTAGGGGGTCAGACAGGCAATTGTGGACGCAGGAAAGAAACTCAGATGGTAGTTTGCCTCCCAGGTGCCAGGGTCTGGGATGTTTCTGATCGCGTCCAAGATATCCTGCGGTGGGAGGGAGAACAGCCAGAGGTCATGGTACATATTGGTACCAATGACATAGGTAGGAAAAGGGAAGAGGTCCTGAAAAAGACTACAGGGAGTTTGGAAGGAAGTTGAGAAGCAGGACTACAAAGGTAGAAATCTGGGGATTACTGCCTGTGCCACACGACAGTGAGAATAGGAATAGGTTGAGGTGAAGGATAAATGCATGGCTGAGGGATTGGAGTGGGGGGGCAGGGATTTGGATTTCTGGATCATTGGGACCTCTTTTGGGGCAGCTGTGACCTGTACAAAAAGGATGGGTTGCACTTGAATCCCAGAGGGATAAATAACATGGTGGAGAGGTTTGCTAAGGCTACTGGAGAGAGTTCAAACTAGAATTGTGGGGGTAGGAACTGAACTGAAGAGACTGAGGAAGAGGAGGTTGGCTCACAAATAGAGAAAACTTGAAGACAGTGCGAGACGGAGGATAGGCAGGTGATAGAGAAGGGATGAGCTCACACCGAAGGTTTCAGATGTGTTTATTTTAGTGCAAGGAGTATTGTGAACAAAGTGGATGAGCTTAGATCGAGGATCAGTACTTGGAGATATGATGTGTTGGCCACTACAGAGACTTGGATGGCTTAGGGACAGGAATGGTTACTTCAAGTGCCGGGTTTTAGATGTTTCAGAAAGGACAGAGAGGGAGGCAAAAGAGGTGGGGGCGTGGCACTGTTGATCAGAGATAGTGTCACGGCTGCAGAAAAGGTGGACGCCATGGAGGGATTGTCTATGCAGTCTCTGCAGGTGGAGGTTAGGAACAGGAAGGGGTCAACAACTTAACTGGATGTTTTTTATAGGCCACCTAATAGTAACAGGGATATCGAGCAGCAGACAGGGAAACAGATCCTGGAATGCTATAATAATAACAGAGTTCTGATGTGAGATTTTAATTTCCCAAATATCAATTTGCATCTCCCTAGAGTGAGGGGTTTAGATGAGGTGGAGCTTGTTTGTTCAGGCAAGTTTCTTGAAACAATATGTAGATAAGCCTTCAAGAGGAGAGGCTGTACTTGATTTTGTATTGGGAAATGAACCTGGTCAGGTGTCAGATCTCTCAGTGGGAGAGCATTTTGGAGATACTGATCATAATTCTGTCTCCTTTACAATAGAATTGGAGAGAGATAGGGACAGACAAGTTAGAAAAGTGTTTAATTGGAGTGAGGGGAATTATCAGGCAGGAAATGGGAGGCTTAAATTGGAAACAGATGTTGTCAGGGAAAAGTATGGAAGAAATGTGTCAAATATTCAGGGGATATTTGAGTGGAGTTCTGTATAAGTACGTTCAAATGAGACAGGGAAGTTATGGTAGGGTACAGGAGCAATGGTGTACAAAGGCTGTAATAAATCTAGTCAAAAAGAAAAGAAAAACTTACAAAAGCTTCAGAGAACTATGTAATGTTACAGATCTAGAAGATCTAACAGGAAGGAGCTTAAGAAGGAAATTAGGAGAGCCAGATGGGGCCATGAGAATGCCTTGGCAGGCAGGATTAAGAAAAGCCTCAAGGCATTCTACAGGTATGTGAAGAACAAGAGGATAAGATATGAAAGAATAGGACCTATCAAGTGTGACAGTGGGAAAGTGTGTATGGAACTGGAAGAAATAGCAAAGGTACTTAATGAATACTTTACTTCAGTATTAACTGTGGAAAAGGATTTTGGTGTTTGTAGTGATGAATTGCAGCAGACTGAAAAGCTTGAGCATGTAGAAATTAAGAAAGAGGATCTGCTGGCGCTTTTGGAAAGCATCAAGTTGGATCAGTCACAGGGACCGGATGAGACGTACCCCAGGCTACTGTGGGAGGCAAGGGAAGAAATTGCTGAGCCTCTGGAATTGATCTTTGCATCATCAATGGGGAATGGAAAGGTTCCAGAGGATTGGAGGTTGCGGAGGTTATTCCTTTATTCAAGAAAGGGAGTAGAGATACTCCAGGAAATTAAAGACCAGTGAGTCTTACCTCAGTGGTTGGTAAGTTGATGGAGAAGATCCTGAGAGGCAGCATTTATGAACATTTGGAGAGGTATAATGTGATTAGGAGTAGACAGCGTGGCTTTGTCAAGGGCAGGTAATGCCTTACAAGCCTGATTGAATTTTTTGAGGATGTGATAAAACATTGATGAAGGAAGAGCAGTAGCTGTAGTGTATATGGATTTCAGCAAGGCATTTGATAAGGCACCCTATGCAAGGCTTATTGAGAAAATAAGGAGGCATGGGATCCAAGGGGACATTGCTTTGTGGATCCAGAACTGGCTTGCCCACAGAGGCAAAGAGTGGTTGTAGACAGGCCATTATCTGCATGGAGGTTGGTCACCAGAGGGTGCCTCAGGGATCTGTTCTGGGAATCTTACTCTTCGTGATTTTTTTAAATTACCAGGATAAGGAAATGGAGGGATGGGTTAGTAAGTTTGCTGATGACACAAAGGTTGAAGGTGTTGTGGATAGAGTGGAGGTCGGTCAGCAGTTACAGTGGGACATTAAAAGTATGCAAAACTGGGTTGAGAAGTGACAGATGGAGTTCAAACCAGTTAAGTGTGAAGTAGTTCATTTTGGTAGGTCAAATATGATGGCAGAATATAGTATTAATAGTAAGGTTCTTGTCAGTGTGGAGGATCAGAGGGATCTTGGGGTCTGAGTCCATTGGACACTCAATGCTCTGTAGTTGGCTCTGTAGTTAAGAAGGCGTACAGTGTATTGGCCTTCATCAATCGTGGGATTGAATTTCGGAGCAAGACGTAATGTTGCAGCTATATAGGACCCTGGTCAGACCCCACTTGGAGTACTGTGCTCAGTTCTGGTCGCCTCACTACAGGAAGGATATGGAAGACATAGGAAGTGTGCAGAGGAGATTTAAAAGATGTTGCCTGGATTGGGGAGCATGCCTTATCTCAATAGATTGAGTGAACTTGGCCTTTTCTCCTCGGAGCGACAGAGGATGAGAGGTGACCTGATAGAGGTGTACAAGATGATGAGAGGCATTGATTGTGTGGATAGTGAGAGGCTTTTTCCCAGGGCTGAAATGGTTGCCACAAGAGGAGACAGGTCTAAGGTGCTGGGGAGTAGGTATAGAGGAGATGTCAGGGGTAAGTTTTTACTCAGAGAGTGGTGAGTGTGTGGACTGGGCTGCTGGCAGCAGTGGTGGAGGCAGATATGATAGGGTCTTTTAAGAGACTTTTAGGTAGGTATATGGCAATTAGTAAAAATAGAGGGCTGTAGGTAAGTCTAGTAATTTCTAAGGTAGGGACATGCCCATAAGCTTTCTTAACTACCCGATCTACCTGTGAGGCAACTTTCAGGGATCTGTGGACATGTACCTCCAAATCCCTCTGCTCCTCCACAATACCAAGTATCCTGCCATTTACTTTGTATTCTGCCTTGGAGTTTGTACTTCCAAAGTGTACCAACTCACACTTTTCTGGATTGAACTCCATCTGCCACTTCTCTGCCCACTCCTGCATCCTATCAATGTCTCTCTGCAATCCTCAACAATCCTCAACACTATCCACAACACCACCAACCTTTGTGTCATCTGAAAACTTGCCAACACACCCTTCTACTCCCACATCTAGTTCATTAATAAAAATCCCAAAAAGTAGGGGTCCCAGAACCGATCCTTGTGGGATCCCACTAGTCACAACCCTGCAATGCGAATGTACTCCCTCCACCATGACACTCTAGTTTCTGCAGGAAAGCCAATTCTGAATCCACCTGCCCAAACTTCCCTGGATCCCATGCCTTCTGACTTTCTGAATAAGCCTACCATGTGGAAACTTATCAAATGTCTTACTAAAATCCATGTAGATCACATCCACTACACTACCCTCATCAATATGCCTGGTCACCTCCTCAAAGAACTCTATCAGGCTTGTTAGGCATGATCTGCCCTTCACAAAGCCATGCTGACTGTCCCTGATCAGACCATGATTCTCTAAATGCCCACAGATCCTATCTCTAAAAATCTTTTCTAACAGCTTTCCCACCACAGACATAAGGCTCACTAGTCTATAATTACCCGGACTATCCCTACTACCTTTGTTGAACAAGCGGACAACATTCGCCTCCCTCCAATCCACCGGTACCATTACTGTGGACAACAAGGACATAAAGATCCTAGCCAGAGGCTCAGCAATCTTTTCCCTCACCTCGTGCAGCCTGCAGAAACTTCCTAACCGCTATTATGGTCTGTGCTCTATGATCTGTCATCGCTGATTTCTGACTTCAGCTGTATGCACTATGCTCTGCAGCCTGTGGTCTGTGGTCACTGGCCTAAGCTCTTCGATCTGTGTTATACGGACTGTGGTCTATCGACTCTGGCATAAGGTCTACGGTCTGTGCTCCACTGTTTGGGGTCAATGAACCCTGGCCTGAACTCTCCAAACTGTGATCTGCAGTATGTAGTCTATGGTCTCTCAACTAAGCTCTACAGCGTGTGCTCTGCTGTCAGTAGTATATGATCTCTCATAGACTCTCTGATGTCTGAGGCTTCTGGTAACTACACTAACCTCTACGGTCTGTGCTCTATGATCTGTCAGCTATAGACTCTGACTAAAGCTGTATGCACTCTGCTCTTCAGCCTGTGGTTTGCGGCCTCTGACCTAGGCTCTTCAATTTCAGCTATACGGAATTTGGTCTATCGACTCTGGTATAAGCTCTTCAATCTGTGCTCTACTGTTTATGATCTATGGTATCTTGCTAATAATCTTCAAGCTGTGATCTGCAGTCCATGGTCTATGGTCTCTCAAATAAGCTCTACAATCTCTGCTATATGGACTGTGGTCTATGATCTCTGGCATATCTTCTTCGGTCTGTGATCTACTGTTTCTGGTCTACGGTTTCTAGCCAAAAATCTTCAAGCTCTGTTCTGCAGTCTGTGATCTATGGTCTCTCACTTAATTTCTTCTGCATTTTCTCGGTGGTCGGGAGTCTATAGTGTCTCATGCAATCTCCGTGGACTGTGGTGTCTGTTAACTGGTTGAATCTCGAGGGTATGTGGTCTGTGATCTGACATCGATGTTCTCTGACTTAAGCTGTGTGCACTATTCTAAACAGCCTGTGGTCTGTGGTATCTGGCTCTTCAATCCCTGCTCTACAGACTGTGGTCTATGTCCTCTGGCACATGGACTCTCTGACGGTGATGTCTGAAAAAAGGCTACTGTCCAAGTTGCATGCCATCTTAGAACAGAGAACATAGAATATTACAGCACATTACAGGCCCTTCAGCCCACAATGTTTTGCCAACCCTCAAACCCTGCCTCACATATAACCCCTCACCTTAAATAAATCCATATACCTGTCTAGTAGTCTCTTAAACTTCACTAGTGTATTGCCTCCACAGCTGACTCAGGCAGTGCATTCCATGCACCAACCACTCTCTGAGTGAAAAACCTTCCTCTAATATCCCCCTTGAACTTCCCGCCCCTTACCTTAAAGTCATGTCCTCTTGTACTGAGCAGTAGTGCCCTGGGGAAGAGGCACTGGCTGTCCACTCTGTCTATTCCTCTTAATATCTTGTACACCTCTATCATGTCTCCTCTCATCCTCCTTCTCTCCAAAGAGTAAAGCCCTAGCTCCCTTAATCTCTGATCATAATCCATACTGTTACGAATGTGACGCAACTCTGAGGGGCCGAAGGGTACAAAGTCGCCCCCTCCTTTTTGAGAATCGCAAGATTGCTATTAATTCGGGTCTGAGACCCAGGAAATGAGAGAGAGACGTCCAGAATACACAAGGTTTGGAATGTGTCCTGACCTCAGCGAAACGGAACCACTGATAATGGCCATTGTCTCTTGGAGACGGAATTGTGTATTGAGTACTATACTATTCATTGAAAACCCTCAGGGGACAACCAGAGTGGTCTGGTTGAGGGATTGCATCATCCCAACCTGATTGACATCTGAGACCCCGTGAGTAAGGATAAAAGAGGGTCTGGGGAACAGCCCCTTTAGACGCACCAGGAGAAACGCTGGAAATCCAGTGTTAAAAACGCTGTGTTTAATAGCAAAAGCCGGTGGGGGCTCGTGTGCGTCCTCCCTTGCCTGGGTTGGTGGGCTCACCACGGAAGAACGGTTTTGCTAAAGGAGAGGTCACAATTGAACGGCCACGACAAAGAGACACCTGACGGATCGAAATCATAAAGGTTGGAAAAACCCGTAGCGGTAACTGTTCCCATTCTATTCCTATTTCTCTCTCTCTCCAACAAAGTGCAACACAGCGACAACCAAAAGACGGCAGCCTGTGGAACTGCAGTAAACTGTATATTTCCATCGGACAATACATTATCCCCTAGACAACGACAGAGCTTATTTCTTATTGATTATTATTATACCCGCACTTTTAGATTTAGTATTGACGACGTATATTATCTGTATATTTGCATTGATATTATTTTTGTGTATTTTTACTAATAAATACTGTTAAAAATAGTATCATCAGACATCAACAGACGTCTCCATCTTTGCTGGTAAGTGACCCAGTTACGGGGTTCGTAACAATACACTCTAAACCAGGTGGCATCCTGGTAAATCTCCTCTGTACCCTTTCCAATGCTTCCACATCCTTCCTATAGTGAGGCAACCAGAACTGGATACAGTACTCCAAGTGTGGCCTAACTAGAGTTTTATAGAGCTTCATCATTACATCACATCTCTTAAACTCTATCCCTCGACTTCTGAAAGCTAACACTCCATAAGCTTTCTTAACTACCCTATCTACCTGTGAGGCAACTTTTAGAGATCTGTGGACATGTACCCCCAGATCCCTCTGCTCCTCCACAAAGTGTACCACTTCATACTCCTCCGGGTTGAATTCCATCTGCCACATCTTGGACAATGTCTCCCATCCACTCCATAATGTACTGGTTAGGCACAGGAGTACATTCAGCCAGAGACTCATTCCACCGAGATGCAACACTGAGCATCATAGGAAGTCATTCCTGCCTGTGGCCATCAAACTTTACAACTCCTCCCTCGGAGTGTCAGACACCCTGAGCCAATAGGCTGGTCCTGGACTTATTTCCATTTGGCATAATTTACCTATTATTATTTAATTATTTATGTTTTTATATTGTTATATTTCTACACTATTCTTGGTTGGTGCGACTGTAATGAAACTTAATTTCCCTCGGGATCAATAAAGTATGTCTGTCTGTCTGTCTCTTCGGTCTGTGCTCTACTGTTTGTGGTCTATGCTTTCTGGCCTGAACTCTACAAACTGTGTTCTGCAGTCTGTGGTCTATGGTCTCTTGGCTATTCTCTACAGCGTGTGCTCTGCTGTCAGTAGTCTATGGTCTCTCATAGAATGTGGTCTCATATGGTCTCTGTTAACTGGCCTTCCCTCAACAGTCTGTGCTCTCTCATCTGTCATTGATGGTCTCCAACTTATGATGTATGCACTGTGCTCTGCAGACTGTTGTCTGTGGTCTCTGCCCTAAGCTCTGCAATCTGTGCTATACGGACGGTGGTCTATAGTCTCTGGCATAAGGTGTTCAGTCTGTGTACTAATGTTTGTCGTCTATGGTACCTGGCCTCAACTCTTCAAACTGTGATCTTCAGCCTGTGCTCAGCGATTGATAGTCTATGGTCTCTCACAGAATCTCCGAGGTCTCCGTGGTAAATGGTAGGGCACTGAGGAATCCAGTAGAACAGAGTGATCTAGTATTAATGGTGCATAGTTTCCTGAAGGTGGAATCTCATGTGGATAGGGTGGTGAAGAAAGCTTTTGGTATGCTGGCCTTTATAAATCAGAGCATTGAGTATAGGAGTTGGGATGTAATGTTAAAATTGTACAAGGCATTGGTGAGGCCAAATTTGGAGTATTGTGTACAATTCTGGTCACCGAATTATAGAAGAGATGACAACAAAATAGAGAGAGTGCAGAGAAGATTTACTAGAATGTTACCTGGGTTTCAGCACCTAATTTACAGAGAAAGGTTGAACAAGTTAGGTCTCATTTCTTTGGAGCATAGAAGGTTGAGAGGGACGTGATAGAGGTATTTAAAATTATGAGGGGGATAGGTAGAGTTGACATGGATAGGCTTTTTCCATTGTGAGTAGAGGAGATTCAAACAAGAGGACATGAGTTGAGAGTTAAGGGGCAAAAGTTCAGGGGTAACACAAGGGGGAACTTCTTTACTCAGAGAGTGGTAGCTGTGTGGAACGAGCTTCCAGTAGAACTGGTAGAGGCAGGTTCGATTTTGTCATTTAAAAAAAAATTGGATAGGTATATGGACAGGAACGGAATGGAGGGTTACGGGCTGAGTGCAGGTAGGTGGGACTAAGTGAGAGTAAACGTTCGGCACGGAGTAGAAGGGCCGAAATGGCCTGTTTCTGTGCTGTAATTGTCATATGGTTATATGGTCTGAGGCTTCTGGTCACTGCCCTAACCTCTATGGTCTGTGCTCTATTTTCTGTCAGCTATAGACTCTGACTTAAGCTGTATGCACTATGCTCTACAGCCTGTGGTCTTTGGTCTCTGGCCTAAGCTCTGCGATCTTTACTATGTGGACTGTGCTCTATCGACTCTGACATAAGCTCTTTGGTCTGTGCTCCACTGTTTGTGGTCACTGCTCTCTGGCCTGAACTCTTCAAACTGTTCTGCAGTCTGTGGTTTATAGTCTCTCACCTAAGCTCTACAGCCTGTACTCTGCATTCAGTAATCTATGGTATCTCGTAGAATCTCTGTGGTCTGTGGTCTCTGGTAACTGGCCTACCTTTTACAGTTTGTGTCCCGTGATCTGTCATCAATCGTCTCTGACTTAAGCTGTATGGACTATGCTCTACAGCCTGTGGTCTGCAGTCTCTGGCACAAGATCTTCGGTCTGTGCCCAACTGTTTGTGGTCTATGGTCCCTGGCCTGAGCTCTTCAAACTATGATCTGCAGTCTGTGATCTATGGTCTCTCGACTAATCTCTCCAGCTTGTGCTCTGCGGTCGGTAGTCTATGTTCTCTCATAGGTTCTCCGTGGTCTGTGGTCTCTGGTAACTGGTATCACCACTACAGACTGTGTTCTCTTATCTTTCATCTGTGTTTTCTGACTTAGGCTGTATGAACTATGCTCTCCAGCCTGTGGTCTCTGGTCTCTGGCATGAGCTCTACAATCTCTGATACACGGACTGTGGACAATGTCCTCTGACATATGCTCTTCGGTCTGTTCTCTACTGTTTGTGGTCTATGCTTTCCAGCCTGAACTCTACAAACTTTGTTCTGTAGTCTGTGCTCTATGGTCTCTAGCCTAAGCTGTACAGCCTGTGCTTTGCAGTCAGTAGTCTTTGCCTCTCTCGTAGAATATCTGTGGTCTCTGGTGTCTGCTAACTTCGTAACTTCTACGGTCTGTGCTCTATGATCTGTCATCGCTGGTCTCTGACTTCAGCTGTATGTACTATGCTCTGCACCCTGTGGTCTGTGTTCACTGGCCTAAGCTCTGCGATCTGTGCTATATGGACTTTGGTCTAGGATCCCTGGCCTGACCTCTTCAAACTGTGATCTGCAGTCTGTGGTCTATGGTCTCTCGACTATGCTCTACAGCATGTGCTCTGCTGTCGGTAGTGTATGCTCTCTCATAGAATCTTTGTGTTCTGTGGTCTCTGTTAACTTGCCTCACCTCTACAGCCTGTGCTCTATGATCTGTCATTGATGGTCTCCAACTTAACATGTATGCACTGTGCTCCACAGACTGTTGTCTGTGGTCTCTGCCCTAAGCTCTGCGATCTGTGCTGTACGGTCTGTGGTCAATAGTCCCTGGCATAAGGTGTTCAGTCTGTGCACTACTGTTTGTCAACTATGGTACCTGGCCTCAACTCTTCAAACTGTGTTCTGAAGTCTTGGTCTATGATCTCTTGCCGAAGCTCTGCAGCCCTGTGCTCTGCGGCCGATAGTCTATGGTTTCTCATAGAATCTCCAAGGTCTGAGGCTTCTGGTCACTGCCCTAACATCTTTGGTCTGTGTTCTATGATCTGTCAGCTATAGATTCTGACTTAAGTTGTATGCACTATGCTTACAGCCTGTGGTCTTTGGTCTCTGGCCTAAGCTCTGCGATCTTTGCTATGTTGGACTGTGGTCTATCAACTCTGGCATATGCTCTTCAGTGTGTGCTCCACTGTTTGTAGTCACTGTTCTCTGGCCTGAACTCTTCAAACTATGTTCTGCAGTCTGTGCTATATAGTCTCTTGCCTAATCTCTATAGCCTGTACTCTGCATTCGGTTATCTGTGGTATCTCGTAGAATCTCTGTGGTCTGTGGTCTCTGGTAACTGGCCTAACCTTTACAGTCTGTACTCTACGAACTATCATCAATGGTCTCTGACTTAAGCTGTATGAACTATGCTCTACAGCCTGTTGTTTGCAGTCTCTGGCACAAGATCTTCAGTCTGTGCCCAACTGTTTGTGGTCTATGGTCCCTGGCCTGAGCTCTTCAAACTGTGATCTGCAGTCTGTAGTCTATGGTCTCTCAACTAAGCTCTACAGCTTGTGCTTGGCGGTCGGTAGTCTATGTTCTCTCATAGGTTCTCCATGGTCTGTGGTCTCTGGTCTCTGGCATGAGCTCTACAATCTCTAATACATGGACTGAGGTCTATGGTCTCTGGCACATGCTCTTTGGTTATGCTCTACTGTCTGTTATCTATGGTCCCTGGCCTGAATTTTTCAATCTCTGTTCTGCAGTCTGTGGTCTATATTCTCTTGCCTAAGCTCTACAGCCTGTGCTCTATGGCCTGTAGTCTATGGTGTCTCATAGAATCTCTGTGGACTGTGGCTTCTGGTAACTGCACTAACGTCTACGGTCTGTGCTCTTTGATCTGACATCTACAGACTTTGACTTAAGCTGTATGCATTCTGCTCTACAGCCTGTGGTCTGTGGTCTCCGGCATAAGCTCTGTGAATTGTGCTATACGGACTGTGGTCTATGGTCTCTAGAATTAGCTCTTCAGTCTGTGCTCTACTGTTTGTGGTAATTGTTCTCTGGCCTGATCTCTTCAAATGGTGTTCTGCAGCCTCTACTCTGCAGTCTGTAGTCTTTGGTCTCTCATAGAATCACTTGGTCTGTGGTCACTGGTAACTGGCCTAACTGCAACGGTCTGTGCTCTATGATTTGTCATCAATGGTCTCTGACTTAAGCTGTATGCACTATGCTCTGCGGGCTGTGGTCTTTGGTCACTGGCCTAAGCTCTGTGATCTGTGTTATACGGACTGTGGTCTATCGATTCTGGCATAAGGTCTACAGTCTACTGTTTGTGGTCTATGATTCCTGGCCTGAGCTCTTCAAACTGTGATCTGCAGTATGTGGTCTATGGTCTCTCAACTAAGCTCCACAGCGTGTGCTCTGCTGTTGGTAGTCTATTGTCTCTAATAGAATCTCCAATGTCTGAGGCTTCTGGTAACTGCACTAACCTCTACGGTCTGCGCTCTATGATTAGTCAGCTATAGACTCTGACTTAAGCTGTATGCACTCTGCTCTTCAGTCTGTGGACTGTGGTCTCTGGCCTAGGCTCTACAATCTGAGCTATATGGAATTTGGTCTATGGTCTGTGGCATAAGTTCTTCAGTCTCTGCTCTACTGTTTGTGGTCTATGGTCTCTGGCCTGAAATCTTCGAGCTGTGTTCTGCAATCTTTGCTCTATGGTCTCTCACCTACAGCCTGTGCTCTGCGGTCGGTAGTCTATGGTCTCTCACAAAATCTCTGTGGTCTGTTGTCTCTGGTAACTGGCCAAACCTCTACGGTCTGTGCTCTCTTATCTGTCATCGCTGGTCTCTGGCTTAAGCTCTATGCACTATGCTCTACAGCCTGTGGTCTCTGGTCTCTGGCCTAAGCTCTGTGATCTGTGCTACAGCGACTGTGGTCTCGTGATTCTGGCACAATTTCTTTGGACAGACATTACAGATGACAGACGAAAGAGCTCAGACTGCAGTGATTAGCCCACTTACTAGAAGTAAGAGCTCGCAAAGCTTAGGCCAGAGACCACACCCAACAGGGTGCAGAGCATAGTGCATACGGCTTAAGTCAGAAAGCATCGATGATAGTTCATAAACCATGGACCGTAAAGGTTAGAACAGTTACCAGAGATCAGAGACCACAGAGATTCTATGAGAGACCAAAGACTACCGACCGCAGAGCACAGACTGCAGATCTATGGCGAAAGACATTGACCAGGGCCCGCAGAACACCGTTTGAAGAGTTCAGAACAGAGAGCATTGACAACAAACAGTAGAGTACAGACTGAGGAGCTTATAGCAGAGACCATAGACCACTGTCCGTATAGTACAGATCGCAGAGCTTAGGCCAAACACCAAGGCTGTAGACCATAATGCCTACAGCTTGTCAGAGACTATAGATGATAGATCATACAGCACAGACCAGAGAGGTTAGGCCAGTTACCAGAAGCCACAGACCACGGAGATTCTATGAGAGACCTGTTACGATGACTACTAGAAGCAGACTCAAGTGCAGGACACACAGACGCGGGGGTAGCATTAACAGAAGTGTGTTTATTAATAGTTGTGAGGATGGCCTGAGAGCAAGGACTAAATGCTTACATGGACGTGAATATCAGACAACAAACCAGAGGAGCCTGGATTTTACTTGGACACGGAACCCGGACTAGGACTCGGACACGGAGCCGGGACTCGAACTTGGACATGGTGACCACAACACCAAACAAAGACAGACGATTCGTATCTTGGCTCGGAGTAGTGGCAAACAGCTTGCAAACCTTACCTGGACACGAGACGACAAAGCCAAACAACAACAGACAATTTGTATCTTGGCTCAGGAGATTCTCGGCTATTCTCGGCGGCCCGGAACAAGCATTGCCACACAGCACCGGAGACGGAGCAGCAGCGAGTAGATATAAGCTGGAGTTTTTATGCTGCCAGTTTGAGTGAGGACCAGGTGCCCTAATCAAGGAGCCCAGTGGAACATGGGAAAAAGAAATTAACTGAAATGAGGAGTCAATGGACCAAAACATGACAGTAACCCCTCTCAATGGGAGCCTCCAGGCAACCTAACTGGCTTGCCTGGATTGCCGACGACTCGGGTGGGTTGGTGGTGGGGGGGTTTGTCAGGAGGGGACTCTGGTTAGTGAGAGTTTGAAAGACAGTGTCTGTGTCCACTGGGTCCATGTTTCGGGGGTCCGTTCAGTTACAAGGACAACTGGAAGTGGACTCAAGTGCAGGACACAGACACAGAGGTAGCAGTAACAGAAGTGTATATATTAATAGTTGCAAGGAAGGTCAGAGAGTGCGGCCTAGATGCTTACATGGACATGAACATTAGACAACAAACCAGAGGAGCCTGAACTTGGACTTGGCCACGGAGCTTGGACTAGGACTCGGACATGGAGCTGGGACTAGAACGTTGACACAGAGCCAGGACTCGAACTTGGACACGGAAACAACACCACCAAATAAAGATAGATGATTTGTATCTTGGCTTGGAGCGGCGACAAACGGCCTGCAATCCTCAGCTGGACACGAGACAACAAAACCGAACAGTGACAGACAATTTGTGTCTTGGCTTAGAAGATGGTCCCTATTCTTGGCGACCGGAACAAGCATTGCCACACAGCCCTGGAGACGGAACAGCAGCGAGTAGATGTAAGCTGGAGTTTTTATGCTGCCGGTTCGAATAAGGATCAGGTGCCCTAATCAAGGAGCCCAGTGGAACACGGGGAAAAGAAATTAACTGAAATGAGGAGTCAATGGAGCGGACGATGGAAAGATCATAGACAACCGACTGCAGGGGACAGGCTGTAGATCTAAGGCGAGAGACCATAGACCACAGACTGCAGAACACAGTTTGAAGAGTTCAGGCCAGAGACCGTAGGCAGCAAACAGTACAGCGCAGACCGAAGAGCTTATGCCAGAGACCATAGACCACAGTCCGTGTAGCACACACTGCAGACCTTAAGCCAGAGACCACATGGTGCATATAGCCTAAGTCAGAGACTATCAAAGACACATCATAGAGCACAGACCACAGAGGTTAGGCCAGTTACCAGAAGCCACAGACCACGGATATTCTATGAGAGACAATAGACAATAGACAATAGGTGCAGAAGTAGACCATTCGGCCCTCCGAGCCTGCACCGCCATTTTGAGATCATGGCTGATCAATTACTATCAATACCCGGTTCCTGCCTTGTCCCCATATCCCTTGATTCCCCTATCCATAAGATACCTATCTAGCTCCTTCTTGAAAGCAATACCCTACTGTCTGCAGAGGACAAGCTGTAGAGCTTAGACAAGAGTCCACAGAGAACAGACTGCAGAACACAGTTAGAAGAGTTCAGGTCAGAGACAATAGACAAGAAACAGTAGAGCGCAGACCGAAGAGCATATGCCAAAGTCAATAGACCACAGTCGCAGAGCTTATGCTAGTGACCTCAGACCACAGCATAAGTCAGAGACAGATGACAGATCATAGAGCAGAGACCAGAGAGGTTAGGGCAGTTACTAGAAGCCACAGACCATGGAGATTCAATGAGAGACCATAGACTACCAACTGCAGAGCACAGGCTGTAGAGCTTAGGCGAGAGACCATAGAAAACAGACTGCCATTTGGTGCACGGTGTTCATTCTGGTTCACTCTGTAGTCAGTCAACAGAGCACATCAAACATCGAACAGTAATTCAGCCCACAATGTTCACTTTGGTTCACTCTGTAGTCAGTGGGGATATAACTTAGAACATCAAACAGTGCTGGTTAAAAATGTAACCAAGGCAAGAACATGTTTGATAGAGATATTTAGAAAAGCAGATAATTCAGATAACGGTAGTAGAATCATTTCAAGTGTGTATAAGGGTTTGTCAAATCTTAAAACACATTCGACTTCATACATTAAAACAAAACGGGAGAAGGAAGGAGGGATAATTATATCTGAGGAAGAATGGACAATAATATGGAGGGATCAATGGAAGTGTACCAGTTCACAGAAATGGAGGGAGTTCAGATGGGAAAACTTGATAAGATACTTTATTACACCCTCTCAGAAATCCCATTAACCATATAACATTTACAGCATGGAAACAGGCCAACACGGCCCTTCTAATCCATGCCGACGCTTACACTCACCTAGTCCCAGTGGCCCGCACTCAGCCCATAACCCTCCATTCCTTTCCTGTCCATATACCTATCCAATTTTACTTTAAATGACAATACCAAACCTGCCTCTTCCACTCCTACTGGAAGCTCATTCCACACAGCTACCACTCTCTGAGTAAAGAAATTCCCCCTCGTGCTACCCTTAAAAGTTTGCCCCCAACTCTCAAATCATGTCCTCTTCTTTGAATCTCCCCTACTCTCAATGGAAAAAGCAGTAACCTCTCTGTTTGCTGGAGAAATAGTAGAAATTGAAAATGCAAACCATTGTCATATTTTCTGTGAATGCCCCGTTATCAAAGACCGTTGGAGTGGGATACACAATGCTTTACAAGATATCTGTAAATGTGAAATACCCTTAGAAAGTAAGACCATATATTTTGTGTATATACCTCAAGAATGGTTAAAAAGAGATAAATATTTAATGAATATACTGCTGGTGGCTGGTTAAAAAGACTCTTACTAGGAAATGGTTATCACAGTACAGCACAACCTTAAATGCATGGATGGAAATTACAATGGACATTTACAAAATGGAGAAGATAACAGCATCTGTTAATCATAAGCTGGAACAATTTGATTCATACTGGGAAAAATGGTTTAACTACATAACAGGCCTGATTTTATCCTCACAAATCAATGAATATGTTGTAAAAAAAATGACCACTCCCTACTTGTACATAATTTTCTCCTTTTACTTGTTCTTTCTTTCCTCTCTTTTCTAGAAATGTATACCTCAGATAAATATTATGTGGAGATTTGTGGCATGTATGACAATGTGATACACACACACACACACACACAGAATATCTGAAATACATCTTATGGAAATGTTTGATGATGAATTTCAATAACAAAAATGACAAAAAAAACATCGAACAGTGCAAGGAGAGGGACAGGCCATTAGGCCCACAATGTTCAGTCTGGTTCACTCTGTTGTCAGTTAGGATAAGACATAGAACATCAAACAGTACAGGGACAGTGCCAGTCCAATGGGCCCACAATATTCAGTCTGGTTATCTCTGTAGTCGGTCAAGATAGAACATAGAACATCTAATAGTACAGGGACAGCGACAGGCCAATGGGCCCACAATTTTCAGTCTGGTTCACTCTATAGTCAGCTGGGATAAAACATAGGACATCGAACAGTACAGAGTCAGGGACAGGCCATTTGGCCCACAGGATTCAGTCTGGTTCGCTCTGTTCTCAGTTGGGAAAAACATTGTACATCAAACAGTACAGGGTCAAGGACATTCCATTCTATCCACAATGGTCATTCTGGTTCACTCTGTGGTCAGTCCAGAAAGAACATAGAACATCGAACTGTACAGGGAATGGAACTGGCCATTCGGCCCACAATGTTCAGTCTGGTTCACTCTGTAGTCAGTCAGGATGGAACATAGAACATCCAGAAGTACAAGGACAGGTCATTCGGCCCACTATTTTCAGACTGGTTCACTCTGTAGTCATTCGGAATAGAACACAGAACATCCAGAAGTACAGGAACAAGCCATTCGGCCCACTATTTTCAGTCTGGTTCATTCTGTAGTCATTCGGAATAGAACACAGAACATCAAACAGAACAGGAACACGCCATTTGGTCCACAATGTGCAGTCTGGTTCACTCTGTAGTCAGTCCAGATAGAATATATGAACACTGAAGAGTACAGGAACAGGGAGAGGCCATTCAGTCCACTGTGACAAGATCTGAAGGATTATTAAATATAGACTGTTTCCTTAAAAGAGAGAGAGAGAGAGCAACAAAAAAGCCTGTAATTTGCCTTGGAAATGGCAAGGCGGAGCTATATGATGGATAGTTGGTGTTCAGCAGTTGTGGAATTTCTACAAGGTCAACTGGCTTTGTAATCAGACACTCCAGAGACATGGAAGACATTGACACTGGTTGAGCTTTGTGTGCCCATGACAAAGGTGGGGTTTTTGCTCACAGTGTGGACAGAGGTGTGACCAGTGGGAAGCTATCGGTCTGTTTAACCCTTGCTTGGGTTGATAGCTTTACCACGTGAAAATGGCATTCTCTTTTGTGTGGTTCAGTCGGTGACCTTAATAAGTTTCGGGAGCAGGAGGACGACGTGGAAGATTTGACGGCATCGGCACTGGGAAGACAAAACATCTCCCCCTCTCTCTTCAAATCTACTCAATTCAATATCCAGAACTGAACTGACTTCATACTGTTAAGATTGTTTCATTTATCACCTGAGCTGGGAGAAGCTTGGGGACTTTTATTCACTTATATATGCATATACTCTGCTAACCTGTTTGCCTTATCTTGTTTTATATTACTTTATCCTGTAGTTACTAATAAAATAGTGTTTATAATGGAAGACTCAGACTCCAGGTGTGTTAATTTCTGCTAGTTCTTTTTAACCCGTTACGGGGTACGTACCACAAAGTTCAGTCTGGTTCACTCTGTAGTCATTGGGGATAGAACACAGAACATCAAACAGTACAGGGACAGGAACAGTACATACTATCCACAGTGTTCAGTCTGGTTCACTCTGTAGTCAGTCCAGATAGAACATTGAACAGTACAGGGACAGGGAGAGGCCATTCGGCCCACAATGTTCAGTCATGTTCACTCTATAGTTGGTCAGGATAGAACACAGAACATCAAACGGTACAGGGACAGAAACAGGCCATTTGGCCCAAGATGTTCAATCTGGTTCACTTGTCGTCAGTTGGGAGAGATAATCGAACATTGAACAGTACAGAAACAGGCCATTCAGACCTCAGATGGCCTGTACTCTGCTGTCGGTAGTCTATGGTCTCTCATAGAATCTCCGTGGTCTGTGGTCTCTGTTAACTGGCCTAACCTCTACGGTGTGTGCTCTGTCATCTGAGGTCTCTGACTCTGGCTGTATGCACTATGCTCTGCAGCCTATGGTTTTTGTCATAAGCTGAACAATCTCTGATATACAGACTGTGGTTTATGGTCTCTGGCATACGCTCTTCGGTCTGTGCTCCACTGTTTGTGGTCTATGGTCTCTGGCCTGAACTCTTCAAACTGTGTTCTGCAGTCTGTGGTCTATGGTCTCTTGCCTAAACTCTCCAGCCTGTGCTCTGCAGTTGGTAGTCTATGGTCTCTCAAAGAATTGCCATGGTGTGGCTTCTGGTAACTGGCCTAACTTCTATGATCTGTGCTGTATCATCTGTCATTGATGGACTCTGATTTAAGCTCTATGTACTATGCTCTACAACCTGTGGTCTGTGGTCTCTTGCCTAAGCTCTACAATCTCAGCTATACGGACTGTGGTCTATGGTCTCTAGCCTAAGCTCTACAGCCTGTGCTCTGCGGTCGGAACTCTTTGGTCTCTCAAAGAATATCCATGATCTGTTGTCTCTGGTCAGTGGCCTAAACACTATGATGTGCTCTATGATCTATGGTCTCTGACTTAAGCTGTATGCACTATGCTCTACAGCCTGTGGTCTGTTGTCTTTGGCCTAAACTCTGCGATCTGTGCTATACAAACTGTGTTCTATCAACTCTGGCATAAGGTCTTTGGTCGATGCTCACTGGCCTGAACTCTTGAAACTGTGTTCTTCTGTCAGTGGTCTATGGTCTCTCACCTAAGATCTGCAGCCTGTGCTCTGCAGTCAGAACTCTTTGGTCTCTCATAGAATCTCCATGGTCTGTGACATCTGGGAACTGCCCTAACCTCTACAGTCTGTGCTCTATGATCTGTCATGGATCATCTCTGACTTAAGGTGTATGTACTGTGGTCGACAGTCTGTGGTCTCTTGCCTAAGCTCTACAATCTCTGCTATACAGATGGTGGTCCATGGTGGAACATAAGGGTGGAAGACCACCTCACATAATGGAACATGTAGAGAAGTGGGGGTATGGTAAGTCGGTAGTGCTAGAGACTTTGAGGGATTGAAGGGCGTCCCAAAAACGGTTGGGGATAGTCCTCTCAGAAGGATGTGAGAAAGAGGGTCCTCTCAGAGACAGATGCAATGGGAGAACGTGCTCGGGAATGGGAGTGTCATCACAGAGGCACTGTATAGGGGAGGAGGTGGGAATCACAGAGACACTCTGGGAAAGGGAGTGTCCCAGAGATTGACTGAGGTGGGGGAAGCCCAAAGGAATGCAGGTGTGCGAGAGGCAACCCTGATATGTGGGAAAGAGGACAGCCTGGAAATGTGAGAAGTGGGGATACGGACTGGGAATTGAAGGATTAAGAGATTGCATCCCAGACAGTCTGTAATGGGGGTGGTGACCACAGAGACCCAGTGACCTGTGGCCATTGGGGGGCAGGTAGCGATGACCCAAAGAGAAGGAAACATCGGAGGAGGAGATCCAGAGACTGGTAAGAGCAAAGTCTCGGGAGACAGGGGCAGTGAGGAGACCCAGCGATGAGGGGAAAAGGAAAGTGGAGATCCAGAGAATACAGAAGGGAGAAGGAGGAGACCTGGGATGATGGAAGTGGGAAGGAGGAGATCAAAGAGACGAGGGATAGGGAAGCAGGTGATCCAAAGGTAAGGGAAAGGGTAAGATGGAGATCAGGAGAAGGAAACTGGGAAGGGCAAAGATCTGGGTACAAGGTAAGGGAGAAAGAGGAAATTCAGTGACGACAGAACAGGGAACAAAGAGATCCAGAGAAAAGGGGATGTAGAGGAAGGATATTCAGGGATGAGATAAGGAGGAATTCCAGAGGTGAGGGAATGGGGGTAGGAGGAGCTCCAGATATGATGTAAGGGGAATAAGGAGATGTGGAGATGAGATGGGGGTAGGAGATCTACAGATGGGGAAGGGGACAGACGAGGGAAGGAGCAGATCCACAGAGGAGAGATGGGGGTTGAAGAAGATCCAGATTGGAGGGAAAGGGTGTAACCAATAGATGGGAGGGGAACGATAGGAGATGATTGAGTGGGGTGGGGGTGAGAAAGGTTGACTCAGCATCTACGAGGAGAGGAAAGGGGTCAACACAGGGGAGGCAGAGGTTAGGGAAAGATGACATAGAGGTGGGATAAGAGGTGGCGGTAAGAGATTGATTTTGAGTGTGGTCTGAGAAATTTGGAGGTCCAATAACAGTGGGTGGGAGGGGGAATGTTGCATCCAGGAATGGACTATCTGGGATGAGGAAGGGGATGACCAAATATGGGTTGGGAGTTGAATGGATTTGAGAAGTGGTTAAGGGGTGACCCACCCAGTGATGGAAGTAGCAGGCTTGGGGAAAGGGTGAGACTTTACAGATGCAGAGTGTGAGGTGGGGAAGTAGGTGTCCTAGACTGAGGTCGACCTACAGATGGGGTAGGGAGGAAGGGAGCAAACTAGTGAAGAGGGTTGGCTCAACTGTTGACAAAGACACTGGGGAGAATAGGCAAAGTCCAGAGATGAATAGGTAGGAGGAAGGACTGTCACCCATAAAAGAGGCAGGGGAGAAGAGTGTGGGGGCGACCAAACGGCTCGTGTGAGGGGTGCCTCTGTTGATTTTAAAAAAATGCAATTAAATCATTAGAAAAAAAGTGACATAGGGTCAGAAGATGTTGCACTGTTGTGGGTAGTGCTAAGGATCTGCAAGGGTTAAATGACCCTAATAGGACTTATATACAGACCCCAAAACAGTTATAAAGATAAGGTCCACAAACTACAACGGGGGTAGAAAATGCATGTCATAACGGCAATGTCACAATGGTAATGGGGGTTTCAATATGCAGGCAGATTGGGAAAATCTGTTTGATACTGGATCCCAAGAGGGGGAATTTCTACAAGATGGGTTCTTCGAGTAGCTTGTAGTCGAGCCCATTAAACCACTAGGGGAGCAACTAATCTGGATTTGGTATTGAGGAATGAGCTGGGATTGATTAGAGAGCTTGAGGTAAAGGAACCCCAAGGCAGGGAAGTGATCATAATATGATAAAATTCACCCTACAATTTGAGGAGAAGCTAAAGTCAGATATATTAATGTTACAGTGGAGTAAACTAAATTACAGAGAGTAACTGGCCAAAATTGATTGGAAAAGAACACCAGCAGGGATGATGGAAGAGCAGCGAAGTCTGGAACTTCTGGAAGCAATTCAGAAGGTGCAGAATTTGCACATTTCAAAGATGAGGAAATATTGAAAAGGCAAGATGACACCATTACACTTGACAAGGTAAGTAAAAGCCAAAATAAAAAAAAACAAAGGTGCATAATAAGTGGGAAGTTTGAGGATTGGGAAGATTTCAAAAACCAATAGAAGGCAATTAAACAAGTAACCAAGAAGGAAAAGATGGAAAGCGAAGGTAACCTAGCCAATAATGTTGAATAGTATAGCAAATATTTCTTCAGATACATAAAGTGCTAAAGAGAGAGGAGAGTAGATATCGGACTGCTGGAAAGTTATTAATGGGATACAAGGAAATGGTAGACGAGTTGAATAAGTATTTTGCATCAGTCTTCATTGTGGAAGAAAATAGCAATATGCCAGACATTTGAGAGTGTTCGTGAGTGAAGTTGCCATTAGGAGGGAGAAAGTTTTTGAGAAACTGAAAGATCTGAAGGCAGTCAAGTCACCTGAACCACCCAAGTATTCTGAAAGCAGTGGCTGAAAAGTTTGTGAAAGTATTAGTAATGACCTTTCAAGAATCAATTGATTCTGGCATGGTCCCAGATGACCTACAGGTAAGCTTAGTAATTTCTAAGATAGGGACATGTTCAGCACAACTTTGTGGACCTAAGGGCCTTTATTTTGCTGTAGGTTTTCTGGTTTTCTATGTTTCTATGACCGAAAAATTGCAAATGACACACCACTCTTCAAGAAGGTAGAGGCCGAAGAAAGGAATTTACATGCAGGTTATCTGATCTCTGTGTTGGGAAGATGTTGGAGTCAATTATTAAGGGTGTGGTTTCGGGGTGCTTGGAGGCACATGATAAAATAGGTCACAGTTAGCATGTTTTCCTGAAGGGAAAAATTTGCCCGACTAATCTCTTGGAATTTTTTGAAGAAATAACCAGGCAAGGAGAATCCGTGGATGTTGTGCACCTGTTGTTTGCAGGCCTTTGACATGCTTTGTTTCTGAAGGATTGACAACTAATATGATGATGTTACAAAGGAAACATCTGTTCACTCCTTCAGTAACTTGAACACAATTTATCGCCAGGTTGCTTCATCCAAATTTCACCCCATACACTGGCATATGCTCCGGCTCTCCTTGCATGACTGGTGTGGTGAATATCCAGATGCAATTGCGCATCACCAATGCCACATTCAAAGATTAATGGCATTTAAGTGCTCGTGACTTGAAATAACATGCAGGACTGATGAAATGCTGTGCTGGGGATCGCTATACTCAAATTCCTTGCATGTTCTACCCTGTAAAAAGTTTGTACAAAACGTCATTTATCTGTGATTTGGCACAGTATATCTCTGACCATTGCTCCGGCTTAGCAGCTTTGAGAATGCCTCACTGCCCTGTCAGGAGTAGACAGTATTTACATGGCTGCCCCTGAAGACTTACTGGTCACCTTAAGTGATTTATGGAGGTGAACCCAGAATGGCAATATCAATGAATGTCAGAGTAGGTGAATAGACGTTCTCACTGGAGATTGTTAATGTGTGTAACTTTCAAGGAATGAGTGCTACAGGTCTCTTGTTACCCAAGACCCAAGTTTGTTATTCAATTGAAAAGAAGAAACAATAGTCTGACAAAGTGACCTGAGGAACAACCAGAAATGACACAAGCAGTTTATTTATCTTGAACAGTTGTAATTGATATTTTCTTTCTTTTTCAATCTTTTTATTATTATTATTATTATTATTATTATTATTATCAACAAAATAAAATTGATACATAGATAATGGGATTACAAACATACACATTACAACTGAACATGAAAGAATACATAAGCAATAGTTACAGTATAAATGAGTATTCCCAAATCATGGACGATACAAGTAACAAATAAACAAGGCAAACCTAGGCATATCATAATATATATTAAAAAAACAGAAAAAAGAAAAAGAAAAAAAACATATGCAAAAAAACCTAATCTAATAATCTAATAACTAATAAGGAAAAAAACGAAAAAAGAGAAAAGAAAAAATGGAAAAAAAGGGCTGTTTATAATATCTCACAAAAATACAAAATCATCAGTGTCGTCAACTCCGATCCTCTCAACATATATAAAATCGAAGCTGAAAAAACAAATAGGCTTGGAACAGGGTCATATTACATCATGTGAAAATATTGAATAAATGGTCTCCATATCTTTTCAAATTTAATAGAAGTATCAAATACAACACTTCCAATTTTTTCTAAATTTAGACATAACATAGTTTGAGAAAACCAATGAAATACAATACGAGGATTAATTTCTTTCCAATTCAACAAAATAGATCTTCTAGCCATTAATGTAAGAAATGTTGATTCAAAAATTTCCTCATATATATGGCAGAATAAAAATCCTAGATTAGGTAAAAAATATTTACAGAAGGCAAGGAAGGATGGTGGATTGGCATTACCTAATTTTAGATTTTATTATTGGGCAGTTAATATCCGATATTTGATATGTTGGTGAAAGGATTGGGATTTATCTTTTAGCCCTCATTGGGTGAACCTGGAAATTAAATCTGTACAGGGATTTTCATTGGGCTCTATTTTAGGGTCTTCTCTTCCCTTTGCTCTTTCTAAATTGCCGAAATGAATTGACAATCCGATAGCTAAACATACTTTACGTATATGGTTTCAATTTCGGAAATTTTTTGGATTGACTCAGTTTGTTTTAAATATTCCTATTGTATCCAATTGCTTTTTTTATCCTTCTATTATAGACCAAGCTTATTCAGCTTGGAAGACTAAAGGATTACTACGATTTTCCGATTTATTTTTGGATAATTGTTTTATGTCTTTTGAACAATTATCTAATAAATATAATTTGCCTAGATTTCATTTTTTTTAGATATTTACAGATTAGGAATTTCTTAAATACTGTACTTCCTACTTTTCCAAATTTTGTGTCTTCAGGTATTTTGGAGAATTTGTTTGAACTAAATCCTTCTCAGAAAGGGCTAATATCAAAACTTTACAGTATAATTATGAAAATAAGTTCAGAGCCCTTCTATAAGATTAAAAATGATTGGGAATGAAATTGATATTTTGATTCACTGAAAGTTCTTTATTTCAGGCCTCATCAGAACTATTCCCATTAGTTACCACATATGGACATCAGCTGGTTGTGAACATTGGACCTGATTTCATTGGTAGAAAATCACTCATCTACTCGCTTGAAAGGTACATTATGATTTCTTCATACAAGACAAACTTAGAGCTATACCTTTCGTCTGAGTCCCTATTCCTTAGCTTTAGATAGAAAGACTCATCTGTGTCTGGGCGGTCCAGTGCTCCTATTCCTGGGGCTTTTTCTCCACTTAACGCACAACTTTGTTCTCTTGATACCTGTACACTTGACTCACAGTGATAGTACACTCTTAACCTCAGGGATTTCTTGGTAAGAACAGTGCCATTGAAATATTTACCATTGTCAAACTCTGCCAAATGGCACCAATCCAATCAATATTTTATGAGAATTCAATTGTCAGTTTAATTCAGAAAACTTCCACAAGCAATATACTCCATGTCAACAGGCATTATGTGTATCAAGTCAAAGTAAAGCTCATTTTTTGTTCCACTGTCAATCAATTTGTACCGTTAGGCATTTGATCGCTGGAACACGATGGTCGAATTCCAAAGAGTCACAAAAAATGGTGCAGAAACTCAGCCACTCGGGTAGCTTCTGAATAAATAATCAGTGCTTTGGGCTGAGACCCTTCCTCAGGTCTGAAAACAGAAGGAGAAGACGCCAGAATACAAAGGAGTTGGGAGGAAGATAGAAGGTGATAGGTGAAGTCAGGTGGGAGAGAAAAGTAAAGGGATGGAAAGGAAGGAATTTGATAGGGAAGGAGAGTGGACCATGGGAGAAAGGGAAGAAGAGGGGCACCGGTGACGGGGAGAAGTGAGAAGAGGGCAGAAGGATTTGTAATGTTTACATAGGGTTTCTGCCACTGGTAACATAATTACTCACCCTGCTGCACACCAGGTGCAGGCACATTGTGATGTTTACATATGCTTCTCCCTCCTGAAAAGTGCAGTGATTTACTTTGGAATATGAATTTGAAGGCAGAATGCAGAGTTAATGGTACGATTTTTAGCAGCGTGGAGGAACAGAGCAATATTAAGGCCGCATCTATAGTTTCCACGCAAGTCAATATGGTGTTTAAGAAGGCTTCTGGGGTGTGCTGGCCTTTATTAGTCAGGGATTGAGTTCAAGAGCATCGAGGTAACGTTGAAGCTCTATAAAATCCTTGTGAGACCACACTCATTATGCTCAGTAATGAGTGCCACACTATAGTAAGGACGTGGAAGCTTTGGTAAGAGTGGAGAGGTGGTTTTCCAGGGTGGGAAAGACAGGTTGAATGAGCTGGTACCTTTCTCCTTGGAGTGAAGGAGGATGAAACCTGACATGATAGAGGTGGAAAAGATGATATGAGACACAGAGTGGGTAGCCAGAGATATTTCCCAGGGCAGAATGCTAATATTGGTGGCCAAGATTTTAAGGTGATTGGAGGAAAGTGTTGTCAGTTAAGTTCTTCACACAGTGATGGATGTGTGTTACACCTCCCAGGTGTAAATCTGAGGCAAATATATTAAGGACCTCTTAGGTACACAGATGAGAAAATATTGAGGGGTAGGTAGAAGGGAACATTTAGTTTGATCTTGGAGGACAATCTAATGTCAATAGAAAATTCATGAGTCAGTTTTCAGTGTGGAAGAGTTGGGTCCCTTTTCTGTGCGTTATATGATTTCCTGTAAATATTGAACTAGTTGAGTGACATCTAGTTCAAAGAACTGAGCAAAAGACAATGAAGGGACAACATCTGCTCAGTGATGGGACGTCCCAATGGCTTTGAGCACAGGAGCCAACACTGGGTAAATCTCTTCACCCATTCTTTAAGTCTCTGGGTTCGGTCTTTAGCAGCAAACCGCTTGTGGAAATTACAAATCAGATTATTAGATTGATAGATCCTGCAGCACAGAAATCACCTTCAGCCCACCTAGTCTGTGCTAACTGGTTTTCTGCCTCATTCCATCCAGTTGCACCACAGTCCTCCATACCCCTCTCATCCATGTATGCAACTTCCTCTTAAATGTTCAACCAAACCTGCACCATCTACTTGCATTGGCTGCACATTCCATACTTGCACCACCTGAGTGAAACTCCCCAATGTCTGTTGTTGTTTCACCTTAACCTATGACCTCTGGGGGGTGGAGGGAAGGGGAAGGTGAAGGAGAGGTAGGCATTGTGGAAGGCAAAGGTGTGTTGCCTTCGGGGGAAAGGCAGGGAAGGAGGGGTAAGGTGAGGGAGACAGAAGATGGAATGGAGTTAGGAATGTGATATGTTTATACTGTAGCGGTGTGCTACACACAGCGCTGAAATGACACGGAGTCGGTGAGCTGCAGTTGCAAAAGAGGTTTATTCAAGCTTCGCGGCCTTGCTTTAAAGCCTTCCTGATCCTGCCCTCCCCGGGCGGGAATGTATTCACAGTCCCGTCCCGCGCATGGGCTTTTCCCCTTGCTGGTGAAGCAGGCTTGGCGCCCTCTTTGGGACCAGCCTCAATGCCGGCACGCGCCACTTTGTGAGCCGGTTCGAGTGCGCTGGGAAGTGGGTCGCCACAATACTTAATTCCCTTTAAATGAAAGTAATTGTTTCAATTTATTTGCTGCAGACTTACTTACAGCCCTCGCACATTCTGATCCAAATTATTGATGTAGATGACAACCAGCAATGGGTCTAACACTAACCCCTGGGGAACACCAGCACTCACAGGTCTCAAGTCCGAGAAACAGCTTTCCAACATCACTTTCTGATTCATACCATCAAGCCAATTAGCCAGCTGTCCCTGGATCCCATGTGATCTGAGGTTCCTCAGAAACCCACCATGCTGAACTTCACAATGGTCTCACTGAAGCCCATGTAAGCAACATACCAGGGACATAGATTTAAACAGAGGAGGAAGTAGTTTAGAGGGATCTGAGGAAGATTTTTCCCTCATACTGCCTGAGGTGGTGGTGGAGGCAGGTCCTTTCACAGCATTTGGGAAGTGGATAAGCATTGGAACCGTCTGGGGACAGTCAATATCAGAGTCAGAATCAGGTTTAATATGTCATTAAATTTGTTGTTTTGTGTCAACAGTACAATGCAATACATTGTAATAAAAACTATAAAGTACATTCACATATATAATACACATTTTATATATACAGTATGTGAGTGTGCATGTGTGTGTATGTATGTGTGTACATACACACATAATAATTGGTGGAGGAAATGTCTAGAAATACTGAAGTGTTCATGGTTTGATTGTCCATTTATAAATTGAATTCCAGCAGGAAGAAGCTGTTCCTGAAATGTTGAGTGTTGTGCCTTCAGGCTCCTGTACCTCCTCCATGATGGTAGCATGTCCTGGGTGATGGGAATCTGCCACCTTCTTGAGGCACTGCATTTTGATGGTGTCCTTCATTCTGGTGAGGTTAGAGCCCAGGTTGGAGCTTTCTGAGTGTACAACTTTCTGCAGCTTTTTCCAATGCAGTGTGATGGTCTCTTTATAACAGACAGTGATACAACAGTTAGAATGCTCTCCACAGTACATCTTGTGGGAATCATACCAACTCTTCTCAAACTCCTATTGAAATATAGCCACCTTCTTTGTAATTGTCACGTACAAACAAGCTGGATGAACTCAGCAGGTTGGGCAGCATCCGTTGAAAGGAGCAGTCAATGTTTCGGGCCCAGACCCTTCGTCAGGACTGAAGAAGGAGGGGGCAGGGGCCCTATAAAGAAGGTGGTGGGAGGGGGAAGGTGCAAGTGAAAAACCAATCAGAGGAAAGATCAAGGGGTGGGGGAGGGGAAGCAGAGAGGGAATAGGCCAGAGAGGTGAAGAAAGAATGTAAGGGGAAAGCACTATGGGTAGTAGAAGAAGGCAGAATCGTGAGAGAGGTGATAGGCAGCTAGAAGAGGAGGCAGAGTGAAAGTGTGATAGGAGAAGGGAGAGGGAGGGAACTACCGTAAGTTGGAGAATTCAATGTTCATACCAAGGGGCTGGAGACTACCCAGACGGTACATGAGGTGTTGCTCCAACAATCTGAGTTTGGACTCATCATGGCAGTAGAGGAGGCCAAGTATGGACATATCTGAATGGGAATATGAAGGAGAGTTGAAGTGGGTGGCAACCGGGAGATCCTGTCTGATAGATAGATAGATAAATAGATAGATAGATACTTTATTCATCCCCATGGGGAAATTCAACTTTTTTTTTCCCAATGTCCCATACACTTGTTGTAGCAAAACTAATTACATACAATACTTAACTCAGTAAAAAATATGATATGCATCTAAATCACTATCTCAAAAAGCATTAATAATAGCTTTTAAAAAGTTCTTAAGTCCTGGCGGTTGAATTGTAAAGCCTAATGGCATTGGGGAGTATTGACCTCTTCATCCTGTCTGAGGAGCATTGCATCGATAGTAACCTGTCGCTGAAACTGCTTCTCTGTCTCTGGATGGTGCTATGTAGAGGATGTTCAGAGTTTTCCATAATTGACCGTAGCCTACTCAGCGCCCTTCGCTCAGCTACCGATGTTAAACTCTCCAGTACTTTGCCCACGACAGAGCCCGCCTTCCTTACCAGCTTATTAAGACGTGAGGCGTCCCTCATCTTAATGCTTCCTCCCCAACACGCCACCACGAAGAAGAGGGCGCTCTCCACAACTGACCTATAGAACATCTTCAGCATCTCACTACAGACATTGAATGACGCCAACCTTCTAAGGAAGTACAGTCGACTCTGTGCCTTCCTGCACAAGGCATCTGTGTTGGCAGTCCAGTCTAGCTTCTCGTCTAACTGTACTCCCAGATACTTGTAGGTCTTAACCTGCTCCACACATTCTCCATTAATGATCACTGGCTCCATATGAAGCCTAGATCTCCTAAAGTCCACCACCATCTCCTTGGTCTTTGTGATATTGAGACGCAGGTAGTTTGAGTTGCACCATATCACAAAGTCCTGTATCAGTTTCCTATACTCCTCCTCCTGTCCATTCCTGACACACCCCACTATGGCCGTGTCATCAGCGAACTTCTGCACATGGCAGGACTCCGAGTTATATTGGAAGTCCGATGTGTACAGGGTGAACAGGACTGGAGAGAGCACGGTCCCCTGCGGCGCTCCTGTGCTGCTGACCACCGTGTCTGTTGTGGCGGGCGGAGTGGAGGTGCTCAATGAAGCGGTCCCTTCAAGCGTAAGTGCTACACCTGTCCCTACGCCTCCTCTCTTGCCACCATTCAGGGCCCCAAACAGTCCTTCCAGGTGAGGCAACACTTCACTTGTGAGTCTGTTGGGGTAATCTATTGCATCCAGTGCGGCCTCCTCTACATCGGCGAGACCCGACGCAGATTGGAGGACCGCTTCGTCGAGCACCTCTGCTCCGTCCGTCACAATAGACAGGTCCTCCCAGTTGCCACCCACTTCAACTCTCCTTCACATTCCCATTCGGATATATCCATACATGGCCTCCTCTACTGCCATGATGAGTCCAAACTCAGGTTGGAGGAACAACACCTCATATACCGTCTGGGTAGTCTTCAGACCCTTGGTATGAACATTGAATTCTCCAACTTCTGGTAATTTCCTCCCTCTCCCTATCACACTTTCTCTCTGCCTCCTCTTCTACCTGCCTATCACCTCATGATTCTGCCTTCTACTACCCATAGTGCTTTCTCTTTACATTCCTTCTTCACCTCTCCGGCCTATCCCCTCCCTGCTTCCCCTCCCCCACCCTTTGATCTTTCCTCTGATTGGTTTTTCACCTGCACCTTCCCTCTCCCCCCACCTTCTTTATAGGGTCCCTTTCCCCTCCTTCTTCAGTCCTGATGAAGGGTCTCGGCCTGAAATGTTGACTGCTCCTTTCAACGGATGCTGCCCGACCTGTTGAGTTCATCCAGCTTGTTTGTACGTGTTGATTTGACCACAGCATCTGCAGTGTACTTTGTTTATTTCTTTGTAATTGTGCTTGTTGATCTGGGAGATGTTGACACCGAGGAATATCAAATTGTTCACCCTTTCCACTACTGATCCCTCAATGTGTCCTGGTGTACCTTCCCCTCAATTCCCCTTCCTGAAGTCCACATTCGAGTCCTTCGCCTTAGTGATGTTGAGTGTAAGGTTGTTTTTGCAGCACCACTGACCCAGCTAATCACTCACTTCTCACCGCTGTCTAAGGAGGGGGAGAAAGGTGGCTGTTCCAAAGACAGGAAGCAGGGTTCATTCCAGAGACGGGTGGGGAAGGGGAGGTAGAGGGAGAGGTGAAGGGGCATCTGAGAAACTTGGGCTTGGAGCTGAGTGGGGGCAGATGGGAAGATAGAGGTGGAAGGAGAAAGAGGGGTAGGAAGTATCCTAGTGAATCGGAAGAGCAGGTTTCAGTGAAAGATATGGGGGTAAAGGAGCTCCCAGAGACAGGGGTCGGGCACATTGTGGGCATGACAGAGATGGGATAAGGGGTGAGTGGATGTCCCAAGAGGAGGGGAATGGGAAAGCTGGTGTATCATGGGGAGGATGACGAGTGTACTGGTTAACCAGAGATGATAGGGTGAGCTGTTAGCTGGAAGATGGAGCGGGGCAGATCAAAGAGAAATTAAGTGGGTAGAGCAACGGGGATTGGGTACATCTCAGAGAATGAGAGAAGGGGGAAGGGGAGGAATTAGTTAGAAAGGAGAAACCCAGAGACAGGAGGCAGGAAGGTGGACGAGAAGTCCCAAAAACAGTGTGGAAAGGACATTCCAGAGACTTGGGGATGTCGAGAAATAGACAGGACAGTGGGGAAGGGGTTGTCTCAGAGAAGGTGGAGTTGGCATCACAGACAGCGGGAAAGGGAAAAGGAGGTGAAGAGAGCAGAACAGGAGCTTCACAGAGACTGCGGGGGCTAATGGTGTAGAGGACACCTCAGAGATGGGTTAGGGGGTAAGGGTGCTTTGCCAAGTCAAGGGGGAAAGTATTTGTCCCAGAGACCAGAGTGGTATAGGAGGAGGCATCCCAGAGACTTTTCAGGGAGAGTGGTGGCAAAGGGACCTGCTCATCATTTGTTTATGGTTTGCCTATCTTTCTGTCCATTCCTACAGTTTAATGGTTCTGGGCACGTCTCAATGCCCTACCAGGAGCACACAGCATTTCCACAGCTGATCCTGGAGACTTTCTGATCACTGTGACCCTGATGTGACTGATGGGAGCTCACAAAGGTGAGATCCTGAGGAAGAAAAGGTGAAATAAAGAGTTTGTTTATCCTGTGCAGCTCTAATTGACATTTTAATTCACTGGAAATTGGACCTAGTCTTCTCAACTGTTCCCATTAGGTACCGACTTCTTGGCATCAGACCTGATCTTAATGTTCCACGTCAACTGGTAATAATTTTTTATCTTCTTAACTTGAAGATACATTATAAGTTCTTCATGCCTGATTGTCAGAATATTTTTCATGCCAGAACCAAATCCTTAGGTTTCCAGAGCAAGATCTCAGCTGTGCCTGGGAAGTCCAGCACCCATTTCTGAAGCTTTTGTCCACTGAATGCACGTATCTTTCAGCACAACTTTGTACTCTTGACACCTGCACACTCGATTTGTGACAATAGTACATTCATAAGCTCAGAGAGTTCTTGGTAAAAACGGTGCTATTGAAAGCATTTACAAGCATTGTCTCTCCTCTGCCAAATGGCACCAATACATACAATATTTTTTTTAGGAACTCAGTAGCCAGTTTTACACAGCAATCCTCCACAGTCAACAGGTGTTGTGTGTGTCAGTCAAATCATCCTATTTTTCTCTCAATCAGCTTCCACATGTTGCTACTCTGTCATTTGCTGCCACGCCCCCTGCTCCTCATCATATCCTCTTACTCCTCCCACTGTCCACAGCCTGAAACTCTGCCCTGTGGTGACCCGTCTGACCCTGCTCCACTGAACATCCAACAACACTCCCCATTCTCTTTCAGACTTGAGAGTGCAGTGGTGTCTTCCAACAACCCAACTGTGTGACACACAGCCTTTGAAAGAAGTGAAAATGAGCAGGGAATAAAGTGTTTAACTATCAATGTCATTCTTTCTCAACCCAGAGATATGAGGGACAAACATGACAGACGTAACTGCAGTCAGCTCATCTTCTTCTTCAGTTTGCAGAAAGTCATGCAGGAAATTCGAAGGAAGCCATTTCACCCATAGAGTGGTGACCCATCATCACAGCGACAGTGAGAGGTGAACAGCAGGGAAGGTTTTAAAAGCATGGTTGAGGAACAGAAATACTGGCAGGGACCAGCTGGGCTGAGTTGGCTCCTGACTGTACACTGGGTGTGTTGTAGATTCACTGAGTACCTGTGAGAAGTTTAAAATAGAACTGATTTATTTGTTTCAGATCCCCAATTTTAAACTCCAGACCCATTAAATGTGAACATCAGCAGATGAAACTTCGCTCATTCCCAGTGAGCAGTGTGCAGAACCGGGTATGATGAGCAGAGTTTGACACCAACAGTCGCTTCTGAAACAGCCTCTGGATTCAGTGACTGTGATGGATGAATATCAGAATACAGCATATTTAAACTTTTTCTCCAGTGTGAACACCATAGTGCTTCCGAAGGTTGGATGAATGATTGAACCCCTTCCCACATTCAGAGCAGGTGAATGGCCTCTCTGCAGTGTGAACTTGATAGTGCGCCACAAGGCTGCACGACTGAGAGAACCCCTTCCCACATTCAGAGCAGGTGAACGGCCTCTCCCCAGTGTGAACTCGCAGATGTTGTTTCAGGTAAGATGACCGACTGAATCCCTTCCCGCAGTCCGAGCAGGTGAATGGCCTCTCCCCAGTGTGAACTCGCTGGTGTTGCTTCAGGTGAGATGAGTGACTGAACCCTTTTCCACAGTCTGAGCAAGTGAACGGCCTCTCTCCAGTGTGAACTCGTTGATGTTCCTTCAGGTGAGATGATCGACTGAACCCCTTCCCACAATGTGAGCAGGTGAAAGGTTTCTCCCCGGTATGAACTCGCTGGTGAGCCAGTAAGTTAGATAAGTGAGTGAATCCCTTCCCACAGTCGGAGCAGGTGAACGGCCTCTCCCCAGTGTGAACTCGCTGGTGTTCCTTCAGGTGAGATGAGTGACTGAATCCCTTCCCGCACTCTGAGCAGGTGAAAGGTTTCTCCCCGGTGTGAACTCGCTGGTGTGCCTGTAAGTTAGATAACTGAGTGAACCCTTTCCCACAATCAGAGCAGGTGAACGGTCTCTCCCCAGTGTGAACTCGCTGATGTTCCTTCAGGTAAGATGACCGACTGAATCCCTTCCCACACTCTGAGCAGGTGAACGGCCTCTCCCCAGTGTGAACTCGCTGGTGTCTCAGTAAGTTAGATAAGTGAGTGAATCCCTTCCCGCATTCTGAGCAGGTGAACAGCATCTCCTCAGTGTGAACTGGTGTATCTGCCAGTGGGTTGACCGAGTGAATTCAGCCCCACAGTCTCAGCTAGGGGAACGACCTCTCCAAAGTAAGAATTCACTCACGTGTCAGCAGATTAGACTGATGAATGAATCTCTTCCTACACAGAGCAAGTGATTGACCTCTCACTGCTGTGAATCTTCAGCTTTGATGACAGAATGAATCACTTTCCACTGATGGAACAGATCAATAAGTGCTGGTGTGTTCTCAGCACCCTGGTTCCAATGGATTTCACTGAGATACGTCTTCATCTCCTAGGATCAACAACAGATATATCGGTGTTACAAAGGAAACATCTGGTCACTTCTTAAGTATCCGGACAAAGACATGATGTGTTTTGAGATTCCTGCATGCAAACTTGTCACTTCTAACCTGTAAAAATATTTACAAAAGATATCATGGGTGAAGGACAGTATTTCAGGTGGTAAGGGGGCTGCTGTAGTAGGCTGGCGGACTGAACTCTACCTTGCTGAGATCAGACGACAACTTCCTGACACCTCCTCTTCCTTACCTCTCGAACAGGACCGCACTAAAGAGCACCAGACCGTTCTCACCCGCACCATTGCTGGCCTTATTGACGCTGGGGATCTCCCATCCACTGCCACCAACCTCATAATTCCCGTACCCCACACCTCCCTCTTCCACCTCCTACCCAAGATCCATTAACCTGCCTGACCAGGCAGAAAGTTTCTTCCTGCCCACCATACTTATATCTGCATACTTCGACTCTGTTTTATCCCCCCAGTTCTGTCCCTTCCTACTTACATCCGTGACACTTCACAGGCTCTGGATCTTTTCAATGACTTTGTTCCATGCCCTGAACGTTTCATTTTTACCATGGACGTCCAGTCCCTACATACCTCCAATCCCATCAGAAGGGCCTTGAAGCTCTCCACTTCTTTCCAGACAACAGACCCAAGCTGCTCCCCTCCACCAGCACTCCCCTCTGTCTCGCGGAACTTGCCCTCACTCATTAATTTCTCCTTCAGCTCCTCCCACGTCCTTCAAAACAAAGCATTAGCCATGGGTCTCAGCTATACCTGCCTTTTTGTCGGCTAGGGGGAACAGCCTATGTTTCAAACCTACACCGGGATCAGTCCCCAACTTTAGCCAATGCTACATCAACAACTAGATTGGTGCTGCCCCAGCACCTATGCTGAGCTCATTGATTTCATCAACTGTGCGTCCAACTTCCACTCTGCCCTCAAATTTACCTGGTCCATTTCTGACACACCCCACCCTCCCCTTTCTCAATCTCTCTGTTTAGCTCTCAAGACAGCTTATGAACTGCTATCTTTATAAACCCACTGATTCCCACAGCCACCTGGACTGTACGTCTTCCCATCCTGTCATTTGTAAAAATGCCATTCCCTTCTCACAGTTCCTCTGTCTCCATCACATCTTCTCTCAGGATGTGAGGCTTTTTCATTCCACAGCTAATGAAATGTCCACCTTTAAAGAAAGGGGCTCTCCTTCCTCCACCAGCGACATTGCCCTCACCAGCATCTCTTCATTTTGCAGATGTTTACCCTCACTCCATCCTCCCGCCACCCCACCAGGGATAGGGTTCCACTTATCATCACCTACCACCCCACCAGCCTCCGTGTCCAGCACACAATTCTCCATAACTTCTACCGTCTTCAATGGTTTCCCACCACCAAGCACATCTTTCTCTGTCCATTTTCCACTTTCCGCAGGGATCCCTTGCACGACTCCCTTGTTCATTCCTCCCACGCCACTGATCTCTCTCCTGCTACTTTCCCTTGCAAGCGGATTAGGTGCCATACCTGCTCCTACTTCTCCCTACCATTCAGAGCCCCAAACAGATCTTCTGGTGAGGCGACACTTTACTTGCGAGTCTGTTGGGGTCATATACTGTGCTCCCAGTGTGGCCTCCTGTACATCAGTGAGACCCAACATAGATTGGGAGACCACTTCACTGAGCATCTATGCTCTTTACACCAGAAAAGGTGGGATCTCCCAGTGGCCACCCATTTTAATTCCACTTCCCATTCCCATTCCGACATGTCAGTCCATGACCTCCTCTACTGTCATGATCAGGCCACATTCAGGGTGGAGAACACCATTTATTCTGTCTGGGTCATCCCCAATTGATGAACATCAACTTCATGAACTTCTGGAAAGTTCCCACCCACTTCACCATTCCCCATCCCCTTTTCCCTCACACCTTATTTCCTTGCCTGCCCATCTCCTCCCTCTGGTGCTCCTTCCCCTTCCCTTTCTTCCATGGCCTTCTCCCCTCGCCTTTCAGATTCCACCTTCATCAGCCCTGTATCCCTTTCACCAATCGACTTCCCAACTCTTTACTTCACCCCCCCTACACCCATCACCTTGTGTTTCCTCCTACCCGCCCCCCCCCCCCCACCCCAGCCCTCTTGCTCTGACTTCTCATCGTTTTCTCTGGACCCGATGAAGGCTCTCGGCCCGAAACATTGACTGCTTAAGTCTTTTCCATCGATGCTGCCTGGCCTGCTGAGTTCCTCCAGCATTTTGTGCGTGGTGCTAGCATTTCAGATGAGATCATTTTAGTCTCCAAGGTGATCACTGATATCACAGTTACCGTGTGGTTCAATCCACTTTGGAGGACAACCCCTGACCTTCTACCTAGACCTCTGGACTGATCATTCAGTTCTTTCTGCTTTTCTATCTGTATCAGAATGGGATATTCCTTCAATCTGTGACGTGGATCAATTGGTCTCTCTCCAGTAGTATAATTTCACTGTTGTGATGTCCCATATGATACTACATGGCTGATCCTGGAGACGTCCTCATTGCTCTGACCCCCCCCCCCCCCAGGTGATTAACGGTGGTGAACTCATCGATGGCAATGCCAATGTATATGAAGGGGAAGGCAGCAGTGTTTCTATTTGAATTGAGGCACTTCTGTAATGTGAAAGCTACAGGTCACTTGTTACCCAGGAGAAAGGTGTTTGACATCATTATGTACCCAGAAGGAATGGTACAAAAGAAGTACTCACAGGTAGAAAAGGCCCAGAGGTAAAACAAAGGTGATTTTTCTCGAGTGGGAGGATTCTGATCTTTTCTCTCCTGCAGCACTGACTGGAAGGTAGACTCCTCATCTCAGATTAACTCAGAAGTATATTTTTGCTCCAAGTTCTTAATCCTTGGACTTAGAGAACTGGAGCTTCGCAGTGTCTGACAGATCTATACTCTCCCTTTCTCTCCACCTCCAAACACACCTTATGGACTGCTGTGGAAAGTCTTAGAAATGTCACCATTGACTGCCTCTATACACAGAAAAAACCCATGGAAGCCTTCTACAGAGCCTCACAATGTGACAGGCTCCGAATGTCCCATATAACACCAGAGAATGTATACAATATGCAACCTGAAATTCGTGTTCTTCACAGACATCCTCAATTATGTCTAAGCAAGGACCTGGACCCACTGCAAATTGCCCATCACCACAACAGGTCTACAGCGGATGTAAACTCATTGGGTCTTCACGCAGCCTTGGATCACCTGAACAATACTGATACTCATATCAGGATGCTGTTTATTGACTACAGCTCAGCATTTAACACCATCGTTCTGTTACGAAGGATGAACAGCTCCGATGGGCAGAAGGGTGCAAGGTTGCCCATGTCCCCCTCACCTGGGAGAATTACAAACCGTTACTGTTGCCAGGCTGCTAATGAGAGAGAAAGAGATGGGACAAAAACATACTTGGACTGGAACATTTGCTTCAGATAAGGGAGAGATAACACAGGGAGGAAGAGACTTGTTCCACCATATTATGACTCCTGAAAGACATGGCTTCGGAAAAGGATTGTTTACTTGGTACTATTCTGTTCATTAAAATTCCTCAGTGGACAGCCGGAGTGGGCTGGATTGATGGGCGAAGCCATTCAAAACTGATTGACACCTGAGACCCCATGAGTAGGGATAAAAGTGAGGTCTGGGGAGACACCCCTGAGACACACCAGGAGACGCACCAAGAGACACACTAGTGAGCACTGCTTAAGTGTTGGAACCCACGAGAAAGTGTGGGGCATCGGAGACCGAACGAAGGATCGGTCAATTTTAACTCACAGTGTTTATAGTGAGGCCGGTGGGGGCTTGTGTGTGTGTCCACCCTTGCTCGGGTGTCGAGTCCACCATAGAAGAACGGTCTAGCTAAAGGAGAGAGGGGTCATACCTGAATGGCCACAACAGCACATCGACGGATCAAGAACGTAAAGGAAGGTTTGACTGGCTGTCACTGTTTGCTCTCTCTCTCTCTCTCTCTCTCTCTCCAACAATTACAACACATCGACCAGCAACTACCTCAGCCTGTATGAACTGAACTGAACTTTATACTCACATATGACAATTCATTATCCCCTAGACAACGATAGAGCTTGTTTATTATTGATTATTATTATACCCACACTTTTAGGTTTAGTATTGCTAACGTGTATTATCTGTATATTTGCATTGTTGATATTGATTTGTATATTTTACTAATAAACACTGTTTGGAAAATAGTACCAGACTCCAATGGATACTTCTATCTTTGCTGGTAAGACACCCAGTTACGGGGTACGTAACAGTTCCTACACGTCTGAGTGAAACACTCCAGAACCTGGGTCTTTGTCCCTCCCTCTGCAACTGGATGTTTGACTGTAACATCGGGGCACCACAAACTGTGCAGATTGGAAATAACATCTCTACCTTGCTGACAATCAACACTGGCACACCTCACGGCTGTATGCATAACCTGCTGCTCTCCTCACGCTCTCTTGACACCCATGACTGTGTGACTAGGCACAAATTAAATGCCATCTATAAATTTGCTGACAACTCAACTGTTATTATTGGCAGAATTTCAGATGGTGACGAGAAGGCGTAAGGGGGAGGGGGGGGTCAAGCTGGTCAAGTGGTGTTGCTGCAACAATCTTGCACTCATCATTAGTAAGACCAAGGAACTGACAGAGGGCTTCATAAGATCATAAGATATCGGAGCAGAATTAGGTCATTTGGCCCATCGTCTGCTCATACTGGAGTTCAAGAAGAGCATGTTAACTAGTCTAAATGACTATCATCCAGAGGCACTTCCATCCACAGTGATGAAGTGTTTTGAGAGGCTGGTGTTGAAGCATCTCAGCTCCTGTCTAAATGGATCCGCTCCAACTTGCCTACCGAAGCAACAGGTCCACAGCTGATGCTATACAGCCAATGATTGGGTACAAATGCAGACAGAGCAAAGAGTTAAGTTACACCACAGAGGCAGAATGCAAAAGGGTGGAGAATGCAGGACTGAAGGTGTTGTATTTAAATGCACATAGCATTCTGAATAAAGTGGATGAACTGGTGGCGCAGTTAAAGATTGGTCAGTATGACATTGTGGGCTTCAATGAGTCGTGGCTGAAAGAAGGCCATAGCTGGGAGCTTAACATCAATTGATATACCTTGCATCGAAAGGACAGGCAGGAAGGCATAGACGGTGGAGTGGCTCTGCTGGTAAGAGATATCTTTAGAAGGAGACACAGAATCAGAACCCTTAGGAGGCAGAGACTATAATATAATTGAATTCATACTGCAATTTGAGAGGGAGAAGCATAATTCACATGTACCAGCATAGCAATGGAATAAAGGCGATTGCAGAGGCATGAGAGAGGAGCTAGCCCAGGTTGACTGAAAGAGAATACTGCTGGGGATGATGGCAGAGCAGAGATGGCTGAAGTTTTTGGAAAAAGTTCACAAGGTGCAGGATAGATACGTTCCACAGAAGAAGAAGTTCTCAAATGGCAGGGGTAGGCAACCGTGGCTAACAAAGGAAGATAAGGACTGCATAAAAGCCAAGTACAGGGCATATAAGGTAACAAAAGTGAGTGCGAAGTTGGATGATTGGGGAGCTTTTAAAATCCAACAAAAGGCAACTAAAATGGATATAAGAAGGGAAAAGATGAAACATGAGGACAGACTAGCCAATAATATAAAGCAGGATACCAAAAGTTTTTTCAGTTATGTAAAGAGTTAGACCACTGGAAAATGATGGTGATGAGGAGTAAGGAGGACAAAGAAATGGCAGATGAACTTAATGGGTACTTTGCATCTGTCTGCACTGTGGAAGACACTAGCAGTGTGCCAGAAGTCCATGAGTGCCAGGGAGCAGGAGCGAGTGCCATTGCTATTACAAAGGAAAAAGTGTGAAGCAAACTCAAAGGTTTTAAGGTGGATAAGTCACCTGGGCCAGATGTAATACATCCTAGAGTCCTGAGAGAGGTTGCTGAAGAGATATCGGATGCATTGGTCATGATCTTTCAAAATTCACTTGATTCTGGCATGGTCCCGGAGGACTGGCAGATTGCAAATGTCACTCCACTCTTTGAAAAGGGAGGAAGGAAAAAGAAAGAAAACAATTTTGGGGTACTTAGAGACTAATGATAGAATAAGTCAAGTCAGCATGGTTTCTGTGAAGGGAAATCTTGCCTGACAATTCTGTTAGAGTTCGAGGAAATACCAGCAGGGTGGACAAAGGAGAGGCAGTGGATGTCATTTACTTGGATTTTCAGAAGGCATTTGATTAGGTGCCACACATAAGGCTGCTTAACAAGATAAAATCCTATGGCATTTCAGGAAATATACTGGCATAGATAGCAGAATGGCTGACAGGCTGGAGGCAGCTAGTGGATATAAAAGGGGTTGGCTGCTGGTGACAAGTGGTGCTCCTCAGGGGTCAGTATTGAGACTGCTGCTTTTCACATTGTTTGTCAATGATTTGGATAATGGAATTGATGGTTTGTGGCAAAGTTTGTGAATGATATGAAGATAGGTGGAGAGGTAGGTACTGCTAAGGAAGCAATGCAATTGCAGCAGAGCTTAGACAAATTGGAAGAGTGGGCAAAAAAGTGGCAGATGGAATATAGTGTTGGAAAATGTATGATTATGCATTTTGATAAAAGGAACAATAGTCCAGTCTATTATCTAAATGGAGAGAAGGTTCAAACATCAGAGGTGCAGAGGGACTTGGGAGTCCTCGTGCAAAACTCCCAGGAGGCTAACTTACGGGTTGACTCTGTGGTAAAGAAGGCAAATGCAATTTTGGCAAATAGAATATAAAAGCAAGGAGATAATTCTGAGAAAATAAGACACTAGTCAGGTCACATTTGGAGTATTGTCAACAGTTTTGGGCCCTATATCTCAGAAAGGATGTGTTCCTAGTGGAGACAGTCCAGAGGAGGTTCACAAGAATGATTCTGGGAATGAAGGAGTTAACATATGAAGAGCGTTTGGCAGCTATGGGCCTGTACTCACTGGAATTTAGAAGAACGCGTGGGGATCTCATTGAGACCTACCTAATTCTGGAAAGACTACATAGGGTGGATGTGGAGTGGATGTTTCCTATGGCAGGGGTATCCAGAACTAGAGGGCACAGCCTCAGAACTGAGGGCCGATCCTTTAGAACAGAGGTAAAGAGAATTTTTTTAGCCAGAGAGCTGTAAATCTGTGGAATGCTCTGCCACAGACTGTGGTGGAAGCCAAGTCTGTGTGTACATTTAAGGCGGAAGTTGATCGCTTCCTATCAGTCAGGACATCAAAGAAAGGACGAGAATGCAGGTGTACGGGGTTGAGTGGGATCCGGGATCAGCCATAATGGAACGGCAGAGCAGACGCAATGGGCTGAATGGCCTAATTCTGCTCCTACATCTTATGGTCTGAAAGAAGAAGTTACTTGTGAGGTATTCTTTGGTTGCATATAACATTGTGAATGTTGGTCAGCATGATTCAAGCTGGTGGCTGATGAGAACAAAGAGCCATAACTTAGCGATTGTCACTTACTGGGAAGAGAGTAATAAATGGATGCTGGCCTGGAGCAGGCCAGTAAAAGGTGTTAAAGGTCAGACACACGACCTACTGCCAATGACAGTGGAACGCAATATTTAAATTGGTAAGAAATGAGCGTAGAAGCAGATACTTCAAGTGCGCTGCCGGTGTTAACTCTATAGGAGAATAACTATCATGGATGTGGGACACCTGGAGATTTGAAACAGGTCTACGAGGAGCATGTGGCCAGCAGCAGACCGATATTATATTTTCTGTGCTTTGACTATCGTGGAAGGTCAGGAAAATTTAGTTGGTGTGAACACAGGTATTGGGCGTGGAAGTTCACGTGTTCTTCCATTGTGACAATAAAGGTTCTTTTCTATAAATACAAATTCTCTCTGTGCTTCACTGATCATTATTACAAGGGGTGATTCTTGTCACAGAATTGGTATCCCATTGTGGGCTTGAAATAAATCTCTCCACCAGTGAAAGAGGAGTCTGACTACGTGGGTGAAAAACAGAGAGATCTGAGGCTGGGTAGTTTGTTAGTAGACTCAGGATGAACAATTCAGGGAATTCTGCAAATCCGGAGGACTTGGATTGTTTTGATTGGAGGGGTTTCCTCCAGAAGAATGTACTGGGGAAATGGCCACAATATGGGGACCATGCTGGACACACCTGTGACGAAGGGAAATTGTCAGACAAGGAATTTAAGCAGCGACTGAAGCCAGTAGCAGTAGCCTGCCTCACTGAGGACTTAAAAGGATATTGACAAAAAGCTGATGCTGAGCAAGATAATTACAACAGGAAACGCTGGACCAGCGACCCAACGCACACACCAGTGACACTACACACCAGTGACCGTACTCACACCAGTGACCTTACACACTAGTGATCAAAAACACACCAGTGACCCTACACATACTGAGTCATGGGTACTAAGGAAAATGATCAGAGCATGGGAGGAGGAGCAGGAGTTTGATTTTAACTTTAGGAATACTCCAGAAGCAGCTAGTATTTTCCTTTCAGGAAAAGACACAACATGTTGTTGGGGAATGAGGTCAGGACAGAAGCCAGCAGACGGATTTTAGAAGGGAAGTAACATCACACTGGAATGCACCTTTGCCAATTAGGGAAGCTGTAGTAAGGGACAGTACAACACTCAAAGCTGCTGTTTCAGATGTTGAGACTTTGCAGGAAATTAGATACTTTTAGGTGATTAAGTGGTCTTTGTCAAGTACTATTGAGATGTTAAAAGATTAATTTGTCCTGATGACATGCAGGAGTTTAGATACTAATTGCACACATTGTTCTCGGGTGGATGACCTTTGCTTCTGCTTTAGGTGCTTCAGTATTCTTTGTCTCGTACTATCACTGTTGCCAGGCATGTGACTGTAGGGGTGGCTAAAAACTGTATCTTGCATACACGACTGACTGATAGATAGATAGATAGATAGATACTTTATTCATGCCCATGGGGAAATTCAACTTTTTTCCAATGTCCCATACACTTGTTGTAGCAAAACTAATTACATACAATACTTAACTCAGTAAAAAAAATATGATATGCATCTAAATCACCATCTCAAAAAGCATTAATAATAGCTTTTAAAAAGTTCTTAAGTCCTGGCGGTAGAATTGTAAAGCCTAATGGCATTGGGGAGTATTGACCTCTTCATCCTGTCTGAGGAGCATTGCATCGATAGTAACCTGTCGCTGAAACTGCTTCTCTGTCTCTGGATGGTGCTATGTAGAGGATGTTCAGTTATCCATAATTGACCGTAGCCTACTCAGCGCCCTTCGCTCAGCTACTGATGTTAAACTCTCCAGTACTTTGCCCACGACAGAGCCCGCCTTCCTTATCAGCTTATTAAGACGTGAGGCGTCCCTCTTCTTAATGCTTCCTCCCCAACACGCCACCACAAAGAAGAGGGCGCTCTCCACAACTGACCTATAGAACATCTTCAGCATCTCACTACAGACTGTGGTGTAAAACTCTATTAAAAAGGGAGGACTGTTCCCTTGTTTGGAGAGCATCGCTTGTACTTGCTTAAATAGAGAATCATGGCTATCCACAGAAGTTGGCGTATTGCATTTGTATCAAGTGTGTAAGAATCTCAAGAAAAGGAACCGACAATGTGGCCAAATGTTTGGAATTACCACGCAGACAGTTCATGCAATTTAACTCCTAACAAAAATCAGAGAGGGTCAGAATATATTGGAAGTTTAGTTAATGTGGGGATTTCATGATTTAAACTTACTGAATGTTGTTTACTTGTGCATGATGAGTAACTTCCAACATTTCTTTGTGTTAACTGCATAGAGTAACACATTTCCTGTTATTGGATTTTTACAAAATATTTCAGCATTTATTGAGCAACTGCTGGAGGATGCTCGAGTTAAAAAGTCTTGATCAGTCACTGCAGGGTTGGGTTGTAGCAGTAAAGTGTGCCAAAGTTTCTTCCTTCCTTGCAGATAATCTTTATTGTACTGCGTGGGTGTCAGGATATGATAGCAAACAATCCTAAGGGGCCATTTGTATCAAAATGGCAGATGGAAGGAGACTAGGAAGCAATACTTAAGAACAATGCCACAGACAAAAGGAAAACACAGAGAAAACTTTTAAAACTTTTTTTGATGGCTCCGCATCAGTACAGATGGGTGATAGGAGAACTGGGTGCAGCATATATGTAGAGACCATAAGACACAGGAGCAGAATTAGGCCATTCAGTCCATCGAGTCTGCTCTGCCCCCAGATTTCACTCAATCACTGATCCCAGATTTCACTCAACCCCATACATCTGCCTTCTCACCCTATCCTTTGATGCCCTGACCGATCAGGAAACGATCAACTTCCGCCTTAAGTTACCCACGGATTTGGCCTCCACCTCAGCCTGTGGTAGAGGATTATAGATTTTCTCCTCTCTGACTAAAAAAAAATCCTCCTTACCTCTGTTCTAAAGGGTTGCCTCTCAATTTTGAGGCTGTGCCCTCTAGGTCTGGATGCCCACACCTTAGAAAACATCCTCTCCACATCTACCCTATCTAGTTCTTTCAACATTCAGCAGGTTACAATGAAGATAGAAGGAAAGGTAAAGTATAGCTTTAAAGTTACCCAACACCACGAGTGCATAGGCAGCCAACGAAGCAGCTGTGGATTATATTTGGAGAAGCAAAGGCTCAGTCAAAATTACCCTGCGGGGAATAAAAAGGCTGATGAAGAAAGGTGCTTTGTATGGACAGGAAGAGCAGCTGCAGATTGGAGAGCTGCGAAGACAGAAGGAACAACAGATTAAGGCTATGGAAGTAACCAAGGACCAGAAGGAAGATACAGAATTAAAAGGAAATGTAAAGAAATGAGCCTTCCAATGTTCCATACCAGTGGAAGGGCTTTGGATAATTTGCAGACAGATTATGTTGGACCTTTGTCTGCCACCCCAGGAGGGTACAAATACATCCTTGTCATGGTAGATACTTTCATCGAGTGGGTGGAAGCTTTCCCAACTAAGACAAACATGGCCAAAGCTACTGCAAGAATCCATTGGACAGTGTCTTCATTGACTGGGGTTTACCTCGGAGTATAGAATCAGAACAAGGAACAGATTTTACAGCCCAGATAATGCAAGGTGCCATGACACTTTTAACGATCAAGCAGAGATTTCATATACCCTATAGACCACAGTCCAGTGGAACTGTGGAAAGGATGAACTGAACATTAAAAAATATGACGGCCAAAATAGTGCAACAACATGGAACAACAGGCAGGTAGTTTTGCATTGTCTGCTGGAGCTAATAAGGAATACAGTGGCATCACCAGCAGGCTACACCCCTTATAAACTCATGACTGGAAGGGACATGAAAGGATTGGACTTGTCAAAACCTGAAATCCATAGGATTGTGTCAGAAGAGTGGGTACAATAATTGGTAGAGACAGCGAAGGAGGCCAACTATGTGGCAGCCCACCAACTGGGAAAGAAGAAGCAACAGAGTAAAGCATACTTTGACTCAAAAGTGCGTCCCATAAAATTAAGTCCAGGAGAAAGAGATGATTCAAGTACACTAGCCCACCTAATTTTTAAATCCAAGTTTTTCAGGGCTCTATGAAATTATAGACAAAGTAAGCTCATCAGTGAACGTTAGGGTACTGAGTTCTCCAGAGGAAAGTGGATGGTACTATGTCACCCCGCTGAGAGTGGTAGGGGAGAAACAGGCATGTTATCAGCATTGGCACATACTGTTAATGTAGACAATGCTCCCAATTTTGGAGAATTGACACTCAATGTGCATGGGAATCCTGATTGGGAAGATTTGAGATTGGAATGGCTGTTCCAAGTAGATTTGACCAAAAATTTTTTTCATTCTCTCATTCTGAAAATCAGGGAAGTTTTAACAGACAGACAGACAGACATACTTTATTGATCCCGAGAGAAATTGGGTTTCGTTACAGCCGCACCAACCAAGAATAGTGAAGAAATATAGTAATATAAAACCATAAATAATTATATAATAATAAGTTAATAAGAAATAAGTCCAGGACCAGCCTATTGGCTCAGGGTGTCTGACACTTCGAGGGAGGAGTTGTAAAGTTTGATGGCCACAGGTAGGAATGACTTCCTATGACACTCAGTGTTATGAGTCTCTGGCTGAATGTACTCCTGTGCCTAACCAGTACATTATGGAGTGGATGGGAGTAATTGTCCAAGATGGCATGCAACTTGGACAGCATCCTCTTTTCAGACACCACCGTCAGAGAGTCCAGTTCCACCCCCACAACATCACTGGCCTTACGAATGAGTTTGTTGATTCTGTTGGTGTCTGCTACCCTCAGCCTGTTGCTCCAGCACACAACAGCAAACATGATAGCACTGGCCACCACAGCCTCGTAGAACATCCTCAGCAATAAAATGAAGAAAGAAAATAAAGAAAAGGAAATAAAAACATATTGCTTTCTGCCTCCCCTGTCCTGAAATGAAATTGGATGGGGGGGGGGGGGGAGAAAAAAGAATGATGGATTGAGTCCAAAGATAATTGGGAGCCTAGATTGGACAGGCTAGAAAACAGATTGAAAATGTGGACTGAAAATGATTTACGACTGAACCGTGAATCTGTAGAAAAGAGCAGACATGACATTTGAGTGTGACTGGTTAGTTCAGTACGTTGAGAATAATGTAACATTGACTATCAACAGCCTCAAGTAGCTGGAACTACAGCAGAGTCTACATGAAGTGAGACCCTGTGAAGCACAAGGGGGTAAGAGCAGTGTTAGGAGATACAAGGGAATTTGTCACTTTGGTACCAGGGTACCAGCATGTGCAGGTAATTTGAATCTAACTGAAATAATGGTGTTGGTTTGCAATGAGAGTTATTTGCTCATTTTCTTGGGAGACAGCAGTGAGTTTATAAGTGAGTCAAAAATAGGAAAAGATAAGACAATATTATGCATCAAGAACTGCAATGGTCAAAACTTTAGATACAGCAGTTAGGAAACCAGAAATAATCCCTTCAGCAGAAAAGGTGGGATATTAGATCATAAGACCATAAGACACAGGAGCAGAATTAGGCCATTCAGCCCATCGAGTCTGCTCCACCATTCCATCATGGCTGATTCTGGATCCCACTCAATCCCATACACCTGCCTTCTCACCCTATCCTTTGATGCCCTGACCGATCAGGAAATGATCCAACTTCCACTTTAAAAATACCCACAGAATTGGCCCCTACCGCAGTGTGTGGCAGAGTTTTCCACAGATCCACAACTCACCGGCTAAAATAATTCCTCCCTACCTCTGTTCTAAAAGGTTACCCCTCAATTTTGAGGCTGTGCCCTCTAGTTCTGGATGCCTCCACCTTGGGAATTATCTTCTACACATCCACCCTATTTAGTCCTTTCAGCATTCGGCAGGTTTCACTGAGATCCCCATACATTCTTCTAAATTCCAGACAGACTCAAACCTGCCAAATGCTCCTCACATGACGTTGCATTTGTCATTTTTTTGCCACAGACTCAACCTGTAAGTTAACCTTCTGGGAGTCTTGCATGAGGACTCATCAGTCCTTCTGCACCTCTGATGTTTGAACCTTCTCCCCATTTCAGTTATAGTCTGCACTATTGTTCCTTTTACGCATTACGCATTATCATACATTTCTCAACACTGTATTCCATCTGCCATTGTTTGCCCATTCTTCCAATTTGTCCAAGCCCTGCTGCAATCGCATAGCTTCCTTAGCACTACTTACCCTTCCGCCTATCTGGAGAAAATTTTCGTAATCAGATACAGACCAATGAAACTGGTCACAGGTAGCTCAGGATCAGTTAAATTTCTGAAGCACCTCCCCCCTCCCCAAGATACCACAACTTTGACAACTGACTTCATATCCGAGGGAACACATAAAGCTGAGATCTGTGCTACATATACTAGTTTGCTGCCTGCCATGACTGGTACAAATTTATTACAATTCGGTGCACATCAAGTACCAAATTGCGTTTTAGATGAGTAAGGGGTTTTGGAAGGTATCCTTGTGCCATAATAGGTCTAAGACGAACTAACAGAGTACTGGGTACCTGTGATTACAGTAAAGGAAGGGTTAAGTCAGTGTGGAATTTCATATTCCCCGACATGGAAATAGATCAACCTACTCTTTGAAAAGAGTTCACAATGTGGGCAAATAATGAGGAACCTTGTAACTCAGCAACACAAGTTATTGTAGCAGGAAAGGGACAGATACATGGAGCTCAGAAAATAGAGATCTATGGGTAACCCGAGGTAATTTCTAATGTAACGACATGTTCGGCACAGCTTTGTGGGCCAAAGGGCCTGTATTGTGCTGTAGGTTTTTTATGTTTCTATGAAAGAGACAGATTTATCAAGATGGTATAAAATGGGAATACCCACAGGGCTTGTCTAAAAGAGATAACAAGACAGAAACATCTGGACTGTGGTTTCAGTACCAATTGTTTATTGTATGCTCTACCTGCACCTGATGAGTGCTTCTCTGCACATGCACGGTGGGACAGACATATTACATAGCCACAGTAACAACGAGCCATACCAAGGAATGGAAAGGGCATCCTTTGCAATCGGGAGGGTGACTTTAGATTGGGCTAGTGGAGGAAGAACTTTACTTCAGCCAGCAGGAGACACAGAAATGAAGGAGAACTAGTGCAGTGATTGATATTTGGGGAACTATGTTGTTACTGAGTTGCCTCATTTGACTGCAGACTGGGCACGAGTTGCGGAGAAGGCAAAGGAAATAATCCATCAATGGACATTAAGGCACATCCTGATAAAGCAAATGAAATATTGAGTGAGTCAGACTCATGGGATAAATTTTGGAATTGGGGATTAAATGTTCAAAAACATCTATGGGTGAGAATAGCATCATATGCTGTGGCAATGTACACTGATAATAGTACTGTTTAATGTGTATCACCTTGGAAGGTGAAAGGCTGAATGATGGATCTCTAATACAGAGAAGGTGATTTTTTTGTACAGAGAGTCTATGAATTCAGGAAGTAAATGGTATCTTTATCTTTGAATAGTATAAGTCTTTCACAACTTCTGGGGGTTCTCGACTGTCCTATGAGTAGTCAATAGAATGGGGGAGGTTAGTGAACCTAAGATAAATATTTTTGGATCAAGAGGAGGGAGATGTTGGCCAGAATGAATGAGTCTAAAAATCTGTGAATTTGAATGTATCAAGGGCAGTGGAAGCAGACAGACCAATTGTTCTCTCGACCAAAGAGGTGGAGACCACTATTTTATGAAGAAGACAGTGCCCTCCATTTTGTGAGTCAGTCCTGTTTTAAAGTAGACACAATGATACCTCAGGTGATCTGCTGAACGGGGGGTCCTTTCCAAATGAGAAGTTGCTTGTGAGGTGTTCTTTGGTTGCATACAACACTGTGAATGTTGGTCTGTGTGATTCAAGCTCATGGCTGATAGAAAACAAAGAGCCAAAATTACCCATTGTCACTTGCTGGAAGAGGACAATAAATGGATGTTGGCCTGTGTTAAAGGTCAACCACATGACCTGTAGCCAATGACACTGGAATGCAATACAGTCGGCCCTTCTTATCCATGGGGGATTGGTTCCGAGACCCCCCGCAGATACCAAGATTCGGGGATGTTCAAGTCCCTTATTTAAACACGTATCAGTGCGGTGGTCTTCAGGACCCAGCAGAACCCCGGACTTTATTTAACATGTCTCCGTGCGGTGGACATCAGGACCTGGTGGTGCAGCTCTGAATCCGCAGTGTTTCTGTTCACGAAAATAATCACGATTGAAAATAAGGTGGAAGTAATAGAGCGGTTGGGAAGAGGCGAAACACCATCGGTCATTGGAAAAGCGTTAGGCTACAGTCGGTGAATGATTGGAACAATTTTAATGGAGCATGTGAAAGGCCCTGCCCCGACAAAAGCTACAATTATTACTAAGCAACGCAGTGGTTAAATTATTGAAATACATATGTTTCTTAAGTGTTTTATATGCATAGAAAGGTAAAATATGTTCTATATACTAAGAAAAACGTTTGACTAACTGATGCTAAATAATACCAAATGTACCTGTTCCGACCTCAAATCCGACTTAAAGACGGACTCGGGAATGGAACTCATTCATAACCCGGGGACTGCCTGTACTTTTAAGTTATTTCTAGATTACTTATAATACCTAATACAATGTAAATGCTATGTAAATAGTTGTTATACTGTATTGTTTAGGGAATAATGACAAGAAAAAATAATCTGTACATGCTCAAGCAACGAGTGCTGGAGAGAGAACTTCCGGGTTTCCCCGATCCGCGGTTTGTTGAATCCGTGCATACGGAATCTGCGGATAAGGAGGGCCGACTGTATTTGAATTGGTGAGAAATTAATGTAAAAGAGGATTACAGACAAAGAATACTCTATGCAGAGATTCTCTTGGGGCTGTTCATTTTTCAATTTTTTTACCACCCTTTCACTATCTATATTAAAGTGCTCATAACACTTTTATATGCCTGAACTTTGATTTTTAATCGCTGAAAATTAATACCAGAGGGCAAAAGGCAAGGAAGCAGGTAATGGAAGTGGAAGGAAAGAAGGAGATTCTAAACAACTTAAACAACCTCCACTCACTTTGGAAGCTATGTCAAAACTCCTGGATGATAAATTTGATAAAATATTTTCTACTTTGGAAGTATTATTAAACGAGATTGAAAGCAGACTGGGAGCTCTTAAGTGGGAGAGTGAAAAACAACAGTGGCAAATATCTGAACTCGATGAAGCTGGAAGACAGAGAGATCACAGATTGGATGCGCTGGAAAAGAAATTAACTTCGACTACTCAGACACTGTAACAGTATAAACTCAAGATTATTGACCTGGAAAGTCACAGCCATAGACAGAACCTGCGAATAATAGGACTCCGTGAAGATGCTAAGAGTGGTGAGCTTACTAAATCCTTTTCTCAATTTTTAATGGACAGACTTGGTTCTGAAGCTTTCTCTACTACCCCTATACTTGATCACGCCCACCCCCTAAAGAGCCAAACCCCCTAAAGAGCTGAAGTCCCGACCTGTTATACTACGATTCCACTATGTGCAAACCAAGGAGCATTTAATTCAAATTGACTGTCGTAAAGGGGTTATTGAAAACGGGGACCTCAAGTTTCGCCTGGTTGAAGACTATAGTCCCAAGGTGATGTGAGAAAGATTGCTTTTTAAACCGGTGATGTCTAAGCTTTATCAAAGAAAGTTTCAACCAGCTCTGCTAAAGGGTTGGTCTGCCTGACAAATCATGTAAATGGTTTAAATCCATGGAAGAAGCTCAACAATTCCTTGATGATCAATGTTCAATCCCAGATGTCTAATAAATTTACTGTCTCTTCGTGTCTGTATTCATTTGGTTTAGAAGTTAATAATCAGTTCATAGATTCAGACTTCTGAAGTTTGAAGATTTTGGTTTGTTAACACTCATTTTCTGTTTCAGAGTATGGATGTTTATTATGCTTCTATGTTTAAGAGTCCTTTTTTAACCTTTGCTAATTTATTATTTTCAATTGTTCATTTTTAGAAAATAATTAAGAATTTGTTTTGGTGATTGACTTTTTTTTCTCTGAAATATTAATAAGATTGTATTCTGTTTCATTTTTTGGAAGCTCGACTTTTAAAATGTTTTGCAAATGGCTGATCTTTTTTTTTAAACACTTGTTTAGTGTTGTTTATAACATTCCTTAATGTTTTGACTAAGGTGGAAGCTTGCATTGTTTTCAATTTTTTTTGTGTCTATATTCATTTAGTTTGTAAATTAATAACCAGTTTATAGATCTGACTGTTAGAGTTTGAAGTTTTTTCTGATCTGGTGATTGATTGTTTTTTCCCTGAAATATTAGTAAGATTGTATTCTGTTTCACTTTTTAATAATTTCGCTTCTCAAAATGTTTTGTAAATATGGCATTCCTTTTTCAATGTTTTGACTGGGTGGTATTTTGCAACTTTTTTTCAATTTTGGAGATTTGCCATCAAGAGAGTGGGAGTAAGCCAGTTTCTAGTTAGTTTTCTGGCTGTCTATTGGCCAGTTTTCAGGCTTTTCTGGGTGGGGGGGGGGGGTGGGGCTATCCTTAGTTTAGTTTTTGTCATCTGAGCTAAACTGAAACTACAAATATATCTGAATTGTCATAACTTCCAATTCCCCTTTAAACCTTTTTCCATCTTCCTGATTCACGAGTTTCCTATGCAGGAAGGTGAACTCTTTACATACCATATGGTTTATTGAAATAAAATGGATAATATTACTAACTTTGTCTCATGGAATACGAATGGTTTGAATCATCCAATTAAATGGAATAAGTTTTTAAAGGTTTTTATAGTTTGAATGCTCAGATTATCTTTGCCCAGGAAACTTATGTGAAGGAGGAGGATAAACAATGTTTTTTTAGGTTTTGGAAGCATAACAATTTCAATCTAATTCACAGGCTAAGGTGAAAGGTGTATCTATTTTCATAGACTTCTCGATTTCATTTGTTCACTATGAAACAATTTCAGACCCGAATGGTAGATTTCTATTAACCATATAACCATATAACAATCACAGCACGGAAACAGGCCATTCCGGCCCTCCTAGTCCGTGCCGAACTCTTAATCTCACCTACCCGCACTCAGCCCATAACCCTCCACTCCTTTCCTGTCCATATACCTATCCAATTTTACCTTAAATGACACAACTGAACTGGCCTCTACTACTTCTACAGGAAGCTCATTCCACACAGCTATCACTCTCTGAGTAAAGAAATACCCCCTCGTGTTTCCCTTAAACTTTTGCCCCCAACTCTCAAATCATGTCCTCTCGTTTGAATCTCCCCTACTCTCAATGGAAACAGCCTATTCACGTCAACTCTATCTATCCCTCTCAACATTTTAAATACCTCGATCAAATCCCCCCTCAACCTTCTACGCTCCAATGAATAGAGACCTAACTTGTTCAACCTTTCTCTGTAACTTAAGTGCTGAAACCCAGGTAACATCCTAGTAAATCGTCTCTGCACTCTCTCTAATTTATTGATATCTTTCCTATAATTCGGTGACCAGATTAATTACTGGTTTACTTTCTAACCAAAAAGATGTTATGGTTAATATCTATGCACCAAATGCTGACTATCCTGAATTCTTTAAACATCTATTTGCATCTCTTCCTAATTTAAATGTATATATGTTGATAATGGGCGGAGATTTTAACTATTGCCTGAATCCTTTGATGGACAGGTCTGCGTCTAATCAGATACCTTCAAACAAATCTGCTATTCTTATTAATTCCTTTTAGTTGACTCTGGAATTTTAGAAATTTGGAGGTTTTTATATACTAACAATAAAGAATTTTCATTTTTTCTCATATATCTATATCATAATTACTCTAGAATTGATTACTTTTTAAAAATCGACTCTCAATTAGTTCCGTCTGTTACTGCCTGTGAGTAGGTTGCAATCGCCATTTCCGATCATGCCCCCTTGAAACTACCTATCAAATTAACTGATGTAACTTTTAGCGCTAGGCAATGGCAGTTCAATTCTACTCTACTTCAGAACTTAAACTTTGTTAACGTTATTAAAGAACAGATTGCCTGTTTCTTTTCAACTAACAGTACGGAAGAAATTTCCAGTGGGATATTATGGGATACTTTTAAAGTATACATCCGTGGGCAAATTATATCATATTCTTTTTCCATCTTTTTATTATCATTATTAATAACAACAAAATAAAATTGATACATAATGAGATTACACGCATACATATTTCAACTAACTATAAAAGATTACAAGAGCAATGATTACAGTATAAATGAGTATTCCCACATCGTAAATGATAAATATACAAATAGACAAAGCAAACCTAAGTGTATCATAATATAAAATAAAAAAGAAAAATAAAAAAAGAAAAAAATCATTATGCAAAAAACTAATCTAAAAATCTAATAACTAATAGAAGAGAAAAAAAACAAAAAAAGAGAAAATGAAAAAATAAAAAAAGAGAAAAAAAAGGGCTGTTTATAATATCTCACAAAAATACAAAATCATCAGTGTCGTCAACTCCGATCCTCTTGACATATATGCAATCAAAACTGGAAAATCAAATAGGCCTGGAACAGGGTCCTATTACATCATATGAAAATATTGAATAAATATTGTGCTAAACATTCATTAATACAGTTTAAGGTTGTACACAGGGCTCATATGTCCAAGGATAAATTGGCTCATTTTTATTCCTATATAAATCCTATTTGTGCTAGATGTCAATCTGAAATAGCGTCTCTAACTCATATGTTTTGGTCGTGTCCGCTATTGAAAAGATATTGGAAAGATATTTTTGATATTATCTCTGCGGTATTGAACATTGATTTACAACCCCATCCTATTACCGCAATTTTTGGTTTACCAATGATGGACTCACTTCATTTATCTTCTTCCGCTTGTCGAATGATTACATTTCTTATACTAATGGCTAGAAGATCTATTTTGTTGAATTGGAAGGAAATTAATCCTCCTACTGTATTTCATTGGCTTTCTCAAACTATGTTATGTTTAAATTTAGAAAAAATTAGAAGTGGTGTATTTGACACTTTGACTAAATTTGAAAATTATATCATATTCTGCTGGATTGAAAAAACAAATTAATAATGAAATACGTACATTGGTCGATAAGATTAAAGAAATTTGTAAACTGGATGGTAGTTTGATGATTGACCATGATGAAATTAATATATTTTTTCAAGAATTCTATACCTCTTTATACCAATCAGAATTTCTTGATGATTCTACCATAATGCATGAATTTCTAAGGAAATTTAATATTCCTAAGTTACCACTTAATAAACGTTTAGCATTAGTTGCGCCCATCACCGAAGAAGAAATAAAGAAAGCAATTTCTTTGATGAATTTTGGTGAAGCACCTGGTTTGGATGGGTATACAGTAGAATTTTTCAAATCTTTTTCAAATCTACTTTCTCCTTGGTTATGCAGAATCTATAAAGATGCCCTATTTGTAGGTAAATTACCACAATCCTTTTATGAAGCACCTATTTCTTTAATTTATAAAAAAGATAAAGATCCCACTGAATGTGCATCATATAGTCCATTCTCCTTGTTGAATGTGGACTCCAAAATCTTTTCCAAAATATTGGCAATTAGATGGGAAAATGTATTGCCACAAATTGTCTCCGATGACCAGACAGGATTTATTAAAAATTGTTACTCGTATTTTAATGTTAGGAGGTTAATGAATATTGTATATACTCCTTCATCTAAAACTCCAGAATGTGTTATTTTGCTTGATGCCAAGAAGGTGTTTGATAAGAGTTGAATGGGAATATTTATTTAATATGCTTGAGAAATTTAACATTAGCCCAAAGTTTGTTTCTTGGATTAAATTGATATATCATACACCTTTGGCTTCTGTACTTACCAATAATCAGAGATCCCCCTTTTTCAGGCTTTTTCGAGGTACTAGACAGGGCTGTCCTTTAAGTCCCTTACTATTTGATATTGCCTTGGAGCCCTTGGCAATCACACTTTGTGATCCACCCAATATATTTTGCATTATTTGTGGGAATGGGATACATAAGGTATCACTATATGCAGATGACCTGTTACTATATATCTCTAACCCAGGGAAATCCATTCCTGCAATAATATCACTACTTGCTCAGTTTAGTACTTTTTCTGGTTATAAATTGAATCTTAATAAGAGTGAGCTTATCCCATTAAATATGCAAGCTTCAATCTATAGATAATCACCATTCAGACTGGTTACTGATTACTTATTTGGGTGTTAAAATTACTAAGAAGCATAACCGAGCCCAAGACTGTACAGGGGTTCTCATTGGCTTCTATCTTAGGGACCTCGCTTCCTTTTGCACTTACTAAACTGAATAAGTAAATGACTCATCCAATAACTAAACATACAATTGCGTATGTTTCAATTGCGTAAATTTTTTGGATTGAATAAATTTATCCTATCAAGTATCTCATTATATCTCATTTTTTCTAACAACCATCCAGAATTAATCAAGCTTTTCTGTTATGGAGAACAAAGGGAATAATTCATGGCTTACTCATTGATAACTGCCTCATGTCTTTTGAACAGTTGTCTAATAAATCTGCCTAGATCACATTTTTTTCAGATATTTACAAATTAGAAACTTTTAGAATATTATTTTACCTACTTTTCCAGTATCACATCAAACTGAAATTACAGAAATTTTTTTAGGTTTAAACCCCTATCAGAAGAGATTAATAGCAATTATTTATGATCTGATTACGAAAATACGTCTAGGTACGTCTGATAAAATTAAGAATGAATGGGAAAGAGAACTTCAGGTATTTTTACCTATAGGGAAATGGGAGAAAATTCTCCAACTAGTTAACACTTTTTCAAAGTGTGCTAGACACGCTTTGATACAATTTAAGGTGGCTCATAGGGCCCATATGTCCATGAATAATTTAGCTCGTTTTTATTGTCATATAAATCCTGTCTGTGACAGATGTAAGTCTGAGGTAGCTTCCTTGACACACGTTCTAGTCTTGCCCTCTTTTGGGAAAATATTGAAAAGATATTTTTGATATTATTTCAGCAGTTTTATGCATTGATTTATGTCATCCTATTACTGCAATTTTTGGATTACCAGTGATAGACTCTAGTCAATTATCCCCTTCAGCTTGCCGTTTGATTGCGTTTGTTACATTAATGGCCAGAAGATCCATTTTATTTAAATGGAAAGATTTAAGCCCGCTACTATATTTCAATGGTTTTCCCAAACTATAACATATTTAAATTTGTAAAAAATTAGGAGTGGCACTATCGACCCTTCGGTTAAATTTGAAGAAACTTGGAAACCATTTATTCAACATTTTCATATGATGTAAACTGACCTTTTCCAAATCCTTCTCAATAACTTTTTGTTCATGTATAGAGGAGCAGAGTTAATGACAAATAACAATTTTAACCGATGAAACAAAGTAGCCCAGCTTTTTTGTTTTGTTTTTATTTTGGTTTTTTTTGTTAGTTTAGGGGGATTTTTTCTTGTAAAAAATCTTTTTTCTTTGAATCTTTCTCATGTTTAGTTACTAAGAGATTGGGAGGCTTAGATTATACATGTTACTTGGAGTTTGTTTATGCATACGTTAACTGTTATTAATGTAATCCCAGTCTCTTTGTATCATTATCATTGTTCTGTTTATCCATTTGAAACTCAATAAAAAAGATTGCTAAAGAAACAATCCTCTCTACGCCTGCAAGAAGTGATTCTTGTTACATGTTCTTGATGCTACTTTTACCTGTGGGTGACAAGTTAGTTATTTTTAGGGAGGCAGGGGGTTGGGTTTTGATGTTGTAGCTGTTGTTTTTCCCTGTGAAACAATCTGTTAGTTTTTGTACAAGGGAGAAGTTTGGGGATTTGGTGTTTGAGGTTCCCTCTGCTATTTCTCCGTGTGAAGCAATCTATTAGTTTTGGTGTGAGGGAGAGTGTTGAGGATTTGGGGTTTGATGTCTTGGCTGCTGTTTTTCTGTGTGAAGCGATCTGCTAGAAACATATAAAGATAGGAAACATAAAAAAACAGAAAACCTACAGCCCAATACAGGCCCTTTGGCCCACAAAGCTGTGCCGAACATGTCCTTACCTTAGTAATTTCCGAGGGTTACTCATAGCCCTCTATTTTTCTAAGCTCCATGTACATGTCTAGGAGTCTCTTAAAGGATCCTATTGTATCTGCCTCCACCACCGCTGCCGGCAGCCCACTCCACACACTCAACACTCTCTGCATAAAAAAACTTACCCCGATATCTCCTCTGTACCTACTTCCAAGCACCTTAAAACGTTTCCCTCTCATGCCAGCCATTTCAGCCCTGGGAAAAAGCCTCTGACTATCCACACGTTCAATGCCTCTCATCATCTTATACACCTCTATCAGGACACCTCTCGTCTTCCGTCCTCCAAGGAGAAAAGGCCCAGTCAACCTATTCTCATAAGACATGCTCCCCAGTCCAGGCAACATCCTTGTAAATCTCCTCTGCACCCTTTCTATAGTTTCCACATTCTTCCTGTAGTGAGGTGACCAGAACTGAGCACAGTACTTCAAGTAGGCTCTGACCAGGGTCCTATAGAGCTGCAACATTACCTCTCAGCTCCTAAATTCAATCCCACAATTGATGAAGGCCAATGTACCATATGCTTTCTTAATCACAGAGTCAACCTACACAGCATCTTTGAGTGTCCTATGGACTCAAACCCCAAGATCCCTCTGATCCTCCACATTGCCAAGAGTCTTACCATTAATACTATATCCTACCATCATATTTGACCTACCAAAATGAACCACTTCACACTTATCTGGGTTGAACTCCATCTGCCACTTCTCAGCCCAGTTTGGCATCCTATCAATGTCCTGCTGTAACCTCTGACAGCCCTCCACACTATCCACAACACCCCCAACCTTTGTGTCATCAGCAAATTTACTAACCCATCCCTCCACTTCCTCATCCAGATCATTTATAAAAATCACGAAGAGTAGGGGTCCCAGAACAGATCCATGAGCCACACCACTGGTCACCGACCTCCATGCAGAATATGACCCATCTACAATCACTCTTTGCCTTCTGTGGGCAAGCCAGTTCTGGATCCACAAAACAATGTCCCCTTGGATCCCATGCCTCCTTATTTTCTCAATAAGCCTTGCATAGGGTACCTTATCAAATACCTTGCTGAGATCCATATACACTACATCTACTGCTCTTCTTTCTCTTAGATCTGGTGTGAGGGAGCGTGTTGGGAATCTGAGGTTTGATTTTGTAGCTGCTTTTTTTCCCTGTGAAGTGATCTGTTAGAATTGGTGTGAGGCAGAGTGTTGGGGATTTGTGGTATATGTTGCAGCTGCTGTTTGTCCTTGTGAAGTAATCTGTTTGTCTTGGTCTCAGGAGGAGTGTTGGGGATTTGGGGTAAATGTTGTTGCTGCTGTTTCTCCTTGTGAAGCGATCAGTTGTGGAGCGATCTGTTAGAATTGATGTGAGGGAGAATACTGGGGATTTGGGGTAAATGTTGTAGCTCCTGTTACTCCATGTGAAGTGATCTATTAGTTTTGGTGTGAGGGAGAGTGTTGGGGATTTAAGGTTTGATATTGTAGCTACTGTTTTTATGTGTGATTGTTGGACATTCGCTATCTCATAGTTTTTCTGTGTGAAATGATCTGTGAGTATTGGCACGAGGGAGAGTCTTGGGGATCTGGGGTTTGATGTTGCAGCTGCTGTTTGCCCTGTGCTGTGAAGCGATCTGTTAGAACTGGTGTTAGGTCGAGCATTGGGGATTCAGGGTAAATGTTGCATCTGCTGTTTCTCTGTGTGATCTGTTAGTATTGGTGTGAGGGAGTATTGAGGATATGGGGTTTGATGTTGTAGCTACTGTTTTTCCCTGTGAAGTGATCTGTTTCTATTGGTCTGAGGCAGATTGTTTGGGATTTGGGGTTTGATGTTGTAGATGCTCTTTTTCCTTGTGAAGCGATCTGTTATAATTGGTGTGAGGGAGAGTGCTGGGGATCTGGGGTGAATGTTGTAGCTGCCAATTCTCTGTGTGAAGCAATCTGTTAGTTTTGGTGTGAGGGAGAGTGTTGGACATTTGATATTCTCACGATTTTTCCATGTGAAACGATCTGTAAGTATTGGTGTGAGGGATGGTGTTGTTTATTTTGGGTGAATGTTGTTGCTGCTGTTACTCCATGTGAAGCAATCTGTTAGTAATGTTGTGAGGGAGAGAGTTGGGCATTTGGGGTTTGATGTTCTCGCTGCTTTTTCCCTTTGAAGTATCTGTTAAAATTGGTTTGAGGGAGAGTGTTGAGGAGTTGTGGTGAATGTTGTCGCTGCTGTTACTCCGTGTGAAGCAATCAGTTAGAATTGATGTGAGGGAGTTATTGGGGATTTGAAGTGAATGCTGTAGCTGCTGTTACTGCATGTGAAGCATCCTGTTAGTATTGCCTTTAGGGAGAGTTTTGGGGATTTGGGGATAGGTTTCTAACCTACTGAAACAATCTGTTAGAATTGGTGTGAGGGACAGTGCTGGGGACTTGGGGTTTGATGTTGTAGATGCTGTTCTTCCCTGTGAAGCGATCTGTTGGTTTTGCTGTGAGGGAGAGTGTTGCGGATTTGTGGTTTGATGGTGTAGCTGTTTTTACGTGTGATTGTTGGACATTTGATATTCTCGCAGTATTTTCCACGTGAAATGATCTGTAAGTATTGGTGTGAGGGACAGTGTTGTTTATTTCGAGTGAATATTGTTGCTGCTCTTTCTCCATGTGAACCAATCTGTTAGTACTGCTGTGAGGGAGAGTGCTGGGCATTTGGGGTTTGAAGTTTTAGCTGCTTTATCCCATTGAAGCGACCTGTTAGAATTGGTTTGAGGGAGAGTGTTGGGGACTTGTGGTGAATGTTGTAGCTGCTGTTTTGCTGTGTGAAGTGATTGCTAGTGTTGCTGTGTGGAAGAGTGTTGTTTATTTCGGGTGAATGTTGTAGCTGCTGTTTCTCCATGTGAAGCAATCTGTTAGTACTGTTGTACGGGAGAGTATTGGGGATTTGGGGTTTGATGCTGTAGCTGCTGTTTTCCCCTTAATACGATCTGTTACTGGTCTGAGGGAGAGTAATGGGGATTTGAGTGAATGTTGTTGCTGCTGTTTCTCCATGTGAAGCCACATGTTATTATTGGTCTGAGGGAGAGTGTTGGGGAGTCAGGGTAAAAGTTGTAGCTGCTGTTTTTTCCTGTGAAGCCACATGTTATTATTGGTCTGAGGGAGAGTGTTGGGGATTCAGGGTAAAAGTTGTAGCTGCTGTTTTTCCCTGTGAAGCCACATGTTATTATTGGTCTGAGGGAGAGTGTTGGGGATTCAGGGTAAAAGTTGTAGCTGTTGTTTTTCCCTGTTAAGTGATCTGTTAGTATTGGTCTGAGGGACAGTGTTTGGGATTTGGGGTTTGATGTTGTAGATGCTCTTAATATAGAACATAGAATAGTACAGCACAGTACAGGACCTTCGGCCCACAATATTGTGCTGACCCTTAAATCCTGCATCCCATATTCCCCCCCACCCCCACTGCCTTAAATTCCTCCATATACCTGTCTAGTAGTCTCCTAAATTTCACTAGTGTATCTGCCTCCACCACAGACTCAGGCAGGGCATTCCACACACCAACCACTCTCTGAGTAAAAAACCTTCCTCTGATATCCCCCTTGAACTTCCCACCCCTTACCTTAAAGCCATTTCCTCTTGTATTGAGCAGGGGAAGAGGCACTGGTCGTCCACTCTATCTACTCCTCTTAATATCTTGTATACCTTTATCATGTCTCCCTTCATCCTCCTTCTATCCAAAGAGCAAAGCCCCAGCTCCCTTAATCTCTGATCATAATGCATACTCTCTAAACCAGGCAGCATTCTGGTAAATCACCTCTGTACCCTTTCCAATGCCTCCACATCGCCAGAACTGGACACAGTACTCCAAGTGTGGCCAAACCAGAGTTTTATAGAGCTTCATCATTACCTCGCAACTCTTAAACTCTATCCCTTGACTTATGAAAGCTAACACCCCATAAGCTTTCTGAACTACCCTAACTACCAGTTAGTTGGAACAGCACTTTTCTGCTCTTTTTCTCTGTGAAGTGATCTGTTAGAATTGGTGTTAGGTAGAGTGTTGGGGATTTGGGGTGAATGTTGTCACTTGTTGGTTCAATGTTGGCTCAATGGGAGAAGTCAAGAGAGTGGTAGTGGAGGATTGCTTCTCTGAGTGGAGGCCTGTGACTAGTGGTGTGCCACAGGGATCAGTGCTGGGCCCATTGTTATTTGTCATCTATATCAATGATCTGGATGATAACATGGTAAATTGGATTGGCAAATTTGCTGATGATACAAAGATTGGAGGTGTAGTGGACAGTGAGAAAGGTTTTCAAAGCTTGCAGAGGGATTTGGACCAGCTGGAAAAATGGGCTGTAAAATGGCAGATGGAGTTTAATACAGACAAGTGTGAGGTGTTGCACTTTGGAAGGAAAAACCAAGGTAGAACATACAAGGTAAATGGTAGGGCACTGAGGAATGCAGTAGAACAGAGAGATCTGGGAATACAGATACAATATTCCCTAAAAGTGGCGTCACAGGTAGATAGGGTAGTAAAGAGAGCTTTTGCCCTTTATCAATGAAAGTATTGAGTATAGCAGTTAGAATGTTATGGTGAGGCTGTATAACGCGATGGTGAGGCCGAACTTGGGAGTACTGTGTGCAGTTTTGGTCACCAAATTACAGGAAGGATATTAATAACGTTGAATAAGTGCAGAGAAGGTTTATAAGGAAGTTGCCAAGACTTGAGAAACTGAGTTACAGAAAATGGTTGAATAGTTTAGGACATTATTCCCTGGAGCATAGAAGAATGAGGGGAGATTTGACAGAGGTGTATAAAATTATGACGGGTATAGATAGAGTGAATGCAAGCAGGCATTTTCCACTGAGGCTAGGGGAGAATAAAACCAGAGGACATGGGTTAAGGGTGAAGGGGGAAAACTTTAAAGGGAACATTGAGGGGGGGGCTTCTTCACACAGAGAGTGGAGGGAGTGTGGAATGAGCTGCCAGATGAAGTGGTAAATGCAGGTTCACTTTTAACATTTAAGAAAAACTTGGACAGGTACATGGATGACAGGTGTATGGAGGGATATGGGCCAGGTGCAGGTCATTGGGACTAGGCAAAAAATGGCTCGGCACAGCCAAGAAGGGCCAAAAGGCCTGTTTCTGTGCTGTAAAGTTCTATGGTGTTTCTCCGTTTGAAGCTATCTGTCACAACTGGTGTGAAGGAGAGTGTTGGGGATTTGGGGTTTGATGTTGTAGCTGTTGTTTTTCCATGTGAAGCAATCTGTTAGTTTTGGTGAGAGGGAGAGTGTTGGAGATTTGATATTCTCACTGTTTTTCCATGTGAAACGATCTGTGAGTATTGGTGTGAGGGAGAGTGTTGTTTATTACGGATTAATGTTGTAGCTGCTGTTTCTCCCTGTGAAGCTGTTGTTAGTACTATTAGTACTATTGTGAGAACTGTTGTTAGCACTGTTGTGAGGGAGAGTGTTGGGAATTTGTTTAATGTTGCAGCTCCTCTTTTTCCCCATGAAGCGAACTGTTAGAATTGGTGTTAGGGAGAGTATTGGGGATTTGCGGTAAATGTTGCAGCTGCTGTGTTTCGCTGTGAAGTGATCTGTTCGTATTGGTCTGAGGATTGTTGGGCACTTGTAGTTTGAAGTTGTAGCTGCTGTTTTTCCCTGTGATGCGATCTGTTAGTATTGGTCTGAGGGAGAGTGCAGGGGATTTGGGGTGAATTTTGCATCTGCTCATTCTCCGTGTGAAGCGATCTGTTAGAATTGGTGTGATGGAGAGCATTGGGGATTTGGGGTGAATGTTGCAGCTGCTGTTTCTCCCTGTGAAACGATCTGTTAGTTTTTCTGTGAGGGAGAGTTTTGGGGATTTGCGGTTCAATGTTGTAGCTTCTGTTTTTCTGTGTGAAGCGATCTGTTAGTATTGGTGTGAGGGAGAGTGTTGTTTATTTCGGGTGAATGTTGTTCCTGCAGTTTCTCCATGTGAAGCAAGCTGTTAGTACTGTGGTGTGGGAGAGTGTTGAGATTTGGGATTTGATGTTGTAGCTGCTTTTCCCATTGAAGTGATCTGTTAGTATTGGTGTTTGGGAGAGTGTTGGGGATGTCTGAATGTTGTCGCTGTTTCTCCATGTGAAGCGATCTGTGAGTTTTGATGTGAGGGAGAGTGTTGTGCATTTGGGATGAATGTTATAGCTGGTGTTTGTCCCTGTGAAGCGATCTGTTAGAATTGGTGTAAGGGACTGTTGGGGATTTGGGGTTTGATTTTGCAGATGCTGTTTTTCCCTGTGAAGCAATCTGTTAGAACTGGTATTAGGGAGAATGCTGGGGATTTGGGGTTAATGTTGTAGTTGCTGTTCCACCGTGTGAAGTGATCTGTTAGATCTGGTGTAAGGTAGAGTGTTGGGGATTTGGGATGAATGCTGTTGCTGCTGTTTTTCCAGGTAAAGCGGTCTGTTGGTTTTGCAGTGAGGGAGAGTGCTGATGATTTGTGGTTTGATGTAACTGCTGTTTTTCTGCATGAAGCAATCTGTTAGTTTTGGTAAGACGGAGACTGTTGGAGATTTGATATTCTCGCTGTTTTTCCGTGTGAAATGATCTGTGAGTATTGGTGTGAGGGAGTTTTGTTTAGTACAGATGAATGTTGTTGCTGCTGTTTCTCCATGTGAAGCAATCTGTTAGTAGGAGATGAAATGGAAATATAAGGATGGAGTTAAAGGGAAAGAGAAAATAAGAAAAGTTAAGAAAGACAACAGAATTAACGGGGCAGAAAGCTCAGGAAGGGATCGGAGTGTATGGCCAAGTGCAATAGGAATTGGTGTGAGAGGTGAGGGGAGTAATGTATTAAAAGTATGAGCTTGAGGCTCATTTGGAAATTGGCAAGTATGATGTTGTAGGAATAACAGAGACATGGCTGCAAGAGGACCAGCGCTGGGAAATGAATATTCAAGGGAAAACGTCCTATCGAAAGGACAGACAGATGGGCAGAGGGGGTGGAGTGGCTCTGTTGGTGAGGAATGAGATTCAGTCCCTTGCGAGGGGTGACATAGAATCAGGAGATGTAGAGTCAGTATGGATAGAACTAAGAAATTGTAAGGGCAAAAAGACCCCCATGGGAGTTATCTACAGGCCCCCAAATAGTAGCCTGGATATAGGGTGCAAGTTGAATCAAGAGTTAAAATTGGCATGTCGCAAAGGTAATTTTACAGTTGTTATGGGGGATTTCAACATGCAGGTAGACTGGGAAAATCAGGTTGGTACCGGACCCCAAGAAAGGGAATTTGTGGAGTGCCTCCGAGATGGACTCTTAGAGCAGCTTGTACTGGAACCTACCAGGGAGAAGGCAATTCTGAATTTAGTGTTGTCTAATGAACCCGATTTGACAAGGGAACTCGAAGTAAGGGAGCCCTTAGGAGGTAGTGACCGTAACATGATAAGCTTTAATCTACAATTTGAGAGGGAGAAGGGAAAATCAGAAGTGTCAGTATTACAGTTGAACAAAGGGGACTATGAAGCCATGAGGGAGGAGCTGGCCAAAGTTGACTGTCAAGATACCCTAGCAGGGATGACAGTGGAACAACAATGGCAGGTATTTCTGGGAATAATACAGAAAGTGCAGGATCAGTTCATTCCAAAGAGGAAGAAAGATTCTAAGGGGAGTAGGGGGCAACTGTGGTTGACAAGGGAAGTCAAGGGCATTATAAAAATAAAAGAGAATAAGTATAACATAGCAAAGATGAGCAGGAAGCCAGAGGATTGGGAAACTTTAAAGAGCAACAGAAGATAACTAAAAAGGCAATACTGGGAGAAAAGATAAGGTATGAAGGTAAGTTAGCGAAGAATATAAAAGAATATAAAAGTTTCTTGAGGTATGTGAAGAGGAAAAAATTAGTTCAGACCAAAGTTGGGCCCTTGAAGACAGAAACGGGTGAATTTATTATGGGGAACAAGGAAATGGCAGATGAGTTGAACAGATACTTTGGATCTGTCTTCACTAGGGAAGACACAAACAATCTCCCAGATGTAATAGTGGCCAGAGGACCTAAGGTAACGGAGGAACTGAAGGAAATTCACATTAGGCAGAAAATGGTGTTGGGTAGACTGATGGGACTGAAGGCTGAGAAATCCCCAAGGTCTGATGGTCTGCATCCCAGGGTATTTAAGGAGGTGGCTCTAGAAATTGTGGACGCATTGGTAATCATTTTCCAATGTTCTATAGATTCAGGATCAGTCCCTGAGGATTGGAGGGTAGCTAATGTTATCCCACCTTTTAAGAAAGGAGGGAGAGAGAGAAAACAGGGAATTAAAGACCAGTTAGCCTGACATTAGTGGTGGGAAAGATGCTGGAGTCAATTATAAAACAAGAAATAGCGGCACATTTGGATAGCAGTAACAGGATCGGTCCGAGTCACCAGGGATTTACGAAGGGGAAAACATGCTTGACTGATCTTCTGGAATTTTTTGAGGATGTAACTATGAAAATGGACAAGGGAGAGCCAGTGGATGTAGTGTACCTGGACTTTCAAAAAGCCTTTGATAAGGTCCCACATCAGAGATTAGAGGGCAAAATTAAAGCACATGATATTGGGGGTAGGGTACTGACATGGATAGAAAATTGGTTGGCAGACAGGAAACAAAGAGTAGGGATTAACGGGTCCGTTTCAGAAAGGCAGGCAGTGATTAGTGGGGTACCGCAAGGCTCGGTGCTGGGACTGCAGCTATTTACAATATACATTAATGATTTAGACGAAGGGATTAAAAGTAACATTAACAAATTTGCAAATGACACAAAGCTGGGTGGCAGTGTGAAATGTGAGGAGGATGTTATGAGAATGCAGGTGACTTGGACAGGTTGGGTGAGTGGGCAGATGCAGTTTAACGTAGATAAATGTGAGGTTATCCACTTCGGTGGCAAGAACAGGGAGGCAGATTACTACCTGAATGGTGTCAAGTTAAGAAAAGGGGAAGTAAAACGAGATCTAGGTGTCCTTGTTTATCAGTCACTGAAAGTAAGCATGCAGGTACAGCAGGCAGTGAAGAAAGCTAATGGCATGTTGGCCTTCATAACAAGGGGAGTTAAGTATAGGAGCAAAGAGGTCCTTCTGCAGTTGTATAGGGCCCTGGTGAGACCACACCTGGAGTATTGTGTAGAGTTTTGGTCTTCAAATTTGAGGAAGGACATTCTTGCTATTGAGGGCGTGCAGCGTAGGTTCATGAGGTTAATTCTGGGGTTGGGGGGACCGTCATATGTTGAAAGATTGGAGTGATTGGGCTTGTATACACTGGAATTTAGGATGAGAGGGGATCTGATTGAAACATATAAGATTATTAAGGGAAGTTGGGGAAGTCCAGAACCAGAGGCCACAGTTTAAGAATAAGGGGTAGGCTATTTAAAACGGAGTTGAGGAAAAATTTTTTCACCCAGTGAGTTGTGGATCTGTGTGTGGAATGCTCTGCCTCAGAAGGCAGTGGAGGCCAAATCTCTGGATGCTTTCAAGAAAGAGTTAGATAGAGCTCTTAACGATAGCGGAGTCAAGGGATATGGGGAGAAAGCAGAAACGGGGTAGTGATTGTGGATGATCAGCCACGATCACAGTGAATTGTGGTGCTGGCTCGAAGGGCCGAATGGCCTACTCCTGCACCTATTGTTTATTGTTAGCACTGTTGTGAGGGAGACTGTTGGGGATTTGGGGTTTGATGCTGTATTTGCTCTTTTTCCCTGTGAAGCGATATGTTAGAATTGGTGTGAGGGAGAGGGTTGTGAACCTGGGGTGAATGTTGTCGCTGCCATTTCTCCCTGTGAAGCAATGCGTTAGTTTTGGTGTGAGAGAGTGTTGGGGACTTGGGGTAAATGCTGTAGCTGCTGTTTTTCCCTGTGAAGTGATCTGTTAGTATTGGTGTGATGGCGAGTGTTGGGGATTTGGGGTAAATGTTGTAGCTAATTTTTCTCCTGGTGAAATAGTCTGTAAGTTTTGATGTGAGGGAGAATATTGGGGATTTGTGGTTTGATGTTGTAGCTGCTGTTTTTCCATGTGAAGCGATCTGTTAGTTCTGGTATGAGGAAGAGTGTTGGACATTTGATATTCTCGCTGTTTTTCCCATTGAAGCAATATTAGAATTGGTTTGAGTGAGAGTGTTGGGGATTTGCAGTGCATTTTGTAGCTGCTATTTTGCCATGTGAAGTGATCTGCTAGTATTGGTGTGAGGGAGAGTGTTGGGGATGTGTGGTGAAGTTTGTCGTTGTTTCTCCATGTGAAGCGATCTGGCAGAATTTGTGCTAGGGAGAGCATTGGGGATTTGGAGTGAATGTTATCACTGCTCTTTTTCCCGGTAAAGCAATCTATTTGTATTGGTGTGAGGGAGAGTGTTGGGGATTCACAGTAAATGTTTCAACTGCTGTGAAGCGATCTGTTCATATTGGTCTGAGGAGGAGTGTTGGGGATTTGGGGTGAATGTTGTCGCTGATGTTTGTCCCTGTGAAGCGATCTGTTAGAATTGGTGTGAGGGAGAGTGTTGGGGATTTGCTGTTTGGTGTTGTTGCTGCTGTTTCTCTGTGTGAAGCGAACTGGTGTGATGAAGAATGTTGAGTATTTGGGGTAAATGTTGCAGCAAATGTTTCTCCAGGTGAAGTGATCTGTTAGTACTGTCGTCAGGGAGAGTGTTGGGGATTTGCAGTGAATGTTGTTGCTGTTTCTCCATGTGAAGCAATCTGTTAGAATTGGTGTTAGGGAGAGTGTTGAGGATTTGGGGTTAATATTGTTGCTGCTGTTTTTCCCTGTGAAGTGATCTGTTAGTATTGGTGTGATGGAGAATGTTGGTGATTTGGGGTAAATTTGCAGCTAATGTTTCTCCACGTGAAGCACTCTGTGAGTTTTGATGTGAGATATATTGTTACGGATTTGGAGTTTAACGTTGTAACTGTTCTTTTTCCCTGTGATGCAATCTGTTAGAATTGGTGTGAGAGAGTGTTGGGGATCTGGAGTTTGATGTTGTAGCTGCTGTTTTTCCCTGTGAGGATATCTGTCCGTATTGGGGTCAGGGAGAGGGTTAGGGATTTGGGGTAAATGTTGTCACTGCTGTTTCTCCATGAAGCAATCAGTTAGAATTGACGTGAGAGAGAATATTGGGGATTTGAGGTAAATGTTGTAGCTGCTGTTACTCCATGTGAAGCGATCAGTTATAATTGGTGTGAGGGAGATTGTTGGGGATTTGCAGTTTGATGTTGTAGCTGCTGTTTTTCCTGTGTGAAGCGATATATTAGTTTTGGTATGAGGAAGAGTGTTGGACATTTGACATTCTCGCTGTTTTTCCATGTGAAACGATTTGTGAGTACTTGAGTGAGGGACAGTGTTGTTTATTTCGGGTGAATGTTGTTGCTGCTGTTTCACCATGTGAAGTAATCTGTTAGTATTGGTGTGAGGGAGAGTGTTGATCATAGGGGGTGAATGTTGTAGCTGGTGATTTCCTAGTGAGGCGATCTGTGAGTGTTGGTGTGATACAGAATGTTGGGGATTTGGGGTAAATTTTGCAGCTAATGTTTCTCCACGTGAAGCAATCTGTGAGTTTGGATGCCAGGAAAATTGTTGGGGATTTGGAGTTTGATTCTGTAGCTGCTCTTTTTCCCAGTAACGCGATCTGTTAGAATTGGTGTGAGAAAGAGTGTTGGGGATCTGGGGTTTGATGTTGTCGCTGCTGTATCTCCGTGTTAAGCGATCAGTTAGAATTGATGTGAGGGAGAATTTTGGGGATTTGGGGTAAATGTTGAACCTGCTGTTACTCCATGTGAAGCGATATGTTAGTTTTGGTGTGAGAGAGAATGTTCGGGACTTTGAGTTCGATGTTGTAGCTGCTGTTTTTCTCTGTGATACGATCTGTTAGTATTGGTCTGAGGGTGAGGGTTGGGGATTTGGGGTGAATTTTGTACCTCCGTTTCTACATGTGATGTGATCTGTTTGTTTCGGTATGAAGGAGAATGTTGGGGATTTGGGTGAATGTTGTAGCTGTTGTTTTTCCGTGTGAAGCGGTCTGTTAGCTTTGGTGTGAGAGTGTTAGAGCTTTGATAATCTCACTGTTTTCCGTGTGAAGCGATGTTAGTTCTAGGGTCAAAACACAAAAATACAACTGCAGATGCTGTGGATCACAGAATACGTACACAACGCTGGAAGAACTCAGCCCGAAACGTTGGCTACTCTTTTCTCACGGATGCTGCCTGACCTGCTGAGTTCTTCCTGCGTTGTGTACGTTCTTGGGTGACGGCGAGTAGCTGGGGTTTCGAATTTGATGTTTTTATTTCCATTTTGTCTTGTAGTTGGTGGTTATCGGCAGAAGGCCAATCTCAGTTCTTCTCTGAACACTTTGAGAATAAACTGAACTTTGAACCTTCGGAAACAGACCCGTTCGCCCGCCTCGGTGCGCATGCGCCAACGACATGGGCACCCCCCCCCCCCCCCCGGGCCTTCCTTCGTCCCTGGGATCGTGAGTCTGTGAAAGACGGAAAGGACCGCAATGTCCCGGGGTGCGGAGCTGCGATGTATCCGAAGTTCGCAACAACTATTCCCCAGTAACGGAGTGGACGCCTCCGCCCAGAGCCCCGCTCCTACCTGCAGTCGATCCTCCAAAGCGCGCTGTTTGCCTAGCGCCTGCGCAGTTTCTGCGAGCTGCCTATTCGTTGTGCGCATGCGCATTTGCTACTGGTTCCCTTCTGCGCAGATTTCTGGGTAAGTAAGGTGCCATTGCAATCAAGTTGAGGTTCTTCGCCACTTCGCAGTGGTAGTTTCTGTAGAAAACTCAACAGCTATTTTAACGCAGAAAATTCCCACAAATATATTCAAAGTCAGCTGGCAATCCGTGTCGCAGTCTCACTTACAAATGTAGATGTCAAATACAGCAGAATCTGCAGATTCTGAAAATAAACAGAACAACACACAGAGTGCTTAGGAACTTAGCAGGTCAAGCAGCAACAGAGCAATAAATAATAAACAATTTAGACACGGTGATGGGTCTTGTTCTGAAAAGTCTACTCGGTAGAAGCTATCTGACTCAGTGAGCTCCTCCAACATTTTGCAAACATAAACATTTTTTTTCAATGTTTCCACATGTTACTTATCTTTCTTTTTTAGCCTCAAACAATTGGTCTGATTCCCTCTTCCCACTCTCTGTAATCACCCTTCTGGTTTGGAGCCCCAAATCCCTGATATGTGCTGGCCCCTCTTTTGTTTCACTCAACACAAGTGGTGGGTGCAGGTTTGTTTGCAACATTCAAGAGAAATTTGAATAAATATATGGATGAGAAAAATACGGAGGAATATGGTGCCGGTCTATGGAACGAGGCAGAAAAAGAGGTCAGCACAAACGAGATGGGCTGAAATGTATTTCTTTGCTGCAGTGCTGCTTGAATCAAATTATATTCTGATTTGTAATTTCCAGTCTGTTGTTTGTTGCTGAGGAGTGAACACAGAGATTTACAGAATGGGTGAAGAGGCTGCCCAGTGACTGTTCCTGTTCTCAAAGTCACTGGGACGTCCCATCTCTGAGCAGATATTGTCTTCTCATTCTCTTCTGCTCAGTCTGTCAATCAACAAGCCCAGTGTTTACAGGAATTGATAGAACTCACAGAGAAGGGACCCCACTCTGTCTCAGTCTGGTGATGGGGAAATGCTCTTGTTCCCAGAGAGCGGTGTGGGAATCACTGGTGATAGAATGAGTTGGCAAAGTTGGACAAAAAGCTGAAAGAAATTCTGGAGTTTTAAGTGGTAAATCAACACACTGAACTGAAATTCACACTGAAAACTGGCCCACAATATTGTATCGACCTCAGAATATCCCCCAAGAACAATCTAAATATTCTCTCCTCCATGCCCCTCCATCTTCCATGTTCCTTTCTAAGAGTCTTTTAAATGTCCTTCAAACATCTGCCTCAGACTCCACTTTGCAGGGTTTTCAATGCTCTATTTAACTCTGACACCCCCCTCCCCAATATACTTGCCTCCAATGACCTTTGTTGCCCCCCACATTACTATTTCGTGGGAAATATCACTGGCTGTCCACCCAATCTGTGCCTCTAATCATCTCGTTCACCTCTAACACGTCAGCTCTCATCCTGTCGCCCCAAAGAGTAAAACCAAAGCTCGCTCAACCTACCCTCGTAATACATGCTGTTGAATTTTGTTAAGCCTCATGTGAACCCTCTCTAATGGTTAAACGCATTCTTCCTTTCATGAATCAACACACAAAATGCTGGAGGAACTCAGCAGGCCAGTCAGCATCTAGAGCATGTGTTAGAGGGTGTGTTAGAGTATAAGTCCATAAGACATAGGAGCAGAATTAAGCCATTCAGCTCCACCATTCCATCATGGCTGATCCCAGATCCCACTCAACCCCATACACCTGCCTTCTTGCCCCATCAGTTTCCTGACTGATCAGGAGCTACCAACTTCTGCCTTAAATATACACAAGGACTTGGCCTCCAGCACAGTCTGTGACAGAGCATTCCACAGATTCACCAGCTTCTGACTAAAAAAGTTCCTTCTTGCCTCTGTTCTAAGGGGTTGCCCTTAAACTTTGAGGCTGTGCTGTCTGGTTCTGGATACCCACACCATAGGAAACATCCTCTCCACATCTACTCTTATCTAGTCCTCTCAACTTTTGGTAGGATTAATAAGATCCCCCCACATTTTTCTCAATTCTATTGAGTGCAGGCCGAAAGCTGCCAAACGCTCCTCACATGTTAACCTCTGGATTCTCTCCAGTGCTTTCTGCGATATGGGGTCCAAAACTGTTGACAATATTCCAAATGTGGTCTAAGTGGTGTTTTACAAAGGCTCAGCATTATCTCCTTGCTTACATACTCTATTCCCCTTGAAATAAATGCCAACATTGCATTTGCCTTCTTTACCACAGATTCAACCTGTAAATTAACCTTCTGGGAGTTTTGCTCTGACCTCTAATCTTTTGACCATCTCCCCATTTAGATCATAGTCTGCACTATTGTTCCTTTTACCAGAATGTATTATCGTACATTTCCCAGCACTGTATTCCATCTGCCACTGTTTGCCCATTCTTCCAATGTGGAAGCGCTGTGACATTCTACTTGCAACATTTCACTTTTGAAGTAAGAATGGTTTGGCTGTGCCTCTGCTTTTTTTTTTGGAGCAGAGGAAGGTAAGTCTGTTTTTTGTGATTTAAAAGGTCATGTAAAGCCCAGCTAGATGGGTAAACAGAAACTTTTCCACATAAGCCTGATGTTTGGAAATCTCAAGGAAGATGTTCACCCCAGAGATGACCCAGTTCACCAAATGAAGCATCAAGGGAGACTGAAACATTGGGGCAGCAGGAGGTGGGTGCTACTGTCAGAAGAAAACCCTTGCACTTGAGCAATCTCCCCGCTCTCTCTTTTGAAGGTGAGTGAGAGACTGTCGGTCATGGGTCGAAAAGCGACGGGGAAGATTGTAACATAGGAACAACCAGCTGCTGCACTCCTGCCCTCATTGTTGCAAGAGCAATCTCCCACTCGCTCTTCCTAATTAGTCTGAGATACTGAACTGCTGGGTTACGGACCACAGATTTTGATGTACTGGTGATCCATGCCTCTTTGGGGACTATTGCTGTTGCTTCCAGGGTGGGTGGCAGGGTGTGGGACAGTTCTTTTGCAGGTGCAAGTGGGGACGGGGGAAGAGTCAACGTTGTTTGTGTGGGGGAGGTGGGGAAGGGCATCAGGGTTCTGATGTTACTCATGTAATGCCCTGGGAAAGGTTTCGGTGCTAATATAATGGTTTCTCTGCAGCAGCAGTGTTTCGGTTATGACTAGAGGTAACTGGGGCTTTGGAATGTGTGCTGTCCAATGAAGGGAGTGCCTGAGAGCGAGTTATTCTCGGTCTTCTGTTCGGCGGAAGATACTTGAAAGGAGTGGACTTGTAGTGGAGCTGGGAGTCGATGAAACCCAGGCGAAATTGATGGAGGACCACCAGACAGGAAACTGTGAGCTCTAACGTGCACATTAGACTGTTCAATTAAAATGGGCCCTTTTCTTTTTGTTTTCCCTTACTAACCCTCTACTCAAATTAAAAATTATAAATCTCACTTGCACCCTATCCTCGTGCCTTGCAGTCGACGCATAATGTGAAATTGCATAATGTGAATAATTATTTAAATGGAGAAAACAGGGATGTGTTCCAGAGGGCTTCCTAAATGTGTTTTATCTGTAATTTATTCACATTTTCATACCAATACAACACAAAAGCAGTACAAGGCAAGATTTGTATAATATTTCATCAATTTAAGGTAATATTCAATGTGATAAATCATAGAAAGTTAACATATTAGGGTGTACCAACAGTGGCAGGTGTGTTCGCTCCGGGAGATGAGTGGTTGTTGTGGTGTCAGGCACCTTTACATGGATAAGGTGGATGGTTGTGGTCGTCAGGATCATATCAAACACAGCAAGGGGTGAAGGAAGACTCTCAGAACTCTTAGAACTGCCGGCAGCAGGAGATGACACCGGTTTGAAGAAAGTGGTGAGGGTTGTTTGCTTGGCAGCATTTTGTTTTTCAGGATAAATTTGCTTGTAGGGAAGAAGGGCTGACGGCAGGGAACGACTGAAATGCTGACTCTGTTCTAAACTTGGGTCCATGTGATGAAGGGAAAGGTAAACTTAGGTAAAGGAATAGATAAATGGGGAAATGGATTAAGGGGTATGATTAGCTTATGATAAATTGCCTTATAGGTACCTTATGTTACTGGGCAGTCAGAAAGAAACTCTACCCGGCAACAGGTGACGCATTAGGCATTGTTCACTAAAAGTGCTAAGCATAACTAAATATGGGTATGGTATGATGGAAGGGGCATCTTAAGGCATAACTAAATATGGGACATAACGTTTCAGAGAAGGGGGAAGTGTCAGGGGGAGGTGCCAATATGAGGAAGTTAAGTTGTATCTAGGCCAGTCTTGGCAGAAATAATTATAACTAACCAATAATGATTTCACATCTAATTGTATCTTAACATGTGATTGAAACTACTCTAAATCTGTATTAACTCACGTAATTATAATATTTCCTGTAATGATCAATGTTATAAATTGTGTCGTATTGTGTTCGGGGGGAGGGAGGGGCAGTGTCCGGACTGGCTCTTTGGGAGATGAAGTATCGTTTGTTTTATGGTTTTATTGAATTCGTGTTACCTTGCGCTATTGCATCGGGTCGATCCGTCTTTGACACATGTCCATCGCCATTTCTGCCAAGTGTTCCGACTTCCACCATTCCCTCACCGCTGGTAAATTCTCGGGATTTTCAAAATTGTCTGTTGCTTGCAGCATCTGAGATAGTTCGCCGTAAAACAATACGCCTTAAATGTGGATCACACCTTGGTCGAGTGGTTGAATCAGCGATGTTGTGTTAGGCGGCAGGAAACGCACTGTAATGTTAGGATGAATGCTGTCCAAATGTTTAGGACGGGCTGGCGCATTGTCAAGCAACAAAAGACCTTTAAAGGCAAGATTCTGTTCCTGGCAGTAGCGTCCCAGAGCTGTGTTACCTTCACCTGATGCCACGCTTATAATTTCCAACTTTTTTTCAAGTGTTAAAGCGGTTCTCTGCTGCACAGCTGATGGCCCAGGCCATGATATCGGTCGCTTAGGAGGCATAATTAAATATTTCAAGCACAAAATCACTGCACCATAGGTAAAACCAACAAACGTTTAAAAGCGTAAGATCGCACATCTACACCTTGCCAAAACCAATGCGAGACTTCTGGTGGGAGTGAGGCATGCGCACGTGACTTGTATTGGCGGGAAAGCGGCGCTCCTCACATAACTGTGAGATATAAGGAGACGTTGGTAGAAATAGGTTCCTCGCATAACTGTGAATCCGCATTGTCTAAAGACACTTATAACGAGGATGTGAGTGTTTAATTGCCTATGGTGTACTGTCTGTTATTTCGTGATACTGATTATCACAGGGTAACACATCATGTACCATCCCCACAAACAAGAGGTTTTGCCCCTCAGATTTCACATGTTTGGCGGGGCCAGAGATTGTCTTCCCTCGACTAACGTCGCCAGCCAAACCTGAGGGTTCCACTAACTTTGATTCCTCGGGGTTTCTCGTTGCATGAATGTCTCCATGAAGAGTAAGCATTTGAGGTATGGTTATGGGGAAGTGAGGATAGGCAGGCGGAGAGACTAACCAAAGCCAGAGGATACTTAACAAATGGTTGGAAGTGAAGAGAAATGGAGGGCCAGAAGAACCCTGGAAAGATGTTGCAAGACAGCAGCTTGGCTCGGTCGGTCCGTTGATAGTCGGGTGCAGACGTGCCTTTGTTGGGGGAAGGTACTGACTGCCAGAACAGAGATCTTCGCTGCAGCTACAGAAACACGAATTTGGCCACACTTGATGTACTGTCTGGAGTGCTGGTCATTACAACACGGGGATATACAGACACACCAACATTAACATGAGGAGGAGAAATTGCCACTCTGTTGTGCAAGCACACTTCTCCACTCAATATTAGACATGAATTCATTCAAACACAACTCCATTATCACAATATAACTGCGGTAAACATTTGCCCCTTTGTTTGTCAAATACCCTACAACCCCTATCTGAAAAATATTCAAACCTGTGCTCCCATCTCCCTTGAGTAGAAAAGTAGGAGACACACAGGAAACCCCCTAAAAGCGAGTAACACCATGCTCAATAAACCTCTATCCCACTATTATAGAACTATATAATGGACTCCTCATCTCACAATCTACGACATTATCATAGACCAGCTGATCATCTGCCTTCCTCTTCAGCTGTTATACATTATTTTGCATCTTGTTATTGCTTTAACTTGTACTACCACGAGGCATGAGATAGGAAATCGATCTGTAAGTGTCAAAGTATTCACAGTAACTCACTACAACTGACAACAATAAGTTGACAACAATAAACAAATCCAATCCAAAGGGGCAAGTTGACATCAATTCTGTGTGTGGACACAATGTCTTTTCAAAGGCCACTCAATTATATACAGCATTATTCTGACTATAATAATGTACCATGAATTTAAGTATCAGCTAGATGTAGCTTAATGCACCTGTGCAAAACTTATGAGAACAAAAATGGGGATGACTATATGTGAGACCGAATGCCAGATAGAGAAAAGAAACAGGGTTGTGTGACCCTCCCCACCAATATTCTCACACTGAGCAAAGACTCCCAAATTCAGAATTAACTCCACAAAGTCACACTGCACCAGAGAATCACAAAGTCAGAATTAATCCCAAACTCTCACATCATAAGAGAGACTCTCATATACAGAATTAACCCCACACTCACACTTTACACAAGACTCTCAAAAAAATTAATCCCACACTTCCACACTGTACTAGAGACTCTATAACAGAGATTTAACTCCACAGTCTCTGACTGTGCAGAGGCTCTCAAGTTGGCTGTTCAGCCAACACTCTCACACTGTAAGAAAGACTCTGAAAAGCAGATTTAACCCCACACTTTCACACAGTGCCAGATACTCTCAAATACAGAACTAATCCCGCACACTCACACTGCACCAGACTTTCAAATGCTGTATTAACCACACACTCTCACACTGTACCAGAGACTCTCAAATACAGAATTAACCCCACACTATCACACTTTACCAGTCCCTCAAATGCAAAATGATCCCATCACCCTCACACTCTGCATAAACTCTCAAATACAGAATTAACCCCACACTCTCACACTTTACCAAAGCCTTTCAAACACAAAATTAACTCTCCACTCTCACACTGTACCAGACACTCTATAAGAGACATTTAACTCCAAACTCTCTGACTGTGCAGAGACTCTCAAATACAGAATTAACATCACATTGTAGTGGACAATCTCAAATACAGAATTAACCCTATACTCTCACACTGTACTGAACCTTTCAAATGCAGTATGAACCCCAGACTCTAACACTGTAGCAGAGTCTGTCAAATACAGAATTAACCCCACACTGGCACATTACACCAGAGACTCTGAAATAGAGAATTATCCCCACAATCTCACACTGTAGCAAGCACTGTCAAATACAAAATAAAACCCACGCTCTCATAGAGTACCAAAGACTCTCAAACACAAAATTAACTCTCCACTCTCACACGGTTCCAGACACTCAAAACTCTCTGACTGTGCAGAGACTCTCAGTTACAGAATTAACATCACATTGTAGTGGAGAATCGCAAACACTGAATTGACCCCACTCTCTCACACTGTGCCAAAGCCTCTCAGAGACAGAATTATTCCCACACCGTCACAAGTACCAGAGAGTCTCAAATACAGAATCAATTCCAGACTCTCATACGGTGTAGAAACTCTCAAATACAAAATTAAGCACTCAAACTGACACTGTACCAGAGACTCTCAAATACAGAATTGAACCCACTCTCGATCACACTGCGGTAGACTCTCAAATACAGAATTACCCCTAGACTCTCTGATTGTGCAGAAACTCTCTTAAAGAATTAACCCACACTCTCTGACTGTGCAGAAAGTCTCAAATAAAGAATTAACCTCACTTTTTCACACTGTACTAAAGACTTTCAAATGCATTATTAACACCACACTCCCACACTGTACTTTCAAATATAGAATTAGCCCTACACTATCACACTTTACCAGAGTCTCTCAAATGCAAAATGAACCCAACACCCTCACACTCTGCATAAACACTCAATACAGGATTAACCTCACACTCTCACACCGTACTAAAGACTTTCAAATGCATTATTAACACCACACTCCCACACTGTGCAGAATCTCTCAAATACAGTATGAACCCCACACTCTAACATTGCACCAGAGACTCTGAAAAACAGTATTAACACCACAATCTGAAACTGTGCCACTCACTTTCAAATACGAAACAAAACCCACACTCTCACACTGTACTGAAGACTCTCAAAGACAAAATTACCTCTGCACTCTCACAATGTACCAGAGACACTATAACAGAGATTTAACTCCACACTCTCTGACTGTGAAGAGGCTCTCAAGTACAGCATTAACCTACACGTTCACACTGTATAGAGACTCTCAATTACAGAATTAACATCACATTGTAGTGGAGAATCTCAAACACTGAATTGACCCCATACTCTCACACTGTGCCAAAGCCTCTCAGATACAGAATTAATCGCACACCATCACGTACCAGAGAGTCTCAAATACAAAATTAACCCCAGACTCTCATACTGTGCAGAAACTCTCAAATACAGCATTAACCAAACACGCTCACATTGTGTCAGAGATTCTCAGATAGAGAATTTACCCCACATTCTCACACTGTACCAGGGACTCTCAGATACACAATTACCCCCATACTATCCCACTGTACCAGAGACTCAAATACAGAATTAACCCCAGTCTCACACAGTATCAGAGGCTCTCAAACGCATTTTTTAACTCCACACACTCACACTGTACCAGCCTCTCAAATACAGAATTAACTCCATACTGTCACATTGCAGCAGAGATAATCAAATGCAGTATTAACCACACACTCTCACCCTGTGCCAGAGACTCTAGAATACCAAATTCACTCCACAGTCCACACTTTACCAAATACTCTCAAATGCAGAATCATCTCCACACTCTCACAACGTGACAACTGACTGATAACTAATGGAATTATCAAACTGCCGCACTTGCGAAAAATAAAAGGAAAAAAAGGAAAAGTTGTTTGGTCATTGAGTGGAATCCAGTTAAAAAACCTTCGGGTAGGCGTTTTCAATCCCTTTCAAATGGGAAAGCTGCACATGTTCAAAGAAGAACAAAAACTCTGACTTGGCAGTGAAAAACTGGTTGAGACAGTGGGGAAAAAAAAACTGTTTGACCGGGGAACAGAAATCTGGGAGCTTGGAGCTGGAAGAGCAGGAGCAATAACCTGGAATCCTGAAAAAGGAAGAAAATCAAGTTAAGATACAACAACATCAAAGACAACATAAAAAGTTGTACTTACCCTTTCATCTGTGAACAGCCTGCAGAGGAAATCAAACATGTCTGATCAAGCTATTGGGAAATCAGTTGAGCAATTCAAGCTGGTGCGAATGACAGCAAAACGATTATTTTCTCGCCTGGCCAACAGTATTACCAGGACCTATGAAGACATGACTGAAGAGGAGCTCAGAGTCAGTTTCGATAAACTCACAATAGAAGCCGAGAAGGTCTGGAAAGCCAATGATGATTTGGAGGCCGGACTCATTGCAGAATTGGAGGCATAGCTGAACACAGAGAAAGGAGCTGTGTTAACTGAAAACCAAAAGCTGACCGGGCAAAGATGGCAATTGAGTGTGAGTTGAAACTAAAGGAGGTCAGAAGCCTAATCCAGGAGACTCTTTGGAACAACTTCGGAAATGTTGAATTCTTCACAGCACTACAAGCAGCAGAGGATGAATATGAAAACATCGCTGCTATACAACCTGATGGCCACCAGGAGGCATATGACTTCAGGTTTAACCACGTGCAAGGACTGGTAAAGACAGCGAAGGAGGTGCATGGTCGGTGGAAACGATGAATCCCGCCAGGGGATCGGAAGGACCTTCAGAGTCGCCTAAAGGGGCTCGAACTCCACATCCCCAAGTTGGTTTCCAAGAAGGCCCACTTCATACAGGCCGGGAGAAAGGAGGAAGCTGAAAGACTAACACCGACGGCATTGGACTTTTCCTCCAATTTTCCCACGCTGGTCATTAGATTGAAGCCAATAGCCCTTCCCAAGTTTACTAGCATCAAACGTGATTTTCACAGGTGGAGAAAGCACTCCAGAGGCAGGGAGAGCTGATTGGTTCAAGAGCGGTGAAAAAGGTTCAACTACATCAGTCTTGACGACAAAATCAGAAGCTTCGCTATTTATAACACTGCAGATGACATCTTCTGAAAACTGCAATGGAAATCAAACGTGCATTGCTGTTGAAATAGTGGAAGAGTTACAGAAAATACCAGCTGCCACGGAAAATAGTGGAATTCAAACTGTGGAGAAGGCACTTCAAGACTTAAGTGACCTTGGAGACACGGGTGCTATCAAAAATCCACTGGTTGCAAGATCAATTGAAGGTAAACTTCCGGAAACTCTCAAAAAGGAATGGCTGGACTCTGCCTCCTGCCTGTGGACATGTAAGACATAGTTTCTTTCTGCCTGCCTTTAGTCTCTCCCTTTTCCGACTTAAAATTTGAAATTTTAACCTTATTCAGTTGGATCTGCAGAGCAACAGTTATAATTATGTCTACCCTAAGAAGCACCAAAAGGAATCCGGACCCAGGCAATGGAAAGCCTAAAAAAGCTGACGAGTCCTCTTAGGAATCGCCTTGGGTAGAGATTAGAGTCTCAAATCAGCTATATCGTTACTGAAGTAACTCAACTAAAAGATAAATTTCTCCCTTTTGAGAAGAAAATTGATTCTCTGAGCCTCGATCTTAAAGAAGTTAGTTGAAATGCAGCTGACCTTTCTTCTTGTTTGGAAAAGGCTCATCAACAAATCGTCGATCTGGAAGCTCAATTGCCTCGGAATAATATCTGAGTTGTTGGATTGAAAGAGAAATCAGAACCTGTCTACACACTGGATTATTTTGCTAAAATGTTTCAGTTTTTATCTCCGGAGGCTTGCCCACAACCTCTGGAGATTGAAATGGCCGACAGAATTGGTGCTTTAAAACTTTTGGACCAAGGTAAAAACAGGCATATTGTTGTGCGTTTTCTTCGTTTTAGAGACAAAGACCACATTATTAAGCTTGCAAGATAACAAAGGTTGTTTCAATTTCAAAGTTCAGAGATTCGCTTCTTTGAAGATTTTCCTCATGAAATTGTTAAAAAACGTACTGGATTTGCTCCGGCTATGCGTACAGCTTATCAAAACAAAGCTGAATTCAGGCTTTTCATCAAAAATTCTGAGGTTCGTATTTTTGATGACCCAGCTGAAGCCAAGGAGATGGTGGTGGACTTTAGGAGATCTAGGCTTCATATGGAGCCAGTGATCATTAATGGAGAATGTGTGGAGCAGGTTAAGACCTACAAGTATCTGGGAGTACAGTTAGACGAGAAGCTAGACTGGACTGCCAACACAGATGCCTTGTGCAGGAAGGCACAGAGTCGACTGTACTTCCTAAGAAGGTTGGCGTCATTCAATGTCTGTAGTGAGATGCTGAAGATGTTCTATAGGTCAGTTGTGGAGAGCGCCCTCTTCTTTGTGGTGGCGTGTTGGGGAGGAAGCATTAAGAAGAGGGACGCCTCACGTCTTAATAAGCTGGTAAGGAAGGCGGGCTCTGTCGTGGGCAAAGTACTGGAGAGTTTAACATTGGTAGCTGAGCGAAGGGCGCTGAGTAGGCTACGGTCAATTATGGATAACTCTGAACATCCTCTACATAGCACCATCCAGAGACAGAGAAGCAGTTTCAGCGACAGGTTACTATCGATACAATGCTCCTCAGACAGGATGAAGAGGTCAATACTCCCCAATGCCATTAGGCTTTACAATTCTACCGCCAGGACTTAAGAACTTTTTAAAAGCTATTATTAATGCTTTTTGAGATAGTGATTTAGATGCATATCATATTTTTTACTGAGTTAAGTATTGTATGTAATTAGTTTTGCTACAACAAGTGTATGGGACATTGGAAAAAAAGTTGAATTTCCCCATGGGGATGAATAAAGTATCTATCTATCTATCTATCTATCTATCTATTAATTCTCTGCCAACGAGCCTGAAGCCTGAAGTTTGAATGATTTACAAATGTTTGTCTCGTGATGTATGGAGTGATAAAATTGGAAGATTTGATGGTTATACCTTTACATTAAACTGTACTTTAATCTCTGAAATAGACTGGTTTGGATGGTTTTAACCTTAGAAGACATAACGGGAGAACTGTTGAAAGACTGTAAATAACTTTGAACCATCTAGAATTTTTTTTTGCTTCTTGCATTAAATGAATTAATTGTTTTTTTTTTCTCCGTATGCTTTTGTAAAGATCTTTTAAGTAATTATCTGGATTTCCTTACTTTTTAAAGATAGGTTGGATAATTTAAAGATGGAGATTGTTTTTCTTCTGTGCAAATATTTCAAAAAAATATTTGGAAGTGTTTTTCTTCCCTTATCTAATATTATGAAAGTTATTCACAAAATTGAAGGTCGTTTTTCTTTTTTGAAAAAAAAAACACTGTTCTTTCCAAATCAATTATATTGAGTTATATGTCGACTGTAATGAGTTTTATATCTGGAAGAGGGAGACAGAGATTACTTTTTTTCATTTTAACTTTTTATTTAGACAGGTGGAGTTATAATTGCTTTTTATGCATTCTTTGGGGCTTGCGTCGATTGATATCGACTTATTTCCAGGCTTTGTAGCTTGGGTGTTTTTTTTTTCTTTTTCCTTTTCTTATTTTTTATCCCCATTATGGAATCCCGGAGCATATGCTAATTATTATTATTGTTGTTTATCTCCGCCATTCTTGACTATCTTATCCCGACATGCGTCTAACTACTTTTTTTTTAAGATACAAAGTCTCATGATGATATCTAAACAGATAAATGTTTTAAGTTGGAATGTCCGTGGTTGGAACCATTCTATTAAGCACAAGAAAACATTTAACACTATTAACCGATTCCAACCTGATATAATCTTTGCACAGGAGATGCATATCAGGTTATGTGATAAAATTCGATTTTTTTAAATTTTGGAAGGATTCTCAGTTTCATGCAAACTCTCGAAGTAAAATTAGAGGGGTTTCTATTTTTATTGATTCCAATATTCCTTTTAACCATGAGGGCATTATAGCTGATATTAATGGTTGATTTTTGATTGTTAAAGGAACAATTCATAACAGGAAAATGGTTTTGGTTAATTTTTATGGACCAAATGTTGATGATCCCTTGTGGCAGTCTGCACACACGGGGCTTGAAACGCCATCGGAAGCTGCAAGCAGATGCACGACCCGCTCGGAGCAGACCTTCAGGGGATGGTCTGACGTCACGTCCGCCCCGCTGTTTGCAGGGACCCATGGGAAGGGGGTTTTAAGCGCGCGAGTTTGAATCAGTAAACCAATCCGAGTTCAGCTCTCTCTGCCTCCGTGTGTTCCTTTTGTAGCGCCTTGCACACCACTGCACCCTTATTTCTTTAAAGCTGTCTTTGCTCTATTACCTGATCTAAATGAATATATGTTATTAATGGGTGGTGACTTTAATACTTGTTTAAATCCCTTAATGGATAAGGCATCATCCAAACATCAACTCCCTAATCATTCTGCATCATTTATTAATTCCTTTTTAATTGATTACGGCTTAATTTAAATTTGGAGGCATATGCATCCTAGTGATAGAGAATATTCTTTTTTCTCACATGTTCATAATAAATATTCGAGAATCGACTATTTAATGTTCAGAAATGTGAATATGATGCAATTGTTATCTCTGATCATGCTCCTTTAAACCTAATATTTGAATTGAAAGATGCTGCTTCTACCAGACCACTTTGGCGTTTTCCAGAATATTTGTTACAAAGTTTAGAATTTGTTGAGTTTATTGTAACTTAGATAAAAGAGTTTTTTCTCTTCAATAATACAGGAAATGTCTCAAAGTTAGTGATTTGGGATACATTAAAAGCCTATTTACGTGGTCAGATTATTTCATATATAGTTAAGTTGAAGTAACAGACAAGAATGGAATTAGATAAAATCTCAAAACAAATTAAGCATTAATGCAAACTCTCCAAATGTTTTGTTTAAAAGAAGAGTGGAATTACAATCACAATATAATTTATTATTAACTTATCCTATTGAAAGATATTTGCTTAAATTGAAAAGTCAGTTTTATATTTTTGGGGATAAAGTAGTAAGCTGGTAGCTTCCCAATTAAGGGCAGCTAGAGCTAAAAGACAAATTTTAAAGATTTGTAAAGAAAATGGAGATATAGCAAGTAACCATGAAGACATCAATAATATTTTTCAGGATTTTTATTTTGATCTTTATAGATTTCAATTTCCTGCAGATTCCTCCAAAATGAAGGCTTTTTAACATAAGATTAAATTTCCTCAAATTACTGTTGAAGATCAACAGATGCTTGATGCTCCAATTACTGAGCATGAAATTCAGAAGGCTATGTTGTCAATGCAGTCAAGTAAAGCTCCTGGACTTGATGGTTAGTCGGTAGGATTTTACAAAAAATTCGAAAGATTACTTTCTCCAGACCTTTTGGAAATATTTCATGAATCCTTTGAGAAGGGTTGTTTAGCTTCTTCTTTCTTTAGCTTCTATTTCCTTAATTCTTAAGAAAGGCAAAGATCCTACTGAATGTTCATCATATAGACCTAGTTCGTTATTAAATTTTAACTAAAATCATCTCTATGGATCAAACAGGCTTTATTAAAGGCGGTTATTCTTTCTCCAATGTTCGGAGATTGATGAACATTATATATCCATTTAGAATTGTTAATTCTTTTAAATATTTAGGTATTATAATTACTAAAAAATATAAAGATCTTTATAAGGCTAATGTAGTTCCTTTAATGGACTCCACGAAGCAACTATTTTCTGGATGGAATCCACTTACTCTTTCTTTAATAGGTCGTATCCATGCCGTGAAAATGATAATTTTACCTAGATTTTTATATATCTTTCAAAATATACCTATTTTATAACTAAAAAATAATTTGATCAAATTGACTATTATTTCGTCCTTTATTTGGAACAATAAAAGACTAAGAATTAATAAGTATCACTTACAAAAATCTAAAACAGATGGTGGACTTGCACTTCCTAATTTAAGACTGTATTATTGGGCTGTTTTTGGTTATATTAGCTCGATAAGAGCCAAAAACCAGTTTGGATTGATTTGGAATTAAAAGCTGTCAAACAATTTTATTTAAGATCATTATTAGGAGCTCCATTACCTTTACAGCTCTCTAAAATTCCAAATTTAAATCTCTACCCTGTTATTAAACAGTCCTTATGGATTTGGTTTCTGTTTCGCAATTTTTAAAATTTTAAACAACTTAAATAGACTAGTTCTCTATATCGAAATTTTTTAATTTAAATTTTCAACAACCGATCCCATTTTTCTCTTATGGAGAAATAAGGAGATCCGTCCTTTTACAGATTTATTTTGTGATGGTCGATTGATGAGTTTTGGAAAATTCATTAGCAAATATTCTCTCTCTCATACACACTTCCTGCAATATTTTCAGAATAGACATTTCTTACACAATACTTATCTAAGTTTCCATATATGCAAGAATCTAATTTGTTGGATACCATTTTGAATTTGAATCCTTTAGTAAGAGGTTCCATTGGTAGAATTTATAATTTATTTTTACTACAAAAAGATAATCTCTACACTAAAGATCAAACAAAATTGGGAGAGAGAACTTAATATTTACTTTGTTAATGAAGATTGGTTGTGAGCTCTGAAAATGGCAAATTCTTCTTCGATATGTGCCAATCACTGTTTAATTCAATTTGAATTTGTTCACTGTTATTATTTAACAAAGGACAGACTATCCAAAATATTTCCTAGCATAGACAATGACTGTGATTGGTGTAAAACTGAAGTTGTCACTTTGTCACATAAGTTCTCGTCATGCTCTTCATTAAAATCTTTTTGAAAATCTTTATTGTGTACAATTTTACATTGACTATTCTATTTGGAATGGTTCTACATCATATTTAGGGTATTTCATCTTCAGATCAACATGTAATTGCATTTCTTACATTGTTGGCAAGAAGGGCTATTTTATTAAAATGGAAGATACCTCTGTACCTACATTAATTCCATGGTTTTCTGAAGTAATGTTATGTCTCAGTTTGGAAAAAAATTAGAAGTTGAACTTTTGATCCTCGATTCAATTTTGAGAGAAGATGGGGCTCTTTTGCCAAATATTATCATTTAATTTGAATTATTTTATATGGTTTCCTTACAATTTTATTCTATATAAACATGAATTGGCGGTTGATTATTCTTTTTCTTTATATATATATATATATATATATATATATATATATATATATATATATAGATGATGGTAAGATGTATTGTTTTGCGGGCTGATTCCTGATGTTTTTTTTTCCTTTTTACTTTTTTTTTGTAGTTAGTGGGGTTTCTTGTTTATTTAGTTGGGGGTTCTCTTTTTACCTTCTTTTCCTTATAATTTTTTTTCCATTTTCATATATTACGATCAGCTTTTTTTTCTTCAGCTTTATTAATTGTATATATATCAATTTGTTGAAGTTTTGTATCATTTTATAGCTGTAGAAGATTATGTATCAATAAAAAGATTCTAAAAATGAAAAGGAATGGCTGGTCTATGTCGCTGACAAGAGAAATGCTGTGGCGCCAGATAATCGGTTTGCCAGTCTCTTGGAATTCCTCAAAGAGCAAGAGAGGATATATGAGCAGTTCGAGCAACTAAGGGATTAAGAGCCAAGTAGAAGAGAAACCATGGCAGAGTCCAGACATGCCAGAACCAAGTCTACGACCATGCAGGGTGTGTAGTCTGCGATGATAGAAAGCACAAAAGGAAGCTATACTTTTGCAAACAGTTTCGAGCGCTAAGGCTACCAGAGAAAAAAGGCTGTAGTAAAAAAGTTGGGGCATGCAAGAGGTGTCTCGAGGTTCATAATCACAGTTCATACTGCAAACCTGCCTATCTGTGTAAAAACCAAGACAGCAAGGATGAGCATACTCCTGAGCTTCATTACTATCTGTGCCCCAAGCTGAAATTAAGAAAAGCAGCGCAGGTCAAAAGAAGAGCAGATTTGGTCCTGAGGAAGATAAAGGCAGGGAGAAATATGCAGAGGATCAGGAGGAGTTCTTCAGCAAACCTTCACCAGAACTGGCCAAACAATGTCACGATGTATTTAAAAACACGGCATCCAGAGCCTTCAGCACTGTGAAAGATAAACTGGGCCTTCTGGTGGAAAGTGGATTGCAAGAGCTGCCAGTGATTATGATGCTTCTCGAGGTCAGAGCTAATGCTGGACAAAAAATCGGGACGTTAATTGACTTAGTTTCAGACACCAATTATATAACCCACAAGGCTGCAAGCAGACTAAACCTCAGAAGTGAGGAAATCACTCTCATCGTCCATGGAATTGGGGGGGGCGGGGATGAAGGTTCAGGTAGAGACAAAGCAGTACCTTCTAAAAATCAGAGTAAGCATTCCCAAGGGCACTCTCAAGTCACACCAATTACTTTGTTATGGACTAGACAGCATTGCAAATGTCCACAAACATGTGACACCGCAGCAACAGCAGAAACTCTTCCCAGACATACCGCTTGATGAACTTGTGAGACCCAGAGAAATAGATTTACTCATAAGCCATAGAGAAGGTCATCTAGTGCCTCAGAGCTGTTGAAGACTTCATGCTGTGGAACGGGCCACTGGGGAAGACGGTCAGAGGAGCATATCTTGATCTCTTCTGGAGCTGTCTGTGTCGGCCCACATGTCTAAGACACATTTTGCAAGGTCAATGAGCGCGACTGCTGTAAAGTACGAGGAGCTCACCAGCAGAGTCCCAGAGCAACTTCTACCAAACAGACAGGATGGCATCAGACAGACAGACATACTTTATTGATCCCGAGGGAAACTGGGTTTCGTTACAGCCGTACCAACCAAGAATAGTGAAGAAATATTGCAATATAAAACAATAAATAATTCAATAATAATAAGTTAATCATGCCGTGGAAATAAGTCCAGGACCAGCCTATTGGCTCAGGGTGTCTGACACTCCGAGGGAGGAGTTATAAAGTTTGATGGCCACAGGTAGGAATGACTTCCTATGACGCTCAGTGTTACATCTCGGTGGAATGAGTCTCTGGCTGAATGTACTTCTGTGCCTAAGCAGTACATTATGGAGTGGATGGAAGTCATTCTCCAAGATGGCATGCAACTTGGACAGATGTTAAAGGACCCCAGTCTCCTCAGGAAATAGAGACGGCTCTGACCCTTTTTGTAGACAGCCTCAGTGTTCTCTTACTAGTCCAGTTTATTGTCCATTCGTATCCCCAGGTATTTGTAATCATCCACTATGTCCACATTGACCCCTTGGATGGAAACAAGGGTCACTGGTGCTTTAGCCCTCCTCAGGTCCACCACCAGCTCCTTAGTCTTTTTCACATTAAGCTGCAGATGATTCTGCTCGCACCATGTGACAGAGTTTCCCACCGTAGCCCTGTACTCAGCCTCATCTCCCTTGCTGATGCATCTTCAGAAGTTTTCTGATGACTCTGATATGGCAGAGTCATCAGAAAACTTCTGAAGATGGCAAGACTCTGTGTTGTCGTTGAAGTCCGAGGTGTAGATGGTGAAGAGAAAGGGAGACAGGACAGTCCCCTGGGGAGCCCCAGTGCTGCTGACCACTCTGTCTGAAACACAGTGTTGCAAGCGCATGTACTGTGGTCTGGCAGTCAGGTAATCAATAATCCATGACACCAGGATCCACCTGCATCACTGTCAGCTTCTCACCCAGCAGAGCAGGGCGGATGGTGCTGAATGCACTGGAGAAGTCAAAAAACATGACCCTCACAGTGCTCGCCAGCTTATCCAGGTGGGCGTAGACACGGTTCAGCAGGTAGACGATGGCATTCTCAACTCCTAGTCGAGGCTGGTAGGCGAACTGGAGGGGTCTAAGTGTGGCCTAACCATAGGCCGGAGCTGCTGTAGAACAACTCTGTCCAGGGTCTTCATGATGTGGGAGGTCAATGCCACCGGTCTGTAGTCATTGGAGCCACTGGGGCGCGGAGTCTTCGGTACAGGGACGAGGCAGGGCCTCTTCCAGAGCACAGGAACCCTCTGGAGACTCAGGCTCAGGTTGAAGACATGGTGAAGTACTCCACATAGCAGGGGGCACAGGCTTTGAGCACCCTGGAGCTGACACCATCCGGGCCTGCAGCCTTGCTTGGATGGAGACGTTTCAGCTCTCTTCTTACCTGTTCAGCTGTGAAGCCCACCGTGGTGGTTTCAGGTGAGGGAGGGCCGCAGTCACGAGAGCAGGGTGGGTGGCTGCGAGGAGAGGTAGGAGGGGAGAGTGGAGTATGTGTTGGTTGGGGGCCGACAAGAGATGAATCATGTGGGAGATGGGCAGGGGCCACAGTGTCAAATCTATTGAAGAACAGGATAAGTTCTTTGGCCCTGTCCACACTGCCTTCAGCTCCTCTGTTGCTGGTTTTCCAGAACCCAGTGATGGTCCTCATCAAGCTCCAGGAGTCAGGTACCTCAGCCACCAACCGGGACTTCCAAGAGTGGTGGTAGTGGGATAGTATTGGTGCAGCATGCGAGACAAAATGCGGGGTTTGCCACTGTGGAAACTGCCAGCCAGGCGGCAAAGGAATGACTCTTGCTGAAGAGAGGGAACTTGAAGTTGTAAGAAGAGGCCTTACCTATGTTGCAGGTGACCGCCACAGCAAGGAACCACATTGGCACACCAGATATCCTTGTTTAGTAGATCCAGCTTCCTTGCCAAACAATAAAAGAACAGTCGAGGCTACATTTCTCAGGACGGAAAAGCAACTAGCCAAAGAACCCTAGTGGAAAGCTGCCTGCACTGCTCAAGGGCATGACATGGTCGATCGAAGGGCTACAATGAAATTGTCCAAAGACACGGTCATCCACTGGAACGGGCCAGTTTGGTACGTGAGTCACCTTATTGTTTCGAACCCGCACTCTGTCACGACCCCAATGAGACTTGTGTGGATCAGCAGCCAAAGGTTCAGAGGCGTGAGCTTGAATGACCTGCTGATGAAAGGTCCAGATGTCCTCGACCAGATTCGATCTGTCCTACTCAGATTCAGGGGTGGAGTGTACATACAGTGCTCTGGGTGACACATAAAGATGTACAATTCAGTTTGGTTGGAAGATGCTCTAAGAGACATTTTTCTAGCAGCACAAGAGGGCGCAACCTTCCCAAGCACCACTACAGACAGGCTGGTAGTCTACAAAAACCAAGACTCTGGGCACTTGGTTTGCGGTGGCCGAGTGCAAATCTTCAACGAAGATCAAGTTGGTGTCCCTATCTTGCCCTATGATGCTTGGGTGTCCACACTGCTAACTCGAGAGGCTCACAATGAGAGTCATCACGGATTGGCCGGAATCTTGCTCAAAGTGAGAAGGCATGGGTCGTAAGGGGAAGGTAAATTGCCCAAAAAATTGTCGATGGCTGCATGCTCTGCAGGAAGGCAAAAGCAAGGAAATGTTAACAAGTAAATGGTGACTTGCCCCCAGAAAGAACTGAACCTGCTGCACCGTTCCAGTTCCAGTTCACCTCTTTCGACCCTACCAAGTAAAAGATGATGTCAACAAAAGAGTTACACTGAAAGTCTGGGGAGTGGTCTTTTGCTGCATGGCCAGTAGAGCCATCCACCCAGAGTTGGTAAACAGCCTATCAACTGAATGATTCCTGATGGCCTATCAAAAGTTCACAACAATCAGGGGACATCCAAGAAAGATCTGGTCAGATCCAGGCACCAATTTCATTGGAGCAAAACCAGTCTTGGAGGAGCTGTACAGATTCTTGGATGGCCTGAACGAAGCAGCCCTGCAGGAGACAGTGGCAAAAAATGGAACGGAGTGGATGTGGAAAATCCATCTGCCGGATTCTCCACACAGGAATGGTGCTGTAGAAGCCGCTGTGCGCATTGTGAAGAGAGCACTCCAGAGTCTTGGGAAGGACTCTGGGCTCAGTTACAGTGAGTTTCAGACAACTCTTCACATATGAGCCAACCTTACCAATGAACACCCACTTAACACCAGGGTACAGAGCCAGGAAGACTGTATCCAGTATGTCATACCCTACACTCTTCTACTCGGTCGCGCATCTCAAAGTGGTGATTTCAAAACCTTTGACTTTTCCACCTACCCCTACAAAAGCCTCCGAGCAATGCAGTCAGAGGTGACCAAGTTAAGGAGGTGCTGGAGCCAACTCGCTGGTCCTAATTTGTTTGTCAGGAGTAAGTGGCATACTGCACAGAGGAACATCACTGTCAGGGACATCGTCTGGTTATGCGACCAAAATGCACTGAGGGGACATTTCAAGCTTGGCAGAGTCGTCAAGACTAATCCAGACAGCAAAGGCATCTTGAGGGACGTCAACGTCAGGATCTTCCCAAGCTACAGTGTACCTGTGACAAAAGCTCTGAAAGTAACAAGGCATTCAATCTCTGATGGGAAAAAAAAGACAAGATCCAAGCCACCATCTTTCACAGAGACATTAGGCGGCTGGCTGTCTTACTACCTACTGAAGAACAGATGGAAAGTCAAGTCAACAATATATCCTAAGGACACCGAACTGAGACCGCCAAGTTTCCCTTTGAAGCTGGCGATCTCCTCAGTGTTTCCATGGGCAGATCGAGTGGGAAGTGTCAAGTCAAGCTTGAGTTTCTAGAAGGTATTGGGACCTAGAGGCAAAAGAAAATAAAATTTAAAATTAAGAGCAAGAATTCACTGATAGACTGAACGGTACCTACTGCCCGAGTGCTGCTTCTGCCCGGAACATTTGGGCGGACCCTGCAGCGTTACAGCAGCAGTTGGAATCCGCGGTAGATGCCGAACTTTAAATAACTTGAGAGACTGTTTCATGAAAAAGAGCACTGCTGTCACTGCGTTTGGGTTTGCTGCTATCTTTGCCATCGTGCGCAGGCACTACTCGGAAATGGTGCGAGGCTTAATAAAAGCTCGCAAACCTTCGAGAGAGTTTGCCCAGTTTGGAACCATAATGGTCGGAGGCCATAACGGTCCATTCGAGAAACGGAGGTGCAGGTCCGAAGTCGTCTACGAAGTCCGAGAGGCAGCCAGTTTTTTATCCTAATGATTAGACCTAACCTAATGACAACGTATGACTTTATTTATGACATGACTACTGACTAATAACTAACTAACGGAACTATCAAACTGTGGCACTTGCAAAAAATAAAAGGGAAAAAAAGGAAAAGTTGTTTGGTTATTGAGTGGAATCCGGTTAAAAAACCATCGGGTAGGCGTTTTCAATCCCTTTCAAGTGGGAAAGCCGCACATGTTCAAATAAGAACAAGAACTCCTACTTGACAAGAATTAACCCCACACTCACTCTGTAACCAGAGACTCTCAAATACAGAATAAACCCCACACTCTCACACAGCGCAGAGACTCTCAAGTACAGAATTAACCCCACTCTCACAATGTGCCTCAATTACATATTTAAACCCATGCTCTCATGTTGTACCAGAGACTCTACAATTCCGAATTAACCCCACGCTCTCACACAGTACCAGAGGCTCTAGAATACAGAATTAAACCCACACTCTCACACTGTGCTGAAGCTCTCAAATACAGCATCAACCACACACTCTCACATTGTGCCAGAGACTCTCAAATACAGAATTAACCCTAACACAGTACCACAGATTCTCAAAAACATAATTAACCCACACTCTCTGATTGTGCAGAAACTCTCAAATTAAAAATTAACCCCACACTCTCACACTTTACCAGTCTCTCAAATGCAGAATTGAATCCACATTCTCATGCTGTACCAGAGACTCTCCAATACAGAATTAACCCCACACACTCACTCTGTGTCAAAGACTCTGAAATATAGAATTAACCTCACACTCACAGAGTGTACCAGAGAGTCTCAAATACAAAATTAACCACAGACTCTCACTCTGTGTCAGAGACTTCCAAATCGAGAATTAACCTGCCTCTCTCGCACTGTACAAAAGAGTTTCAAATACAGAATTTAGCCCACATTGGCACATTGTACCAAAGACTCTCAACAACAGAATTAACCCCACATTCTCACCCAGTGCCCATGACTCTAAACTACAGAATTAACCTCACACTCTCACACTGTGCAGAGATTCCAAAAACACAATTACTCCAACACTCTCACATGGTACCAGAGACTCTCAAATACAGAATTAACCCCACACTCTCACACTGTATCAAAGACTCTCAAATGTAGCTTTAACTCCACATACTCACACCTCACCAGTCTCTCATATACAGAACTACTCCCATACTGTCACACTGCACCAGAGATAGTCAAATGCAGAATTAACCACACAATCTCACACTGTACCAGAGACTCTATAACACAGATTTAACTCCACACTCTCTGACTGTGCAGAGGCTCTCAAGTACAGAATTAAACCAGCACTCTCACACTGTGCCAGATGCTCTCAAATACAGGATTTTTTTCTTTCTTTTTTATTGATTTTTTAAAATAAAATAATAATTACAAATCAGAGGAGAAGTTGGATCAAATAAATAAACGTACAAAACAACAAAAGGGATGGGGTCAAAGTCATGTAAATGTTATATTGAACTATTATATATAAACAAAGAAACACAACTCCTCTTGGCAATTCATACAGAAAGAAAGACTGGAAATCTTTTTAATTAAGAGAAAAAAATAACCACTAAACTAACCGAAAAGAAAAAAAAAAGTCTGGGCAGTCCATTTGAGGATAAAATTACAAGAAAAAAAAAGAAAACATCCTTCTAGTCAGATCTGAAACTGCAAGGAGAGAGAAAAAATATACTTTTAAAAATTTACTTAAAAAAATAAAAAAAATAAATCATATTTATTGAATAAAAGGCTGCTCAAATTTAAAAGATGTATTGAACATCTGACTTCTAATTTTCTCCAAGCTTAAACAAGACAATGGAGGAGAGCCAGTTAAAATCAATAGGTGGATTAGAATCTTTCCAGTATAACAAAATAGCTCTCCTGGCCAATAAAGTTGAAAAGGCTATCACATGTTTAGCGGAAGCAGGAAAATTTCCTGCTTCCTTTGAAATAATCCCAAAGGTTGCTGTAAGTGAATTAGGTTGTAAGTCCACACTTATGACGTTTGATAACGTTCTAAAAACATCTCTCCAAAAATTATTTAACTTTGTACAGGACCAAAACATATGTGTTAGGGTAGCCACCTCAACGTTACATATATGACAGATTGGATTTATATTAGAAAAAATTTGTGCTAGTTTATCTTTTGACATATGTGCCCTGTGCACTATCTTAAACTGACTTAGTGAGAGACGCACAAAGATAGTTAAGTTATTAACTAAATAATAAATTTTATTCCATTGATAATCTGAAGTTCCATTTCCCAAGCCTGTTTAATCTTATCATTTGGCATCATAAGTGAATTCATTAACTGTTTATATATAATGGCTACCAATCCTTTTTGAAATGATTTAATCTGAAAAGTAGCATGTATCATATTTGGTAAATGAACAAATGGATAATTCGGTAAGAAGTCACATAGAAATTCCTAACATGTAAGTATCTAAAAGAATATGCATTAGATATATCATATTTTTTCCCACTAGCTGCGAAAAAGACATTAAACTGTCCTCTAAAAACAAATCTAAAAAAGTTTTTATTCCCTTAGTTTTCCATGTTAAAAAAACCTTATCCAAAATTGATGGTTTTTAAAAAAATTTAAAATGGAGATTACTAGAGAAAACAAAGTTATTTAAATTGAAAAATCTACGAAATTGAAACCAAATTTTTAATGTATGTTTAACAATGGGACTGAGACCTTGTCTACCTATCCCAGAGAACAAAAAAGGACCTTACCGAATTCTCCTCCAAGTGTAACCATGAAGGACAGTCCGGATTATCTATATCATGAATCCAAAAGGAGATATAATGAATATTAATTGCCCGATAATAAAATCTAAAGTTTGTTAACACCAGACCTCCATCTTTTTTTGATTTTTGCAATAAAGATTTATTCACTCTAGAGCTTTTATTATTCCAAATGTATAACAGGATCATGGAATCTATTCTACCAAAAAACATTTTCGGGACAAATGATGGAATGTATATAAAAATTTTGGTTAGATTACCATTTTATAGCATTTATTTGACCAATTAATGATATCATCATATGCGACCATTTGGAAAAGGTTTCTTGTGTATATTCAATTAGAGGAAGGAAATTCACTTTTATGTAAGTTTAATTTGTATCCAGAGAAAATACTAAATTCAGTAAATATGGAGAGCATGGAGGTAATAGATTTCCTAGGGTTTGAAATGTAACCTAATAAAGTTTATCCCCTCTCTTAATACCCTGAGCAGAATTAGAATCCCTAACAGCAATGGCAAGTGGCTCTAAAACCAAATTAAATAATAAAGGACAGAGAGGACAACACTGACCGGGTTCCTCTATATAATCTAAAATAAGGGGATATTTGATCATTAGTTATAACCGCAGATACCGGGGCTTGATATATCAATTAGATCCAGGAAATAAATCCCGGACCGAAATTAAACCTCTTCAAAACCTGAAACAAATAAGGCCATTTCACCCTGTCAAAAGCCTTCTCTGCATCCAGAGACACAATACATTCAAATTCTTTAACTGAGGGGGAATAAATAATATAAACAATCTTCGAATACTAAAATGTGAATCCTATTTTTAATAGATCCAGTTTGATCATTTGAGATAACAGAAAGTAAATTATTCCCAAGTCTATTAGCTAAACTCAGAGAGAATTTTAAAATCCACATTAGGTAAGGAGATAGGTCTATAGGATGCACATTCAGATAGATCTTCTCCTTTCTTAGGAATCAATGAAATTAATGCCTCATAAAAAGTTTTTGGAAGGTTCCCAGAGGATATAGAATCAGTGAAAATTTGACAAAAATATGGTAAAAGCTTTTCATTGAAGGTCTTACAAAATTCCACTCCATATTCATCTAGTCCCGGAGCTTTCCCTAGTTGCATAGAGGATATAGCTTTAGCTATTTCCTCTTGTTTAATAGGTGCATCTAGTATATTAATATCTTGATCGAAATTTTAGGTATATTTAATTTTTGCAAAAAATTGTTCATAATAAAAGTATTGTCAGAGAATTCAGATTTATAAAGATTGGTATAGAAATCCATAAATATCTTGTTAATTTCATTAGGGTCTAATGTTTCAGTTATATCTGGCCTGCGTTTTTTCAAAATCTGTCTTCTAACCATTTTTGCCTTTAACTGATCAGCCAAGAGTTTATCTGAGATATCTCCATGTATATAAAATAAACTTTTAGATTTAAAAATTTGCTCTTTGATGGCAAGAGTCAGAAGCAAATCATATTGTGTTTGAAGTTCAACTCTTTCCTTATATATATCTTCAGTAGGTTTTACTGAATACGCTTTATCGATCTCTCTAAATTTATTATTAAGCACTCATAGTTCCGCTTTAGTCTTCTTTCTTAAAGCTGCTGAATATGAATTTATCTGTCCCCTACGAAAAGATTTCATCGTATCCCGTATAATCATCATATCCCATATGGTAAATAAAATTAAAAGGATTACATCAAGTTAGCAAATATTACTTCTGAGCAAAATTGAAATGTACACTCACTTGAGCAGAATGGATTACTTTCTATTCTGTGCATTTTCTGCTAAGTAGCTGTATTTACCTGTTCAGGTTGAGGTGTAACTGTATAGAAACGGTATGAATTCTACTCAAAAACATTGAATACTCAAAATAAAGCTGAATTCAGGAACCTACAGTATAGCATTTACGTTGGAACTACAATTAGTTTTCTATTGCTTTGGAAACGCTATGGATCTATTATGTGCTATTGGTGACATTACTTAAGTAACTTCCCTTCCTTTAGTAGACACATAATATTGCTTGTAAACAACTTTAAATTACACGGAAAGATAAGCTGAAAGGTTTACATCAAGTTAGCACATATTACTTTAGAGAAAAATTCAAATGTGCACTCACTTGAGCTGAATGCATTGCATTATATTCTGAACATTTTGTGTTAAGTAGCTGCACATACCTGTTCAGGTTGAGTGGTAACTATAGAAACGGCATGTATACTACTCACAACCATGGAATACTCAAAATAGCGCTAAATTTAGAATCCTACAATATAGCGTTCACATTGTAACTGCCATTAGCTTTCATTTGCTTTGAAAAAGCCATGCTTCTATTATGTGCTACTAGTGATATTACAGAGAGTAAACTATATACCTTTAGTAGGATACTGATAAAATTGCTTGCAAAAAAACTCTAAATCATATGGTAAAGCTTAGAAAACGCTATGGTTCTCTTACGTGCTATTGGTGATATTACTTAAGTAGTTTCTTTAGCTTCAGTAGGACACTCATAATATTGCTTGTAAACAACTTTAAATCATATGGTAAGAAAATTTAATAGGTTTACATCAAGTCAGCACATATTAATATTGTCATATTTGGTCATTTTGACCAAATTGAAATGTACACTCACTTGAGCTGAATGCATTGCTTTCTATTCTGTGCATTTTGTGTTAAGTAGCTGTACTGACCTGTTCAGGTTGAGGTGTAACTGTATAGAAACGGCATGAATACTACTCAAAACCATGGAATACTCAAAATAAAGCTGAATTCAGGAACCTACAGTACAGCATTTACATTGGAACTGCCATTGGTTTACTTTTGCTTTCAAAATGCTATAGTTCTCTTAGGTGCTATTGGTGATATTACATAAGTAGTTTCCTTAGCTTCAATAGGACACTCATAATATTGCTTGCAAACAACTTTAAATCATATGGTAAGAACATTTAATAGGTTTACATCAAGTCAGCACATACTACATTTGATCAAATTGACATGTAATTTGAGTAGCATTTACATTGGAACTGCCATTAGTTTTCTATTGCTTTGTAAACGCTATGGTTTTCTTATTGGTGATATTACTTAAGTAACTTCTCTAGATTCAGTAGGTCACTCATAATATTGCTTGTAAACAACTTTAAATCACATGGTAAGATAAGCAAAAAGGGTTACATCAAGTTAGCACATGTTACTTTAGAGCAAAATTGAAACGTACACTCACTGGAGCTGAAAGCATTGCTTACTATTCATTGCATTTTCTGCTCAGTAACTGTACTTACCTGTATAGTTTGAGTTCATGTATACAAACGACATGAACACTACTCAAAAACAAGGAATACTCAAAATAAAGCTGAATTCAGGAACCTACAGTAAAGCATTTACATTGGAGCTGCTATTAGTTTTCTTTTGCTTTGTCAACGCTATAGTTCCATTATATGCTACTAGTGATATTACTTAAGTAACTTCCCTACCTTCAGTGGAACACTCAAAATATTGCTTGTAAACAACTTTAAATCACTTGGTAAGATAAGCAAAAACGGTTTACATCAAGCTAGCACATATTAGTTTAGATCAAAATTGAAATGTACACTCACTTGAGCTGAAAAGATTGCTTCCTATTCTCTGCAATTTCTGTTCAGTAGCTGTACTTACCTCTATAGTTTCAGTTGTAGCTGTATAGAAACGACATGAACACTACTCAAAGCCATGGAATACTCAAAATAAGTGTGAATTCAGGAACATACAGTATAGCATTTACTTTGGAGCGTCTATTAGTTTTCTTTTGCTTTGTAAACGCTATTGTTTTATTATGTGCTATTGGTGATATTACATAAGTTCCCCTTCTGCAGGGGCACATTCATAATATTGCTTGTAAAATACTTTAAGTCACATGGTAAGCTAAGCAAAAAGGTTTACATCAAGTTAGCACTTCTTACTTCTAAGCAAACTTGAAATGCACACTCACTTCAGCTGAAAGCATTGCTTCCTATTCTCTGCATTTTCTGTTCAGTAGCTGTACTTACCTCTATAGTTTGAGTTGCAGCTGTATAGAAACGACATGAACAATACTCAAAATCATGGGATACTCAAAACAAATCTGAATTCAGCAACCTACAGTAAAGCATTTAGATTGGAGCTGCTATTAGTTTTCTTTTGCTTTGTCAACGCTATGGTTCTATTATATGCTACTGGTGATATTACTTAAGTAACTTCTCTACCTTCAGTGGGACACTCAAAATATTGCTTGTAAACAAATTTAAATCACTTGGTAAGATAAGCAAAAAGGGTTACATCAAGTTAGCACATATTAGTTTTGAACAAAATTGAAATGTACACTCACTTCAGCTGAAAGCATCGCTTCTTATTCTCTGCATTTTCTGTTTAGCTGTACTTACCTGTTGAGTAGTAACTGATTAGAAACCACATGAATACTACTCAAAGCCATGGAATACTCAAAATAAATGTGAATTCAGGAACATACAGTATAGCATTTATATTAGAGCGTCTATTAGTTTTCTTTTGCTTTGTAAACGCTATTGTTCTATTATGTGCTATCGGTGATATTACTTAAGTAACTTCCCTACCTTCAGTGGGACACTCAAAATATTGCTTGTAAACAAATTTAAATCACTTGGTAAGATAAGCAAAAAGGGTTACATCAAGTTAGCACATATTAGTTTTGAGCAGAATTGAAGTGTACACTCACTTCAGCTGAAAACATTGCTTCCTATTCTGTGCATTTAGTGTTAAGTAGCTGTATTACCGGTATAGTTTGAGTTGTAACTGTATAGAGACCACATGAATACTACTCAAACCTATGGAATACTCAAAATAAAGTGGAATTCAGGAACCTACAGTATAGCATTTACATTGGAACTGCTATTAGTTTTCCTTTGCTTTGTAAACACTATGGTTTTATTATATGCTATCGGTGATATTACTTAAGTAACTTCCCTACCTTCAGTGGGACACTCAAAATATTGCTTGTAAACAAATTTAAATCACTTGGTAAGATAAGCAAAAAGGGTTACATCAAGTTAGCACATATTATTTTTGAACAAAATTGAAATGTACACTCACTTGAGCTGAAAGCATTGCTTCCTATTCTCTGCATTTTCTGTTCAGTAGCTGTACTTACCTCTATAGTTTCAGTTGTAGCTGTATAGAAACGACATGAAAACTACTCAAAGCCATGGAATACTCAAAATAAATGTGAATTCAGGAACATACAGTATAGCATTTACATTGGAGCGTCTATTAGTTTTCTTTTGCTTTGTAAATGCTATTGTTTTATTATGTGCTATTGGTGATATTACTTAAGTTCCCCTTCTGCCGTGGCACATTCATAATATTGCTTGCAAAATACTTTAAATCACATGGTAAGCTAAGCAAAAAGGTTTACATCAAGTTAGCACTTCTTACTTCTGAGCAAACTTGAAATGCACACTCACTTCAGCTGAAAGCATTGCTTCCTATTCTCTGCATTTTCTGTTCAGTAGCTGTACTTACCTCTATAGTTTCAGTTGTAGCTGTATAGAAACGACATGAAAACTACTCAAAGCCATGGAATACTCAAAATAAATGTGAATTCAGGAACATACAGTATAGCATTTACATTGGAGCGTCTATTAGTTTTCTTTTGCTTTGTAAATGCTATTGTTTTATTATGTGCTATTGGTGATATTACTTAAGTTCCCCTTCTGCCGTGGCACATTCATAATATTGCTTGCAAAATACTTTAAATCACATGGTAAGCTAAGCAAAAAGGTTTACATCAAGTTAGCACTTCTTACTTCTGAGCAAACTTGAAATGCACACTCACTTCAGCTGAAAGCATTGCTTCCTATTCTCTGCATTTTCTGTTCAGTAGCTGTACTTACCTCTATAGTTTCAGTTGTAGCTGTAGAGAAACGACATTAAAACTACTCAAAGCCATGGAATACTCAAAATAAATGTGAATTCTGGAACATACAGTATAGCATTTATATTGGAGCGTCTATTAGTTTTCTTTTGCTTTGTAAATGCTATTGTTTTATTATATGCTACTGGTGATATTACTTAAGTAACTTCCCTACCTTCAGTGGAAGACTCAAAATATTGCTTGTAAACAAATTTAAATCACTTGGTAAGATAAGCAAAAAGGGTTACATCAAGTTAGCACATATTAGTTTTGAACAAAATTGAAATGTACACTCACTTGAGCTGAAAGCATTGCTTCCTATTCTCTGCATTTAGTGTTAAGTAGCTGTACTTACCGGTATAGTTTGAGTTGTTACTGTATAGAGACCACATGAATACTACACAAACCCATGGAATACTCAAAATAAAGTGGAATTCAGGAACCTACAGTATAGCATTTACATTGGAACTGCTATTAGTTTTCCTTTGCTTTGTAAACACTATGGTTTTATTATATGCTATCGGTGATATTACTTAAGTCACTTCCCTAACTTCAGTGGGACACTCAAAATATTGCTTGTAAACAAATTTAAATCACATGGTAAGATAAGCAAAAAGGGTTACATCAAGTTAGCACATATTAGTTTTGAACAAATTTGAAATGTATACCTCCTTGAGCTGAAAGCATCGCTTCTTATTCTCTGCATTTTCTGTTTAGCTGTACTTACCTGTTGAGTAGTAACTGATTAGAAACCACATGAATACTACTCAAAGCCATGGAATACTCAAAATAAAGTGGAATTCAGGAACCTACAGTATAGCATTTACATTGGAGCGTCTATTAGTTTTCTTTTGCTTTGTAAACGCTATTGTTCTATTATGTGCTATCGGTGATATTACTTAAGCAACTTCCCTACCTTCAGTGGGACACTCAAAATATTGCTTGTAAACAAATTTAAATCACATGGTAAGATAAGCAAAAAGGGTTACATCAAGTTAGCACATATTAGTTTTGAACAAAATTGAACTGTACACTCACTTGAGCTGAAAGCATCGCTTCCTATTCTCTGCATTTTCGGTTAAGTAGCTGTACTTCCCTGTAGACGTTGAGTAGCAACTGATTAGAAACCACATGAATACTACTCAAAACCGTGGAATACGGAACATAAATGTGAATTCAGGAACATACAGTATAGCATTTACATTGGAACTGCTATTAGTTTTCCTTTGCTTTGTAAACACTATGGTTCTATTATGTGCTATTGGTGTTATTACTTAAGTAAGTTCCGTAGCTTCAGTCAGACACTCATGATATTGCTTGTAAAATACTTTAAATCACATGGTAAGATAAGCAAAACGGTATGCATGGTTAGCACATATTAGTTTTGCGCAAAATTGAAGTGTACACTCACTTCAGTTAAAAGCACTGCTTCCTATTCTCTGCATTTAGTGTTAAGTTGCTGTACTTACCTGTAGAGGTTGAGTAGTAACTGAATAGAAACTAGATGAATACTACTCAAAAGCATGGAATGCTCCAAGTAAATCTGAACGCCGGAACCTACAGTATAGCATTTACATTGGAACTGCTGTTAGTTTTCCTTTGCTTTGTAAACGCTATGGTTCAATTATGTGCAATTGGAGATATTACTTAAGTAAGTTCCCTAACTTCAGTGGACACTCATAATATTGCTTGTAAACAACTTTAAATCACATGGTAAGTTAAGCAAAATGGTTTACATCAAGTTAACACATATTACTATTGAGCAAAATTGAAATGTACACTCACTTGAGCTGAAAGCATTGCTTCCTATTCACTGCATTCAGTGTTAAGTAGCTGTACCTACCTGTAGAGGTTGAGTAGTAACTGATTAGAACCCACATGAATACTCATCAAAACAATGGAATACCCAAAATAAAGCTGAATTCAGGAACCTACAGTATAGCATTTACATTTGAACTGCTATTAGTTTTCCTTTGCTTTGTAAACACTATGTTTCTATTATGTGCTGTTGGTGATATTACTTAAGTAAGTTCCCTTTCTGCAGTGGCACACTCATAATATTGCTTGTAAACAACTTTAAATCACATGGTAAGCTAAGCAAAAAGGTTTACATCAAGTTAGCACATATTACTTTTGAGCAAAATTGAAATGCACACTCACTTCAGCTGAACGCATTGCTTCCTATTCTCTGCATTTTGTTTTAAGTAGCTGTTCTTACCTATTCAGGTTGAGTTGTAACTGTGTAGAAACGACAAGAATACTCATCAAAACAATGGAATACCCAAAATAAAGCTGAATTCAGGAACCTACAGTATAGCATTTACATTTGAACTGCTATTAGTTTTCCTTTGCTTTGTAAACACTATGGTTTTTACATAGTTTTTACACTGCATTAGTAAATATTGTGTTTATACAGCCCACGCAACTGAAGCCAATTGATCGACTGCATTTGAATGTGAGCAATTATGTATTTATGAACAACAATCAAACCATAGACTGTACTAACACTTTAGCAAATATGAGGAGTTCCGTGTTGTAACACGAAACTGTTGTGGATTTTTAGTAAATGTCTGTGATGTGACTGAACATAAAGCAATTGGACAACACAGTGAAGTCGATGCTAAGTCAATTAATACAACCTATGTGGTGTTTCGTAGTTATCAATTCTGTGAAATGTTTTCTATTATATCTGCATCTGACATCTGACTACGGCATTGAGTTTGAATTCCTCTCCCCGTTTCATTATGATGGATTCAATGGGAGGCGTCATGTCTGTCAGTGAGGTTGTGTTAGTCTGTTAATCTTTTGGAATTATTCAATGTTCTGTTGTAAAGTCAGAGAGGTGGCAAATGCTGGAATAGGAATGCTGGAATCACTAAACCACAAGCAGCTTGTATGGAAAGAGAAACAAGTTAACACTGGTATCAGGGGTCTCTCAGAACAGTTCTGAGGAGAAATACTTTAACTGTTTTTCCACATGTTCCGTTTTGCCTGGGTGAGCGTTTCCGGCATTTCCTGTTTTTGTTCCGTCCTTCGGCTGATCTGTCGCTGACAGGGATCGCCATGGAAATTGATGATTGTCTAACGGAAGAATCCCCCCCTGTCAGCGTCCGGATTTATTAATTTCATCCAGACGAGACGCGGGTAGTTACTCAGTTTTAGCTTTCCGCTGCCACTTCACATTTCCGTCATCAGTAAGCAATCCTTATTCAGATCAGATTGACTTTATTTTACTGTGTAAACTTCTTCTCTGTCTCCGCCAGCTCTGCGCCCCCTCTCGACCCTCCCACCGCTAAATGCAACAATAAAATGAAAATATTATAGGATCACCTCAAACTGCAGCATTGGCTTCTGCTCAGTATTTTCTCATTTTGCTGTTCCCTGTCACTCTTCCAGTGAACTTGGTGGCGATTGTGATCCTGTCCCGGGGAAAGTGCGGTCTCTCCAAATGTGTCACTCGCTACATGGCGGGAATGGCAGCGGCCGATCTCCTGATCGTTATTTCCGATCCGCTACTGGGGTGGACTACTGTGATTTATTTTTCCCGATCATTCTTGTTCATCACTCCGGTGTGCAGACTCGGCCAATGGATGCTTTCTGCAAGCACTGCGGCCTCAGTCTGGCTGACTGTCGCTTTCACCGTCGATCGATTTGTGGCTATTTGCTGTGAGAAGCTGAAAACAAAATATTGCACTGACAGAACGGCGGGTGTGGTTATCAGGACAGTGAGTGTGTTGGCCTGTTTGGAGACTGTACCCTGGGGCTTTGCATACGGGCCTGGACAAATAATAGATGGTGTTTCCTGGGGTTGTGTTGTTACACCGAGCTTCACAAACTCTCCATCATGGGCGGCATTTGAAATGTTTGACCTAATTTTAACCCCATTGTGTCCCATTCTTTCTGATTTTGCTGTTCAATATTCTGACTGTCAGGCGGATTCTAGCGGCCAGTCGAGCCCGCAGGGGGCTCCGGGGACGAAAGAGTGGAGAGAATGACAAAGACCGGGAGATGGAGAACCGACGCAAATCCATCGTTTTGCTCTTCAGTATAACCGGTAGTTTCATATTGTTGTGGGGAACAGACGTGTTATTTTATATCTATAGACGGATTTCAATGAGTTTTGTTTATTCTGTCACGGATCCCCGTTACATCACACAACAGACAGCAGGAATGCTGCAGATTCTCAGTTCCTGCACCAACACGTGTATTTACGTCCTGACTCAGAGAAAATTCCGAGAGGAACTAAAAAATGCGGTGAAATACCCACTGAATGGTATTTTGAAACATGAAATGTTAGAAATAAATTCTGTAAAGTATTACAATTCAGCTGCCTTCATGCTCCATATTCTATCCACCTCTTGTGGGTAAATGGAAACTGAGTTACAAATCAAACACGAGAGAACCGGCATTCGCTCGAAATACAAAACAACACGCAAAAAATCAGATCCTGATGAAAGGTGTCGCCACGAAACGTCGACTATTTACTCTTTTCCTCACTCAAATTGTTGGAGGAATTCAGCAGGTCAGGTAGCATTTGCGAAAGAAAATAAACTGCCGAGGTTTCGGGCCGAGACACTTTATCAGAGTCCTGTCAAATGTTTACTCATTTCCCGATTCGTGTGTGCTGCCTTCGAGTTACAAAACTCAGCACAAAAGGCATCACAGCCTCACCATCCCAGAAAATCGCCTTTGCGCCTCATGTCTCGTTCTGTTAAATTGAAGCTTGAGGCGAACCTGTTATCCCTGCTTCCCGGTTCTGAAGAAACTGCCTGATCTTTGACAATATTTTCGTCTGTATCAATCACTCCTGATCCCGTCAAAACCTGTTCTTTTGTTCACCTTTTTTCTCCTCCTTTTCTACCTGTAGGTTTTCCTTCTCACTGCCAACTTGAACTATCTTCCTGTAAGAGAATTTTCCAGTTTTACAATTGAAGCCAAAGTACCGTTAAGTTCACTTGTCTCTCGGTGAGAGATAGAGAAAGTGGGCGGGAGCAGGAGAGGTCTGAGAGCGCGAAAGAGAGAGCGCAAAAGAGAACACATGAGGGAGAGCGCGCGACAGATAGTACATGAGGAAGATGTCCCGAGAGTCAGCGCGAGGGAATGGGCGTGTGGGAGAAGCAGAGAAAATCGAATGAAAGAGAGAAAGAGCGTGAGAGTGAAGCGACGAAGACAACATGAGAAAGGGAGGGGGAGAGGGAAAAGGAGAGGGAAAGAGATATATATATATATATATAGATAGATAGATAGATAGACAGACAGACAGACAGATAGATAGATAGATAGATAGATAGATAGATAGATAGATAGATAGATAGATAGATAGATAGATAGATAGATAGATAGATAGATAGATAGATAGATAGATAGATAGATAGGTAGGTAGGTAGAGAACAGGCTGTGTGACATCGCCGGATCTGTGGTTCCACTGTTTAACAGATACTACTGTAGAGATTAGGTTTTTAGTTCTATATTAAGATCTTACGAGTTCTAACAAATTGTGTGGTTTCAACACGGGTGCACTTTCCTTTGTTTGCGAATGCATAAGTAAATTGCCTGAGCCGAATCAAAGAAGAATAAAACGAATGAATTTTCAAGCTATGTTCATTACATACAGGCTATTAGAAAGCGCATATGGAAAGATATGAATGACATGTAGCAAGCACTTTAGCGGGCGCGCAGACAGGTGTATATGTGTAAATGTGTAAGACTGAAGGATGATGCATTACACCAATCATGCCATGGCCAAGGATGTCTCTGAGTAGATACGGGCCATTCTGAAAGGGCAGAGTGAAGAACCAGAGGCCAAGTTCTTTATTAGAACTAACAAAAAAGAGACAAGGTCCTGAAAATGAGAATTTAAGGAGTAGGGCAGAAAGTTAGCAAATAGGAACTCACGAAAAGTGATTTCAGGGGCCACATGGTTGCAATGAAGGGGAAGTAATGTTCTCACAGGGAAGCTTGCTGGAGCCATCCTGACGATTTTCATCGTGTGCCATACAGAGCGGGTGTTGGATTCCAGAGCTACAGGTCAGTAAGTAGCATTGAGCAGGTGGGGCATTACTTGTTTGGTGTGTTCAGGAAGTTTTCCAGAAACAGAATGTAGGTAGTCCACCAGGGAGGGAGACAAACTTGCTATGGTATTGAGAAAATAACCTACCAAGATTATTGGAGTTTAATTGTGAAATATTTATGGATCTTAACTCTGGATGCTTTCAGATCATTATTGAAAAGAATATGTTTGACCCTGCAGGTCGATGATTGTAAATTTGAGGAAGAATTGGGCAGGTTTCATACAGCGTTGCCTGAAAGCTGATGTTACTGGTTGTTACGAGATGGAGCTGATGTTAGCAGATGTCTGGCATGTTAAAATCACGTGCAGCCCAGCCGGTCAGAATTTATTAGTTCGCAGTCCCTCTGAGGAGGGTAGAGAAGGATAGGGATGGTCAGGAACTTAGGGTGATGAGAAATATCGTATCTGTTTAAAAAATTGAGGAGTTATAGGAAAGGACGAGGTAGATGAAATTGGACAATGTCTTGGAGGAACATACAGGAAGCAAGAGACAAGTCACACAGTGAATCAGGAGAGTGAAGAGTTACCAGGAAATGTCCTCATTCAGGAAGATCAATGAGAATCCCAAGGCATCTTATGCATACACAGTAAACAACAGTATAGTGAAGAGAGGACAGGACCACACTGGGACAAAGGTGATAGTTTATCGCTGGAGCCAGAGTTAGCATGTGATGTAGAAAATGAATAATTAGTGTTCACTAAGGAAAAAGACAAAGAGGAAAATGAGATGAGAAAGGTGGTATGGTGATATTCTTTGGTGTGTTGATACTAAAGAGGAAGCGCTTTTGGGATCTCAAAAAATTTTGATGGGTAAGTCCTTTGGGGAAATTTAGTAAATTTGGAGACGCAGACCACATGCAGTGAAGTATGCCGTCAACGTACCATAAGAACTGAGAGATTAATAACATCTGGCCGGTAATGCAATAGAAGGGTTTGGTCTATCTCTAGTATAAACATGCCCTTCATATGTGACTGCTCAAGAAAAGTCAACATTTGACTACAGGGACAGTGAACTTTACAATAGCTAGACCTTCACTACCAGGACTCACAGCAGCAAAACTCACTGCAATATGCAGTGAGCACACGGTCCTGTGCACACCCAGTATTGTACACCGCCGTTAAACACTAGAAGAACAACAACACTTCAAGGTCAGAAAACTGTACAACTGTGATAATGCAATTCGATTCATGAACACCATCCATGCCCTCAATCACACTGGACATATCTCAGGATGCAACAGAAAATTGACAAAGGAGAACCTTGAATAATGTATGCTTCAATTTCCAAAGCTTTTTGAAATGCCAGCAGCAGGAAGAGAAACAGAAATATAGACAGGTTCTGGAAAGCAGAAAAAGCAACACTGTAGTGCGTGACTGTAATTTCTCCAACATTGGCTGAGACTACAGTCCATCCCAGGTAAAACCGTCTTCACCACTGAACACATCCACAAGGAGATCTCTTTCAGGGAAGCAGCATCCATCTTCAAGGACCCCATCATCATGCTCGCTTCTCGATGCTGCCATCAAGGAAGGAGCTACAGGAGCCTCATGTCGCACAGAACCAGGTTCAGGAATACCTATTACCCCTCAACGATCAGGCTTTGGAAGCAGAGGGGGTAATGGCACTCAGCTCAACACTGAGTTGTCTGTTCTACACTGCTGTTTTGCCAGTAATTGGTGTGTACATTTTTTCATTGATTCCTTTGTGTTTTCTTGTATTTACTGTACATGCCCACAGCAAAATATGCATGGTAACATTCATACTTTGACATTAAATTTACTATGAACATTGAACTTCACAGAAAATATCTTGTGAGGATAGGTGGAGGAAGATAGGGCTTTTCTCTTAGGCAGGAAGAGGTGACTTGATGGAGGTATACAAAATGATAGGAAACATCAAATGAGTGGACATCTAGGGAATGGTTCGCAAAGTTTAAGTCTCTGAAACAAGAACGAGTAATTCTAAGGTGTTTCGAAAAAAGTGTAGTAGAGTGGGGATGTCTGAGATTAACTTCTAAACATAGAAAATGTGTGGAGTTTACTGCTAGAGATGGTGGTAAAGGCAGATGCTTTAAGGACTAATTTAAGTGTCCTTACACTGGGACACGGCCCTTGCAATTGATGAATTTCAGTGGGAGACCATTTTGGAAACAGTCACCCTCAAAGACGGGCACAATCTTCGGGGAATTTGCTTAACTAAGAGCAAGTTAATGATAACCTACCACCTTGTACTTAGTGCTCACCTTTCACCATCTTCTTATCCCGACCTAGCATGTATTCTTTTTTCGGTCTTGTTAAAGTGCCTCAGCCAGAAATGTTGACAGTTTACTATTTTCCATAGATGCTGAGTTTCTCCAGCATTTTGTGCGTGTTGCAAGCCTAATGTTAGGCAGGACCTGGGGACAGCAGAGACCGGGAGCTGCTGTAACTTACAACAGACGTGTGAGAGTTGTTTAGAGCTGAGTCTTTCCAAATTTAATTGGTTTATGCGAGGGGAAAATACAAGAATCCAGATCTAAAAATATTGCATGAGCAGAGATGTTGCAAATGGAGTCAAAAAGGTAAAGGAACGATAAGAAAAGTTTAGAAAGTGGAAATTAGAAAATGCCTTTGATGAATATGCAGCAGTATGCAAACTAAACAGATAATCTGCACTGCTGAATGATGGTAGGGGAGAGGGAATGATTTTGCTGACCAAGCCTAGAGAGAATTCCTTGTACATTATAAACAAAAGGGGCACTACAGCGAACACAGAAATGCAGAAAACTCAGTGGTGGAGGAATGAAAGTAGGTCTGAATACGGAATAAGCGACCAAATCCCAAATGAATATTTCACGTTAGTATTCACGAAACGGAAAGTGATGGGGGTGGGTGGGAATAAGCATCAGGAAAGATACGTTGATATTCCACGGACACTGTTAACAAGTTGCTGGGAGCAAAGGGACTCTCAAAGAAATCGAAGGTGGATAACTCATTAGGACAGTATAGAATTCATTCCAGGTTAATGAGTGAATGATGCAAGATTGCGGATTGCTGGGTCTTACACAGGGATCTTTGTAGTGTATTTTTAATTACATATGTTGCGGTAGAGGACTGCAGATGATCCAATATTGTTCGCCCATTTATCAAGGTCTATAGTGACAAACCAGGAAACTACATAGGTGACACAAAAATTTGGTGCATTTGTCGATAGTGAGGAAGATTGCCAAAGGATTCGCAGAACATAGACAAGTGGCATATGCAGTGGTCTACTCTAGGATATGAAACTTAGTTTTTCTTTCCCGAATCTCTCTCGCTGTTGGAGTAGCAAGAATGAGAGTAATGCCAGTGAAATCCGCTGTTTCAGGATGCGGTAGGTCAGGGAGTCAGTCAGTGTCCCCTGTAAATTCACATGACGAACATGGACCAGCTGCAGCTCGGCTCATCTAGAACAGTGAGACCAGATCATTTAGTGTGACGTTCACAGCTAGTGTGAAGGATGCCTGTATATTTAGTGACCAACTAGAAAGAGAAGAGAATGAGTCGGGCAGTGCAGGGTCCCCCAGTGGCTGCTCCCCTCACAAAACGTACACATTTTAAATTCTAATGGGGGAATGAATTCTCAGGGCACACCAGCAGCAGCCAGGCTGCTGGCACTGACAGTGCCACAGATGCCCAGAAGGGAAAGGCAGGATCAATCTGGACAGTATTTGAGAGAAGACTCAATATTCTGTAGCTGTAAAAGAGATCCCAGGATGGTGTGTTGCCTCTTGATAACCAGGGTCAGGATGAGTCAGAGCGGCTGCATAAAATTCTCATGTGCTCGTTCTACATATAACTTGGTAAAAAAGAGGGTTGAGCTTGTACACAGCGAATAGAAGGAATTATGACAGAACTTAAAAAGCACAACTTCAAAAATAGTAATTTCACTGTGACAAATATTTGTGAGGATAGAAATAGAAAGATGATTCAGATGAATATCTGACTGAGGGGCTGAGGCAGGGGGCACGATTGGATTTCTTGGATGCCTGCAATTTCCGCTGTTGTAGGGAGACTTACACACAAGAGATGGATTGCTCCTGAACTGAAGGGGGCAGAATTTCCTGTAGATTTGCGAGTGATGCTCAGAATAATGTAAATGGGAGTGAAGGCAGTGTGAGCCTGAGTAGGAGATAATACTTTTGCCAATGACGGCAAATTTAGTCAGAACGATGGACAGGAGCACAGACAAAAGAAAGGAAAGACAATTGGTTTCAGCAGCATTTGCTTCAGTGCATGAAGCTTGACAGGTCAGGTGGATAAACTCAGGTGTGACTGACTCGGCTGACTGCTGGATCACTTCCTTTTACGTGTAGGTCAGTGATTTGGCTGACAGAATGAATGGCTTTGTGGTGAAGTTTGTCGACAATTCGAAGATCGATGGAGGGCAGGCAGTTTTGAGGAAGCAAGGAATTTGCTGAAGGACAGACAGTGGGAGAATGGTCAAAGGAATGGAATATAGTGCAGCGAACTGTATGGTCATGCATTTAAGCAGTAATGATGAAGACTACTTTTCAAGCAGTTTAAAAAAAAACAAAAAAAAACAGAGGTGCAAAGAGACTTGTGAGTCCACCTGTAGGAAGTGTAACTTGCAGTATGAGTCAGTGATAAGGAAGTCAAATAAAAAAATACATTCATTTCAAGAGGACAAGTATGCCATGGCAAAATGTTACTTTAAGCTTTCCAAGTCATTGGTCAGACCGCACTTACAACAATAGTATGAGCGGGTTTGTGACCCTAATCTAAACAAAATTATTTCCTAGCATTGGAGAAGGCACATATTAGATTTATCAGCGTGAATGTAGAAGTTAAAGTGTTAATGTTTGAGTAGTGATTAGTGGCTCCAGGCCTTTACTCGGTGGAGTTCACTGGAATTCGATGGATCTCAGTGAACCTATTGAATATTGGAAGGCTTATATAGAGACGATATGGAGAGGATGTTTCCTATAGTGGAGGTGTCGAGGACCAGAGTGCACAGTTGCAGAATAGAGGGATATCCATCTAGAACAGAATCGAAGAGGAATTGCTTACAAAGTTGGTAAGGAAACTTGAATTCATTGCCACTTGACAGGGCTGGAATCCAAGCCATTCAGTATAAAACAAAGGTTGACAGGTTTTGGATTAGTCCGTGGATCAACGGATTGTGGGGAGACGGCAAGAGAATGGCGGAAAGAGAGATGAAAGAATCAGCCATCATAGAAAGTGGAGCAGACTGGATTTGGCTAAATGGCCTAATTATGCCCTTATTTATTATGGTTCGATCACAGCCACAACTGAATCATAGCTGAAGGAAGGGAAGAATGGATAGCTCAATGTTCCAGGATATAAAGATGCAGATTAGAAGGGAGAATGGGCAAGGTTGTGCGAAGTGGGAGCCCTTCAAAAGTGTGATGTCAGGTGTTCAGAACCTGTATGATTCTCGTAGGGTAAAGGAAAATCCTAGCATGTTTCAGGAACCCTGATTGATGAGAGATACTGAGGCCGTGGATGGAAAAGTGTAAACAACCTGCTTAAATTTGCATTTGAACCAAAAGCAATTAGCTTTACTCGCCTTCACTTGCCCCATCACTGAAATTTTCCCACAACCAATGAACTTAGTTTCAAGACACCTCATCTCATATTCTCAATATTTATTGGTTGTTTAATTATTGTTTCTTCTTTTTGAATTTGCACACTTTGTTGCCTTCTTCACTTTGGTTGAGCGCACTAGTTGGCCGGTTTTTCAGTGATTCTGTTATAGTTGCTACCTATGGAATAGATAACTGTTATCATTCTATAGATTTGTTGAGTATACAAGAAAGTTCATCTCAGTTTCTATATGGTGACATATATGTACATTAAACTCCCGTCTATTCTCTTGAGCTCTTCCTTGCTTTTATAAAGACTATAGTTATTTATCACGTTTACATTGAAATGTAGTGAAAGGCATCTTTTCCATTTTTATTTAAATCCCGTCCATTTGCCTTGATCAGAGGACATGGTGTCTTCATGGTGTATTTTTTGCCAGGACACTGACGCAGCAACAGTTGGCCCTGGTATATTTTTACGACTGTCAGTTGAAACATCCTGACTGCGCACGGTGATCTCCATTCAAATAATTATATACATGCTAAAACCAATTGGCTGCACCAGTGATTATTTCGTGTGTCATATTACAGAGGGTGAATATTGGCTTATTTTCGTTTTATCACTTTGTAGATATAATTTTCATTTTGACATGAACTAGTCTTTCTGTTATTCAATGTCAAACAAATCCAAATTAAACCACTGTGGATTCATGTTGTAAAACAATAAAACTTCGAAGATTGGTACGAATACTTTTTTAGGTGCTGTAACAGTAGTACCGATGTTGTCTGTGATCCTGGTGCTGTGTGTCCTCACTCCTTTATGTTTTTCTGCCCAATGGAAGGTGTGAAAAGACAGAATGACATGGTAACGAACGGTCTTTGATTATGTTAACTGCTTTCCCGCGGCAGCAGAAAAGGCAGCCGGAGTCAATGGAGGAGAGGAACGTTTCTGTGACAGATTGGGCTGTGATCACAAAGTCCTTCTCTGATATGACTTCACAAATTGCTACACCTCACTCACCTGGACTGAACACCATTTACCATTCCCCAGCCTGCTCACCAGGCTGATCAAGAATCCCTAGCATCACAATTAGAATCGCGTTTATTAGCACCGGCATGTGTTGTGAAATTTGACAACTGTTACCATCAGCCAGGAGGTACAGAAACCTGAAGGCAAACACTCAGCGATTCAGGAACATTTTCCTACCATCTGCCACCCGATTCCTAAATGGGCATTGAAATCTTGGACATTACCTCACTTTTTATATTGTTTCTGTTTTCTGCACAATTTTTTGTTCAGTATACGTATACTGTGATCGATTTCCTTAGTTATTATTGTTATTTTTTATTAATTATTTTGTTTTTCTTCTATATTATGTATTGCATTGAACTGCTGCTGCTATGTTAACAATTTCCACGACACTTGCTAGTGATGATAAACCTGTTTCTGATTTGTTAACTTACCAGCAGTAGTTCAATCCAATACATGATAACATAGAAAGTGATAAAAATAAACAAATAACACAATAAAAGTAAGTATATATGTGCATATTCAACTGATGAAATATCGTGCAAATACAAAAATTAAATATATAATAAAAGTAATGTGTTCATGGAGTCAATATTCATTTAGGAATCGTATGGCAGAGGGGAAGAAGCTGTTCCTGAAACACTGAGTGTGCGCCTTCAGGCTTTTGTGCTCCCTTCCTGCCCCTACCCATGAGAAGAAGGCATGTTCTGGGTGATGGAAGTCCTTCATTATTGACGTTGTCTTTCTGATACACCGCTACTTGACGATGTCTTGGCTACTACGGAGGCTAGAACCAAGATGGAGCTGACTAATTTCACAACTGCTGGAAGTTTCTTTTGGTCCTGTGCAGTAACCGCCCCCATCCCCACCAAAGAATGATGCAACCTGTTAGAATACTCTTCACTGTACATTAAGAGAGGTTTTTGAATGTTTTAATTGAGAAACCAAACTATAATGAAATATAACTGCTGTCTTCTCTTCTTTACACGTGCTTTGTTATTTTGGGACAATGATAGATCCACTGAGATCTTGACTCCCAGGAACTTGAAATTGCTCACTCTCTCCTATTCTGATCCCTCTGTGAGGATTGTTTCGTGTTCCCACTTCTTACCCTTGTAATTGTTAATACCTTCTTCATTCTTTCTATTAGTTTGAAGATAGTGATGGGAATGTATGGTCAAGTTCATAGTTCAGAACGATAGAACCATAGAACATTACAGCACAGACACAGGCCTTTTGGCCCTTCTTGGCCGTGCTGAACCATTTTTTCTGCCTAGTCCCATTCACCTGCACCAAGCCCATATCTCTCCATACACCTCTCATCCATGTACCTGTCAAGTTTTTCTTAAATGTGAAAAGTGTGCCCATATTTACCACTTAATTTGGCAGATAATTCCACCCTCCCACCACTCTCTGTTTGAAAAAGTTCTTTCCCCCTTCACTCTTAACCCATGTCCTCTGTTTTTTTTTCCTCTTCCCTAGCCTCAGTGGAAAAAAAACCTGCTTACATTCACTCTATCTATACCCATCATAATTTTATTTACCTCCATCAAGTTTCCCCTCATTCTCCTACGCTCCAGAGAATAAAGTTCTAACCTATTCAACCTTCCTCTGTAACTCAGTTTCTCAAATCCTTGTAAACCTTCTCTGCACTCTTTCAACCTTATTAATATCCTTCCTGTAATTCGGTGACCAAAACTGCACACAGTACTCCAAATTCGCCCTCATCAATGCCTTAAACAACCGCACCATAACACTCCCACTCTTATACACAATACTTTGATTTGTAAAAGCAAATGTAACAAAATTACTCTCTGCTACCCTGTCTACCTGTGACCCCAGTTTTAGAGAATTCTTTATCTATATTCCTAGATCACTCTCTTCTGCTGCACTCCTCAATGCCCTACCATTTACCTTGTAGGTTCTACATTGTTTTTTTTCTGCCTAATTGCAATACCTCACACTTGTCTGTATTAAACTCCGTCTGCCATTTTCCAGCCCATTTTTCCAGCTGGTCCAGATCCCTCTGTAAGCGTTGAAAGCCTTCAACACTGTCCACTACACCTGCAATCTTTGTATCATCAGCAAATTTGCTGACCCAATTTACCAAATTATCATCCAGATCATTGATATAGATGACAAATGAGAATGGACCCAGTACTGATCCCTGTGGCACACCACTAGTCACAGGCCTCAACTCAGAGAAGCAATCATCCACTACGACTCTCTCGCTTCTCTCATTGAGACAATGTCTAATTCACCTCATCCGTATATACCGACATTTTAAATATATCTGCCAGGGCCCCTGCAATTTCAACGCTAGTCTCCTTCAAGGTCCGAGGGAATACCCCCACGTCTAAGGGATTTATCTACTCTGATATGCCTCAAGATAGCAAGCACCTCCTCCTCTTCAATCTGTATAGGTTCCATGACCTCACTACTTGTTTGCCTTATTTCCATTCACTCCATGGCAATTTCCTTAGTAAATGCAGACGCAAAAACACCATTTAAGATCTCCCCCATTTCTTTTGGTTCCATACGTAGCCAACCACTCTGATCTTCAAGAGCACGCTTTTATCCCTTACAATTCTTTTGTCCTTAATATACCTGGGATCTATTCTGGAGAAAAGGTGAAGTTTAATGGATTTGATTGGATCTAGAAGAGTTGGAGTGAGACAATCTGTATGACAGAATATCAACAAATGGCAAGTGGGAGTTTTTTTAATGAGTGTCATTGCAGCTGTCCATAAGAAGCATGTTTCTTTTAGAGTGAATCATAAACTGGCAAGTTTAGGGAACCTTGGTGAATGAGAGATATAAAGGCTCCGGTCAAGAAATAAAGGAAGCATACACTGGGTGTAGGAGGTCAGGATCGGGCAAATCACTTGATAAGAATAAAAAATACTTTTAAGAAGGAAACCAGGAGGACAGACGAATGATATGTGATTGATCAGGCAGGTCAGCAAAATACTAAGAGGTTCAATAGCTCTGTTAGGAGTAATAGTGCGGCTTGGGAGAGAGAGAGGCCCCATAAATAACAGCAGAGTGTCCATGCCTGTGCCACAGGGAATGGGTGGCATGAATCCATCAATGATAATTTCTACTTTGTGTTTACTGAGCAGAATATCATGTTTGCTCAATAGATAGTGCAAAGTAGTGGAGTTGCTTTGAAGGACACTCATATTACCAGCGAGCAGTTATTAGCAGCCTACGGTGTATTAAAGTGAATGAATCCTCAGGGCCTGACCAACTGCTTTGTGGAATGAGAGTGAAGATTGTGGAGGTCCACTGCAGGTTGTCCCAGTGACTGAAAAGAGGTTACTGTTGTTCCATTGTTTAAAAGAGCTGTCGAAACTACTAAAATGTCCGATATGTCGTTACGTCCGGTTCCTCTTTGAACCTTTTTTCCTCTTCTGAGTTCGTGAGTTTGTATTTTGGTTAACCCTTTACGTACCGTATTATTTGTTTTACTATGATGGATAAGGTTATTAATTTTGTTTCGTGGAATACAAACGGTTTAAACCATCCGATTAAAAGGAAAACAAAAATCAAGGTATTCTGCAGAATGAATGCCCATATTATTTTTGCAGACGAAACTCATGTGAGGAAAGAGGATAATCAGCGTTTTTCTCTGGTCTTGGATTCGAATTCCAAAAATTCGAATTCCCAGGCTAAAGTGAAAGGTGTTTCTATTTTTATAGTTTCGTTTATTTCATTTGTTCATTACAAAACATTTCATATTCGAATGGTAGATTTTGGGTAATCGCTGGCCTACTCTGTAACAAGAAAAATAGGTTATGGTTAATGTTTATGCTCCGAATATTGATTATCTTGAATTGTTTAACCCTTATTCACACCCCTTCCCTATTTAAATGACTATATGTTGATAATGGGAGGAGATTTTAATTGCTATTTAAATTCTTCAGTGGACAGATCTAAGTCTAATCAGGCACTTCCGAATAAATCCGCTACATTTATTAATTCCTTTATGCTTGATTTTGGAATTTCAGGAATTTGGAGGTTTCTGCATCCAAAGGAAAAAAAATGTTTTCATTCTTTTCTCAGGTTTATCATAGTTATTCTAGAATTGACAACTTTTTTATTGACTCACGTTTAATTCCCTCTGTTACTGACTGCAATTACGATTCCATTGTTATCTCTGACCATGCGCCCCTGAAACTCTCTATTAAACTAATGGATACGCCTTCTAGTTTTGGACAATGGCGATTCAATTCTGGATTACTACAGTACTCGGACTTTGTGAATTTAATTAAGGAACAGATCTTTTTTTCTTTTCAACAAACTCTGCGAATGAAATTTCTGGCGGGGTTTTATGGGATACTTTTCAAGCATAGCTCCGTGGACAGATTATCTTATATTCTACTGGTCTGGAAAAAAAAACGGATTAATAAAGAGATTTGTATGTTGCCTGAAAAGATTAAAGCAATTGGTAAAATATACTCTATTGCTCCTAGTCAGGAGCTTGATAACAAAGGTCGAAATCCAAATGGAGCACTGTTTACTTTTAACATTCTCGATTGAAACTTATTAATTAAGTCTAGGAGTCAATTTAATCTATGATGATAAATCTGGTAAACTACTGGCTAGTCAATTGAAATCTGCTTCGGTTAAACGTCAGATTATTAAAATTCGTAAACGAGATGGAACTATGACTGTTGATCATGATGAGATAAACAAATCTTTTCAAGAATTGTATACCTCCTTATGTCAATTAGAATCTCCTGATGACTCCACTACAATGAGTGAATTCTTAAGGAAATTGAATGTTCCGAAATTATCACCTAATAAACGTTTAGTATTAGATGCTCCTGTTACGTAACAAAAAATAATATATACTATTTCTTCGATGAATTCAGGTAAAGTACCTGACCCAGATGGTTAAACATTAGATTTTTAAAAATCTTTCTCTGCTATACTTTCTCCCTGTCTATGTAAATTCTTTAAGGATGCATTATTTTTGGTAAATTGCCCCATTTTTTTCATGGTGCCTCTATTTTCTTAATTCTTGAAAAAGATAAAGATCCCACTGAATGCGATCATATAGGCCATGTATTATTATTGAATGCGGATTTAAGATCTTTTTTCTAAAATAGCGGGAACTAGATTGGAGAATGCTTTAGAACATTGAACACAGAATAGTACAGCATATTACAGGCCCTTCGACGTACAATTCCTCCATATACTTGTCTGGTAGTCTCTTCAACTTCACTAGTGTATCTGCCTCCACCACTGACTCAGGCAATGCATTCCACGCACCAACCCCTCTCTGAGTGAAAAGCCTTCCTCTAATATCCCCCTTGAACTTCTCTCCCCTTACCTTATAGCCATGTCCTCTTGTACTGAGCAGTGGTACCCTGGGGAAGAGGCGCTGACTGTCCACTCTGTCTATTCCTTTATCTTGTACACCTCTATTTCCTCTCATCCTTCTCTCCAAAGAGTAAAGCCCTAGCTCCCTTAATCTCTGATCATAATCCATACTCTCTAAACCAGGCAGCATCCTGGTACATCTCCTCTGTACCCTTTCCAATGCTACCACATCCTTCCTATAGTGAGGCGACCAGACTGGACACATCACTCCAAGTGTGGCCTAACTAGAGTTTTATAGATCTGCAGCATTACATCGCGTCTCTTAAACTCTTTCTCTCGACTTATGAAAACTAACACTCCATAAGCTTTCTTAACTACCGTGTCTACCTGTGAGGCAACTTTCAGAGATCTGTGGACATGTACCCCCAGATCCCTCTGTTCCTCCAGACTGCCAAGTATCCTGTCATTTACTTGGTACTCTGCCTTGGAGTTTGTCTTTCCAAAGTGTACCACCTCACACTTCTCCGGGTTGAACTCCATCTGCCACTTCTCAGCCCTCTTCCGCATCCTATCAATCTCTCTCTGCAATCTCCGACAATCCCCTACACTATCTACAACACCACCAACCTTTGTGAGACTGCAAACTTGCCAACCCACCCTTCTACCCCCACATCCAGTTCGTTAATAAAGATCACGAAAAGTAGAGGTCCCAGAACAGATCCCTGTGGGACACCACTAGTCACAACCCTCCAATATGAATGTACTCCCTCCACCATATCCCTCTGCCTTCTGCAGGCAAGCCGATTCTGAATCCACATGGCCAAACTTCCCAGGATCCCATGCCTTCTGACTTTCTGAATAAGCCTACCTTGTCAAATGCCTTACAAAAATCCATGTAGATAACATCCACTGCATTACCCTCATCTATATGCCTGGTCACCTCCTCAAAAACTCTATCAGGCTTGTTAGACACAATCTGCCCTTCACAAAGCCATGGTAACTGTCCCGGATCAGCCCATGATTCTCTAAATGCCCATAGATCCTATCTCTAAGAATCTTTTCCAGTAGCTTTCCCACCACAGAGAAAAGGCTCGCTGGTCTATAATTACCCGGACTATCTCTACTACCTTTTTTGAACAAGGGGATAACATTCGCCTCCCTCCAGTCCTCCGGTACCATTCCCGTGGACGACGAGGACATAAAGATCCTAGCCAGAGGTTTAGCAATCTCTTCCCTCGCCTCGTGGAGCAGCCTGGGGAATATTCCGGCAGGCCCCGGGGATGTATCCGCCCTAATGCAACTCCAACACCTCCTCTCCCTTAGTATCAATATGCTCCAGAACATCAACCTCACTCATATTGTCCTCACCGTCATCAAATTCCCTCTCAGTTGTGAATACCGGAGAAGTATTAATTGAGGATCTCAAACAACACACACAAAATGCTGGTGGAACACAGCAGGCCAGGCAGCATCTATAAGGAGAAGCACTGTCGACGTTTCGGACCGAGACCCTTCGTTCCCCCAGCATTTTGTGTGTGTTGTTTGAATTTCCAGCATTTGCAGATTTCCTCGTGTTTCCTCATTGAGGACCTCGGTCACTTCCACAGCCTCTAGGCACATCTTCCCACTTTTATCTCTAATCGGTCCTACCTTTACTCCTGTCATCCTTTTGTTTTTCACATAATGGAAGAATGCCTTGGGGTTTACCTTTACCCTACTCGCCAAGGCCTATTCATGCCCCCTTCTTGCTCTTCTCAGCCCCTTCTGAAGCTCCTTTCTTGCTACCCTATATTCCTCAATAGACCCATCTGATTCTTGCTTCCTAAACCTCATGTATGCTGCCTTGTTCCACCTGACTAGATTTTCCACTTCACTTGTCACCCATGGTACCTTCACCCTACCATTCTTTATCTTCCTCACCGGGACAAATTTATCCCTAACATTGGATCAAGAGATCCTTAAACGTTGACCACATGTCCACAGTACGTTTCCCTGCAAAAACATCATCGCAATTCACACCCGCAAGTTCTAGCCTTATAGCCTCATAATTCTTTTTTTTTTCAAATCTTTTTATTAATTTTTTAAGATAAACATAAGAAAAATATTAGTACAAATCATTTGAGAGTACATAATAGATTAATTAACAATCAAATATGTATTAATCAATACATAGAATCTCTCAAACTCATAGTATAATGTAAAGGAATTAAGAACCCCCCCCCCCAAAAAAAAAGACAACAACTAAAAAAAAACTAAAAAAAAAACTAACCAACATGGGCAATCGCATAATGTTAAATACATACAGCAGTGCCAATGACTCCCAACCTCCATCCACACAATTCAGGATAGTAACAATAAGGTTCAGGATCAGACCATTTAATTCATATGAAAATGTTGAATAAATGGTCTCCAAGTTTCCTCAAATTTAACTGAAGAATCAAAAACCACACTTCTAATTTTTTCTAAACTCAAACAGGAAATAGTTTGAGAAAACCACTGAAATACAGTTGGAGGGTTAATTTCTTTCCAATTCAGTAAAATAGATCTTCTAGCCATTAGTGTAACAAATGCAATCATTCGTTGGGATGAAGCGGATAAACGCTTATTATCTATCATTGGTAGACCAAAAATTGCGGTAAAAGGATATGGTTGGAGATTAATATTTAAGTCTCTTGAAATAATATTAAAAATATCTTTCCAATAGTTTTGTAAATAAGGACAAGACCAAAACATATGGGTCAACGAAGCAATATCAGAATGACATCTATCACAGGTTGGATTAACATAAGAATAAAATCGAGCAAGTTTATCTTTAGACATGTGAGCTCTATGTACATCCTTAAATTGTATTAGAGCATGTTTAGCACAGATAGAGGATGAGTTTACCAATAATAATTTTTTTCCCATTGCTCAGTAGATATAGGGCAATGCAATTCTTCCTGCCATTCCTTCTTAATTTTTTCTGATATATCTGGTTGTACATTCATAATCATATTATAAATGATAGCTACTAAGCCCTTTTGACAAGGATTAAGAGCTAAAATTCTTTCTGTAATGTCCAATGGACATTCTTTCGAAAAAGACTTTAGTTCATTATATAGAAAATTTCTAACTTGTAAATATCTAAAAAAATGGGTTTTAGATAAATTATATTTATTAGATAACTGTTCAAAGGACATAATGTTATCATCCAAAAACAGATCACGAAAACATGTTATACCTTTTGTTTTCCATAAAAGAAAAGCTTGATCTATAGATGATGGTCGGAAAAAGTAGTTAGATATTATAGGACTTGACAGCATAAACTTATTCAAACCAAAAAATTTACGAAATTGAAACCAGATTCGTAATGTATACTTGACTATAGGATTAGTTATCTGTTTATTCGTTTTGAATAACGAAAAAGGAAGTGAAGATCCTAAGATTGAGATCAATGAGAAATCTTGCACAGATTTACATTCCAAATTTACCCATTGTGGGCCAGCAACTGTAGTCGATTCTTGTGTCCAAAATATCAATTTCTGTAAATATTTTTTACCTAGCCTAGGATTTTTGTTCTGCCACAAATACGAAGATATTTTAGAATCAACTATATCAAAAAAAGATTTAGGAATAAAAATTGGTAATGCTTGAAATAGATATAGAAATTTAGGTAGTATCATCATCTTAATGGCATTAATTCTACCTACCAAAGACAAAGATAGTGGGGACCACCTATTAGCAAGTTGCTTAATTTGATCTATTAAAGGCAAAAAATTAGTTTTAAATAAATCTTTATGTTTTTTAGTAATTTTAATACCTAAATAAGTAAAATAGTCTGTAACAATTCTATATGGTACCTGATTATAAATTGAAGTATGCATATTTAATGGAAAAAGTTCACTCTTATTAAAATTCAATTTATATCCAGAAAAATTACTAAATTGAGCAAGCAAAGAAGAAATAGCAGGAATAGATCTTTCAGGGTCAGATATATATAATAACAAATCATCCGCATATAATGATACCTTATACATCGTCTCCCCACGGGTAATACCTAAAATATTGGGTGATTCACGAATAGCTATAGCCAAGGGTTCTAAAGCAATGTCAAATAATAAAGGGCTTAAAGGACAACCTTGCCTTGTGCCCCGAAATAACTGAAAAAAAGGGGATCTTTGATTATTGGTGAAGACCGAAGCTAAAGGTTTCTGATATATTAATTTAATCCATGATATAAATTTTGAACTAAAATTAAAATGTTGCAAAGTATTAAATAAATATGACCATTCGACTCTATCAAATGCTTTTTCGGCATCTAAGGAAATGACACATTCTGGGATTTTAGATGAAGAGGTATAAACAATATTAATTAATTTTCTAATGTTAAAAGATGAATAGCGATTTTTGATAAATCCAGTCTGATCCTCAGAAATAATCCGAGGCAATATATTTTCTAATCTAATAGCCAAAATTTTACTAAAAATCTTAAAATCCGTATTCAGCAAAGATATAGGCCGATAGGATGCACATTCAGTGGGGTATAGCCTCATAATTCGTCCTTCCCCAATTAATCATTTTCCTGTCCTCTCTAATTCTATCCTTTTCCACGATAATGCTAAAGGCCAGGCAGCGGTGATCACTGTGCCCCAGATGCTCACACACTGACAGATCTGTGACCTGACCCATTTTGTTAACTAATACTAGATCTAGTATTGCTTTCCCCCTAGTCTGCCTGTCAAAATACTGTGACAGGAATCCATCCTGGACACACTTAACAAACTCAGCCTCATCTAAACCCTTGGAACTAATCAAGTGTCAATCAATATTAGAGAAGATAAAGTCACCAATGATAACAACCCTGTTATTTTTGCACCGTTCCAAAATCTGTCTCCGAATCTGCTCCTCGGTATCTCTGCTGCTACCACGGGAGCCTATAGAATACCCCCACTAGAGTAACTGCTCCCTTCCTGTTCCTGACCTCCACCCATACTGACTCAAAAGAGTCCTGCTACATTACCCACCCTTTCTGCAGCTGTAACAGTATCCCTGACCAGCAATGCCACCTCTCCTCCCTTTTCCACCCTCTCTATCCCTTTTAAAGCACTGAAATCCAGGAAGTTTGAGAATCCATTCCTGCCCTGGTGCCAGCCAAGTCTACGTAATGGCCACTACATCACAATTCCATGCATGTATCCAAGCTCACAGTTCATGACCTTTGTTCCTGATGCTTCTTGCATCAGAAACTTAAGCCCTTCTACCTTACTAACTTTACACTCTTTATTCTGCTTCTCTTTCCTCAAAGCCACTCTATATGTTAGATCTGGCGTTACTCCGTGCACTTCTTTCACTGCTCTATCGCTCCGGGTCCTCACACGGAAACTGACATTTCAGGACCTCATCCCTCTTCCTGCCTATGTCGTTGGTACCGACATGTATCATGACTTCTGGTTGTTTTCCCTCTTGTACCAGAGGGTTTTGCCTCGAATTATTTCGGTTGATCAGACCGGATTTATTAAAAACCGTTATTCGTCCTTTAATATTAGGAGAGGAATGAATATTGTTTATACTCCGTCATCTAGAACTACAGAATGTGTCATCTCATTGGATGCCAAGAAAGCGTTTGATACAGTTGAATAGCCATACTTACTTAATACGTTTGAGAAATTGAATTTTAGCCCGCAATTTATATCTTAGGTTAAAATGATATATTATGCCCCTACGTCTTCGGTACTTACCAATAATATAAGATCCCTATTTTTCATTTGTTTCGTGGCACTGGGCAAGGTTGCCCTCTTGGCCCATTGTTATTTGATATTGCCCTGGAAACATTAGCTTTTGCTATTCGTGATTCACCTTCTATATTTGGCATTTCCCGCGGAAATGTAATACACAAGTTATCATTATACGCGGCTGATTTGCTATTATATATTTCGAATCCTGAGAAATCCATTCCTGCTGTTATATCCTTGGTTGCTCAGTTCAGTAACATTTCTGGTTACAAACTGAATCTTAATAAGAGTGAACTTTTCCCTTTAAATATGCAAGTTCCAATTTATAGATGTTTACCATTTAGATTGTTTACGGATTATTTTACTTATCCAGGTGTTAAAATTGCTAAAAAGAAAACAAGGATTTATTTAACTTCATTTTTTTACCTTTAATATACCAGGTCAAAGAATTGCTTACTAAATGGTCCTTATTGTCTATATCATTGATTGATCGAATTAATGATATTAAAATGATTATTTTAACTAAATTTGTTATGTTTTCCAAGCGGTGCCAATCTTTATTCCTAAATCCTTTTTTTGATACTATTGATTCTAAAATTTCGTCAGATATATGGCAGAATAAAAATCTTAGGATAAGTAAAAAAATACTTGCAGAAATCCAAAACAAACGGGGTCTTGGCACTGCCGAAATTAAGATTTTATTATTGAGTAATTAATATTTTGGACACAAGATGTGGATAATAATGTCAGTCCACAATAGGTTAATCTTGAATGTAATTTGTACAAGGAGTTTCATTGACTTGCATCTTAGGGACATCGCTCCCCTTGTTTTTTTGTTTCTAAACTGAATAAACAAATGGTTAATCCAATAATTAAACATACATTTCCAATATGGTTTTAGCGGGGTAAAATACACGTTTTCCCGGAGGATCTATTGACTTAAGCTGCCATTCTCGACGATGACGCACCGGAACCCGGTTTCAGTTTCGTAAATATTTTGGCTTGAATAAATTTATTTTATCAAGTCCGATTATATCTATTTGTTTTCTTTCAACCCTCTGTTATGGATCAAGCCTGTTTGGTCTGGAAAACTCAGAGTATAATATGTTATCGTAATTTTTTTTTGGATAACTGTTTCTTGTCTTTTGAGCAGTTGTCTGATAAATATAATTTGCTCATATCCGAATTTTTTAAATAATTGCAGATCAGAGATTTTTTAAATACGATGTTACCTACTTTTCTGATTTCAAATCCAACTGATACCATGGAAATTTTTTTAGGGTTAAACCCTTATCAAAAGGGTTTAATAGCAATAATGTATCATATGATTATGAATATACAGCCAAATATGTCCAATAACATTAAAAATGAATGGGAAAGGGAGCTTCAACTTTATTTACCTGTAGAGAAATGGGAGAACATTTTTCAATTAGTTAATTTTTCTTCTATTTGTGCGAAATATACTTTGATTCAATTTAAAGTGGTACCTAGGGCTCATATGTCTAAAGATAAATTAGCTCGTTTTTACTGTAATATAAATACGTACTCTCTAGGCACTACTGTAACATTTTTCTTCATGTGTAATGACACCCAACCACTTTAGTATAACTCACTCTATCCTGTCTAAATCATTCCAACCTCAGAACATTGAGCTTCCAGTCCCACCCATCCTGTAACGAAGACACATTAATTGATAGCATGCAGAACAGTACAGAACAGGACTAGGGCCTTTGAACCAAAATGTTGTGCTGAACCATTAAAATTTGCAATCACATGGACAGCTAATATAATCCCTTCTCCCTTCTGAATACTTCATACTATTTTTGCCCATTCAAATAGTAACCCAGCTGCCTTCCTCCTGCAAAATAAGGATGACTGCTACCTTATAACTATCTATCAAACCTTCGGTCTTTTGAATGTTCCAAAGGTCATCGAACTCCAGTTTCCTAACAAGGTCTGTAAAGAAATACAAACAAATGCAATTTTCGCACGTGTAACCATCAGAAATATTAGAAGTCTCCCTGATTTCTAACGTCCTGAAAGAGGAGTACAGCATATATCTGTAATCCATTCCCACTGCTTTACCTGTACAATAAAGAGAAAAAGAGAACTTAACGAAACAGAACAGCCGCTGTCTCCTTAATTCAAAGTCTTAGTTTTTCATTCTGATACCGACCATTCCTAAAATGGCATCTTCGCATGACTAAAATGCTTTTATTAGCGACTGCCAATTAGTTATCCAATCAACGACAGGTCCTCTTTTACTGCAAAGAAACAGCACCCCAAACCCAACTCTTTATATGGTTTGGACGTCTTGCACTAAGATATAGATTATTTTGACTTTTTGGTCAAGACAGACATGCTGTCAGAAAGGCCTGTCCCTGTGCTGCTAACTGTCCCCCAGTTACAAATGGGAAACGATAACCAAAGTAATAGGAATGTGCAGAATATCACCAAATCTGATGTTCGAAAGTGAAATGGGTAAATAAAAAGTATAAGCATATCGAAGCTTTGGGCTCCTTATCTGAACACATGGAGCATTTATAACAGGATAGTGGAGCTGACAGCACAAATACTAACAGCTGTGTTTGATCTAACAATTATTGCTGGTAGAATGTTGTCGGGGTGACCGGGACTGGGAGCTCAGTATTCTGGGATATTCCAAATTCATCAAAAGTGAAAGGAGGAGGGTGTCCTTGTTCACTGCGTACTGGAGAGTGGTGGATATGATGTAGGGACAGTGTTGGGGAATGAAGCTGTAAGGAAATAATCAGGGACAGGGAGAAGGACAGCCGGGTGAGAGTGCGCTCCAGACTCCCAACTTTCCCTCTCAAGGGGGCAAAACATAACTGAGGAAATATCAAAGGGAGCTAAGAGGGTAACTGTTTGTAATCAGTGATATATTCTGTAGATTGATTACATTAATCAAAGGGACAAGGTACAGTAGAAGAGGAATTTGTCGAAAGGTCAAGGTTTGTTTCATCTGGTGCTGTGTTACAGAAACGATCTAGGATCACACTGTTTTAGGTGTGTTTTCAGCAGTATCTGCTGTGAACTGAGTGACCGGAGATGGAGATAGACCAGAGTTCTGGAAACGTTTCAGGAATCTGCAGCAAGAGACGTAAAATCTAAAGGTAACAGCGAAATGGCAGGTATAGGTAAAACATAGAAAACTGAGTTTAACAAAGCCAGAAATGATGCGTTTTACTTTGGGAGATCAACCATAAAAGCCAATAATTCCATTATAGACGGATCAAGGGATCCAAGCCCATAGCTCCCTAACTGAGAGCACACCAGTTGATATGGTGGTAATGAAGGTGTGTGGATACTTGCCGTCATTAGTCAAGATATTAAGTTATGATGTCAGTCAATTATGATGCAACTTTATAAAACTCTTTAAACTGCACTTATAGTATTGCAATCAAATGTGGTCCCTCCATTGTAGGAACAATATAGAGTGTTTGTAAGGGTGCAGATAAGGTTTATCAGGATGCTCGCCCGAATAGAAGGCATATTCTATGCGGACAGATAGATAAACCTCTGCTGTTTTCTCTGTAACAGTGGTATGAAGAGATGGGATGGAAGGTTATAGATTTGAAAGGCATGGATAAAGAGCAGGTACTTTTTCTACAGGAAAGATGTCTCCAATAATAAAGTGAGTGCGTTTAACACAACAGGGGGATGTTCAGTGGAAGTGTTACACACAGGGAGTGGTGGATGATTCGAATGTGCTTGCCAGGCATGGTGGTAGATCCAATCATAATAGAGGTTGTTAAGAGGCTTTCAGATGAGCACATTATTGTGTGGAGATAGCAGCGACATGAACATTGTGTAGACAAAACAAATTAGCTGAATTGTGCCTTTACTTAGTAGCTTAATTAATTCAGCACAGCATTGTTGGCTGAAGGGCCTGTTTCCATGCCATACTGTAGTATGTTCTGAGTCATCACAACAGAAAATCTAACGTGACCAAAAACATTCATCACTAGGTCCCAACGTACTGCAGTCCGTAGGAGTGGGGGATGGGTGATGTGCTGTTGAAAGAAACCGGCTGGAAAAAAGTTGAAAAGTTTATTGTTTGTCAAAGTACACCATCTCCAATTCAGGTTTCAGTACGATGGAAAATCTCCAATGTCACTTCATTGTTCAGGACTGGAAGACAAAAATCAGTTAAATGTCAACCTGCTCATTTCCCATCTGCTGTCGGCAAGACGCTGGAATCTGCGATCAGTACAGAAATAAAAATGCATTTAGAAAAGTATATTGATATAAAACCATATCAACATGGTTTGGTTCAAATTAACTCATGTTTGACAAACCGAATGGAACTCTTCCAAGATGTAACCAACAAAGTTGAGGGAGAGATCTTGTCGCTGTGGTGTGTTTGCATATTCAGAAGGCATTTGACAAGGAGTCACATAAAAGGCTGGTGCACAAGACCAGAGGTCGGATTGGTGGAGGAAGTCTGGCAACATAGATTGTAGACTGATTATCACGTAAAACACAGTGATCAAACTGTAAAGCCACTTTAAAGGAGCTAGCAACTTGGATCCCAAGATCTTTCTGCTCAAAAACACTGTTAAGTATCGTGCCTTTAACGGTGAACTTCTCCATGCTTGTGCCCACTCGAGAAGCAACACCTCACATTTATCTGAGTAAAACTCGATCAGCCATTACTCAGCCCTTATCTGCAACTGAGCTATAACTGAACTATATCATGCTGCACTCTTTACCAGTCTTCTACACTGCACAGAACTAAATCAATCTTGGTATCATTCGACGAATCTACTAACCAGCACTTCTACATTTTCATCCCGGTCACTTATATACACCACAAACAAAAGAGTTCCCAGCACAGAACCCTGCGGAAAATCGCTTATTACAGAGCTCCAGCTCGAATAAGTCCCTTCAACCACTGTCTTCAATGTACAATCCATCTCTGAATCCCAGCAGCCAATTAGCCACCGACTCCATGCATCATATACTTCTGGATTAGCCTCTCACGAGCGCCTTTGTCAAACGCCGTAATAAAATCCATATAGACGCCATCCTCTGCCCTACCCTCATCAATCCCTCTCGTCACCATGTCAATAAATTCAATCATGTTGGGAAGGCACGACCTGCCATGCAGAAACATAGGCTGCATCTCCCTAATTAAGTCATCGGTTTCCAAACGTACGTATAGCCTATCCTTAAGACTGTTCTCCATCAATATCCCTACAACTGACGGAAGACTCACAGTCTTCGCAGGACTACCCTGTTCTTTTTTTTTTAGCCAAAAGTACAACAACAGCCGTTCGCCAGCTCTACGGGACCTCACTTGTGGTCAGAAGGATCACTAAGATATTGGTCAAGGGCCGAGTAATTTTGACTCCAAACTCCTCCAATAAATCCCAACAGGCTCTGGGGATTATCCACCTTAATATTTATTAAGAGGCCCTACACTTCTTCCACAATGATCTCTCAATGCCCAACGTATTTATATACCCAGCACTGATCTCCTTGTCTTCCATATCATCTTCCCTAATAAATAATGAAGCAAAATACTCATTAAGTTTCTCACTCGCATTTTTTCAGCATCCGAGAAAATGAGCTTGTGTAGTCCTACCCTATCCACAGTTATCCTTCTGCTCTTTATGTATGTGTATAATGCCTTGGAATTCACTTTAATCCTATTTACATAGGTCTTTCATGGACCCCGATAGCTTATCTAATTCTTTTCATTGTTTCCTTTCTGGTTTCTTATATACTCGTCATGTGTTTCGTTTGATCCAAACTTTTCGACTTTTTACATGCTTTCCCTTTTATGCTTTTGTCTAAATTCACTACCGTTCCGGACATCCAACTATCGATTCCTGTACTTCCTTCCAGCAGGAACATACCTTTCCTGTACTCTGTGCAATTGGCCATTACGCACCCTCCCTTGCCAGAGAAAAGGTGCTACCAATAAATTATTTTTAATTCCTGCCTAATTACTTCATAATTTTCCCTACTCCAATTTAAAGCTCTCCAGAAGAACCATACCTGTCCTTATCTATAGCTACCCTGACAGTTAAGGCGTTGTGACCACTGATCCCTAATTGCTCACCCACTGTATGGTCGGTTACCTGACCAGGCTTATTACCGAACAGCAGGTCTAGTACGGCTACTCCTCTCATTGGACCGTCCACATATTAATTTAAGAAACCATCCTGGATACCTTTAAACAACTCTGCCACATTTAAATGCCTTACAATAATATGGTACAAGTTTGTGATAGGGAAATTGGAACCACCCTACGCCCATCATTAAAACAACCCTATTACTTTTACATATTTCCTTAATCCGATTACATATCTGTTCCTCAATGTCACGGTGGCTATTTGGAGACTGTAGTACAATCCCATCCATATGATTACACCCTTTCAATATTGTTCCACCCAAATCGAGTCAGTATCTAACCCCTCCTTTATGTCTCCCTTGTGATATTGTCCCTGTCCTGTAGTGTAACTAACTCCACTTTTACTTTCTTCTTAACTTTACTAAATAATCTGGTACGTTAACCACCCATCCTACTCATCTCTCAACCAAGTCTCTCTAATGGCTACAACATTGCAGTTCCATGTACTCTTAAGTTCATCATATTTAACCGTAATAATCCGAGCATAAAAATACACACACTTCAAACTCTCAGTCTCATCATAACTGTTAATTCAATTTTCCCTATCAAAACCTTCCTTGACATTTACCTTCCTTTCCAATCCTTCAAATGATGATCTGGTGCTCCAGTCCCCTGCCACCTGCATCGCAATTTTAAAATCACCCTCACACGCCCACTCCCACCACTGAGTAGCATTCATAAGCCTTGCAGCCGGGATATTGGATCCCTTCCAGCTCATGAGTAACCCGCTCCTCGTGCACGGATCATACCTTTCCCAGAAAATGTTTCAAGAACGCGAAATTCTGCCAACATGCATCATCTCCTCAACAACTCATTTATCTGTGTTATCATGCCATTCCTGTGCCAAACCTTTCGAAGGTTACAAAGGTGCAATTAATGTCAGAGAAATGTATACAATAAATATCTTAAAATGTTTTTTTTCTACGAAATCATCCACGAAAAACAGAGGAGTGTCCCGAAGGAATGAATGACAGTTAAATGATGGAACCGCAAAGTTACTCCCAACTCCCCCTTCCGCCTCCACCAGCAAAACCAAGAGCATCGGCACACAGCACCGAGCAGTCAAGCGTGCAGCAAAGCAAGAGCAAAGTCACAGACTTGCAGTAATCGAAAGACTGCTCATTCAACACGGTACCCGACATACCACAGGCTCTCTCTGTCCCTAATAAGGGGAAAGTTGTTTCTGAGTTTCACAGCGAGGGGAGATACATAACAAACAACACGCTGGTTTACGATGTTAAATGTCTGTTGCTTCGCTTTTTCCGAGCTCTGTGCCCAAGATCTCAGGTTTCCGGACACGCGCCATTAGATGTTCCGACTCGCAGGACACCAGCTCCTGCGCAGACACCGACCTTCGACACACCCCGTCTCCAGATCCACGAATCCTCGACCTCCGAAGGCAAGCAAAACTCTTCGGTTGCGACCTTCGCTTGCAAATAACGCCAAGTCGTGAAACAACGAGAGCAGGTCCTAAACCCGAAAAGAACCGAAGTCATTTCTTTTCTTAAATTAAGAAGAATTTCGCAGAATCTGGGTACAAGCAAAAGTCACCTATAGTGTCAGTGGACCTTAACTGTCTGCGGACCTTACTTAACAACTGTGATGCTCTTATATTGAATAATGCAGAAAGCAGTTCACAGGCTTCATGCTGCATGGTGGGAATGAAAAAAGATGACGGCACGGATTTCCTTCCATAGACCGAAGGCAAACTGGATAATGTATTGATTGGCTACTAGATACTGTCGGTTGTTTACATGGGTGACAACAGGAGGAAAGAGGCGATTGGAGACAGAGATGTTAACGTGGTCAGGACAAGGGTCATATCCACAATAGCTATGTCTTTCTGAGACTGATCCCGAGGTCACGGTGAGAATTGAAAATTTTGCTCTTGGAAGAGGAGCAGCCAGAGTCTTCACCAGATTGTAGGAGCATCTCGGGACCCAGTGCAATGGCTCTACTGTAGTTGGCTGTGAATGCGCACTCGAAACGTGCTTACACACATAGAGTGCGGTTCTGCCTTTGTGACCTGTCCGGGGGCCGGGACCAGTGCAATGGCTCCATTGCAGTTGGCTGGGAATTTTCAACTTGCAACGTGATTACACACACAGAGTGCGGTTCTGCCATTGTGATCTGTCCGGGGGCTGGGAAGGACCTCTCAGTGGAACTGAAAGTTTTCCTCATTCCTGATCAGTTCTCTGGGGAACAGCACCTTGGGCGTGGAGCGCCCTGGGTGATCATGTTTCTTTGGCACTAGGTGCTTAGATCTCGCAGGCAACATGTGAAAAGTGACCGGAACTCCCTACTTTGCTGATCTCAGGGTCCCTTTGACCGGGACCACTGGAACTCGCATCTTCTGCTTACTCAGCATGAACAAGATCACAATTCAGCTGCCATGCAATCACCAGCTTCTACAGCGTGATGGACCGGGGCTGAATTACATTCTCAAATATTGACTGATCGTTCCCGTTAAATGTGAATTAATATTGTAAAAGTATTCGTTTTGGATGATTTCATTTGCTTGGAGCGTAGGAAGGTAAAAGTGATGTTTGAGATTCTAATGATTCATGAATGTCACAGATGGATAATTGGAAACTCTTCTTTTTAAATCCAGAGCGTACATGTCTACGCGAAAATCAGGCAATACAGGCGGAGAATCTTAGCAAGACCAGAGGATACATAAAAAATATTGGAACATGAAGACATACAGAGGGCCAGAGGGACCCTGAAAAAGATGAGGACAAATCTCGGAAGGTAGGGATTTAGTTCACTCGGTCAGTTCGAATCGTACAGACTTGACGAAATCAGTTGAAGGTGCGAAATGCCAGAGCAGGGAACTCTGGCAGAAGAATAAAAAAAAAACAAGTCTGGCCAAACCTAAGGCAATGTGTCCAGTCCTGGTCATTACACCAGAGGGACATACAGACACACGGAGGAATCTTCACATTATTCTGCATTCTATTGTAGCACAGGATTTGGAAATCAAGAGCATTCACAGTCTGCAAGTCATTTTTCACCGTCCCTCAGTACAGTGTTAGTTTACCCATGTTCACTGCGAGAATGAAATAGACTCCTATAGTGTAGATTATTAATCAGTTGTTTGCAAAGACATTATGGGCCGATGGTCCCTTTCCGTCTCAATGACTTTTGAAGTACTAATCCAATGTAACCAGCTTCATTCAAACTGGTTACATAGATAATTAAGTATCAGCGAGCGGTAGGTCAATATGGTTGTGAAAAATGCAGTTTCAACAAAAATGGGTACAGAAGGAACCCCGCACACTCACACAGTACCAGCTACTGGCAGGTACAGAATGAACCCCACACTCTCACACTGTACCAGAGACTGAAAGGTACAGAATGAACCCCACACTCTCACACTGTACCAGAGACTGAAAGGTACAGAATGAACCCCACACTCTCACACTATACCAGAGATTGATAGGTCTAGAATGAACCCTGTACTCGTGCACTGTTACAGAGACTTGAAGATTTGATCATATTAGAGGTCGGTCAGAGTCGGCCGAATCTTTTTTTGTTGATGCATAATTATCCAACATAAAAGTGAAATCTGTATATGTGGCTGCTCCGTGACAAATCTCAGTCATTGTAAATAATGCTCCAGCATTTCTTCTACCGGAGGAGTCACTTCTGAAGGTAATGCCCAATAATTTTAATATATTTGTCTTCAATCGGCACAACATTTACATCAGAGAAAAAAACACATACGAAATGCCGGAGGAACTCAGCAACCCAGGCAGCATCTATGGAAATGAGCACAGTCGACGTTTCGGACCTACTGTGTTACTCCAACATTTTGTGTTTGTTTCATGGGTTTTCCTGCATCTGCACTTTTTGACTTGTTTGTGATTTACATTAGAGACTGCCATTAAATTAAAGTGTTTGTTCATTTGGCCGTAACTAAGAAAGTTAGTCAGGGGTATAATGGTGTCTCTGGAGACTAATCTTCTGTCTAAAGCATGGCCGCTTTAAATGCATCTGCACAAAGTGACTGCTGGAGATGTGAATTCAGGAACAACAGCAATCACAGATTCGCACTGAAATGGTGTATCCAGTCATCTGGCGGGTAGAAGACGTTTACTATCCTTTTATTTCAGCTTTTGGAATTCCCGGTAAGCCGCAGGGTCAGCTGCCGTTAGCGGGATTTAAAGTTTAATTCCAATGTTCTGATTGCTCAGTCGTTCGTTTCCACTGTCACCTGTTCAGTCCAAGTGTTCCGTATTTCAGGAATGGAGTGTAAACAGCGGGATTGTGGATTCTGGGATCTGATTCTAAATACAACCCGCTGCAAGAATTCAGCACATCAACCAAATTCAATGGAAGTGAGCGGGTCAGGCAGTGTTCTCCCAGCCATTTGTGATCAATAAGGGGATGTTCTGGTCTCTGTGCTTTTGGTCCTGTAGCAGCCACACTGCATTTGCAAATACTGTGTTTATACAATCCTCGGATATTTTCCCAATTGATTGCCTGCATTTGTTTGTGTGCGATTTTCAGAGTTAGGTGCAACAATTAAGCAATGGACTCGTAGTAATACATTAGAAAATGTAAGAAGTTCTGTGCTGTAAGACGAAATTGTTTGGTATTTTTATTAAATCTGTGCGGTATGACTGAATTTAATGCAATTGATTGATGACGCAATGAATTCGTTGCTGAGCCAATAAACATTACCGACATGGTACTTCTCAGTTATTAATACTGTGAAATGCATTCTATTATATCTGCATCTGACACCGTTACAGACATCTGACTACAGCACCGAGCTTACTGCTGGGCGTTGAATTCCTCTCCCCTGCTTCCCTGTGATAGATTCAGTGGGAGGCGTCATGTCTGTCTGTGGACATTGTATCTGTTGGAATCAGTCAGTGTTCTGTTGTAAAGTCTGTGATGTGCAAATGCTGGAATAGGAAACAAACTCGGGGAATGCTGAAAACACTAAGCCCCAAACAGCTTGTATGGAAAGAGAAACCAGTTAACAATCGTGTCAGGGGTCTCTCTGAGAATAGCTCGAAGGAGAGATAATTTAACTGTTTTTTCCACATATTCTGTATTACCTGGAAAAGCGTATCCAGCATTTCCTGTGTTTTGTTCCGCCCTTCGGCTGTTCATCACTGCCAGGGATCGCGATGGAAGGTGATGATTGTTTACGAGACACGGAAGGCGCCGGTAGAATTTGATCCATCCAGTATTGACTATGAGGAAGTGGTTACCTAGTTTTAGCTTTCCGTTGCCACTTCAAATTATGGACATTAGTAAGGAATCGGATTTTAAATCATATTAACTGTATTTTATTGTGTAAACTCCTTCTCTGTCTCCGCCCTCCCTGCGCCGCCTCTCGACCCTTCCACCACCAAATGCAACAATAAAGTGGAAATATTACAGGATCCCCTCAAACAGTTCCGTTGGCTTCTGCTCAGTATTTTCTCAACTTGCTGTTCCCTCTGCCTCTTCTAGCGAATTTGGTGGCGATTGTGATCCTGTCCCGAGGAAAGTGCGGTCTCTCCAAATGTGTCACTCGCTACCTGGTGGGAATGGCAGCGACCGGATCTCCTGGTCGTTATCTCCGATCCGCTGCTGAAGTGGACTGCTAAGATTTATTTTCCCCGATCATTCCTCCGAATTACTCCTGTGTGCAGATTCGGTGACTGCTTACTGCGAGCACTGCGGCTCAGTCTGGCTGACTGTCGTTTTCACTGTCGATCGATTTGTGGCTATTTGCTGTGAGAAGCTGAAAACAAAATATTGCACCGAGAGAACGGCAGTTGTGGTTATCGAACAGTGAGTGTACTGACATGTTTGGAGGCTGTCAGTTGGAGCTTTGCATACGAGCCTGGAGAAATAATTGATGGTGTTCCCTGGGATTGTGTTTATACATCGAGTTATATAAAACAATCTCGGATGGTTTATATTTGCGATATTTCATCGCATTTTTAACCCTTGTGTTCCATTCTTTCTGATGTTGTTGTTCAATATTCTGACTGTCAGACGGATTCTAGCGGCCAGTCGAGCCCGCAGGGGGCTCCGAGGACAAAAGAGGGGAGAGAATGACAAGGACCGGGAGATGGAGAACCGACGCAAATCCATCATTTTGCTCTTCAGCATAACCGGTAGTTTCATATTGTTGTGGGGAACACGCGTGGTAATTACTATCTACAAACGGATTTCAATGAGTTTTATTGATTCTGTCACGGATCCCCGTTACATCACACTACGCACATCGGAAATGCTGCAGATTCTCAGTTCCTGCACCAACACGTGCATCTACGCCGTGACTCAGAGAAAATTCCGAGAGGAACTAAACAATGCGGTGAAATATCCACTGAATCGCAATTTTGAAATTCATGAAATGTTAGAAATAAATGCTATAAAGTAGTACAACTCAGCTGCCTTCATGCTCCGTTTATGGGTAAATAGAAGCAATGTAATAAACAGTGTTAAAAATGAAAGACGAGAAGTTGTGTAGATGCTCGAAATACAAAATGACACACACAAAACCAGATCCTGATGAAGGGTCTCGGCCCGAAAGGTCAACTTGATTTCTCTTCTCCACACAAAAAATGCTGGAATCAGCAGGCCAGGCAGCATCTATGGAAAGACTAAGCTGTTGATGTTTTGGGCCGAGACCCTTCATCAGAGTCCTGTCAACTGTTTACTTTTTTCCATTTTGTGTGTGTTGCCACAGAGCTGCAAAAAACAGCCGTTTACGGCTGATCCCGCTATATTACTGGGATCCCAGAGAACTCCCCTTTGCACCTCACGTCCAACCCTGTTAAACTGAACCTTCGAGCGAACCTGTTACTAGGCTTCTCGGTTCTGACAAAACCGCCTGATATTGCGGTATATTTTCATCTGCATCAACCACTCCTGCTCCCGTCAAAACCCGTCCCTTCCTACACGTTCTCCTCCTTCTCTACCTGTAGTTTCTCCTCTCACTGCCACCTTGAAGTTTCTGTAAGAGAATTTTAACTTTTCTTTTACAATTGAAGACAAGGTACAGTTATGTTCACTTGTAGCTCTGGGAGAGATATGGAAATAGAGAAAGTGAGGATGAGCAGGAGCAGCGCGAGGACGGAGAGCGCGAAGTAGGGAGCGAATTAGACTTCGCGAGAAAGAGTGCGTGAGGCAGAGCACGCGAAGGAGAGGGTGAAATTGAGATGACGCTACAGCGGGGGCGAGGGAGAGGGCGTGGTGGAAAGGGTGCGAACGAGGGTGGCATTGTCAATTTTCTCGTTCTCCTCCAACAGTGAGATCGGCTTGTTTAGTGGTTAAATCTTATTTTGATTTGTGTACTGATACTACTCTAGACAATTGTTTGTCTTTTTTTTATTAAAGTCGTCGTTCTAATAAAGTGTTTTTTTAACACGTCTTCAGTCTCCTTTGTCTGCCATTTCATATGTAAATACCCTGAGCTGAATCAAACAATGAATTTAAAACAATGTTCAGCTAAGTTCATAAACCTACAGGAAATGAAAGGATATTAATCAAATTCAGCAAAAAAAGACTTCTTCGGTGGGGTGGGGGAGGGTTAGGTAGGGACAGAGACAAGAGTATCTGTGGAAAGGTGTGAGATTGCTGGACGCTGCGTTACCCCCATCATGCCACGGCCAAGGATGTCTCTGAGAAGGTACAGGCCATTCTGAACGGGCAGCGTATTGCAGCCAGAAGTCATGGTCGTTATTCGTACTAACAACAGAGAGACAAGGTTCTCAAAGAGAATTTAGGGAGTTGGG